>NC_044569.1:45174324-45793939 GCF_007565055.1 Rhinopithecus roxellana | reverse complement strand
TTCAGTTCCCACCTAGGAGTGAGAACATGTGGTGTTTGGTTTTCTCTTCTTGTGATAGTTTGCTAAGAATGATGGTTTCCGGCTGCATCCATGTCCCTACAAAGGACGCAAATGCATCCTTTTTTATGGCTGCATAATATTCCATGGTGTACATGTGCCACATTTTCTTAATCCAGTCTGTCACAGATGGACATTTGGGTTGATTCCAAGTCTTTGCTATTGTGAATAGTGCCACAATAAACATACGTGTGCATGTGTCCTTATAGCAGCATGATTTATAATCCTTTGGGTATATACCCAGTAGTGGGATGGCTGGGTCATATGGTACATCTAGTTCTAGATCCTTGAGGAATCGCCATACTGTTTTCCATAATGGTTGAACTAGTTTACAATCCCACCAACAGTGTAAAAGTGTTCCTATTTCTCCACATCCTCTCCAGCACCTGTTGTTTCCTGACTTTTTAATGATTGCCATTCTAACTGGTGTGAGATGGTATGTCATTGTGGTTTTGATTTGCATTTCTCTGATGGCGAGTGATGATGAGCATTTTTTCTTGTGTCTGTTGGCTGTATGAATGTCTTCTTTTGAGAAATGTCTGTTCATATCCTTTGCCCGCTTTTTGATGGGGTTGTTTGTTTTTTTCTTGTAAATTTGTTTGAGTTCTTTGTAGATTCTGGATATTAGCCCTTTGTCAGATGAGTAGATTGCAAAAATTTTCTCCCAATCTGTAGGTTGCCTGTTCACTCTGATGGTAGTTTCTTTTGCTGTGCAGAAGCTCTTTAGTTTAATCATATCCCATTTGTCAATTTTGGCTTTTGCTGCCGTTGCTTTTGGTGTTTTAGACATGAAGTCCTTGCCCATGCCTATGTCCTGAATGGTATTACCTAGGTTTTCTTCTAGGGTTTTTATGGTATTAGGTCTGACATTTATGTCTCTAATCCATCTTAAATTAATTTTCGTATAAGGAGTAAGGAAAGGATCCAGTTTCAGCTTTCTACTTATGGCTAGCCAATTTTCCCAGCACCATTTATTAAATAGGGAGTCCTTTCCCCATTTCTTGTTTCTCTCAGGTTTGTCAAAGATCAGATGGCTGTAGATGTGTGGTATTATTTCTGAGGATTCTGTTCTGTTCCATTGGTCTATATCTCTGTTTTGGTACCAGTACCATGCTGTTTTGGTTACTGTGGCCTTGTAGTATAGTTTGAAGTCAGGTAGCGTGATGCCTCCAGCTTTGTTCTTTTGACTTAGGATTGTCTTGGCAATGCGGGCTCTTTTTTGGTTCCATATGAACTTTAAAGCCATTTTTTCCAGATCTGTGAAGAAACTCATTGGTAGCTTGATGGGGATGGCATTGAATCTATAAATAACCTTGGGCAGTATGGCCATTTTCACGATATTGATTCTTCCTATCCATGAGCATGGTATGTTCTTCCATTTGTTAGTGTCCTCTTTTATTTCACTGAGCAGTGGTTTGTAGTTCTCCTTGAAGAGGTCCTTGACATCCCTTGTAAGTTGGATTCCTAGGTATTTTATTCTCTTTGAAGCAATTGTGAATGGAAGTTCATTCCTGATTTGGCTCTCTGCTTGTCTGTTACTGGTGTATAAGAATGCTTGTGATTTTTGCACATTGATTTTGTATCCTGAGACTTTGCTGAAGTTGCTTATCAGCTTAAGGAGATTTTGGGCTGAGACAATGGGGTTTTCTAAATATACAATCATGTCATCTGCAAACAGGGACAATTTGACTTCTTCTTTTCCTAACTGAATACCCTTTATTCCTTTCACTTGCCTGATTGCCCTAGCCAGAACTTCCAACACTATGTTGAATAGGAGTGGTGAGAGAGGGCATCCCTGTCTTGTGCCAGTTTTCAAAGGGAATTTTTCCAGTTTTTGCCCATTCAGTATGATATTGGCTGTGGGTTTGTCATTAATAGCTCTTATTATTTTGAGGTACGTTCCATCAGTACCGAATTTATTGAGTGGAATAATATTTCATTGTACATAGTCCGCATTTTGTTTATCCATTCAGTTGTTGGACATTGGGGTTGTTTCCACCTTTTGATGATTGTGGATAATGTTGCTCTGAACATGGATGTACAAATATTTTTTCAAATCCCTACTTTTAATTCTTTTGGGTCACCTTTTGTGTTTAAACTAGGTTCTAGCAGAATGATTATTTCAGTGATGTAGAAAAATGAAGGAATGATTTATTGAATAAATGATAAAGAAACCTTTTTCAAGCACCATATAATGTATATTTTTTCAAATTTCCATTTCTTCCCACATTTCTTTTTTGCCCTTTTCTAACCTCAAACCACCAACAAAAAAGATACACAATGTTGAAAATTTAGATTTTCTGTAAATATAAATGTCATAGTTTTCTGTTCTAAATTTTTTCAGAAATTCATAATTTCTAATTAAAAGAAGGTGGGACATTCCTGGGATCTTCAGGAAGATGATTGTTCAGAGTGACTCAAAATAAGGAGAGGAGCCAGAGAATGTATGGAAGCTGCATCCCAACCAGAGATCCAGATTTCAGGAAGCCAAAAGAGTTGCTAGGTTCCACTTGTCTAGGGCCACAACAATGAAGCCAAGAACATAGAGAGTCAGGCATTTGTGATAACATGGTTTTGAGCAAGAGTCAACCATGCGGGAGAGCAAGAGAGTCCAAATAAACTGCAGTAAAAGGTACCATGTAAGCTGGGCGCAGAGGTACATACCTGGAATCCCAGTACTTTGGGAGGCCGAGTCCAGTGGATCACACAAGGTCAGGAGTTCAAGACCAGCTTGGCCAACAGTGTGAAACCCCATCTCTACTAAAAATACCAAAATTAGCTGGGCGTGGTGGCACAGGAGAATTTCTTGAACCTGGAAATGTCTCCCCACTGCACTCCAGCCTGGAAGATGGTGCGAGACTCTGTCTCAAAAAAAAAAAAAAAAAAAAAAAAAAAGGTGCCATGTAGTTGGGTGCTGTGGCTAACCAAGTGCAAGCCTTGTGGTGGTCTATGGAATCTATATGCAGGATCCTTTCCTGTCTCCACTGTACAATCTGGCCATCTAAGAAAAAAGGCTGAGAAGGTAGAACAAGTCTATTGAGTTGTCTTAAAGCTGTGGCACTTTGCCAGGGCCTCTTCCTGTCCTCCCTCTTCCCAGGGGACATTTGGGAATGCAGTTGCTATAATGGGGTTGGGGATTTCCATTAGCATAGTAGGTAGAGGCTACAGATGCTAAATATTTTTGAATGCACATAACAGCCACCTGAATCTAAAAACTAGCTCAAAACATGAATAGTCCTGGGGTTGAGAAAGCTTTTCTGAAAAAAGTTCCTCACTTTACAGAAAGATGAAGTGACTTATCCAAGACCCCACTGCCAGTCAGAACTACAGCTGGCATACCTTGACCCCAAGCCAGGTGCTTTTGTCACTGATATTCCCAGTGTGGGCTTTGAAGCTTGATTATTCCCAAAGTACTTGTATGAACCTGAATAGAATGAGCTACTTTTTTTTTTTTTTTTTAAAGAAAGTCAGCATATAGCACTTTCTCTGCTAAATATATAAACTATGCAACCCAATAATTGCTTTCTCTTCTACTTTCATAGGAAATTTTCTCAGAAATAATACGTTGATATTTGCCAAGTGCTTTGGGCTCCTTTTGAAAGAGGTGTTAAAAACTTCTCTAAATTATTTTTATCACCTCTATAAAATTTAAAAGCAAAGTATCATTCCTTGTCAAAAGCAGACTTTACCTTGATTTTCTTCAATTATAACCTCTGATTAGCTATTGAAACTCTCTGATTACAGGCTGACATTGTACAATCCTAGGCATCATACTAGTTAAATCTATGAAATAATTTATTGTAGCCTGACAAGACTGTGAACTATTCTTGTGGTTTGTAACAGAGCTTCAAAATCACGTAAAAGATTTTCTGCTAAAACTCTCCTTGTTTCAAATATGAGGTCAATGCTAAGGCTTTGTATATTGATTAATACTGTCAATTTGATTTATTAACTTCCTAATTACTAGGAAAGATTTCTAAGAGTTTAGCAGTCTTCATGAGAAACTATCACACTAGAAGGAAACTTGAGAAGTCTTCATCATTTCTATACCTGCTTTCAAGAAGGACCACAACATGATGAAGTCTAATTTCTCCCACCATCACTCCCCTATGAATATCCTTTCACTTTTCTTGGATGATCCAATTTAACACACTTTTTAAGTGTCCTCCATCATGACAGTCCATTTTCCTCTCTAAATAGAAGAAGGGAGGAGCAAAATAAAGAACTGAGCTATCTTGGAAGTTAGTAACATTGGACCACAGGTGACCTGTGTCCTAATCTCTGGCCCAAAGGAGACTATATTACTGATAAGGGTTCAATTACAAGGCATCTGCATGCTCAGGCAAGTTGATTTTAGAGGATCTCTGAGGAAAAAATGGTCAATAAGGCCATCTTACCTCTGTCAACTGTGAAGTGCACAGATCATTACCAGAGAGGAATTGCTTCTCCTTCTGAAGGCCCCTTGGGCCCACTTAGCCAAATTTGTACCTCAGTGTGCTCCCACTGCAGCTGCAGCTTCCACAGGTATTAGGCCAACAGGAGCAGCAGCCACCAGGTTGTAAGGTTAGCACCCAGGGAATCTTTTTTTTTTTTTTTTTTTTTTTTAATTGCATTTACACAGTAAGCTAGCTTGGGGTTTTATTTAGATTGTGTGCTTGTCAAGGAATTGCTTGGGAAGGCCAGTGGTGATTATAGAGGGGCTAAGATCTCCCAAATCACTTTTTGATTCAGCTACTATTTGAATTTGCAACTGAGATCTGCTAAAATAGGAGTGAGAGCAGAGTCTGGACATCAGGGTTGGAGCGCTGCAGTATTAGAAGCTATTCTCATTGCAAGTTGTTATAAACCATAGATGATTAATCCAGGGCTATATTTATTATAATTCTCTGAGCTCTAAGCTTTCTGTTGGCCTTTTTTTCTTCTTCCCAATTCCTCAACTTGGACATTCCTTATGATCCTGGCTATCACTCTCTGCTGCATTCTTCTTACATTCACCCTTAGAGATGTTGTTCATTAGCTACAAAATCTCAGATCAGGTGACCCCAAATCTATATCCTTCCATCTGCCTACTTGCACAGCCCCAGCCTGGAGTTCCCAGCTGCCTGGTTGAGTACATCACCTGCATGCTGTCCTGACATCTGAATGTATCTGAAGCCACAGTCATTGGATTATTCTCCAAATCATCACTTTTTCTGGCTTTCCCCCTTTTTCCTCCCAGTAGGGGTCTCTATCTTCCACTCTCTGATCCGAAGCCTGAGGTGTCTTGTATTCTGTCATTTATTTGCTCCCTAAATCTAGTTTTATTGACTTTTTCCTTCCAGAACCCATTAATCTGATCCTTTCTCAATTCTACTCCCTCTCTCTGGCTCTTACTACTTGATACCATGTATGACTAGAGCTTCTGTGCCTGACTAGTCTCATGCTCTTTCTTCTCATTTAATCCACCTGAGAATGATGAAAATGTTTCTAAAATGCCACATCAGAGGATTTTTTTCTAGTAAATAGTCAACATATATTTATTGAGTGTCCTCTACATGCTAGCAGGCACCATGCTATGTGCCTGTTATAGAATGATTTTAAAAAAGACAGTGTTTCTGCCTTCATGGATTTTAGTGTATAAGGTAGAAGAAGACAATTAAAATTAAAATAAGAAGAAACTTATCACTAATAATTTTAATTTAGTAAGTGCTATAAGAAAATAAAAACACACTAGAATGGCAGAATAAATGAGACCTAAGGTGGTGGCAACTAAGGAAGGACCTAAAAGTTAAGGCGAGCCCAGTTGTGATCTAGAGCTTCATTTCTTTCCATAAAGTTGAGCTGAAATTTCCTATCTAAAATAAAGGCACTATTTTTTAGACTTTTTCATTGCTCCCTTTATAAACCCCATATGTCAATTCAAGTAGCCCATATGTTATTGCTGAATTCTGTTTTGCACATTCTTGTCTATATATCTTTATCATGAATTTCTTTTTGTGAATCTCTGTTGCCCGCCTCCATTTCTTTCTATTAAGATCATGCCTACATTTCAATGGAGAACTCAAATATACCTATTTCATAAAACATTTATTGGTAACCATAGCTGGAAACCATCTCTTCATTTTCTGGACTGCCATCAAATTATTAGTTTTGCATTTCCCTTGTAGCATTTATCTTATGCTCCAGTACACTTGAATGTATGCTTTACTCCCCTGTGAAATTTTACATAGATTACATTATATTTCTTTGTCCTCTGAGATTGTCTAGTGCAGTTTCTTAATCTACATAAGCATTCAATAATCATTCATTGAATTAATAAATAAGCTATCTTTAAAGAGCATATCAATCAGAATCACATCCAGTGACTGGCACAGGAAAGGGATGTGTTTTACTGTTGCATACATTCCTAGCACTTTGCACATTGCCAAGCAAATAAGAGGTGTTCAATACATGTTTGTCTAACTAATGGTCTAAAAGTCCTAGAATACACAGAATGTCAACAGCAAGGAGTAGACTGATCCTCGTGTTTGCTAATTCTTGGGTTCTCTTGAGTAGAGGCTGAGAGTTTGCCAACCACAGAACATCTCCAATAAATCCACTTATTTTTGGCCTGGCTGTTTCCATAATGTTGGTATAAACTGGATGCTGCAAGTGTGTGGTGCCTTCCTTGTCATTGGTAATCACTTTGTCTGCTGAATACTACAAAACATTTGGGAGATTTTTTACCCTTTTGTGAAAATCACACATAGAAACATAGTATCATTTCAATGCTTCAAAGTTTTGACTTAGTGACACAGCCAAACCCTGTCTTCCACAACTGTGTTCTTTCTTTTCTTCAAAGTCAAGCTGGATAAAATAAACCCCACAGATGCTGTTCTGAGTGTATGTTCATCAGCATAGACAGCATATGGGGGGAGCAAGAGAAAAAAATAGGCAGCATCACAACAGCCTGTTGGAGGGACTAACAACAACCAGTGGAAGTGTCTCCACAGGGCTGTGTCTCCATAGGGCTGTGTCTCCAAAGGACTGTGTCTCCAAAGGGCTCTATCTCCATAGGGCTCTATCTCAATAGGGCTGAAACGTGAGACCTTAAGACATGAAAAGGTTTAGTATAAAGTTAGTTCAGCAGGTGAAAAGTTATAGGAGCCAAAAATGCCCATTCCGCATTCCTGGGGAACAAACAACAAAAGCAACAGCAACAACTAAAGGATAGAAGGAAAGAAAGGGAGAAAGGAGAGAGGAAGGAAGGAAAGGAGGAAGGAAGGAAGGAAGGAAGGAAGGAAGGAAGGAAGGAAGGAAGGGAGAGAGGGAGGGAAGGAGGGAAGGAGGGAGGGAGGGGAGGAAGAAGGGAGGAAGAAAGGGTAAGAAAGAGGGAGGGAAAACGTCTTTTATTTGATTCTCGTGTATAGTAACTCGAGCATGAAAGACACTCCCCAGTTAAATTAGCCAAGATTGTAGTCCTCATTATTATGGGAGAAAATTGAGCCATTAAAATAATTATTCTAAAATGCATATGTTGATGATAATAAGATATGTTTTATTGCCTCTCTCTTTCAGGTTATTGAAATCCCTTAAGAACCATTATCTTATTAAGTCTTATTATATGGTTATAAGGTTGGAGTTGGGAAAATTATTCCTTCTTTGCAGTCTAGCAGATAAGGAAAGAGAGTTGTGTGAGTTGTCCCAACCACTCAGCAACAAAAATTAACGGGAGAAATTGTACTGGGGTTCAAAGGTGTCCATTCTTGAGCTAATAAATTTCCCCTTTGTAGTCTATCTTGATTTATGGGTAGCTATTGGCTGACATATTTGAATAAATCCAAAGTGCCTCATTTAAGAGTTTTTGTAGCTTTGCTTATTTCTTTGTTTCTAAGAATTAAAACAAGAACAAAACAAAGCTAAACAAAGGAATGACAACAACAACAAACCATTTTGTCTCACATAAACCAAAATCTTGCATATAGAGGTATAAGCCAGGTAGATTATTACCCTTGAAAATCCTTATATTAGAGGCACAATTATTTCCCCCAAGGAGAAGGTTTCCCTTAAACCCCAAGAGGCAATGCATTCTGACTTGTAAGCATTTCTTCTCTTTGTCTATGATGATCCCTTTATTTTTCCCCATTGGGAGGACAGATGCTGACTGAATTTGGTGACTTGGACCATTGACATGTTCTGTGCCTTCATTTCACTTCCCTTTTCTTCATTATATTCCTGTAGACATATAGCATTATGCTCTTTGTGGCTACCTCTTTCTCTTGGCTTTATTAGAAAGCTCTTCCAGGGTTGTCTACTGCTTGAAGTAATTGAATTAATCAATTACACTCTGGTTCTACATTTTCAGGGTTAAAGACATGTTGATTTGACATCGAAAACTCTGAAAGCCTTTCTGTTCACATCAGAATCTCTTCTCTATCAAGTGAAATTTTTGCACTTGGGTTTCCTTCCTCACTTTTCCCTCTTGAGGCTATTAACACGTAGATAGTGTCTTTTGTAGATAAAATCACTCCTGACTATCACCGTCTCTTTACCACCTGCAATCCAATCTTTCATTTTTGATGTCACAACCATCTTCAAAGTAACAACCTGACATATTATAACCACTTGACATGCTTGAAAAAGATGGAATATATTTTTAGCTGCCTAATTTTATACAGCCTTTGGAGAAATAAGCCTGCTATGTAGGTAGTTTATTTCTATTCTCAACTGATGATAGAAGAGTAAGGAAAAGACATTTTTCAAGTGGTTTCTCTTTAATGACTGTATAATTTTAGGACTTCAAAGTTTTTATGAAAATATATAATAGAATGGGTCCTCAAAATGCTAAAATTCTTAGGAAATACTAGAAGAAATGCTATAATAAAAGGCATGTTGGTGAGAGAGACAATGAAAGATGAAGCATTTGAGGTTGTTAGATGTGGAAGATATAATATTGTGCTTTCAGAGAATTGTAGTTCTTTTGAGCTCTCTTGTACTTTTTACAATTCAACTGCATCCACCTGCTATCCATGCCCTACAGACACCATTTCCTCTCTGCAACTTTCTGGGTTCCATATCCATGTTTCTAAGCAAACTGCTTTTTTGACACAGAGCCTCACTCTGTTGCCCAGGCTGGAGTGCAGTGGTGCAATCCTAGCTCACTGCAACCTCTGTCTCCAGGGTTCAAGTGATTCTCATGCCTCAGCCTCCCAAGTAGCGGGCATTACAGGTGTGTGCCAGCACACCAGGCTAATTTTTTATACTTTTAGTAGGGATGGGATTTCACTATGTTGGCCAGGCTGGTCTTGAACTCCTGGCCTCAAGTGAATCACCCACCTCAGCTTCCCAGCAAACCCCTTTCTAACACCTTCCCTGGTCTTGTTCTTTCGGATCTCACTGTTTTCTCCTTTGTTGATGGTTTTTGTAAATCTTGGTCTAAAGTCACCTGTCAATTCCCCACCACGCAGAGGCAGTGCCCTTTGAAACTCAGTGTAAAGCCCTGTGGAACCACCTGTAAGAGGCTTCCCATGTAGAAGAGTAACCCATACCTTGTGGCTGGACCACCCTGTGTCTCTTAATCTCTTGTCCCGGCTTCTACTTCTCCCTAGTTATCAGTGCATTCCTCATCTAAAATGTCAGCAGAAACAGGAAAGTTGTGAATCCTAAACTCATATTCATTTTAGATGTTTTCTTTATTCTTAAATTTCACAAATGGGATTCTCTCTTTCCTTCTCCTGTTATTGTATTTATTTATTTATCTTATTGGAGACTTAAGGGAGTCAGTGTCTCCGTTTACATGTGACCATCCACATGGAGTCATTTAGAATCACTTTGGGGATCTCAGTCTGTGGGTCAGTAGGCTGTTACTATACCTCCAGTGAAGGCTGGAAGTGTACTTCACCTGAGAGCAGGTTATCCAGGTGAAGACAAGAGGTCCAAAGTGAGAAAAGGTAACATAACCAAAGTTCAAGAGGCCTGTGGAAGTAGCCTGAGAATGTACCAGGTAATGAAGCAAAATATGCGCCTTAGAAACAGAGCATGAGCTTTCAAGTCAGAGAGACCTGTATTCAGGGCTTACTAACTGTGCTTGATGATTTACTACCTGTGCAGGTAACATAACATAGGGTCCCTGAATCCTACCTGTCCGAATCTTTTGGAAAACAAAACTTTTTTAACATAGATTTTAAGCCAAAGATCATAATCTCTAATATATGTGCTTTAAGTATGAAGTAAATAAAAAATATATTTTAATCAACTCTGGGTAATTTTAACAGTAAGCCCTACATTTGGATATGCATTTGGGGTATTCTGGGATATACATTTGGGAAGCACTAACTTTACCTCTCTAAGCTTTGTTTTTAAATGGACATAATATTCACCATACCATGGGAATATTATCACTATTAAATGGCATAATGCATGTAAAGTGCTTTGCATAATGCCTCTAATATGAAAGATGCTATGAATGGTGGTTGGGATTGAAACCACCATTCACTGAGCATCTTTCATATTAGAGGCATTATGCAAAGACAAATATGTCCTAAATAAAGGCTGATGCAACTGGTAGGCTGAGGCCAGAAAACATTCTTAGCTAGCAACTGATAGTTGTATTTTTCTTTCTGTTCTATTTTTATTCTGAAAGAATTTAAGCAAATCATTGTCCTTTGGGTCCATAAAAATCACATCCCTTTGTGTTTAAGGTTCATGTGTTCTCTGGTTAACTCCTTCCTGCCTTTAGTTCCCTCAGGCACCCACAGCTAATAATTTTTAAAATTTCAGAGGTAACAAGTAATGTCACCCCTAGTCATCCCCCTACCCCAAGTAGCCTTTAGGTCTCAGCACCCCTTATGTCTACGGAAACCAAAATTCACTGCATTCTGCTTTGACCTTCACTTTATGGTCCTCCTGGTTATCCCATTTTCTTTTCAGGCTCAAACACACACACTTAACAGGACTTATAAAATCTGGAAGCAGAGCACATCACCAGAAAATGATCTGTTGATGACCAAAGTGTTACGTGTGTACATGTGATGTGGTGTGTGTGTGTGTGTGTGTGTGTGTGTGTGTGTCTGCACATGCTGATTCAAGATCATTGCATTTCTGGCCATTTCTCAGGAGCATCTCATGAATGGAAAGGTTGAAAGGTTGTCTAGAAACTTGCTATATCCTCCCAACATGATGGACTGCCTGGCTAGTTGAGGCTGATTTCTGCGGTCCAAGTGGTGTCAGCAGTCTGTCACCATGAGCTAGATACTGCCTATATATTTTATGTACATCTTTCCATTAATGAGTTAGTTGTTGGTTGATCTTAGTTTCCTGAGATTCAGTTTAAACAATACTTTGCTGCAAAAGAAAATCATTATGCATAGATCCTCACCCTGAATAGGCAGATGGCTGGAATTGGTTTATGATGTTCTAAAATCACTTTGTTTTGAGTTACTTGGCCTATAAAAGTTTCTGTTTTTAATTTTATAACAGGATAGCATTTTCCCAAAGAATGTGTATTCTCCCTTGTTTTTCAGATCAGAAAATGTAAAAACAGTAGATGGGACAGTTTGGCTATATACAAATGAATTTGCTTTAAAATTAAAACTGAATACAGAGGATGATAATTGCATAATGGACTAAGTATGGCTTACTTAGTAAATTTATCTTTCCTTGGATTACGCAGATTCATTAGATGCAGGGAAGATCATTTCAGTGGGACACAGATGGCAGTTACATATCTTTCTTGATTGGAAGGGGGACAGGAAAAAAATATTAGGAACAAACTACTTTGCATATACTACCAAAAAAACTTCCCAAAATGTTTTTTTATATCATACTGCATAAATTTCTTCAGTGGACTGAGTCCAAACTCTAAACTGATACGCAATCTTCCACTCAAGTCTCAAATTCTATTGCAGCCAGTATGAACCATTTGACCCAGACCTGTGCACCCACCATGCCCTGAATACACGACACACCTTCTTTCCTCTGGAACTTTATTTCTTCTCAGTCTTTAGGGCTTATTCCCAAATTACCCCCTATCCATAGCAATTTCTACCTATTTTGGGAGATTGGAGAGGGCAATTATCACTTTTTAATTATATGTTTCTTACACAATTGAGTTTGCTACCTGGGATTGTCAGTTATGTGCTATAAGCTTTTGGAGGATAAAACTATTTTTGTCATCTTTGTATCTCCGATAGCATCTAATATATAGCACAATTCTCTACGAACAGTTGTTTGATTACTAGAACTCTCTATTAAGCCGGGCACGGTGGCTCAAGCCTGTAATCCCAGCACTTTGGGAGGCCGAGATGGGCGGATCACGAGGTCAGGAGATCGAGACCATCCTGGGTAACCTGGTGAAACCCCGTCTCTACTAAAAAATACAAAAAACTAGCCGGGCGAGGTGGTGGGCGCCTGTAGTCCCAGCTACCCGGGAGGCTGAGGCAGGAGAATGGCGTGAACCCGGGAGGCGGAGCTTGCAGTGAGCTGAGATCCGGCCACTGCACTCCAGCCCGGGCGACAGAGCGAGACTCCGTCTCAAAAAAAAAAAAAAAAAAAAAAAAAAAAGAACTCTCTATTAAAACAAAAGAGAAGACCTCCCCTGCTTCTGCCTATTAACCCCAGGTCACATTATTGTGGACCAAGTTTCCCACTATTAGACATTATAGCATGGTTTCCAAGAACATATCTCTGCACTCCTGCAGTTATTTTGCAAAGCTATATTATCTCAACAAGGGAGTTGATCCAGTGGTTTTGGGCTACTATTTTAAACGGTCATTAATTGAAGAGTGAAGTATTCTGCTCACCTATGCTTGTATAGGGAACTATAAATATATGCACAGTTGTGTAATTATCTCCACCAACGCTGTCTTTCAAAATGGCTAATTATCACAAACATATAAAATGCAAATTCTATCTCTAGATGCTATTCAAAAGGAACCATGCAGGTACTGTAATTCTGTTGAAAATATCAACTGTGACTTCATTTGCTCAAAAGTATAGTGCCTGGAATGTTACTTTCCCAGGAACTTGTGATTCTAGCTTGAACTCCAAGACCCCAAAGATTAGACCTATAACTTTAATAATGAATTCCTGCTTTGAACATTAATTTCCAGTAGCTGAATTTCCTGACCAAGAACCCCAATCTTCCCTTGAGTGTGTTCCCATTCCTATTACATTCATTGCTTCAGAGCATTGGATCTGACCACTAGTTGTGTGACATATGAAAAATTACTTACCCTCTGTTTCCTCTTCTGTAAAACAAGGATAATAGCAAATTCACATGGTTGTGGTGAGAATTAAATAATGTAATATGTGTAAGGCACATGTTATAGATGTTCAATAAATGTTCTCCTCCTGATTCCTATTTCTATTCTGCCTATTATTTAACCTATTGGGCTCGATATGCTAGACTCCCTTGCTGTCCTTTTACTCCTGCTTCTAGATCAAGTAGAAGGGTTAGAGGAAACTTTTCACTAAGCAAATGCAGCATATCATTTCAAATAGTGATGATTAGTTTTTCAATGATTGGTTAAAGAATTGTAATGCTTTCTTATGCAAACCAACAAGGTCATTTTGAAAAGAAAGCACATCATTGTACCTAGAGCATAGAACCCAAGGTGTTGAGGAGAGATATAAGGTAAGGCTGGAAAGCCAAACAAAAATCAGATTATTTGGAGTTTGGAGGACCATGCTAAGAAGCTGCATTTCTCAAGATTCTGTGACGGATTTCTTTTCCTTTTTCTCTGTGGCCTTCCTTCTGTGGAGGATTTACTCTCTTGCAATATGTCAAATACTGTCTCCATGATATACAAGTTGAACCAAACTTACTAAGGAATTCCAGAGATGCATTTCCATCTGCTTCATGTATATGCCAAGAATTGGACTCCTTACCATCAACTCCTTCTCTAGGCTTTTCTGTTCTCCATCCTCCCAGTTGCTGAAGGCCTACCCTGAATCTTCCTATCATTCAACATTTATTCTTTAAGAAAACTATTTATTTTCAATTTCTGCAGACATTGTACTGGAAATTCACAAAGGGACAGATAGCATAATTGCTGCCCTCATATGGCTTATGTTTTATTTGGAAAATTTTTACAGAAAAACCATACTTTATGGTTCCCCCCCCCCCTTTTTTTTTTTAATTCTCCTTCTCATCTTTGTTGCTTCTGCCTTATCTCTCCAACTTTTAAGTTTTGGAGTATCCTAGAACTTGGTTTATGGCTCTCTTATCTGACTCTGAAATTTATGTTAGCAGCTTAGATCTCTGCTCTGAGTTCTAGACTAGCAAAAACAAGTTTCTCCTTGGAAGTGTCATGGGCATCTTGTTGATGATCACTTTTCTGAGGGTTTGAAAATGTGCCACACAGGCACTGACACTCATTCCCCAAAAGTGGAAATCCCTTTCCTTTAAAGTAGACCAAAGTTAGTGACTCACTTCTAATGAATATATTGCAGTGGAAGTAATGAATAGAAAAGGTAATAAGCTTAATAATCTTTGACCTGGCTGTCCCTTTCTTAGGACACATGTTGTAGAAGTCCTGAGTTGACATGAAAGATGTCTGGCCACCCTGAAGCTGCCACACTGTAGAGACTGTATGGAAAGACACACAGTTTTAGAGTGGTTTGCGACTTTTCAGCATCAACTGCCAGACATGTGAGCAAGACTTAGGTGACTCTAGCCCCCTGCCTTCAAGCCATTCTAGGTGATACTAAATGTGGCAGAGATAAATTAGTCCCCATGAGCCCTGTCCAAACCACAGATTCAAGCTCAATACCGATGTGATAATTGTTATAAGCCACTAACTTTTGAGGTGACTTTGCAACTTTCTTCTCTGAAACAATGTCCAAAATGAAGGTCCACCTTCACACCTGCTTATTGTGCTTTCTTTTCACCTCTATTAAAACTAAGTTTTTCCTCCCACACACTGACATCAAACATTTGTTAACCTTTATTTCTCTCATTCTTCCATACTCTACTTCTGGTCAGTCAAAATATTTTATTATCCTAAAGCTCCATAAATTGCCAGAATTCGACTACTTCTAACTACCCACACTGCCATGAAGACCTCATCATCTTTGATATGGATTATGAAGGTAGTTTTTTGGTAGATTTCTTATGTTGATAACCCCAATTATATACCCTCCCCTGTCCCCATGTCCTTCACATGTGGCTTTGCTACTACTGTCTTCTAGAGGTGGTGTTCTCTTCTCTTTGATTTTGAGCTCAGTCATGTGTTGCTTTGACAAATGTGAGGCAAGTAGAGAAATCTTATCTATTTTTACTTGTCCTATTGCGTCTATGTAATTGCCTTAAGTGCAAGCTGGGGCTATCTTATTTTGCCAGAGAATTAAGATATGTGGTGTAAAGTCAAATCACTCTAGGTATGCAGATGGAGTTCATTCTCAATTAGCAGAGCTGCCTAGCAGACCTGCAGCTGACCACAGACATGCATGAGCTTCGTCAAGACCAGGAGACCTGCTCGGCTGACTCACACGTTCATGACCATTTGCTTACTGTTTTAAGCTGCTGTGTTTTGTGGTTGTTTGTTATGTGACATTTTGGTGGCAATGACTAACTTATGCAGACATTGATGCTAGGAATAAGCTGTTACCTTAACAGAAACATAAAATATGTGTCATTGGTTTCAACTCTGGAAATGGGCAGGAATCCGAAAAAATGTCAAGGAAACTGGAATAATTGGAGCCATTGCTATATAGTTGTGAAATATTTGAGAAAACAGTCTCCTGTGGTAACTTGGAAGATGGAAAATAAAATGAATGATCTTTTGGATTTGGACAAAGAGTTCTCCAGGCAAAATTAAAAGTGGGAGCTGGCTTTTACTAGCTATGAAAGATACATTGCTTTAAGGAAGAGATGAATTCTACAAAGACTGTCCTAGGTTGAAAGCAGAATTCAAAGGGAATATCAACACCACGTGCCTAGAATAGTGCTAGGCACTCAGCCAGTGCTCAATAAATATTTGTGGAAGAAGTCAATTATTTACTTATAATTTCAATAAATTATAAGAAATATAGAGCTTCATGACAGTCTATAGGATAAAAGAAATCATCTCCTTAATCCACTCCCAGGGCCTAATTTAAATTCGCATGGGCCAGGCACAGTGGCTCACGCCTATAATCCCACTACTTCGAGAGGCTGAAAAGGAGGGTGGATCACCTCATATCAGGAGTTCAAGACCATCCTGGCCAACATAGTGAAACCCTATCTCAAAAAAAAAAAAAAAAAAAAAAAAGCCAGGTGTGGTGGTGCACACCTGTGGTTCCAGCTACTCAGGAGGCTGAGGCTTGAGAATCGCTTGAACACAGGAGGCAGAGGTTGCAATGAACTGAAACTGTGCCACTGCACTCTAGTCTAGGTGACAAAGAAAGCCTCCATCTCAAAAAACAAAAAACAAAAACAAAAAACAAAATTAGCATGGAGGTTGCTAGGAGCCTTAACTCATCCCCGTTAGAACACAGTGTTGCCCTGACATGAACCTTCATTGCAGACTTTTCAATTATTGTAAGGTTCGATCCTTTCCTGAAATTATCTACATAATGCGGGTTTAAAAACTATATACATGATATTTTTTGCTCATATAGTTCCTTTTAGGTCATATTTGTCAGTCACATCATCATATCTGATTTTTAAACATCTTTCCAAGCAGACATTAGAACCCCCAAATAAAAAAAGACCTCAAAATAATGACTGACGAGCTCTTGGTATAAATGAATAATTTTCATCTATTGTGTATGATTCACAGAATGGAGTTTCTGGCTAGACACTGACCATCATAAACAGTTATTCACTTAGAGTTTGGCTATTATTTTTCCACATTTTAAGTTAGTCTCAGATTTTCCTTCCTTCTGTTTGTTTTCTTCTTCATCTTTCCAATTTACTAACAATTTGAATTCTATTCTTGTTTCCAAAACATTGTTTCTTCCTTAACTGCTAGGTATCTTCTGTACTTTTGATGAGCCTGTCCTCTTGCAGAGGACATTAAGCAGCAGCACTGGGCCCAGGACTGACCCCTGCCAGCATTGGCTAATATGTCCCTCAGGTTGGTCGTAATTTAACAGGAGATACTCTGAGTCTTCCCTGGGGCCAAAAGGTAACTGTGGAATGAGTATCTTCCTAGTTCTTCAAATACACATTTATTTAGGGAAGAACAATTTTAACAAGCTTGGTCCCTAGGGATGCTGTTTGAAAACTGCTTAATATGTGGATTTTACATTGGGCAGAAAGCTTTTGCAAGTGAACCTAATGCTAGTGGAAACCCACCTACTGAGAAGCCTTCCTGGTTTGCAAAAGAAACCCTTAGCTTCAAGGCATCTCTCTAATTTATACACAGTACTCCTACAGCTTCAGTTGTGGGGGTTCACTCTCAGACTTGTCTCACAACATCAAATTTCTCTACCAAGTGAACCCATACATAAGATATACTTGTTACACTCTCAATCTATTTAAGAAAAATTCCCATGAGAACTGGAGTCAGAGGTCAGTAGAGAGCCCCTGAATTTAAGGTGTGGGGATATCATTATCTATCAAACTTTAACACACAAACAGAACAACATTGCAGAGGGCATAGTTCCCTTTAGCACAGCCACCATGGTAGACTTGATGCCTGTCCTGAGATTGATTTTAAATCTCTTTCTCTCTAGTATTTTCTTTTTAAATCTCAAAGGTAATACTTGCATATGGCAAAAATTTCACTGCATAATGAAAAGCAAATGTCTCTCTCACCTCCAACCTTCAGTTCCTTCTCCAGAGAAAAATGCTGTTGAGTTTCTTACATACCTTCCAGAAACTCTACATGAATATGCAAGCACATTGCCTATTTTAACAATCCAAAGGAGAGAAAACTATTCCCACAACTCTGAAACTTGCCTTTATCCTTTCAAAATCTTGACATTATTTCCATAATTAGACTGTAGAAATAAACTTTATACTCAATATTGGCTATCAAGTTGTTTCACTGGCTACATGTAACATATTTTATTTAGCCGGGCTTCTACTGATGGGCATATACATTGTTCCAGTCTTTTGCCTCTAGAAGAAAAATGTTAAAGGAATCAGGCCATGTGTGTTGGCTCACACCTGTAATTCCAGCACTTTAGGAGGCTGAGGTGGGAGGATCACTGAGGCCAGGAATTCCAGACCAGCCTGGGCAACAAAACAAGATCCTATCTCTCTAAACAAAATTAAAATTTAACCAGGCATGGTGGCACACAACTGTAGTCCCAGCTACTCAAGGTGCTGAGGTGGGACGATGGCTTGAACCCAACTCCAGGAGTTTGAGGCTGCAGTGAGCTGTGGTTGCACCATTGTATTCTGGCCTGGATGACAGAGGAAGATTCTCTTTCTAAGAGAAAATGAATAAAAGAAGGCTAGTATGGGATTAGCGTAGACAGTGTTTGGAGTCGAAGCTGGATAAGAGGGCTGGCCAGGCCCAGTGGCTCACGTCTGTAATCCCAACACTTCGGGAGACCAAGGTGAGAGGAGATTCCTTGAGGAGTTCGAGACCACCCTGGGCAAAGTAACAAGACCTGTCTCTATTAAATAAATAATAATAATTTAAAAATCTTTATACTTTCATATTTGCACACATGTAATACTATATAGCTCTAAGAAATTCATATCAGAAATTCCCATGATATAAAATCACAAATGCATTTAATAAATTGTTAGGTGCTGTTGAGAGATTGCAGCAATAAATACTTTTCCCCAGATTTATGAAACTATGAGTCCTCATGGTTTCAGCGACACTATGTACTATTAGACTTTCTATATTTGCCAATATGATTGATGAAAATAGTATTTTAGCTTTATAGTTGATTAGTCAGTTTGAATAATCTAATTTTACCTATAATCATTAGATTTATGGTGAATGGGGATTTACAGGTAAATGAGGATGATAATAATACTAAGCTCAAAAGATTTCTGTAAGGCTTAAATAAATTAATACAAATAAAGCATTTAAGTCAGTCACTGCCACAGCATATGCAACTTGGAGGATAATGACTACTTATTATTGTTACTTTGTTATATGCTTATACACAGTTCATTTTTTTTCTACATATGGCTAGTCTAATTGTAAACTTGGTCATTTTTTCTATTAGGTTATTTTTATTTTTAATACTGACACTGTTTAATAACTCTTTATGTATGAAGAAAATTAACACTTTGCTATTTTAATTTCAGATATTTTCCTCAGTCATGTATTTTCAACTACGTTTGTGATATTTTCTTATTTAGGCATTTTAAGTTTTTGTGTGGATAAATCCATTAATCTTTTCTTTACAGTTTCTGAGTTTTGTGTTTTCCTGAAAAGGCCAATCTTCTCTATGTTTGTAAAACTATTCTCCCAGATTTCATTTATGCATAGCAAATCTGATTTTTAGAAATAGCCAATGCTTAGTTACAGAACACACACACACACACACACACACACACACACACACACACACACACACACACATATATATTCTGTATATATATATAAACCCACATTAACAATAGTCATATATGGTACTACTGTACTATAGTATAGTATAATAACATAATAATATAAAGGTGAAATACTTAGAAATAAAGTCAACAATGTGTGTGCAAAGTTTATATGAGTAAAACTTTAGCTACTCCTGAAAGGCACAAAAGTAGAATTAGACACTTAAAAAATTCTTATTCTTGGATAGGACTTACTCAGGATCATAAAAATATACATTCACCTTAAATTAATATATAAATTTAACATGAACCCAATAAAACACTATTCTTCCTTCTTTCTAGACAAGCTGATTCTAAAGTTCATTTGGAAAAATAAGTGCATCAGAATAGTTGGAGAAAGAACCCTGAACAAAGAGTTCCAGTGAGCTATTACCACATACTAGAAAGTCTACTAGAAAGTCTATTCTATAAAAACTAGTGTGATATTTGCCAATGATTAGAAAAAAGAACCAATGGACTAGAACACAAGGTCCAAAGCAAGTTAACAGCTTTCTGTAGAAATTTGCTCTGTGATAAATGTAGTACCAAATATCATTGGAGAAAAGGTTGGACCTTGAATAAATGGCACTAGAACAACAAGGTCACCATCTAAGTAAAAACATCACACTATATATCAAACTCCAAGTGGATCAGAGGTCTGAAAGTTAGAAAATGAAGATTAAAACTACTAGAAGAAAACATAAGTGAATGTATAAACTTTGGAGTGTTTCATGTTTCCAACTATGATTCAAAATCCAGATGCAAAAAGAAAAATGATAAACTTTATTAAATAAAATTTCTTACCAAAAAGAGCCATAAGTTAAAAGAAAATGTATTCAATTTATATTGCAAATGTCCATAACTCTAATAAAGAACTGTCAAAAGTTAAGAAGAAAGAGACTAAACCCAATAGAATAATGAATAGAATACATAAATCGATAGTTCACAGAAAGTAAGAAAGGCAAATAGCTTTAAAAATATGAAAAAAATCAAATCTTTCTTATGAGAAAAGAAAAATCAGAACCACACAATGAGACATCATCAGATTGACTCAAATCAAAAAGAAGATTGACAAAACAAACATTCCATTGGTACAGCTGTAGAGAAACAGGTACTCTCACACTTTGCTTGTAGAAATTCAAAATAGTACAATTACTAAAGAGGGAAATTTGGCACTATCTTACATAATTGCTTATGCCTTTATTCTTAAATGACTAAATCCCACTTCTTCAAATCAACCCTGTAGATATACCTGCATAAAAACAGGACAAAGCAATTACCACAGAAAACATGAACAAGGTTATTAATTGGAAAATTCTTTGTAATGTAAAGAGATTGATAATAAATATATATCAAGGGAATTGGTTAAATAAAAAAATGTAGATCAAAGTACAGTTGAATACTATACAACCTTTAACAAGAGTGACAAACAGCTACCCCATGAGCTGATATAAAGAGGATTCTAAGTTATTTTATCAACTGAAGAAAGCAATATTATTGTTATTTTATATAAGAAAGAGGAGGAAATAATCATACATATTTCCAGGAAAGACAAAGGAGAAACTAATAAACACATTTACTAAAAAGAGAACAGAAGAGCTAGTGAGTTGAATTCGCCATTTTATGTGGTTATGGATTTTGAACAATGTAAATGTTCACAAATTTCAAACCAAAATAAAGGAAAAAATCCTAAGATTAAACCAAAGGACCTATTTATATAAAATTGATAACATAATCACTCAGAGAAAAGCATGTGTTATTCACAATAGTAAATACATGGCATCAACCTAAATGCTGATCAATGACAGACTGGAAAAAGAAAATGTGTTACATATACACCATGGAATACTATGCAGCCACAAAAATGAACAAGATCATGCCTTTTGTGGGAACATGGATGGAGCTGGAAGCTATTATCCTTTGCAAACTAAGCAGGAACAAAAAACCAAATACCACAAGTTCTAACTTATAAGTGTGAGCTAAATGATAAGAACTTATGAATACAAAAAGGGAAACAACAGCTGAGATCTACTTGAGAGTGGAAGGTTGGAGAAGGGAGAAGAGCAGAAAAGATAACTATTGGATTCTGAGCTTGATACCTGGGTGATGAAATAATATGTACAGCGAACCCCTGTGACACGTGTTTACCTATGTAACAAACCCATTTACCCACAAAATTAATATAAAAAAGAAAAAAGAGGGTTTAAGTGATTTTTGAACCCCAATCTCTAACTGTACATAATGGGGAATATTTGAACAGCACACAACAAGAATTGCATAGAACTCTTAAATTCACACAATAGTTTTATTATTAATAGTAATGTTAATAGTTCTGATTTAGTAATATTAATAGTGCTATTTTTAAAAATTAGGCTGTATCATTGTAGGATGAAGGAAATAGGTAAATATATTAGTGTTATTACGAACCAAGATTTTCAGTGCAAAAAAATGTGATAAAAGTAATAACTCCTTTAATGATAAATTTAACTGGAAATACGAATGCAAATTCATAATTTTTCAGATATATATTTTCCCACTCTACCCCCGAAAAGGCCTGGAAGCAAAATACCCAGAATCAATGAGTGAATCAGCATCCTGACCTATTTCTAATACCATTGCCCACTTAAATAAAAGAGCTTTTTGGAAAATTGACTGATTTCAGATATTCTAGTTATCTACTGCTATGAAATAAACCACTCTAAAACTGAGTGGTTTACAAAACAAAAGCATCCGTATTGCTTATGAATCTGTAACTTGGTCTGGACTTGGCAGGAACAATTCATTTCCACTCTAATCAATGTCATTGGGGGCAGCTCATCGCCTGGAAACGGGACTCACTTGAAGTCTCACTCATATGTCTGGCAACTGATTCTAAGAAGACCCAAATAGACGGGGGTGGGAAGAGGTGAAGTTTTCCTTATCTCCATGTGGTCTCTGCCCTTGGTGGTTTCAGGATAAGAAGGCTTCTTACATGTTGGCTCAGGACTCAAGACATATGTCTCAAGAAAGAGAAAGCCAGACATCAGCTGTATCTCCTTTTGTGATCAAGTTTTGGAAGTCACACAGCATTACTTCTGCAGCATTCTCTTTGTTAGAAGTGAGTCTCTAAGACCAACTATATTCCGTGAGAAGGGTAGTAGAACCCTCTTTTTGATGGCAGTAATGTCAAAGAATTTGTGGACATGTTTTTAAACCACAGGTCTATAGAAAAATACAATGTGAGCCGAGACCCCTAATTATACTGAAAATTAAGAAAGTGCTCAAAGATTAATGTAGTTATGTAAAAAAAAAAAAAGACTCAAGAACATGCTTAAGTATGCTCCTATTGGTCAAATTCAGGACAACTTAAGCATCATAGTGAATAATCAGTATAATCATTTGTAACACATGGAGTTGACATGGTGGCTCATGCCTGTAATCCCAGCACTTTGGGATGCTGAGGCAGGTGGATGACTTGAGCTGAGGAGTTCGAGACCTGCAACGACAACATGACAAGACCCCATCTCTACTAAAAATACAAAAATTAGCGAGGCATGGTGGCATGTGCCTGTAGTCTCGGCTGCTTGGGAGGCTGAGGTAGGAGGATGGCTTGAGCCCGGGAGGCAGAGGTTGCAGTGAGCTGAGGTTGCACCACTGCATTCCAGGATAAGTGACAGAGTGAGACACTGTCTAAAAAAAAAAAAAAAAAGGAACACAGGAATAATAAACATTTGAGTAGGAGAGATTCAAAAGGTAAGGGAGGGGTAGCAAAAGCTCTCCTTTAGATTAACGGTGGTTAATACACTTAGAACGAAACTAAACATCACAATTTTGGAAATTCCAATGTTAAGACTGGTTCAGGCAAGGGACAAACATGGATGCTGAACTATTAGTTGAAAGTTTGTTGGGAAGCAGTATTTTCACATTGTGCCAAAAAATGACACCCAAATATTATTTACTAATTGCAAAGGGAAGAATAGACCTTAACATAGAGATCTGATGGTTACTATTTTAACTAGCTGATCACATTTGGTATTGGCAATGGTAGGACACCTTGATCAACAACCTTTTAAGCCTCCTATTGTGATACCATATAATGTAGCAAGCATCTCCCATGACATATTCTTGTTTCCAATGATGAATCCAAATTCAATCAGGACTCTAGTTTTAATGTCTTGTTGACAGTAAAAGAAGACAGTAGAATAACAAATTTTTAAGAAAGCTAGAAGAAATAGACAAATCCTGAAGGTGGGACATCAATAACAAAACTGCCCTGGATTATTCAAAAGGTCAATATTGAAAAACAGGTGAGAGGCTATTGTTTAATCTATTGAAAATAATTAAAGAGCTATAAGCAAGTGAGATGCCTTAACACTGATAGAATCTTCATTCAGGAAGAGAAGGTGAGAGAGAGAGAGGGAGTGACAACAAGCCATAATAGACATTATTAAAACAATTGGCAATATTTGCACATGAACAAAATGTTTATACCATGAAATTATTAATTGTCTTGCATGATAATGGTAATATATTTTGAATAATACCTTTAGTCATAGGTGATTCAGGGAGAAATATTTAAGGAAAAGTGTGATATTTATAATTTGCTTTTGAATTACCCAAAGGACAAAATGTTTAATTCTCATTGAATATAGATGGAACCTATGTGGGTATTTGTTGTAAAACATTTGTATGAAAATATTTTATCAAAGAAAATTGGGGGATGATAATAATACACAATAGAGTTTAGGGAACAAAGTAGGTAATCAAGGAGAAGTTGTAACTTTTCACAAAGGAATTCTACCAATTCTAAAATTCGCGGTCTGTTTTTTCTATAGGGTTTTCAAACTGCCCCTCAATGACCTGAGAGTGCCACAGAGGCATCCAAAGAAGCCGGGTGGGAGAATAACCAAGGGATTCATTGGCTTTCCATACCTTCTCTGTTTGTTTGCCTAAAACCATGTTTGAAAATCAATATATATTGGTACTGGTACCAAAACAGAGATATAGACCAATGGAACAGAACAGAGCCCTCAGAAATAATACCACACATTTACAACCATCTGATCTTTGACAAACCTGACAAAAACAAGAAATGGGGAAAGGATTCCCTATTTAATAAATGGTGCTGGGAAAACTGGCTAGCCATAAGTAGAAAGCTGAAACTGGATCCCTTCCTTACACTTTATGCAAAAATTAATAGAAGATGGATTAAAGACTTAAATGTTAGACCTAAAACCATAAAAACCCCAGAAGAAAACCTAGGCAGTACCATTCAGGACATAGGCATGGGCAAGGACTTCATGTCTAAAACACCAAAAGCAATGGCAACAAAAACCAAAATTGACAAATGAGATCTAATTAAACTAAAGAGCTTCTGCACAGCAAAAGAAACTACCATCAGAGTGAACAGGCCACCTACAGAATGGGAGAAAATTTTTGCAATCCACTCATCTGACAAAGGGCTAATATCCAGAACCTACAAAGAACTCAAACAAATGTACAAGAAAAAACAAACAACCCCATCAAAAAGTGGGCAAAGGATATGAACAGACAGTTCTCAAAATAACACATTTATGTAGCCAACAGACACATGAAAAAATACTCATCATTACTCACCATCAGAGAAATGCAAATCAAAACCACAATGAGATACCATCTCACACCAGTTAGAATAGCGATCATTAGAAAGTCAGGAAACAACAGGTGCTGGAGAGGATGTGGAGAAATAGGAACACTTTTACACTGTTGGTGGGACTGTAAACTAGTTCAACCATTGTGGAAGACAGTGTGGCGATTCCTCAAGGATCTAGAACTAGAAATACCCTTTGACCCAGCCATCCTGTTACTGGGTATATACTCAAAAGATTATAAATCATGCTGATATAAAGACACGTGCACACGTATGTTTATTGTGGCACTATTCACAATAGCAAAGACTTGGAACCAACCCAAATATCCATCAATGACAGACTGGATTAAGAAAATGTGGCACATATACACCATGGAATACTATGCAGCCATAAAAAAGGATGAATTAATGTCCTTTGTAGGGACATGGATGCAGCTGGAAACCATCGTTCTCAGCAAACTATTGCAAGAACAGAAAACCACATGTTCTCACTCATAGGTGGGAATTGAACAATGAGAACTCCTGGACACAGGAAGGGGAACATCACACACCGGGGCCGGTTGTGGGGTGGGGGGAGTGGGGAAGTATAGCATTAGGAGATATACCTAATGTAAATGACAAGTTAATGGGTGCAGCACACCAGCATGGCACATGTATACATATGTAACAAACCTGTACGTTGTGCACAGGTACCCTAGAACGTAAAGTATAATTAAAAAAAAAAAAAGAATATCAATGTATCAAACTCAATTAGATTTACAGGATTAATTAATCATATGACTTTCAAGTAGACTATAAAGTCTGTCCTTAAAGAAGAAAAACAAAAATGAGGCCGGGCGCGGTGGCTCAAGCCTGTAATCCCAGCACTTTGGGAGGCCGAGATGGGCGGATCACGAGGTCAGGAGATCGAGACCATCCTGGCTAACACAGTGAAACCCCGTGTCTAATAAAAAATATAAAAACCTAGCCGGGCGGGGTGGCAGGTGCCTGTAGTCCCAGCTACTCGGGAGGCTGAGGCAGGAGAATGGCGTAAACCCGGGAGGCGGAGCTTGCAGTGATCCGAGATGGCGCCACTGCACTCCAGCCTGGGCAACAGAGCGAGACTCCATCTCAAAAAAAAAAAAAAAAAAAAAGAAAAACAAAAATATATGGACAATACTTGCGTTATTGGGATAGCTGTAGTAGTTTAACAGGGTGAAAATTTTAGATATACCTATATAACTTAAACTACAATTAAAACTGTAAAACTGTGAGTATATATGTATATATACATATATATTTATAAAACACAGCAGAGTGATTTTTAAAAAATAATTCCATGATATTCGTTAGTTACAATATACACTTGCAGAGACCATTTAAAAAGGGATGGAAATTGATTACTTCCAGGATGAGAGAAGGCTTTGGGGCTCTGGTGGTCTGAGATCATTCGTCCCTCCATTTGCTGCGCTTATATTCCTTTAAACAAATCCTGACTCTGAGTCAGTTCTATTCCAAGTAATAAAGAAAATAAATTTCAAATGGCACAAGATCAAAAGTACAAATTCATCCCAGGTGGTCTTTATTATATGCCAGGTCTCTGGCCAATAATGTGACTGCCAACATAAAGATGAATGAAACACAACTGACTGTTTCTTAGTCTCTTTCGATTTCAGAAACTGGATCTCCTTGAGAGGAAATCAAATTATGTCTTTGGAAGTAATCTTTCTTTTAATATACATTTATCAATAGTTTCCTCTCTCACTTTCTGTCTTTTAAATGGTCATATTATATTGCATTTTTATATTAAATATGCAGGATTCATGTCTGAATTCAAAATCAGCATTACAGATAAAGATAATATCATGAAAAAGTGAGAATAATGATTGTGGTTTTGGTGGCAGAGGAGAAGGTCACATTGTTCAGAGAGGGGAAGAATAAAAAGCCTCATTAAGCCATCATTTTTGGGTAGAATTACCTTCCTGGATAGTGGAATGTATTTGTTTTCAAAAAACCTTTGATAATGGACATAAAGAACACACTTGAAAGTTAATGGATTCAATGACATTAGTCCTACTACCTGTTCTATCCAACTTTTATTTGGGAAAAAATATGGATAGTTCAGCACAGATATGTTTTAATCTTTGTCCAATATGAGCTATTTTTTCCCAGGACTGTTCCATTTCCATAAGCTTCCTCAACTGTTCAAAGAAACTTTTGAGTTCACGAGGATTTTTTCCAACCCCAAATCCCTTAGCCAACTGGCAGAATTCAATCACAGTCTCTGTCTGTTCTAATGTTCTAGATGTCCTGGTTGATGTTAGCATTAGTAACATGAATAGCTATCATGTATACTGTGTTGCCAGTTTGTATTTTCTTTTTTTTTTTTTTTTTTTTTTTTTTTGCGGGTGATACTCTTTGTTTTTATTTTAGTTTTTTAAGTGTTTCTGTTTCACATTATAATATAAAATTTCAAGTATAGAAGTGACCTTTGACACAGATAATGGTAAGCCAAGTTGACAGTTTTATAGGACTTCTGACTACATGTGCATGAAAGGTTAAGGGCCAAAGCCCAGACCAGTCTTGAAATAGGCAGGCTTTTTTTTTTTTTTTCAGTTCTTTCTTTTATTCTTTATTTTTTATTTTTTATTATACTTTAAGTTCTAGGGTACATGTGCATAACGTGCAGGTTTGTTACATATGTATATTTGTGCCATGTTGGTGTGCTGCACCCATCAACTCGTCAGCACCCATCAATTCATCATTTATATCATGTATAACTCCCCAATGCAATCCCTCCCTCCTTCCCCCTCCCCATGATAGGCCCCAGTGTGTGATGTTCCCCTTCCCGAGTCCAAGTGATCTCATTGTTCAGTTCCCACCTATGAGTGAGAACATGCGGTGTTTGGTTTTCTCTTCTTGTGATAGTTTGCTAAGAATGATGGTTTCCAGCTGCATCCATGTCCCTACAAAGGACGCAAACTCATCCTTTTTTATGGCTGCATAGTATTCCATGGTGTATATGTGCCACATTTTCTTAATCCAGTCTGACACAGATGGACATTTGGGTTGATTCCAAGTCTTTGCTATTGTGAATAGTGCCGCAATAAACATACGTGTGCGTGTGTCTTTGTAGTAGAATAATTTATAATCCTTTGGGTATATACCCAGTAGTGGGATGGCTGGGTCATATGGTACATCTAGTTCTAGATCCTTGAGGAATTGCCATACTGTTTTCCATAATGGTTGAACTAGTTTACAATCCCACCAACAGTGTAAAAGTGTTCCTATTTCTCCACATCCTCTCCAACAACTGTAGTTTCCTGATTTTTTAATGATTGCCGTTCTAACGGGTGTGAGATGGTATCTCATTGTGGTTTTGATTTGCATTTCTCTGATGGCGAGTGATGATGAGCATTTTTTCATGTGTCTGTTGGCTGTATGAATGTCTTCTTTTGAGAAATGTCTGTTCATATCCTTTGCCCACTTTTTGATGGGGTTGTTTGTTTTTTTCTTGTATATTTGTTTGAGTTCTTTGTAGATTCTGGATATTAGGCCTTTGTCAGATGAGTAGACTGCAAAAGTTTTCTCCCATTCTGTAGGTTGCCTGTTCACTCTGATGGTAGTTTCTTTTGCTGTGCAGAAGCTCTTTAGTTTAATTAGATCCCATTTGTCAATTTTGGCTTTTGCTGCCATTGCTTTTTGTGTTTTAGATATGAAGTCCTTGCCCATGCCTATGTCCTGAATGGTACTACCTAGATTTTCTTCTAGGGTTTCTATGGTATTAGGTCTAACATTTAAGTCTCTAATCCATCTTGAATTAATCTTCGTATAAGGAGTAAGGAAAGGATCCAGTTTCAGCTTTCTACTTATGGCTAGCCAATTTTCCCAGCACCATTGATTAAATAGGGAACCCTTTCCCCATTTCTTGTTTCTCTCAGGTTTGTCAAAGATCAGATGGCTGTAGATGTGTGGAATTATTTCTAAGGACTCTGTTCTGTTCCATTGGTCTATAGCTCTGTTTTGGTACCAGTACCATGCTGTTTTGGTTACTGTAGCCTTGTAGTATAGTTTGAAATCAGGTAGCGTGATGCCTCCAGCTTTGTCCTTTTGACTTAGGATTGTCTTGGCAATGCGGGCTCTTTTTTGGTTCCATATGAACTTTAAAGCCGATTTTTCCAGTTCTGTGAAGAAACTCATTGGTAGCTTGATGGGGATGGCACTGAATCTATAAATAACCTTGGGGAGTATGGCCATTTTCACGATATTGATTCTTCCTATCCATGAGCATGGTATGTTCTTCCATTTGTTAGTGTCCTCTTTGATTTCACTGAGCAGTGGTTTGTAGTTCTCCTTGAAGAGGTCCTTGACATCCCTTGTAAGTTGGATTCCTAGGTATTTTATTCTCTTTGAAGCAATTGTGAATGGAAGTTCATTCCTGATTTGGCTCTCTGCTTGTCTGTTACTGGTGTATAAGAATGCCTGTGATTTTTGCACATTAATTTTGTATCCTGAGACTTTGCTGAAGTTGCTTATCAGCTTAAGGAGATTTTGGGCTGAGACGATGGGGTTTTCTAAATATACAATCATGTCATCTGCAAACAGGGACAATTTGACTTCTTCTTTTCCTAACTGAATACCCTTGATTTCTTTCTCTTGCCTGATTGCCCTAGCCAGAACTTCCAACACTATGTTGAATAGGAGTGGTGAGAGAGGGCATCCCTGTCTTGTGCCAGTTTTCAAAGGGAATTTTTCCAGTTTTTGCCCATTCAGAATGATATTAGCTGTGGGTTTGTCATAAATAGCTCTTATTATTTTGAGGTACGTTCCATCGATACCGAATTTATTGAGCGTTTTTAGCATGAAGGGCTGTTGAATCTTGTCAAAAGCCTTTTCTGCATCTATTGAGATAATCATGTGGTTCTTGACTTTATTTCTGTTTATATGCTGGATTATGTTTATTGATTTGCGAATGTTGAACCAGCCTTGCATCCCAGGGATGAAGCCCACTTGATTATGGTGGATAAGCTTTTTGATGTGCTGCTGAATCCGGTTTGCCAGTATTTTATTGAGGATTCTGGCATCGATGTTCATCAGGGATATTGGTCTAAAATTCTCTTTTTTGTTGTGTCTCTGCCAGGCTTTGGTATCAGGATGATGTTGGCCTCATAAAATGAGTTAGGGAGGATTCCCTCTTTTTCTATTGATTGGAATAGTTTCAGAAGGAATGGTACCAGCTCCGCCTTGTACCTCTGGTAGAATTCAGCTGTGAATCCATCTGGTCCTGGACTTTTTTTGGTGGGTAGGCTATTAATTGTTGCCTCAATTTCAGAGCCTACTATTGGTCTATTCAGGGATTCAACTTCTTCCTGGTTTAGTCTTGGGAGAGTGTAAGTGTCCAGGAAATTATCCATTTCTTCTAGATTTTCTAGTTGATTTGTGTAGAGGTGTTTATAGTATCCTCTGATGGTAGTTTGTATTTCTGTGGGGTCGGTGGTGATATCCCCTTTATCATTTTTTATTGCATCTATTTGATTCCTCTCTCTTTTCTTCTTTATTAGTCTTGCTAGCGGTCTGTCAATTTTGTTGATCTTTTCAAAAAACCAACTCCTGGATTCATTGATTTTTTGGAGGGTTTTGTGTCTCTATCTCCTTCAGTTCTGCTCTGATCTTAGTTATTTCTTGCCTTCTGCTAGCTTTTGAATGTGTTTGCTCTTGCCTCTCTAGTTCTTTTAATTGTGATGTTAGAGTGTCAATTTTAGATCTTTCCTGCTTTCTCTTGTGGGCATTTAGTGCTATAAATTTCCCTCTACACACTGCTTTAAATGTGTCCCAGAGATTCTGGTATGTTGTATCTTTGTTCTCATTGGTTTCAAAGAACATCTTTATTTCTGCCTTCATTTCATTATGTACCCAGTAGTCATTCAGGAGCAGGTTATTCAGTTTCCATGTAGTTGAGCAGTTTTGATTGAGTTTCTTAGTCCTGAGTTCTAGTTTGATTGCACTGTGGTCTGAGAGACAGTTTGTTATAATTTCTGTTCTTTTACATTTGCTGAGGAGTGCTTTACTTCCAATTATGTGGTCAATTTGGGAATAAGTGCAATGTGGTGCTGAGAAGAATGTATATTCTGTTGATTTGGGGTGGAGAGTTCTATAGATGTCTATTAGGTCCGCTTGGTGCAGAGATGAGTTCAATTCCTGGATATCCTTGTTAACTTTCTGTCTCGTTGATCTGTCTAATGTTGACAGTGGAGTGTTGAAGTCTCCCATTATTATTGTATGGGAGTCTAAGTCTCTTTGTAAGTCTCTAAGGACTTGCTTTATGAATCTGGGTGCTCCTGTATTGGGTGCATATATATTTAGGAGAGTTAGCTCTTCCTGTTGGATTTATCCCTTTACCATTATGTAATGGCCTTCTTTGTCTCTTTTGATCTTTGATGGTTTAAAGTCTGTTTTATCAGAGACTAGGATTGCAACCCCTGCTTTTATTTTGTTCTCCATTTGCTTGGTAGATCTTCCTCCATCCCTTTATTTTGAGCCTATGTATGTCTCTGCATGTGAGATGGGTCTCCTGAATACAGCAGACTGATGGGTCTTGACTCTTTATCCAGTTTGCCAGTCTGTGTCTTTTAATTGGAGCATTTAGTCCATTTACATTTAAGGTTAATATTGTTATGTGTGAACTTGATCCTGCCATTATGATATTAACTGGTTATTTTGCTCGTTTGTTGATGCAGTTTCTTCCTAGCCTCGATGGTCTTTACATTTTGGCATGTTTTTGCAATGGCTGGTACCGGTTGTTCCTTTCCATGTTTAGGGCTTCCTTCAGGGTCTCTTGTAAGGCAGGCCTGGTGGTGACAAAATCTCTAAGCATTTGCTTATCTGTAAAGGATTTTATTTCTCCTTCACTTATGAAACTTAGTTTGGCTGGATATGAAATTCTGGGTTTAAAATTCTTTTCTTTAAGAACGTTGAATATTGGCCCCCACTCTCTTCTGGCTTGTAGAGTTTCTGCCGAGAGATCTGTTGTTAGTCTGATGAGCTTCCCTTTGTGGGTAACCCGAACTTTCTCTCTGGCTGCCCTTAAGATTCTTTCCTTCATTTCAACTTTGATGAATCTGGCAATTATGTGTCTTGGAGTTGCTCTTCTGGAGGAGTATCTTTGTGGCGTTCTCTGTATTTCCTGAATTTGAATGTTGGCCTGCCCTACTAGGTTGGGGAAGTTCTCCTGGATGATATCCTGAAGAGTGTTTTCCAACTTGGTTCCATTTTCCCCCTCACTTTCAGGCACCCCAATCAGACGTAGATTTGGTCTTTTTACATAATCCCATACTTCTTGTAGGCTTTGTTCATTTCTTTTTCTTCTTTTTTCTTTTGGTTTCTCTTCTCGCTTCATTTCATTCATTTGATCCTCAATCGCTGATACTCTTTCTTCCAGTTGATCGAGTTACTGAAGCTTGTGCATTTGTCACGTATTTCTCGTGTCGTGGTTTTCATCTCTGTCATTTCATTTATGACCTTCTCTGCATTAATTAGTGTAGCTGTCAATTCTTCCACTCTTTTTTCAAGATTTTTAGTTTCTTTGCGCTTGGTACGTAATTCCTCCTTTAGCTCTGATAAGTTTGATGGACTGAAGCCTTCTTCTCTCATCTCGTCAAAGTCATTCTCTGACCAGCTTCGATCCGTTGCTGGCGATGAGCCTTGCTCCTTTGCAGGGGGAGATGCGCTCTTATTTTTTGAATTTCCAGCTTTTCTGCCCTGCTTTTTCCCCATCTTTGTGGTTTTAAGTGTCTCTGGTCTTTGATGACGGTGAAGTATTGATGGGGTTTTGGTATATGTGTCTTTCCTGTTTGATAGTTTTCCTTCTGACAGTCAGGACCCTCAGCTGTAGGTCTGTTGGAGATTGCTTGAGGTCCACTCCAGACCCTGTTTGCCTGGGTATCAGCAGCAGAGGTTGCCGAAGATAGAATATTGCTGAACAGCGAGTGTACCTGTCTGATTCTTACTTTGGAAGCTTCCTCTCAGGGGTGTACTCTACCCTGTGAGGTGTGGGGTGTCAGACTGCCCCTAGTGGGGGATGTCTCCCAGTTAGGCTACTCAGGGGTCAGTGACCCACTTGAGCAGGCAGTCTGTCCGTTCTCAGATCTCAACCTCCGCGTTGGGAGATCCACTGCTCTCTTCAAAGCTGTCAGACAGAGTCGTTCGTGTCTGCTCAGGCCTCTGTTGCTTCCCCTGTTGTTTTTTTAGCTGAGCCCTGCCCCCAGAGGTGGAGTCTATAGAGACAGGCAGGTTTCCTTGAGCTGCTGTGAGCTCCACCCAGTTCGAGCTTCCCAGTGGCTTTGTTTACCTACTTAAGCCTCAGCAATGGCGGGTGCCCCTCCCCCAGCCTCGCTGCTGCCTTGCGGTTAGATCGCCGCAGACTGCTGTGTTAACAATGAGGGAGGCTTCGTGGGCGTGGGACCCTCTCGGCCAGTTGAGGGATATATTCTTCTGGTGTGCCCGTTTGCTTAGAGCGTGGTATTGGGGTGGGAGTTACCCGATTTTCCAGGTGTTGTGTGTCTCAGTTCCCCTGGCTAGTAAAAGGGATTCCCTTCCCCCTTGAGCTTCCCAGGTGAGGCGATGCCTCACCCTGCTTCAGCTCTCACTGGTCAGGCTGCAGCAACTGACCAGCACCGATTGTCCGGCACTCCCTAGTGAGATGACCCCAGTACCTCAGTTGAAGATGCAGAAATCACCGGTCTTCTGTGTCGCTCGCGCTGGGAGTTGGCGACTGGAGCTGTTCCTATTCGGCCATCTTGCTCTGCCCCCTGTATTTTCCTATATAGCATCTTGTCTAGTTCTTACATTAAATTTGTAAGTTGTAATATTGTTCTCTTTCCTACTTTGCAGATAATAAGGGAGACATTGTTGAAATAGTATTCTCTGCTTTTTACTTCACCAACTTTAGAACTTCCTATGATCTATTAACATTCCTTCTTGCAAAGCACTTGGAACTGTGCCTCACATAGAGTGCACTCCATGAATTCATATTGTTGATAAGTCTTTGCTTCTCAAATTGGGGGGCACACAACCTATACCTAGGTGGATACCCAGGGCGCCCAATTCAGTGCATGTTATTGGATTATCAATTTCACTTCATATTAAATAATTCAAGTATTATTTTTATTCATAAAATAGCTTGGAGTAAAACATAAGATTTTTATGAATTTAAAGATAACATATGAGACATGAACAGACTTCCCGCCTTGCAGCATGCTAATTTGATCTACACCCCTGACTCTCTAAAGTATACAATCTGTTGGAGTCATTTTAGCAGGAAAATTGAAAAAAAACCCACTGTAGGTGTTCTGCCATCTTATTCTAGACTCTGGAGGACTCTGTTAAGCAGTGACTGGCATGGTCTGACTCAGCCAGCCATATCAGGCACCTTGACCTTGACCCAGTTCTTGAGAGATGCTGATGGGATAATGAAGGTATCTCAAGAAGTTCTCCTGTCTTTGAACGTCTACCTCTTTAAAGAGCCTTACACTTTTTTACCATTAATTATACATTTTCAAAGCAAATTTCCAGGAACAAGTTATTTCAATTTGCTGATTTTATAGATTAGGAAGCCGAGAATCTAAGATGTAGAGATTTGCTCAAGGTCACATAAAAATATTAAAACAGAATCTTAGTGGATCTTCATTTCTTATTCCTGGCCCAGTGCTATTTCTTCTTTCTTTGTTTGATTGTCTGTCAGTAGAAAGCAATTATAGAATCTAGGAGGAAAACACCAAATACACTAAAAACCAAAGCAAAGAGAGGTCAAGATCAGAGCCATTAGAGTGGGATTATATAATGTCAATTTGGGGGAGTGAGACATGGAACACATGGAGATGTCCCAGTGAGAATTCCTTCCCTACCTCTGACAACCTCTGTCAACAGCTAGGGGGTCCAGCATTGCCAGAGGGGAGGTATTCCAGTGAATCTTGGGTATCAGTGACTATGATGATAAAGAAGGGTAATGCCAAGAGGAAGAGAGTCATCCAGAAAGGTGGAGAGGGAAAACCTAAACTTTCCACAACATTAACATAGGGTGGCAAACAACTTGTTCTCAAAGGAAAAACAAACAAACAAACAAACAAAAAAAAAAACAACCCCCCGCTACCCACCAACCCTACCTCTGTCTGTGAAGCTCTCCAGGACCTCAAACCCAATTCCTTCCTGGCTTCTTTGCAGACCTAAAGCAAACACACCGAGCACAGTTTACCAGAAGCAGTCAATGATGCCCCAAGGAGCAGTATCCCTGAACTTGCAATGCTGTCAGCAGAGAAAATGCTGATGTGATGTTTGAAACCAGAGTTCAGGAGAGAAAGCAATCAGGACAGAAAAAAAATAAAATAAAATAAAATAAAAGTAGTAGTGTTTCATGTGGATCCCTTTTAATGTCACCAAGCAAGGTCACTATGTTCCAGCATCAAACTGAGGTCAGTAATTAAAACTGACATCTAAGAATGACAATTTCCAAATCTCCCTAAAATGATTAAATAGTCCAAAGTGACCATCTATTCTATTCCTTGCTTCCAACTATCTGAAGTGAGTTGGTATGCTTTCATGGGAAGCCTACAGTCACAGGATCTGTTACTAATAAAAGCAGCCATCTACAGTTTGCCCTGTGCCAGGCGCTATTCTTGCACTTTTAATTATATTGTCTAGGTTAGTTGGGTTATTTGATCCTAACCACAAGCTTATAAGGTAGATGTTGTTTCTAATATATAAACAAAAAGGTGAAGCTCAGGAAATATAAATATATCGCCCAAAGTTTTGTGGCTACTAAGTGGTGGGGCTGAGATTCCAGCTCCCAAGGTTGTGTTCTTAAATCTATACCCTGCAGGCAGAAGATTGGGCAACAGGGAATTTATGGGAACTAAACAGTTACATTCCCTGTCTTCACGGAGCTCACTGTTAAGCAACAAGGACAAGCAACTGACTCCCTAGGCAAACCCAGTTCAGGTGGTAACTTCTTCGATGGGGGCATCAGGAGATCTAATGGGAACAACAGGCAAAGCCTTTACCCTGGGTAAGGGAGTCAGGGAAGGGTTCCTCTGCAGTAATGTTCGATTAGTCATCTGAGAGATGAACAAGAATTACTCAGTGATGAGGTGGGCTTCTACAGAGGAAACAGAAGGTACTACGACTTGCGGAGGAGAGAGACTGGAGCATTTTCAGGCAAATGAGGACATTTCAGTATGATAGGAGTGTGGAAGGTGAAAGGAAGGAGGAAAAATGCAAAACTGGGAAAGTACACAGGAACCGAACCCCAACGGGCTTTATGTTACTGTAACAAAGAGGAGCGGGAGGGGCTACTCTCTTTCCGGTTCTTTTTTTATTTTTATTTTTTTGTATAACAAATAGGCAGTGCTAGATGATTTTGCTTCCTTTTTTATCTAACATATGGAGATGCAATTGTTGACACATTTGTTCATCATTGGTAAGCAATTTATCAGCTTATTGGCATTCTAGACTTTTGTTCTCATTCCAGTGTAGCCTTTGGAAAACTCTTGAAAGGGAAAAATGTTTTCTCTGGCCACATTGTTTCTCTTAATGATTATTTCTGCAGTATTAGGATCACCTCTTCCAGATTCTGCTTTAACCATAAGATCTCACAAAATAACTCAAATAGTTGCAATGGATTGATTTTCAAATTTGTAACCCAAGGAGGCAACATAGCTTGACGTGGGTAAGAGCAGAGTGCAGAAACAAACTGGATGTTCAGGTTATAACACTACCCAATGTCGAACCTTGTGCAAGTGGCTTAGCTCCTTAGTGCCTTAGTTTTATCGTCTATAAAATGAGGACTATAATAGCACCTACCTCTTAGGTATATAAAGATGACTGAAAGATTTATTATATATCAAGCACGTGAACAGTATCTGGCACATAACAAGTACTTAAAAACACTAGCTGTATTTTTCACAGCTAGACACGAGCTGCATTTATCACAGATAGAGATTGTGATATAAGCAAAGTACTATGGGAATATAGAGAAAGGAGCAATTTATTGGGGGTAGAAAAGTGTTCAGGAAAAATATCACAGAAGATTTGGAATTTTACAAGTTTCTTTTGAAGAAAAGACAAAGATAAGGCTATATTCTCTCACTCTAGCATTAAAGCAAGTAATTCTGTTTTTGGAGGAGCCATTTATTGCAACTTTCTTGAAAGATGATTGTATCATATAGGAGCGGTAACCTGGTCAACCTGTCACTAATGTAGCAAGCCTCAGGATAACATTTGTTTAAATCATGTCCTGAAAGTTGGTGTGTGCTCTCATTTTAAGAAAATATTATTTATAAAATCTAAACTTGAACAATAAGACACTGGCCACATTTTAGCAGAACTATTTACTTTATGAAATGATTTTTAGCAAGATTTTTTAAAATAACAAACTCTCCTTGAATATTAATTTACAACATCTGAATTTGTACCTTCCATTACACTGAAAAGACATGAGTGTAAAATTTGAGATTCTCAACTATGTGGCACTGAGCAACTGAATAACATTATTTCTTTCTTTCTTTCTTTTCTCTCTTTTTTTTTTTGAGACAGAGTCTCGCTCTGTCACCCAGGTTGCAGTGCAGTAGCACAATCTTGGCTCACTGCAAGCTCCGCCTCCTGGATTCACACCATTCTCCTGCCTCAGCCTCCTGTGTAGCTGCGACTACAGGTGCGTGCCACCACGCCTGGCTAATTTTTTTGTATCATTAGTAGGGACAGGGTTTCACTGTGTTAGTCAGGATGGTCTCGATCTCCTGACCTCGTGGTCTGCCCACCTTGACCTCCCACAGTGCTGGGATTACAGGCGTGAGCCACCGTGCCCAGCCTTGAATAACATTATTTCTATTTTTTACAACAACTGTAAAATATGTGATGTACATATTATTACCCATGTTTTACAGTTAAAGAAATAGAGACTCAGAGAAGTTGAGAAATTTGCCTTAGTTTACAAAACCAGTACACAAAAGAGCTTTGATTAAAGACTAGGTTCCAATGCCTATGCTCTTCCCTGCATTAGACAATGTTCAAACACACAGATTGAAACATTATCTAGTAGGAATTATCGTTTATTTGATTTCCTAATCTCTCCATTAAAAAAAAAAAAAAAAAAAAAAAACCTTCAGGACATTAAATCAGAGGAGGTTTTCAGGTTCTATTTTGTTTTTGCCAAAGCCACCTTTCTACTTTTGGTTCTTCTCTTAGCTTTGGTTTCAACATAAAACCACCAGTTTAGCTTTCTGCTCTTAACCTAATTCAGCTTTCTACCTCACTTAACAAAACACCAGCTTGATGATAGAACAGTCTCTGCTTTCCAAAACATAAGCCAGTGAGTGGAAATTTTACTCAATAACCCAATCCCTTTAACTCTAATTAAGCCTATTTCAAGCCTCTGTCTAAATTTGGTACTGACAACTTAATTGGTTGTCCAAGGAAATAAGCGAGAAGAATGCTTTCCCTGACTAGGTTGCTCTAGGACTTCTTTCTACATTAGCAAGAAAGAAAAATCCCTGAAGTATAAACTATTCCTGGTGTAGTAGAAGTTTTCCACAATATTTTTAGTTTTTTTGAGGTCACTTTTGGAAATGAAATTTAGCCATTCTTAGGTTAATATCAATCATTTATTTTTCTTTATGGTTGATGTTGTTGCTGAACCTTTACCTTGAATTTATTTTACAAAGAATTACCTGAACTACTCCCCCAAAGAAATAATTCTCAAAATGTTGTCTAGTCATGTCACTTATTCCATATCAAGCTGTTCTCAGCCTGTTCAACTAAGATGGAATTACTCCACAGATTATCTAGAGTTGGATCCTGTCTTGCAAGTTTGATTAACGCGTTGCATGTTTCCTTTAGGAGGCAAACTACAGAAAAGCTGTGTGTGTGTGTGTGTGTATGTGTGTGTGTGTATGTTTGTATGTAGGGGTGTGTGTGTGTGTGTGTATGTTTGTGTGTAGATATGTGTGTGTGTAAGTTTGTGTGTGTATGTATGTTTGTGTGTGTGTGTGTGTGTGCATATATCTGTAATTTTTTTGGCCTCAGCCCAGGGGGTCAAGGGATCTATTTGGATCTCAGCAACACAAGTTTTCTCGGGAGGGATAAGGAGAATAATGGAGGCTGCAGAGAAAAGGGACCGCCTATATACCATTGGTGGGAATGCAAGTTAGTTCAGCCACTACAGAAAGCAGTTTGGAGATTCCTCAAAGAACTTAAAGCAGAATTACCATTTGACCCAGCAATACCATTACTGGGTTTATACCCAAAGGAAAACAAATCAGTTCTACCAAAAAGACACATGCACTTGGATGTTCAATACTGTGCTATTTACAACAGCAAATATGGATAAAGAAAATGTGATACATATATACCACAGAATACTATATGACTATAAAAAAGAATGAAATCATGATCTTTGCAGAAACATGGATGCAGTTGGAGGCCATAATCCTAAACAAATTAACACAGAATCAGAAAACCAAATACTGCATGCTCTCATTTATAAGTGAGAGCAAAACACTGAGCACACATAGACATAAATACAGGAACAATAGACACTGCAGACTACTAGATGGGGGAGGAAATAAGGGGAGTGTGGGTTGCAAAACTACCTATCAGGCACTGTGCTTATTACATGGGTGATGGGATCCATACCCAAAACCTCAGCATCATCCAATATTCCCACATAACAAACCTCCACATGTACCTTCTGTATCTAGAATAAAAGTTGAAGTTAAAAAAGTAATAGTAATGAAATATCAGCTTCAGAACCTCTGCAAAGCTCCCAGTCTTGGCAAGTAATAACTATGAAATCCTTTGCCTCCTCCCTAAATTAGTCTTCCTAATGATGAAACTCATGGTGGGATCACTGACAAAGTTTAAAAGAAACATTTCAGAACTAAAAGGGGCCTCAAAAATTACCTAATCCACTGGCCTACCTTTACTGATGAATTTACTTAGATGCAGGTAAAAGAATTGCCCAGGGTCATAGAGACAGTCAGAAAACCAGCTCTCTAACATTTAGTCTACTGCTGCACCACCAGAAGCTAGGTACCCTGCTGGTTTGTAATGGTCTATATGTGCTGTCAATTAGTATGCTGTTCTTCACTTCTTACAGTCAAGCATTGAGCCAGTGAGAGGTAAGAATTTATTTCATTTAGGAAAATGAAAGATTCTGCAAGGTAAGACAGTATCCTAGAGGTAGAATGCTCTCTTGCCTTTTAAACTTCCGATACGGTTGGGCATGGTGGCTCACACCTATAATTCCAGCACTTTGGAAAGCCGAGGCAGGAGGATCGCTTGAGACCAAGAGTTGGAGGCTGCAATGAGCAATGATCTTACCACTGCACTCCAGCCTGGGTGACACAGCAAGACCTTGTCTCAAAAGGAAAAATCCGAAACAAACAAAATAAAACATACACAAAAAATTCCAATATACTTACATTGAGTATTTAGTAGCTTTTACAATGTAATTTTATGAGGTTTTCATTTGAATGGAACATATAACACCTAAAAACGAGAAAATTAATATGGTGGAGTAGAGATCAGGTTCTTTACATCCAGAAGCCTGCATGATAGGTCACAGGTAGCACCAAGATGTTTTCTTTCTGCTTGCTTCTGGTTTGGAATCCATGTATCACATCCCATGCTTGAGAAATCTCTAGATTGTAAGTGATCTGTATTGTCTGGTTTAGGAGTTTAGGGTTTCCCCCCTCATTTGGATCTGTGTTTCTTGCAGGAGAGGGATATTGGTACCATAGATACTGAACATGGCAGGCATGGAACAAGTGCAAGAGTCAGTGTTGGCTGTGGATCTTCCTAAGCAGGTTTCTCTGTCCTGTGAGTAGCTTGCACCTGTCAGTGCTGGGATCTTTATATTTGTTTTGTGCTGTCCCTGGTCAATTAAAAAATTGGTCCAATATCCCAATTCCCCTTCCCATTGCTTCAGCCTGTCAGAGCTTCTAACATTTTTCTTTTTCTAAATTGCTGTGGCCAGGGGTTGGTTTTAACAAAACTATAATGTTGGACAACTCGGTCCTCACCTCTATCTCCACCTTCTGTCTTCTTTCTCATGTCTGGCTCCCCCTGTCACATCTCTGCAGGAATGAGGTCTCCACTGAGATATAAGTTCATATCAGTGGACAAAGCATCATTTGTGCATTCAATTCGCATCCAACAAGTATTTGCTGAGCACTATTCAAGACATTAGCTATTTGTCTAACAAATTCATAATTTCTGTCATAGGCTCATATTCTCTTATACAATTTCCACAATTTTTGCCAAGTCATCTAAAAAATAACCAACTTTGTGTTTTTCATTGAAACTAATTTACTATTTACTTAAGTTAACATCAAAAGTAGATTTTAGAATTTGTAGTTTTCATCAAGAAGACAAACTAAGCACTGGCTGTTAACTCTGCTTCCACATCAAACCTAGGAAATGCTAGAAAATATATAGCTTGGGTGAATGTGGAGTTTCTCCTAACAAATGGTACAAAACTGTGAAAATGCCTTAGGAGTCTTAAAGTCTCTGCATGTCTTTTTAGGTGAAGGAAATAGCAACCTGGAGCAACCAACAGGGAGAGGATTGGAGTGGACGTTCCTAGGCACACTACTATGGTTTTGCTGTGACTCCACCCAAATCTCGAATTGTAGCTCCTGTAATTCCCATATGTCATAGGAGGGACACAGCAGGAGGTAATTGAATCATGGGGCTGGTATTTCCCATGCTGTTCTCATGATAGTGAATAAGTCTCATGAGATGTGATGGTTTTGTAAAGGGGAATTCCTCTGCACATGCTCTTTCTCTTGACTGCCACCATGCAAGATGTGCCTCTGCTTCTCATTTGCTTTCTGCCATTGTTATGAAGCCTCCTCAGCCATGTGGAACTGTAAGTCCCTTAAACCTCTTTCTCTTACAATTTACCCAGTCTCAGGTATGTCTTTATTAGTAGCATGAACAGACTAATACACACACCCTCACCTCCTTCTCTCAAGTTGTTCTAAGCAGCCTGGGCTAGAATACATGACCTGAGTGTAACTCCAGTACAGTAATGTAAAATTTGGTTGGCACTCAGCAGAACTTGAACTTCCCAGATCCCTAAAAAGAAAGAGATTAAAATGAACAACTACACACTGCCTTGAAGACCTACTCTGGATTATTAGATTGGCCCCATCTGTAGTATGATTAGGAAGGCTATAATAAAAGCTAGACATAAATGAGTCTCGTCAAATCCAGCCAGAGCCCTGTTGGACTAGATAGCTGACTATTATGTTTATTCATCTAACAGATATTTACAGAATGGTTACTCGATAGCCAGGCATTGTTCTGAGTGCTGAAGATAGTATTAAACATCACAAAGTTCCCACCCACAGGACAAGTTAAAGCAGAAAAATAACCAATAAATATGTAGTAATTGGATAACTTCCCATGAGTGTTGTTCCCGATATTCTCCCCATATTCAAAAGAGAGCCTGGAATGATAGGACAATTGATATGACCAGAAGAAAGTGGAGGTGGCAAAGCAGATTATATCAGTAGGCAATCCACCTAGAGATATAGCTCCCCTTCCTCAAAATCACAGATATAACAAGCCTAGGGTTAGACTTCACGCTTCCCAGATTACAGGTGATAATTTAAGGGGGTTAACTCTGGAAAAGGAATACTGATATGGTAACAGTACACTTTATTTTAAGTCACTAAATATTTAATGAGTGTGACAACAATACAAGGCAACAACAACAACAAATATACTAGTGAAAGCAGAACTAACACAGCAGAAAGAATAGAAATTTTGAATAAGCATAACATATCCTTAGGGAAACATATTGCAAACGTGAACAAAGAACAGATGTTTATAAAAAGAAAACCAGTTGGAGATATTGGATGGAAAAAAATATAATTATTTAAATAAAGAATTCGACAGAGAAATGAAATAATAGAATAAATGCAAAGAGTTCGCTTATGGGTTGGAAAATCACGGAGATTTTCCCAACTAAGGAGATGTCATAAATAGGCAGAAAATTTTTTTTAATGTAAGATGTATAGGAAATCAAATTAGAATGAACATTTTCATCTCATAGGAATCCTAGAAGGAAATATTTAAAAGACAGTGTAGGGGCCGGACGCAGTGGCTCACGCGTGTAATCGCAGCACTTTGGGAGGCCAAGGCAGGTGAATCATGAGGTCAGGAGATGGAGACCGTCCTGGCCAACATCCTGGCCCATCTCTACTGAAAATACAAAAGTTAGCTGGGCATGGAGGCGCACGCCTGTAGTCCCAGCTACTCAGGTGGCTGAGCTAGGAGAATTGCTTGAACCCAGGAGGTGGAGGTTGCAGTGAGCCGAGATAGCGCCACTGCACTCTAGCCTGGTGACAGAAGGAGATTCCATCTCAAAAGAAAAAAAAAAAAAAAAAAAAAAAAAAAAGGCAGTGTAGGAAGATAATCTTTGAAGAAATAATGGATATTTTCCAGAACTAAAGAAAGCACATGACCTTAGATTGAAAACAGCTTCAGAGTGTAAAGCAGCTCACAATAACCAAACAAATAAATAAAAACACAAATCCAGACACACCAGAGTAAAATTTAACAATAAAGAACTTCCACAAAGAAAAAGCAAAAGCCATTTCCCACAGTTGTGAGAAATGGCATCAAATTTCTCGAAAGCAGCAAGACAATGAGGTCATGCATTGTTGAGGTGCACTGGAAGGAACTGATTCTAGATAACTCAAAAAATATCTCATTTAAATCATACAGTGAAATAATTTTTTTTTGCCTTAACACCCATAGACCTCATCTGAATTATTTTTTAGAGTACATTGTTTGAAGAGAATATAAATTAGGCCACAAGGAGGCAATAATTATGGAAAACAGGAATAAATGAGGACACTAGTAAAGATTGTTTGTTTAAATAAACAGTGATTAAAAGGAAATATACATCCACAATGCTTAATCTACAACTTAATGACCTATTAATACTGGTATGATGAATTGTAGTAGAGACCAAAGAGAAATAAAAGCCAAGGTTCTTAACATGTAAGAGAGGGAGACATAGGTATTAAATAAATTGAGACATTGCCCAGTAAAATAAAATTATATGCTTTAATAAGTGAATTATAGCCATCAGAGAAATGCAATGAAATACATAATTTTATACAAGCAATGGAAATAAAAGGAAAAGAGAGAGAGAGAGGAAGGAGGGAAGGAAAGAAAGAAAGAAAGAAGGAAGATTGATCCTATGTGTAAGAATTATACTTAGAAACAAATAAGGTAGTGGAAATAAATCCTAGTTTATTTTTATTATAATAAATAAAATGCATTAAAGTTACAGATTTTTGAAAACAGACTCATAAGATTTAAAAATCTAGCTTTCTTTTACTCTAAAGATAGAGAAAGGTTGAACATAAAGACTTGGAGAAAGAACTAGAGAAAATAAAGCTGGGATAGTTATACTTTTACTATCAAACAAAATCAAATAAAAAGTATACAAACAGATGTATATGTATGTGTACATATGTGTCAGAAATGTCATAGAACAGAACTTAGTACATTGTATGTGATATAGAAGAGCTGGTTGTAATTATCTTTAATATTTTATTTAATATTAAAAGACAAATTATAGGCAAATTTCTTAGGTGTGTAACAGTCTACTGGATGATTTCAAATGATTTACTTAAACATTTTGCTATGAAGGAGGTGAAGCAAAACTCCTTACCTTTATGTATGGCCCACTCATGATGATTTTTTCCAGAGTACAGGATGGAAAATAAGAAAAAATTGTAACTTTACAGTGGAGAATCTTGACAAACACTCTCAACCAGCTAATCCAGATTCCTATCAAAAGATGAAAATAGTACTCTACCCTTGTGATCTTTTCCCTCCAAATCCATAATCCCAGTCCAATCATGAGAAAAACATCAAACAACTCCCAGTTGAGGAACATTCTACAAAATACCTGATTAGTACCTTTCAAAACTGTCAAGGTAATAAAAAATAATGAAAATCTGAGAAACCGTCAATCTGAGAGGAACCGGAGGGAACATGATGGCTAAACGTATGTGGTATTCTGAAGAGAATTCTGGTACAGAAAATGGGACATTAGGTTAATTTTTAAAAAAAAGGAAACTTGAATAATGTATACACTTTAGTTAATAATGTGTCAATATTAGTTGATTAATTGTAACAAATGTACCATAGCACTTTAAGATGTTAACAATAGGGATACTGGTTGTAGGGTGTATTGGAACTCTGTATTATCTTCACAATGTTTCTATAAATCTAAACCATTCCTAATTTTTATTTTTTAAACACTAGCTAACATATTTTTTTTAAAAGAGTCATAGTTCTAAATGTATTAGCTAAATCTATAAAACTCAGAAGAAAACATGCAAGTAAATCTTCATGGCCTTGGATTACACAATGATTTCTAGATGCAATGTCAAAAGTGCTAGTCACAAAAGAAAACAAAAATCGATTAACTGCACCACAATTAAAGCTTGTATTACAACCAATGCATCAAGAAAGTGAAAATACAACTTACAGAATGGAAGAAAACATTGGCAAGTTTTACACCTGATAAGAGAATTACATCCAGAATATATATAGAGAACTTCTATAACTCAATAATAAAAAGATAAATAGCCCAATCAAAAAGTAGGCCAAGGATCTGATTAGACATTCCTTTAAAGAAGATATACAAAGGTCCAACATTTGTATCATTAGTCATTAGGAAAACACTTATCACAACCACAATGTGATAACTCGTCACACCCACTGAGTTGCTAAAATCAAATGTTCTCTAGGATGCGGAGAAAAGAAAAAGTCTGTATGTTGTTGAAGGGATTGTAAATGGTACAGCTGCTTTGAAAACCAGTCTGGCAGTTCCTCAAAAGGTTAAACATAGAGTTACTATACGACCCAGCTATTCTATTCTTAAATGTATGCTCAAGAAAATGAAAACACATGTTCACACAAAAATGTAGAAGGCTGGAAGCAGTGGCTCACGCCTGTAATCCCAGCAATTTGGGAGGCCAAGGTGGGCAGATCACCTGAGGTCAGGAGTTTGAGACCAGCCTGGCCAACATGGTGAAATTCTGTCTCTACTAAAATTACAAAATGTAGCAAGGGATTGTCGTGTACACCTGTAATCCCAGCTACTGGGGGGGCTGAGGCAGGAGAATCACTTGAACCTGGGAGGCGGAGATTGCAGTGGGCAAGATCATGCCACTGCACTCCAGTCTGGGTGAGTGACCGAGACTCTGCTCAAAAAAAAAAAAAAAAAAAAGTGTACACAAATGTTTCTAGCAGTATTATAGTATTATTCATGAGACCTAAAATACAGAAATAACCCAAATGTCCACCAGCTGATGAATGCATAAACAAAATGTGGCCATTACATACAATGGTATATTGTTTGGCAATAAAAAATGAAACACTGATTCATGCTGCAACATGGATGAACTTTGGAAACATTATCCTAAGTGGAATAAGTTACACACAAAAGACCTCATATTGCATAATTCCATTTATATGAGTTGTCAAGAACTGGCAAATCCACAGATACTGAAAGCAGAGTAGTGGTGGCCAAAGGCTAGAATTAGGAGGGATTGGGAAGTCACTGTTAAGGGGTATGAGTTACTTTCTGGAGTAAAGAAAATATTCTAAGTTAAAGAGTGCTGAGGTTTGCACAACTCTGTGAATAAATTGAAAACCACAGAACTGTATACTTTAAGACATAAATATTAAGGTATGTAATTATATCCCCATTAAACCATTATTTATTTAATTTTTTAGAGGAAGCATTTAGAAAATTGAAGACCACACATATCATGTTTAATTGAGTAAACAGAGAACACATCTCTTCTTTGGCCCACATTAACCATTCGTCAAAACTAATTATGTATCAGGTTACAAAGGAATTTCAAGAAACTCAAAGAATCAACACCACACACATTATGGTCTTTGACATAATGACACAAAATTAGAAATTAATAACAATAGAACACATGAACATTTCCATGCTTCTAAATATCCCATGGGCTGAAGAGAAAATCAAAAGTAGAATTGTAAACTATTACAGCTAAATAAAATAAAAGCTGTGTATTTTGAAATGTATGATATGCTCCTAGAGGGTACCAAGAAGAAAATACATGTATAGCTTTGACCATAATTATCAGAAAACAAGAAAGGCTGGATATACATGCGGTAAATGTCCAGCTCATTACTCCAGAAAAATAGAAATAGGCCACATTTAAAAAGGCAAAAATAAACAAAAGAGTATAAATGAGGCCAGAAATCAATGAAGTAGAGAACAGAAATACAAGATAATTAAAAATAAGTTTATTCTTTAACAAAACAAATAAATAAACTTGTGGCTAAGCAGATCAAGATGAAAAGAAAAAAATATATAATAGGCAAATTAACAAAATGTGAAAATATGTATGTAAAATATAGCAAGTTGCATAAAGACACAAAATGTAGTGAACAATTATATGTTAACAGATTTGAAAATCTAATTAAAGAAATACATTTATAGCAAGACACAAAGTGTCAAAATTAGCATAAGAAGATAAAACATGAAAGAACAATGACCGTTCAAAAAATTGAAATGGTAATAAAGAATAAATGCACCCCTGACCTACACACACTTCTTCCTCATCCATCATACATTTTCTGGCTCAATTTTTGGCTACTACTTCTTCTCCTCCAGCCCACTTGCAGACTGCTGCTTGACTGCTCTCTTTAAATAGCAAACGAGATTGTGTCCCGCATGCTTATAGTTCTGAACTGACTTCCTGTAGATTAATGGAAAAGTTCATAATATTTGATTTGCTGTTTGCCTCAATTGTTTTGAGGTATAGTTCTTTAATAGATCATGCTTTTTCACCTTTCCATGCCTTTTCCCATATTTTTCCTTTTCCCTGAAATAACTGTTTCAACCTTCTCATCATCTCTCAAATTTTTTCTTATCCCTTAGAACTCTTGTAATATACAACCCACCCCCAGTCTTATTGAGCTTCGCTCATTTTGCATTCTTGATGCAATCTACACATAAGTAAGTAGCATTTGCTCTCATAAATGTAAAACAGCATCGCTTGACATAAAGGGAAGGTAGGTGAAAAACTAGATATTTTTAACATTATATTTTAAACGGGTACTGTGGCTTGCTCTTGACTTTCCACTTGCTGTCTGTTCTCAGTTATTAAAACATATATTACCACAAGTGAGAGTGGTAAAAACTAGCACTAAACAGAGATTTTTCTCTTTGATATTATAGGAGGATAGAGAGAGAGAGAGTGAAAATTACAAATGGAATAATTTCCTGAATTTCACTGGAAATCATTTTATGTTCTATACATAGAAGCATAGAGATGTACCTAAGATATAGCTTCAACCTTCAGAGAGTTCATGCAAAATCCCACTTTTGCTATGACATTCTTCTTGTGTGGGATACTTCAGGATAAAACAAAACAAACAAAACAATGATATGAACCTACCCCCCAAAAAAATCCGTCTGCAATGGGAATATTTCAGCCTAGAAGGTACTAATTGAGGGAGAGAAAATAGGACTTTGTAGCTCCCTTTAATTTATACCCTGTAAACACATAGTGGGATGCCTGCTCTTGAGTTTGGCAATGGCTGCTAATTCATGATCATGAACAGTGAGGCACCCTCTAAAGGCACCGTGTGGGAATGAACTTGCTATAGCAAGTTTAATCCTGGACAGAGATGAAAGAGGCTGATCTACCCAGGCAGGCATTGTCCTTATTTTCCTTCAGGACTTCATGCAAGTCTCTCTCAGGTTAAATACTTGCTGATTAGGGCTACCATGTCCAAAAATGGGGCTGTATTATTCTTTGATAGAAGAGAGAGATAATTTAAATATAAGCATGCAATACTTTTGAGATTCCCATGTTTCTTTTGATGATAAAATTAGATTTAAAGATATTGTTGAAATGCACATAATTTTCAGGTCAAAGCCCCTCCCAATGTTGTCATTTTTCAGGCGTGATTATTCCCATTTTAAGTTATGGCAACTTCTTGTGGAATGTCAGTTTTATAGAAATACCATACGTTAGTGAAATATAAATTTTTGGCAAAATAGTTCCTTGTAATTAAGTATCTCTTTAAAAGGAAATTTACTGAAACCTTTTATTTCTAAACCACCAAGGAATGAATGTAAGTAAGAAAACATTAAATCAGAGTGCCTGTCTTGGTAAATTATAAAATCTCAAAGTTAAAATAACCATAGAAGTCATCAACATGATACGGAAGAAAGAGAAGGTGAATGACAATTGTAGAATAATTTCATGGCCAAGCCCTTTATAAGCAGGATGAGGAAACAGAAGTCCAGAAAAAAATATTTAATGTCCAAGGTCAAGCAGATATATGTGGCAGAGCAGAATATAGGGTACAGATTTGCCTGTCTCCAATTATGTTTTCCAGTGCCACACTGCTAATTTCACCCAGGATGGTAACTTCTACTTTGGAATACAGTTTCTGTTCTCCCACTCACAAGCTGCATGGCCTTTGGATAAGTTTCCCACATATATTTTACAAAATTCAGGTTTATTCAAGTATAATTTATAAGGTATCTAAAATATGATTCATCCATTCTAAGTTCAATGAATTCTGGCACATTCATTCAGTCTTGTAATCACCACCACAAATCAGGTTATAGAATATGTCCATCTTTGCAAAGTGTTCACTCATGCTGCTTCAGTCCTGACAAGAGAGTAGAGTCCTATTCTTTCCTGCTATATACAAGTATTAATCCTGTAAGGGGCATAAGGAACAAATAAAGGGTGGTTAAAAAAAAAAAGAAAGTGGTTTGGGACCTCAGGTCCACAGAAAGAACACAGCCCAGGGTATCCTGCCTTCCCTCACCCAGTGGAGCAAGGCTACCCAGACCCAGTGTTTTCCAACCCACAACCTAGCGAAAAATATGTGGCTCAGGTAGGCATTATGTCTCCCCAGATTGAGCAAATCCACCTGACAGCATCAGAGGATAAGTAGAGAGAAGAAGAGAGGGAGGGGGAGAGAAATGGAGGGAGAGAGAGAGAGAGGGAGACAGAAAGGCGGTGGGGGGGAGAGATATGTGATCACACCAAGGAGCCCAAAATGGGAAGCCATTTGTCTCCAAGGGTCAGAGATTCTACTCTGCCACCCCGAGGCAATGTAGCAAGCAAACGAACGGAAAAAAGGGACTCCATCACATCAAACAGCTAATCTGAGATGTCCTTTTCTCTTTGTGGGTCCAAAGCTCTCCTAACCTGCTCAGACGATGGGCAGGTGATCAGAAACAAAAAGAGTCCTAGTCACAGCAAGCAGCACCAACAGGAGGCCTCTCTTCCCTGGGGAGCTGAGGCTCTTTCTCCTTTCAGTAGATACCAGCAGAAGTACACAAGGGAACCAGCAATAGCCAGTGGCCTGGTCTGGAAGGCTTCTTTGCCCCCATGCGCAAGACTCTGCTCCTCTTTCCAGTGATACTACAGCAGCTACAGGGGCAATGGTAAAGAGATCCCACCACACCCATCTCCCACCAAGAGATACCTGGAGGCCTTACCTAGGGAAATCTGTTCTATCCCCTCAGGAAGCTCCAGCAATAACCAATGAGTCTTCCTATCAATACCAGATAGGCCAACGAGAACAAACCAATACTGCAAAGACTGTGAACATTAAACTGCCATAGGAATCATCACCCTCAAGATTAGGACAAGACCTGTATGCTCAAATTCAATATGGTTACTGTCTGCCAAAATAAAAGATTTAAATGAGACCCAAGTTCTCCTAACATAATAGACAAAATATCTAGGCTGCAATAAATAATCACCAGTCCTACCAAGAACCAGGAATATGACAATTTAAATTTAAAAAGAAAATCAACTGATACCAAAACCAAGGTGAATCAGATGCTGGAAGCTTAATATGATTTTAAAGTAGGTGTCATAAGAAAACTTTAAAATTAATTATAAATTTTCTTGAAGCAAATGAAAAATAGGAAATCTCAGCAAAATAAAATTGAAGTTATAAAAAAATGGAAATGATAGAGCTGAGAAAATACAATAACAGAAATTATTACAGAAAACCCATGGATGGGATCAGTAGTAGTGGAGATGACAGAGGATAGAACTGTTGAACGTGAGGATGGATGAACAGAGACTTAGTGGCCTGTGTGACAATTGCATAAAATCCAACATTCATATTATTGGAGTCCCGAGAGAAGAGAGAGAGTGGTGCTGAGAGAATATTTAAAGAAATAATACCTGAAAATTTAAATGTTGTGAAAGACACAAACCTATAGATCTAAGAATCTGATAAAATCAAAGTAAGTCCAAAAAAATCCACACCAAATCAATTCTACCCCTACCTCATCCTTACACCTGTCTAAAGTCTTTTAGAATAGGAGGGTGATTACTAATAGGTTAAAATGGTGGCTAAAGACCTAGTGCTTGTTAGAAAAAACTCTAACATAGTATTTTCCTTTGCATAATGTTGATAGTTTTGCACCCCTTGCCTCCAGATAACCTTCCTGGCCTCATGAATAGCTACTCTACTCAACTGTATCTGTATCAGGTTTCCTTTCCTCTTACCTTCTTGCTGTTTTCTAAACTTCTCAAACGATTTCATGCTTTGATGCATCAGTATGTTTTATTGTTATGCTGTTTCCCTTTTTTGAACATCCTTCCTCACTTTCTACTTTATGGATCTCCACTTTATCTTTCAAAATTCAAATCAAGTCAACTTTCAATATTTCTCTGTATCATTGCCCAATGCTGTTAAAGAGATTTATTTTTTCCTTGCTTTGTTGTGAAGTCACTTTCTGTGGGACTGTATTAAATAATTAGTAATTAGCCAGTTGTGGTATAGACATCTGCTTTGGAAGCAATACTCTTTTGCTTTAGTATGAGTAGTTTCTCAAGAAATAAGACCTGTGTCTTATTTTTCTTTGTATTTCCTAAGACCTAATAATAACATTTTTTGTTGACCTGAATTTACCAAATGTGCATTTAATTGTTTTGCAATATCCAGAGATATTCTTTGAAATCTCAAACATACAATTATTTTCTTTATCACTTTAACACTTTATCAGTGTTGCAAGTTTTATGCTCTGGAAGCAGAGCAGATACTGAGAAGGAGTGTGCTGTGCAAAGTGTTTATTAGATCAATAACTTTGGAAGGAAGAGGGACGTGGAGCTGTGATGTAGTTCTAATAGAATCTTAGCTAGCCTAATAGGGTTGCTTTTCAGAGCTTTCCCATGTAGGGCCGAAGACTCATGTTGAGTTGCTGGGTCTTTACACCCTCATCTCAGTCGGCATTTGGATGTGGGCTGTTTCCAGAGGGCATGACTTTGGATGAGGCAACTCTCTAAAGTAATTCATACAGTTGTTGACAGCTGGAAGCTATCTGTTATCAGTTAGGGTGACAATCTTACCTTGAAGGAAAGAGGGATCTGGATGGCCCATCTTCAGGTCTGCCACAACTAGAAACAGTAGCTAATATTTATTTTGTACCATGTACCAGAATACTGCAGAAAGATTTTATGTACATTATCTTATTAATTTTCAACTTCTCTTTTCAAAGAAGATATTATTATTATTCCCATTATACAGGTAGGACAGCAGATTAAGAGGAAATAATTGACTTGTCCACAGTCATACAATGACTATGTGGTATAGCTTAGATTTTTAACCCAGGCAGTCTTATTCAAAAGCCAAATACCATTTAACCACAATGGTATCCTGTGAGATCTACATTGTACACGACTACAACTCCTTGAGACTTTATAATCCACAAGCAGTGAAGAGTTTTCTATTAAAATAGAAAAAGAATGTCTATTTGCCTTCAAGTCTAAACATATGTGGACATATTTTGTTAAGCAGATACTTTTTGTTTGTTTGAGCCAGTGTGGTGTATTCTGATATGAGGAGAATTTCTTTTTTGGTCTTGGGCATATTCCATAGACTGACATGTCACTGGGCCAACATTTGAGGTGAGTCTTGAACTAGCCTTACCAGCCTACCATGTTTGTGTTAATGGAACGTACTGATTGAAGTTCTGAGAAGCTATAGGAAGCCAGAGTGTGCCCATCAGCATTTGTAGGCTGTCCAATTTATAACCTTCTAGGGACTAAGATGAAAGTACAGTGGTCACAAAGTTGCTCTCAGCCAAAGAGCTTTTCAAGATTATAATTCACCTTTAGATTTCCATGCAGCTGTAGGTAACTGTCAATTAGCACTGATGAATTCAGTAGTGGACCTCATTTTCCCTCGGTTATCTTTTGACTGATTTATATTAAATGATCAAATAAACTTTGAACAGGTGTGATTTGAAAAAAAAAATCCTTTGCCTTCCCAATCTTATGTGTTTATGGACATGGTGATACTGTATATGTATGTTTTTTATTTTAGAGATTTTCAGTTTTTCTGTGCCTTATCTTTTCTCATGGATAGCTGGAATAAAATAGACTGTTCCAGTTATTATTAGAGGTGATAATTTGCAGTCTAAGTGTGTTGCTATGGATACCTAAGAACCCCCCCACCCCCAAAGACTCAGGCCTGGGAGTCAGGGCCTAATCCTGAGGTGCTTTTCAATAGCACCAGCTGTCCAGAGTCTGAAAGGCGTGGCAAATTACACCATTATTAGAGTGAAATGGTATGGCTAAGCTAATTATTTGTGGGCTTTAGACACAGGTGTTCATAAAAGGCTGAACGTGCACTCCTAATCAAGTCTGATTGGGCTAGAACAACAGCCCAGCATGGGACTATCAAAGAGTTGTTTATAGTGTCTTTCATTTAAATAATAAAAGAGGCCACTATAGGCCTTCTGTTCAGCAGAGTTTTTAATGTTGCTCCGAGTTCCTCATTACAGGTAATCATATTTGGTGTCTCCCTTTGACTTCATCCAGTCATAGAAATCTGTTTTCTAATAATATTTTCCTTGATAGTCATACAACAATTTCAAATACATTAGCCATTCCATGACTATTTTTGGTTAATGCTACTTTTAGCAATGCAACATAACTTTACAGAATGGAAGATTAGAACTTTATCACAAAATCACAAATACTAAATCTGGGTACTACTCATCAATAAGACTTGTTAATTCCCCAAGTATTTCCATTTTATTACCAGTAACACTTTTTCAATAATTTTTGTGCTCATAATGCAGTAGCAAGTTTGGTTCAAAATATACCTTAAAATTTTTCTCTTGTTTAATAGTATTTGATTTATCTAATATTTGAATATCATCAGTTGCTAAAATGTACGTTCGATGAGAAACGTTATGTGGGTTCATTATGGTGTGATATTGTACTAAGAATGATTAAATACTCTTCTCAGCAAAGCAAATCTAAAGTTTTCAGTCTTTGCTTCTTTAAAAATAATGAATACTTTTTTTGATGTCCATACTTTATAAAGAAGTTTGCATTTAATAGTTACCAAACAACCATTAAACATCTAATATTTCATTTTCAAATAATAATGATGTAGTAGATTCATTACTCTGACAATTTATAAGGAATTGACTTGTCTATTTTAGTTTTCCAAGTCTAATCCAGCCCATGAGTATTTTAGAAGTTGATATGATTGGTACTCCTATATAATAATGTTGAAATACCTGGTAGGTATTTTACTCTTTAAAAAATTCTACATCCTCATAAATGCCTGTAAATTTATAAAATGTGAAAACATGTTTCTTTAGAGAACTAACCTCTGCTACCAGTATTGGATGAAGATATACTTACCCACTCTCTGTAGGGAGAGAGTGGTCTATTAAGAGAGACAGATGACCTCATGAATGTGTCTATGTACAGATCAATATGATGGCCTAATATGAGTGTAGATATACTCTTAGATGATTGAGGGAACTGAATTTTGTCTCTGAGTCTATTCAGTCAAGGTATTCTTTCTCCTTGCAATTCTTCCATGTATGGGAGAAGGTAGTTTTCAGAAAATAATTATAAAGTTTTTAAGGACAGTAATTAGTAGCTTTTATCTTATGCAAAAGTATAAGACTTTCTAAATTATAGGTAGAAAGCAAATATGTTGCCTTCCTACCCAGATCTGTAAATATTTTGCACAGAAAAGAGGGCCCTCTGAAGTGACCTTGGCAATGAATACCCTGAAGCTGCAATAGTTGTGTGAATTAGCATTCAGTTAAATTTCGACAATTATCTACTGAACACCTACTGTGCTTGCAGGTCTGCCAGAGAAAGGACTGGAATTAGACACAGGTTGGTAGCCACCGATACTAGTGCTCTTTTCTTTTCTTCTAACAAAATATAATTTTGGCTGGTCATGGTGGATCACACCTATAATCTCAACACTTTGGGAGGCTGAGGCGGGTGGATCACCTGAGGTCATGAGTTCGAGACCAGCCTGGCCAACATGGTGAAACCCCATCTCTAGTAAAAATACAAAAACAAAACAAAAAAATTTGAGCCAGGCATGGTGGCAGGCACCTGTAATCCCAGCTACTCAGGAGGCTGAGGCAGGAGAATCACTTGAACCCCCGGGAGGTGGAGGTTGTAGTGAGTTGAGATTGTGCCATTGCACTCCAGCCTGGGCGACAAGAGCAAAACCGTCTCAAAAAATTTAAAAAATCTATAAAAATTATATATATTTAGAACATAGATATTTATATATCTTATATATAACATATATATTTTTAACATATGTATATTTTTTTTCTGCTGCCATCTCTCATAACCCAATCTCTCATAACCCAATCATTTCTCGGGAACATAACCATATCTTGCCTTTTGTGATTCTGTGGTGGTGAAAAATGCCTGTTCATTTACTATGAAAGTAACATCGCTGGTGAAAAGAAATTCTAGATCTTTGATGATGATAGTGAGTTATTTGAGTATTGGTTAAGATTGGATAGGATATGCTGTGGTAGCAAACACTCCGAACTCTTAGGAGCTAAACATGGCCAGAGTTTATTTCTGCTTACCTTACATGTTATTTAAGGTGAGCAGGTGATTCTGCTCACTCTAGTCATAAGGGGCCCAGGCTGATAGATACTGCATCTTGACTCCTACTTCTATAATCTTTACAATAGAGGGAAACTAAATCATGGCTCTTAAAGTTTATGTCCTACTCACACAACTAACTTCTGCTCACATTTTATTAGCCCAGCACATCATATGGCCAAGCTTCAATCCAAAGGGCAGGATCAAGAAAGCAGAAAGCAGAGAAAATAGTTACTGAGCAGAAATAATGACAACTATGGCACCCTCTAAATCACTTTTTTTTTCTTTCTTTTTGGGACAGAGTCACACTCTGTCACCCAGACTGGAGTGCAGTGGCTCAATCTCAGCTCACTGCAGACTCCGCCTCCCAGATTCAAGCAATTCTCTTGCCTCAATCTCCTGAGTAGCTAAGACTATAGGCTCCCACCACCATGCCCAGCTAATTTATGTATTTTTAGTAGAGACGGGGTTTTGCCATGTTGGCCAGTCTGGTCAAGAGTGTAAAGAAACTCGTGACCTCAAGTGATCCACCCGTCTCAGCCTCCCAAAGTGCTGAGATTACAGGCATGAGCCACTGTGCCTGGCCCTGAATCACTTGTTGTAAGTGAACTCTTTACAAGCTAAACTGGCTCAAGGACTAGTTACCTAACTGGTACCTAATTAAAATGGAAACACATGAAAGTAATATAGGAGAAGAGATTGTATCAAGATATCAGACATGCATGTACCCTTTCTTGCATTTTGAAATCTCTCAGAATGACAGAAATATAGAAAAAAAAATACTATATATGGAATGGGGGAAAGAGTCCCAAGAAAATTCTTATCATAAGTATTCATATTGAAAACAAAATGGTTTAAAATCAAGTGAGTTAAACTTTCAACTAAAGAAATAAACAACTATGAAATACACAAAGAGCCTAAAGGAAAATAATTAGTAAAGGTGTTTAAATTAATAATAACGAAATAGAAAATATTAAATCAGTAAATTTGATCTGTTTAAAAAAATCTGGCTCATTTAATCATCAATAAAATAGAAAAATTACTAGTAAATTTGATCGTGTTACAAAGGAACACAAAACATGCAATATTAGATAAGAGAATAAATATACACATAGTCATAAATATAGATATCGAGCAAATTTAAAGCTATGAGAAAATAATATGCACAACTCTATGCCTAAAAAATATTTACTTAAATTAATCTTGAAAAGTAGAAATATTAATGAGATAAACAACTATGGGAAAAAATGGAAAAGCTGTCAAAACCACCTAAAAAAAGTCACGAAGTCAAATTAGTTTTGTGGAAAAGTTGTGGCAAATTTCCATAATGAGAAAAATATCTTTGTTCTATGTACTATTGCAGAGCATAGAAAATGACTTAAAGCTACTAATTTTCCACAAGCCAGATGAGGAGAGTATACATCCACAGAGAGAAAAGAAACCTAAAACCAAATCTCATTTATTAAAAATGTGAAGTCAGAGACAATGGCTCATTCCTGCAGTCTCAGCCACTCAGGAGGCTGAGATGGGAGGATCACTTGAGCCCTCAAACTGGAAACCAGCCTGGGGAATATAGCAAGACCCTGTGTCAAAAACAGAAAAAAGAAAAATAAATCCAATGAAAAATATTAGCAAATGAATATTAGGATTGTATTAAAAGAGAATTACATTGGAATCAATTAGGGCTTAAGTAGAAATGCAAATTTGACTCACATCAAAAATAAATTGCTCACAAATGGGTTAAACAACAAATCTTGATAACATGCCAAATTAGAAAATTTTAACTTTACCTATAAGCAGAATTATAACAAACAAAACAGCGATTTGTTACTTTCTACCCATCAGAGTTGGCTAAATCTACAATTTTGATAATATTCAGTGTAGACAATGATGTGAAGTTACTGGCACTCTCATCTACAGCTGGTTGGAGTAGAAATAAAGAATACACTTTGAGAGGGGATTTTACAATATCTATCATTTAAAGTATGCATACTTTCAGACCTAGCTATATCAAATTCTAAGGATTTAATCTGTGCTGCAGAAGAAACTCTTGCCCATTTGTACCAGGACAGCCATTACTTCATCATTTGTAATAAGGAAAAATTGAAAGTGACCTAAACACCCACCAGTAGAAAAAGATACATGTAAAAGTATATGTAATGAAAAAAGCAAATCACAAAAATGTACACATAGTATATGTGTAAAGTAAGAAAGTAGATACGTGGTATAAATATAGATGAATAATATCAAAGTACCCTGGGTTGTTGTTAAAATTTCATGCTTTATCTAGAAAGGGAAAATCGTGATGTGTACATGGTGGATCTTTCATACCCTCTTTATCTTCCCGGTCTTCAAATTCATCTTTGCCTCCGCTAAGTCAAGGCTTACACAGTTATAATTGCCTCATAACATTCCTCCTTGGGAAATTTTTATTGTAACAAGAAGGGATAGGAAAGGTATGTTCTCTACCAGTAGAATTTTAGAAATTAGCATTCAAGTGCAAGATGAAGGTAGGGGGAGGGTAAAGTAGGACCTTTCTTGATAACCCTGAAAACATATCCCCAGGCAGTAAACACTCCCGTACTTGGAAAGGTGAGTCCTGATTGAGGATGAGGGGCACAAGGTCAGAACCCATGGGGAACAGGAAACAGTTAAGAGAGGGTCTTTCTAACTAAGCTCAGCAGGGAAAATGTTAGCTGTTAGACACACACAGAGTAACTAGATAAAGAGTAGTTGAGGGGAGTCGTTATGGAGAATGGTCATTTTTCGGGTCTCATAAGGGCATGAAGATAAAAGGACCTGGGTAAAAACAGCCAACACCTACATAGCAATGACTCTGAGTCAGATGCCAATCTGAGCACTCCACTTGTATTATTTCATTTAATCCTCACAAAAGTCCTCAACACAAACACTGTTTATATAATCCCCATTTTACAAGTGAAGAAAGGGAAGTAATATCACTTAAATAAGTGTGTAACAGAGCAAGGACTTGAACCCACATATACTGGCTCCAAAGCATCTGCTCATTTAGCCACTGATGGAAATGGGAAGTCAGGAAACTTAGATGTGGTGTTAGTGGAATCTTTCAATATCTTTGCACTAAGGTTGTATGCTGATATGTGGGGGTAAAAAAAAAAAAATACCTCTCAGGCGACAGGGATAGTCATTTGTGATTCCCTCAATATCCTACATCATTTCAGACCTCAGGACTTTTGCTGATGCTGGTTCTTCCTCCTTGCAAATACCTCCCCCTGTATTTTTTAACCCAATTAGAGTATTATTTTCTGTATGAAGCACTTTTGTTACCCAGTGTAATGCCTACATGACATAGATGCATTTCTACCTCACCTTAACTCTGCTTATCTTTAGGATACAGGATGCCTGAGGTCAAAATTTCCCACTTGTGACTAAACTGGCTAGACTAGTGGGATCCAAGATGGTAGCTCAACCTCTGAAAAACCTCTAACTTCATTATAATTTCCATGATAAATGACACTCCCACCAGCACCATGACAGTTGACACTCACCATGACAATGACCAGAAGAAACCGTAAAAAGACCAAAAGGAAAGCTGCACTCCAGTTTCAAGGAGTTCTCTGCCCATTACCAGAACAGACATGAATATTCCTCCCTTTGCTTTTAATGCCCAACCCCTTCATTAAAGCCCTGTATCTGTGACTTCCTGGCTCTCACAAGCTGAGAAGTTGATTTGTGAGCCAAGCTCTTGCTTTCCAATTCCATGGCTATTGATTAAAGCCTATATTGCTTGACACTTCAGTTTTACATACTGTCTTCAGGGCACTAAATGGGGAAAGACCTCATTTTGGGTGACCTGCTTTAGCAGTAACACTTTCTTACTTTGCCTCTTCCTTTACAGACAATTATCCAAGCCCCATTGTATTTCCAGCATACTTCCAGCCTGTGATTGATAAACAGTGCATTAATTCACTGCTGAGCCTGTCTTCCCACTGGGCTCCAATATCTGAGCTCCTTGAAGGCAGGAGGCTATACTGGTGAGTTAATCAGGCTCTTTCCCATGGTGAGAAGCAGAACCATACTATGCCTGGCTCAGATAATGGGGCTAATTACAAGAATACACAGAGCTGTAAGAAGATAGAAAATACTCCCAGGAGCTTCCTATTGGCCATTTCACACTGGGCCAGTGTCTCCTTCCTGATGATAGTGCTTTACCAGTCTGACGATTCAACTTCTGTCTCTCTTCTACTACACCTGATTTTTCTGATACTGACTCCCATTTTAAAATGCATATCACATGCAATTTTCCCAAGAGATTTAAATCAGTCACCATCCTGAACGATGAGCTATTGTTGACTGTCATTCATGTACAATAACACCTCAGAGATCATTGGCCAGAGATCAGCTAGTCATGTTTATGTCAGACACTGATTCCTGTACCATCTGTGATGACCAAAGAAATGCAGTCATGTAATAATACCATGGTGGCTCATGGGTAATAGACCACCTGGATGAGTTCCACCAGAGGAAGGCTTAGCTATGGAAGCAATTAAGATCACCATGTCCTATGCAATTATTTAGTTATTTGTATGTTCATAGACTCTAACATAGTCCCTCTCAAACACCAGACACTAGATATACATTGGTTGAACGTGAAAGAAAATGTTCTGAAATGACAAAGGAAATATCAAAGAGAGCAGAACACTAGTGTTCTTTCTGAATTATTTATTTATTTAATCATTTAGCAGTCATTTGTGAAATGTCTATTAGGTACAATAAATATCAGACAATGTGCTGGGTATGAGAGATGCAAAATTGAATAGGATGATATTTCAGACTTTGAGAATTTTAGTTTAATCAAAGAGACTGGCAAGCAAACCTACTGTTGCAATGCAGTATTATAAAGTGATGTGGAGGATCGTCACTATATCCCAGCCTTGAGAAGTAGAGTCAGGTATAGTTTGCTCCCCCAAATCTCAAAAGGAATCAGGGTGAGGGAGTGGGAAGTGAAAATAATTTGAAAATATGCTTTAAGAGAGCTTATCACAGAAATCACTGAGTCAGGGAGCTGGAAGAGATTTTTAAAACATTTACATTAAACCAAATTACTTGTTTCTAATTACTCTCCCTTGAACAATGGCTATACATTAAGGAAACCTTCAAGTGAGCTGAAGCCTATCCAAGCACACTTATTGGAAAATGATCAAATAGCAAGATGTGAAGAATTAAGCTGTCTTTTCCCTCTCCCTTTTTTCAAGTTAGTTAACAGGACTTTGCTACTGATCTCCTCCTCTGCAGTTAGCGATCCATATGGTGTACACATACTGTAGACATTTAACCAAATTATCAGGTTGCTCTAGCTTTCTACCACTTTTATTTCATGGTTTCTAGATATAAAGGCCTTGAGAAGGACAGAGTATGTGCATCAGAGAAGCTTTAAATGAATAGGTTGTTTTTTCCATGCTTTATGTCTTCATATCACCTTCCTAGCTGAGAAGAATATTTTGAGTGGTTATTAGTAAATGGAGTTGATCTTCCTATGGCTGGGGCAAGATTCTCCTGTAGAAAGTTACTAAATGTTAGGGAATAAAGGGGAGTATGGAGATACCAAAGGCTTCTAAAATAGTGGGAAGATGGTGAGGTATTTGGAGCCATTTTCCATAACCAGAGAAAGTGCTAAGAATGTTTACCTCAGACAAGTTAAAGAGAGAAAGAGGTGGACGCATGCCTGAAGAACTAGAGCATACTGTGGGCTCCAAAACATAGATTGCCACGGAGTGCTCAAGAAGGTAAAATGAGGACCAGGGGCAACAATTATAGCTATCTAATACTTGAATGATCTGCCCTTATAACAGTGGATTTCCTGTTTCTGGAATTATCAAGAAGACTCCAGAAAATTATAGGAGTAACTCTGAAATGCTGTAGAAGAGATTCCTGCATTGTCATGCATAAAGGCAGGTAAGAGTGAGGCTGGTGAGGTGGCCTGTTAGAGCCCCTTCCAAACACAAGATTCATCATTTGAGGTACAATTGAAAGCTTTGTCTTCCATGAGAATATCTCTCAGTATCTGGTCAAAATGCTTGAAATATCCACATGTATTCATTTCGTTCGTGCAAATCCTGACTTGTTTCAAAAATTTTTTACTTCAGAAATTTCTATCCTTATTGAGTAGGGCATTACCGTCACTTCCTGAAGGCCTGGTTTAAAAGCAAACATGATTATAATATCTCTTTAATGATGTCATTTGACCCCTTACAATGACCTGTGTGAAAGAAGTAGATGAGATATTATTCCTATTTTACAGATGAGGAAACTCATTTCAGAGACATTGCTACCTGGAGAAAGGAAATAGGGCCCATTAAGGTATCATGGCACATTAATATGAACACATGAATTTCCTCATCAGAGGAGCTGCAGGCTTGTGTTGGTCTATTGTGTTGGACAAACCACAAAATGGATTAACCCAAAAAAGCTGCTGGGATTGGACACAGGACCATCTTTATGGATATGAAAGATTGGAAGGCTTTGAAATCTAAGGTCTTGCTGAGGCAGCACAAGATCACTAAGTATTAATGATCAAAAACAAACATTACCTTCTTCCCAAATTTGTATAGGGAATTTTGAGAACTTACACAATAGGAGTATACTGTAATATTAATTTACATGCATTTTCTTATATATTAGGTTGATGCAAAAGTAACTGAAGTAATTGTGTTTTTTGACTAATAACACTTAAAATAATCCTATGAGTATCATTATCTCCATTTGAAATGAAAACATTAGTTCATCAAGGGAAACCATTTTTAAAATAAAAGGACAAGCTACAAATTAGGAGAAGTTTGAAACCTATTGCTATACAGAGTATATAAGGATTCATAAATCAATTGGAAAAAGATAATACCTCCCTCCCCAAAAGTGTACATTTGAGATTCCTCCAGGAAAACTTGTTTATTAAGCAAATCTGAATGTATCAAACTTAAAGCTGCAAGGAAGAATGTCCCCTTTTCCAAGTCTTAGTGATCATTCAAAAGGAGGAAATTAGGAAAGGATGATTATAGGGTTTGATATCTGGGCTTAATGGTTTGGGTAAGTCTTTCAAAGCAAGAAAGTAGCTGGCATCAGGCAAAATTGATACAAAGTACTTTAGAACTGCTGAACATGATGGGCAAGGGTCTTAAGACAAGTTCTTTTGAGTAAACTATTGTCCTAATAAGAGAGCTATATTTTTTTCCATATAAGCAAACTGCTCAAGTAAATTGGTATGCAAGTAATATGGTTTAGGTGTGTATCCCTTTCAAATCTCATGTTGAAATGTGATTCCTGATGGATGCTGGAGATGGGGCCTGATGGGAGGTATTGGATCATGGGGGCAAATAGCTCACGAATAGCTTAGTGCCATCTTCTTGGTGATGAGTTTTTAGTTCGTTCACAAGAGATCTGGTTGTTTTAGTGTATGGGACTCATCTTCTCTCTTTCTTGCTCTCTTCACCATGTGATACACTGGTTCTTCCTTCTCCTTTGGCCATGATTGGAAGCACCCTAAAGTCAGACCAGGAGCAGATGTTGGCATCTTGCATCTTGTACAGCCTGCAGAACTGTGAGGCAAAATAAAACTCTTTTTCAAATTAGTTACCTAGCCTCAGATATTCCTTTATAGCAACACAAAATGGACTAACAGCAAGAAATTCCTGATGCTAACAGTAAAATTATGGTGACCCAAGCTATCTCATTTTTTCATCTAAGAGCTATGTTGGGAGGTCTCAGGTTTAGTCCCCTTGTCACCACTCTTTGTAGTCATCTCCAACCTGAGCTCTCAGTTACTTGTTTTTCTATTATGCTTATTATTTTCTAGTTACTTTCAGTGGGGGAATCCATCATTATTGGGAACAGAAGTAAAACATTCATTATTTAATTTCCAGATATTTTGGGGTTTTTCCAGATATCAATTTCTACATTGATTTATTTGTGATTAAATAACAGAATTTATAGGACTATAGTCCTTTTAAATTTGTCAAGGTTAATGTTATGGTCTATGGACATGTTCCATGTATATTTGAAAAGATTGTTTATTCTGCTGTTGTTGAGTAGAATATAAATGAAATTAAATTGGTTTATAGTGTTGTTCAGATTTTCCATCTCTTTACTGATATTCTATCTATTGGTTCTGCCAATGATTGAGAGAGAAGTGTTGAAATTTTGTTATAATTGTGACATTTTATTTTATTTTATTTTTTTGAGACAGGGTCTTGCTCTGTTGCCCAAGCTAAAGTGCAGTGGCAAGATTTTGGCTTACGGAAACCTCCAACTTCCAGGCTCAACTGATCCTCCCACGTCAGCCTCCCAAATAGGTGGGACCACAGGCACATGCCACCATGCCTGGTTAATTTTTGTATATTTTGTAGAGACGGAGTTTTGCCATGTTGCCTAGGCTGGTCTCAAATTCTTGAGCTCAAGTGATCCACCCACCTTGGTTTTCTGAAGTGCTGGGATTACAGATTTGAGCCACCCTGCCCAGTCATGATAATATACTTAGACTGCAATTAAAATATCCTATTTTGATTATAAATTATTTTATAAAATTAATCGTTTACTTTTATGAGTTTTGCTTCATGTATTTTTAAGTTCTACTGCTAGATGCACACACATTTAATATTGTTGTGTCTTCTTGATAAATTAATCCCTTTGTGATTTTGTAATCATCCTACTCTCTGGTAATTAATATTCTCTGTTCTGAAGTGTACTTTGTCTTACATTAATTTAGCCATCTCTCTTCTGATTGTTTTCATATAATGCCTTTTTTCATGTTGTTTTTAGCATTAACGTATCCGTTCTTTACAATAAAAGTTGGCATTTTATAGATGACAAATGGTTATGGTTTTTACCTTGCTTGACAATCTCTGTCTTTTACTTGCAGTATTTAAACAAGTTACATGTAATGTTATTATTAGTATGATTGTATTTAAATCTACCATCTTGCTAGCTGTTTTATACTTGTCCCAAGTCTTCTTGGATCCTTTTCCTTCTTTTTCTGACTCTTGTGAATCAATTATTTTTTCAGTGCTATCGTTCTGATAAGCTCACTGTATATCCAGATGAGCAAATTCTTGTCCTTATAAAATCATTGTTTTTCCAAATTTGCAAGCTATTTGCCTGGATAAAGTAAAGGGCAAGAATTTTCTGAGATAACAGTGAAGTTATTTATTTCAAGGAAGAATGTCCCTTTTCAAAGTCTTAGTAATAATTCAAAAGGAGGAAGTTAGGAAAGGATGATTATAGCGCTTTGATATCTGGGCTTGATGGTTTGGGTAGGTCTTTCAAAGCAAGAAAGTACCTGGTATCAGGCAAAGTTTGATACATAGTAATTTAGAATTGCTAAACATGATGGGCAAGGGTCTTGCAATCATATCTTTCTTCATGAAGTTTACCCAGAGGAAACAATTACATTGTGTTGACACAGGTCATCTCAATTTTAGCCCCAATAACTAAGTATACTTTATCTACAGAGTAGGAAAAGAGATAAAGTATAGCATTATTACACACTTGAATATTATACAGTAGCAAACATTAATATAGCAATATGAATTAACATGAAATTGATGAATCTGAAAAATAGTGAAGAGGGCGAGTTGTAAATGAATGCCTCCAGTATGAAATCACTCATTTACGAAAGCCTAAGTAGTAATACTACAAATGCAAACAGGAAAATGTTGAAAGCAAAATCCAGAAGAGTTCCGTGTCCCTTCTTTCACAAGGGAAAAGAGAAAGTTACGAACAGGGAGTGTTACCGTGAGAGCATCAGTAGTGCTGTCCATTTATTAAGATCAGTGAGCTATTCATGGTTCTTCAATGTATATATGTTTAAATTCAATATACATTATATACTCTGATTTTTCAAAACACATTAAGAAGGCAAAAATGCTCACTTGTATAGTTCCCAAAACATAATCTGTCACCTTCTTTCCTTTTCTATTGAAGCATCAGCTGACATTCAATCATCAGGAAATCTGGGCATTTTCAAGTTGCCTCTATACTCCAGCCCTCAGTTTTATCTCTGCAAGATAAGAAGATAATGTTGTTAGGATCACTAAGGTATCTTACAGAAATAAAATCCTTTGATTTTTATTGGAAGCTACTGAATGCATACTTCTTGGTTTCAATTAATTGCTGTGTTCTACTTACTTATTTGTGATCCTCAGACTTCAATTAAGTAGAATCTTAAATAGATTGGATATAATTTTCAGGTAGATGGTAGGAATAAAGGTCAAGAAACACCCCTTTGTTTAAGTAGGTAGGTGAAAATATGAACGTGCTAACCTTTTATTCCAACAAAAAGCTGCCTGGATCTGAATATTTTGTATGTGTATAATTTTTGATATTCTTCATGGAAGATTTGCCTTCGTAAGGATTACAGGGTTCAAGATACTGGAAACTGGATTAACTCTCTTTTCTCTTTCAATTCAGGAATTAATTACACTTTGATTTCTCTCTGTGTGGTTAACATTAATAATTGACACTGGAGTGTTTTTCTATGATTTCCTATAAGCTAGCATTTGCCATCATGGAAGTATTAATACTATCACACCCACTAATCAAGGGCAGCCTGTGTGTTGTGTGAAGTCATAAATACATAGCCGTGGGGACCTGGAAATAATTGCTAATGAACTTTAGTCTCTCTGACAGAGCACACAGCCTGGGACCTCTAGCCTGCCCCATTGTTTCCTTCATTCCCCTAATGTCAAACCCTAACCAAATACTCTGGAGTTTTCTCTCTTCCCGACCTTCTTTTCTGTTTGTTCCCCACCTCAGAATGCTCAGACTACAGCCACCAGACTGCTCCTTTCCTAAAGATTTGGATTTGCCAGCAAGGGAACTTAGAGGCGGGGATATTGCATCTGACTATAGCTCTAAGTCCCCAAAGAGGCAAGGTCCCCTGAGACCCTCTTCAGATGCTAATATTCATACAAAGTGCACTGGCCCCAGCTGGCCTTCACCTGCAGCCCTGACAGGCAGGAGCCTTCAGAATGAGATCCTGGTTTCCATAAAAATAGGAAGGGCACACATGGTAAATAACAGAGATCTAGCACAAGCTATAAAATTTATTTAAAGTCTGCTTCCAGACAGTTAAAACTAATTGCTATGAACACAAAGCTCAAGCAGGAGTGCCCCCTCCCCTTTGTTTTTTGTAATTCACGTGTGATGGGGTGACTTGAATCTTCTGCTAATGGCCACACCTAAAATTAAACAATGCCACTAAATTTAAGATGCCGCCATCGTTGTTAATATTCAAATATGTTTTAAGCACAGGAGAAAAGTGCTGCATGGTATGACAAATATTAATGGATCATTTAGAATTGTCCTTAGCTGTTTCCCTGGTTTTATGGGTGGTACCCAGTTGAAATGTAGCATTATCATTATGATTGCTAGTCTCCTGAATGCTTTTCTATTATTGCTGGCCATAGTTTGCAGCCTGTTCATCCCGTTTTTATAAAAGAAATTTGTAAGTGAAAAGCTACTTAATTCACCAACGTATTCCAGATTATAGTAAGCTAATACAAGCCAAGAGGACTCCCTCCTTCATCCTCATTTTTGGAGCTAATTTAGAGATGAGCTGTAAAATCCTTTTTATGTCCCTCCTTTCTTTTCATATGATATGGTATATAGGATATCAGTGAGGCAGGATATTAACTAAGCTCCCCTTAACCAGATCCTTTGTTTTAAGAATACAGTGATTTAAAGAAATGATTTCCATGCTTTTTTGATTTAGAGACTCTTAAAATTAAAAAAAAAAAAAAGAAAGTATTTACTCAATATTTCAGATGCCTTTTTGTTCCCATTGTTTTATAATTTACACATGGATAATATAAATTCAGTAATTTCTTAAAGTGAACATATATTTAGTTAATTGCAATTGCATCTTTATATATATTTGGGAATGATTATATGTATATGTGCAAGATGTTTATTAGGTCTCCAGATAGTGTTTGGTACATATGTGTATAGATTCCAGGATGCCTCTCAAAATCTTAATGGCCTTTTTAGCAGGCCTCTCTCTCTTCTGATAAGGAACTGAGAATCTAGTGGGAGAAAACTCCGTGTAAGAATTCAGCAGGCTGGGGTTTTGTCTGCTTTCAGTCGTTTGTGCCTTCTTGTCCTTCCATTCAACCTCTCCATACTTGTTTCTATGTTGTAAAATAAGGGGGACTTGTATCTGCCATATTTACTGCATTGGTTATAGTGGAAATGATATTCAGTAATGAGAGCTAAATATATACTTGGAAAATATAAAACCACTATTCAGGATGCTGTGTCTACTTAATTAGTACTATACATTTTATACTTTGAAAGAGATAAGATACTATGTATATTCTTTTTTTTTTTATTATTATACTTTAAGTTCTAGGGTACATGTGCATAACGTGCAGGTTTGTTACATATGTATACTTATGCCATGTTGGAGTGCTGCACCCATCAACTCGTCAGCACCCATCAATTCATCATTTATATCATGTATAACTCCCCAATGCAATCCCTCCCTCCTCCCCCCTCCCCCCTCCCCATGATAGGCCCCAGTGTGTGATGTTCCCCTTCCCGAGTCCAAGTGATCTCATTGTTCAGTTCCCACCTATGAGTGAGAACATGCGGTGTTTGGTTTTCTGTTCTTGTGATAGTTTGCTAAGAATGATGGTTTCCAGCTGCATCCATGTCCCTACAAAGGACGCAAACTCATCCTTTTTGATGGCTGCATAGTATTCCATGGTGTATATGTGCCACATTTTCTTAATCCAGTCTGTCACAGATGGACATTTGGGTTGATTCCAAGTCTTTGCTATTGTGAATAGTGCCGCAATAAACATACGTGTGCATGTGTCTTTGTAGTAGAATAATTTATAATCCTTTGGGTATATACCCAGTAGTGGGATGGCTGGGTCATATGGTACATCTAGTTCTAGATCCTTGAGGAATTGCCATACTGTTTTCCATAATGGTTGAACTAGTTTACAATCCCACCAACAGTGTAAAAGTGTTCCTATTTCTCCACATCCTCTCCGACACCTGTTGTTTCCTGACTTCTTAATGATTGCCATTCTAACTGGTGTGAGATGGTATCTCATTGTGGTTTTGATTTGCATTTCTCTGATGGCGAGTGACGATGAGCATTTTTTCATGTGTCTGTTGGCTGTATGAATATCTTCTTTTGAGAAATGTCTGTTCATATCCTTTCCCCACTTTTTGATGGGGTTGTTTGTTTTTTTCTCGTATATTTGTTTGAGTTCTTTGTAGATTCTGGATATTAGCCCTTTGTCAGATGAGTAGGTTGCAAAAATTTTCTCCCATTCTGTAGGTTGCCTGTTCACTCTGATGGTAGTTTCTTTTGCTGTGCAAAAGCTCTTTAGTTTAATTAGATCCCATTTGTCAATTTTGGCTTTTGCTGCCGTTGCTTTTGGTGTTTTAGACATGAAGTCCTTGCCCATGCCTATGTCCTGAATGGTACTACCTAGATTTTCTTCTAGGGTTTTTATGGTATTAGGTCTAACATTTAAGTCTCTAATCCATCTTGAATTAATCTTCGTATAAGGGGTAAGGAAAGGATCCAGTTTCAGCTTTCTACTTATGGCTAGCCAATTTTCCCAGCACCATTTATTAAATAGGGAATCCTTTCCCCATTTCTTGTTTCTCTCAGGTTTGTCAAAGATCAGATGGCTGTAGATGTGCGGTATTATTTCTGAGGACTCTGTTCTGTTCCATTGGTCTATATCTCTGTTTTGGTACCAGTACCATGCTGTTTTGGTTACTGTAGCCTTGTAGTATAGTTTGAAGTCAGGTAGCGTGACGCCTCCAGCTTTGTCCTTTTGACTTAGGATTGTCTTGGCAATGCGGGCTCTTTTTTGGTTCCATATGAACTTTAAAGCAGTTTTTTCCAATACTGTGAAGAAACTCATTGGTAGCTTGATGGGGATGGCATTGAATCTATAAATAACCTTGGGCAGTATGGCCATTTTCACGATATTGATTCTTCCTATCCATGAGCATGGTATGTTCTTCCATTTGTTTGTGTCCTCTTTGATTTCACTGAGCAGTGGTTTGTAGTTCTCCTTGAAGAGGTCCTTTACATCCCTTGTAAGCTGGATTCCTAGGTATTTTATTCTCTTTGAAGCAATTGTGAATGGAAGTTCATTCCTGATTTGGCTCTCTGCTTGTCTGTTACTGGTGTATAAGAATGCTTGTGAATTTTGCACATTAATTTTGTATCCTGAGACTTTGCTGAAGTTGCTTATCAGCTTAAGGAGATTTTGGGCTGAGACGATGGGGTTTTCTAAATATACAATCATGTCATCTGCAAACAGGGACAATTTGACTTCTTCTTTTCCTAACTGGATACCCTTGATTTCTTTCTCTTGCCTGATTGCCCTAGCCAGAACTTCCAACACTATGTTGAATAGGAGTGGTGAGAGAGGGCATCCCTGTCTTGTGCCAGTTTTCAAAGGGAATTTTTCCAGTTTTTGCCCATTCAGTGTGATATTAGCTGTGGGTTTGTCATAAATAGCTCTTATTATTTTGAGATACGTTCCATCAATACCGAGTTTATTGAGCGTTTTTAGCATGAAGGGCTGTTGAATTTTGTCAAAAGCCTTTTCTGCATCTATTGAGACAATCATGTGGTTCTTGTCTTTGGTTGTGTTTATATGCTGGATTACGTTTATTGATTTGCGAATGTTGAACCAGCCTTGCATCCCAGGGATGAAGCCCACTTGATCATGGTGGATAAGCTTTTTGATGTGCTGCTGAATCCGGTTTGCCAGTATTTTATTGAGAATTTTTGCATCAATGTTCATCAGGGATATTGGTCTAAAATTCTCTTTTTTTGTTGTGTCTCTGCCAGGCTTTGGTATCAGGATGATGTTGGCCTCATAAAATGAGTTAGGGAGGATTCCCTCTTTTTCTATTGATTGGAATAGTTTCAGAAGGAATGGTACCAGCTCCTCCTTGTACCTCTGGTAGAATTCAGCTGTGAATCCATCTGGTCCTGGACTTTTTTTGGTGGGTAGGCTATTAATTGTTGCCTCAATTTCAGAGCCTGCTATTGGTCTATTCAGGGATTCAACTTCTTCCTGGTTTAGCCTTGGGAGAGTGTAAGTGTCCAGGAAATTATCCATTTCTTCTAGATTTTCTAGTTCATTTGCGTAGAGGTGTTTATAGTATTCTCTGATGGTAGTTTGTATTTCTGTGGGGTCAGTGGTGATATCCCCTTTATCATTTTTTATTGCATCTATTTGATTCCTCTCTCTTTTCTTCTTTATTAGCCTTGCTAGCGGTCTGTCAATTTTGTTGATCTTTTCAAAAAACCAACTCCTGGATTCATTGATTTTTTGGAGGGTTTTTTGTGTCTCTATCTCCTTCAGTTCGGCTCTCATCTTAGTTATTTCTTGCCTTCTGCTAGCTTTTGAATGTGTTTGCTCTTGCCTCTCTAGTTCTTTTAATTGTGATGTTAGAGTGTCAATTTTAGATCTTTCCTGCTTTCTCTTGTGGGCATTTAGTGCTATAAATTTCCCTCTACACACTGCTTTAAATGTGTCCCAGAGATTCTGGTATGTTGTATCTTTGTTCTCATTGGTTTCAAAGAACATCTTTATTTCCGCTTTCATTTCGTTATGTACCCAGTAGTCATTCAGGAGCAGGTTGTTCAGTTTCCATGTAGTTGAGCGGTTTTGATTGAGTTTCTTAGTCCTGAGTTCTAGTTTGATTGCACTGTGGTCTGAGAGACAGTTTGTTATAATTTCTGTTCTTTTACATTTGCTGAGGAGTGCTTTACTTCCAATTATGTGGTCAATTTTGGAATAAGTGCGATGTGGTGCTGAGAAGAATGTATATTCTGTTGATTTGGGGTGGAGAGTTCTATAGATGTCTATTAGGTCCGCTTGGTGCAGAAATGAGTTTAATTCCTGGATATCCTTGTTAACTTTCTGTCTCGTTGATCTGTCTAATGTTGACAGTGGAGTGTTGAAGTCTCCCATTATTATTGTATGGGAGTCTAAGTCTCTTTGTAAGTCCCTAAGGACTTGCTTTATGAATCTGGGTGCTCCTGTATTGGGTACATATATATTTAGGAGAGTTAGCTCTTCCTGTTGAATTGATCCCTTTACCATTATGTAATGGCCTTCTTTGTCTCTTTTGATCTTTGATGGTTTAAAGTCTGTTTTATCAGAGACAAGGATTGCAACCCCTGCTTTTTTGTGTTCTCCATTTGCTTGGTAGATCTTCCTCCATCCCTTTATTTTGAGCCTATGTATGTCTCTGCATGTGAGATGGGTCTCCTGAATACAGCAGACTGATGGGTCTTGACTCTTTATCCAGTTTGCCAGTCTGTGTCTTTTAATTGGAGCATTTAGTCCATTTACATTTAAGGTTAATATTGTTATGTGTGAACTTGATCCTGCCATTAGATATTAACTGGTTATTTTGCTCGTTAGTTGATGCAGTTTCTTCCTAGCCTCGATGGTCTTTACATTTTGGCATGTTTTTGCGATGGCTGGTACCGGTTGTTCCTTTCCATGTTTAGGGCTTCCTTCAGGGTCTCTTGTAAGGCAGGCCTGGTGGTGACAAAATCTCTAAGCATTTGCTTATCTGTAAAGGTTTTTATTTCTCCTTCACTTATGAAACTTAGTTTGGCTGGATATGAAATTCTGGGTTGAAAATTCTTTTCTTTAAGAATGTTGAATATTGGCCCCCACTCTCTTCTGGCTTGTAGAGTTTCTGCCGAGAGATCTGCTGTTAGTCTGATGGGCTTCCCTTTGTGGGTAACCCGACCTTTCTCTCTGGCTGCCCTTAAGATTTTTTCCTTCATTTCAACTTTGGTGAATCTGGCAATTATGTGTCTTGGAGTTGCTCTTCTGGAGGAGTATCTTTGTGGCGTTCTCTGTATTTCCTGAATTTGAATGTTGGCCTGCCCTACTAGGTTGGGGAAGTTCTCCTGGATGATTTCCTGAAGAGTGTTTTCCAACTTGGTTCCATTTTCCCCCTCACTTTCAGGCACCCCAATCAGGCGTAGATTTGGTCTTTTTACGTAATCCCATACTTCTTGCAGGCTTTGCTCATTTCTTTTTCTTCTTTTTTCTTTTGGTTTCTCTTCTCGCTTCATTTCATTCATTTGATCTTCAATCGCTGATACTCTTTCTTCCAGTTGATCGAGTCGGTTACTGAAGCTTGTGCATTTGTCACGTATTTCTCGTGTCATGGTTTTCATCTCTGTCATTTCGTTTATGATCTTCTCTGCATTAATTAGTCTAGCTGTCAATTCTTCCACTCTTTTTTCAAGATTTTTAGTTTCTTTGCGCTGGGTACGTAATTCCTCCTTTAGCTCTGATAAGTTTGATGGACTGAAGCCTTCTTCTCTCCTCTCGTCCAAGTCATTCTCTGACCAGCTTTGATCCGTTGCTGGCGATGGGCTGCGCTCCTTTGCAGGGGGAGATGCGCTCTTATTTTTTGAGTTTCCAGCTTTTCTGCCCTGCTTCTTCCCCATCTTTGTGGTTTTATCTGTCTCTGGTCTTTGATGGTGGTGACGTACTGATGCGGTTTTGGTATAGGTGTCCTTCCTGTTTCATAGTTTTCCTTCTGACAGTCAGAAGGACTGTCTGTTGGTCTGTTGGAGATTGCTTGAGGTCCACTCCAGACCCTGTTTGCCTGGGTATCAGCAGCAGAGGTTGCCGAAGATAGAATATTGCTGAACAGCGAGTGTATCTGTCTGATTCTTCCTTTGGAAGTTTCCTCTCAGGGGTGTACTCCACCCTGTGAGGTGTGGGGTGTCAGACTGCCCCTAGTGGGGGATTTCTCCCAGCTAGGCTACTCAGGGGTCAGGGACACACCTGAGCAGGCAGTCTGTCCGTTCTCAGATCTCAACCTCCGCGTTGGGAGATCCACGGCTCTCCCCAAAGCTGTCAGACAGAGTCGTTCGCGTCTGCACCGGCTCCTGCTACTTCCCCTGTTGGTCTTCAGCTGTGCGCTGTCCCCAGAGGTGGAGACTACAGAGACAGGCAGGCTTCCTTGAGCTGCTGTGAGCTCCACCCAGTTCGAGCTTCCCAGCGGCTTTGTTTACCTACTTAAGCCTCAGCAATGGCGGGCGCCCCTCCCCCAGCCTCGCTGCTGCCTTGCGGATAGATCGCGGCAGACTGCTGTGTTAGCAGTGAGGGAGGCTTCGTGGGCGTGGGACCCTCCCGGCCAGGTGTGGGATATATTCTCTGATGTGCTGTATGCTTACAGCGCAGTATTGGGGTGGGAGTTACCCGATTTTCCAGGTGTTGTGTGTCTCAGTTCCCCTGGCTAGGAAAACGGATCCCCTTCCCCCTTGCGTTTCCAGGTGAGGCGATGCCTCGCCCTGCTTCAGCTCTCGCTGGTCAGGCTGCAGCAGCTGACCAGCACCGATTGTCCGGCACTCCCTAGTGAGATGACCCCAGTACCTCAGTTGAAAATGCAGAAATCACCGGTCTTCTGTGTCGCTCGCGCTGGGAGTTGGAGACTGGAGCTGTTCCTATTCGGCCATCTTGCTCCGCCCCATATACTATGTATATTCTTATATTTAATTAGGTAAGAATAACTTTGAGATTCTTAAAAAAAAAAGAAAATATAATGTTAAAATCAGGAAGTGGATGAAATCTCAAAATGCCTTAGAAGTCGCAATGTTATTTTTTCCCCAAAATTAATCAGGCTTCACAATAAAGACAATTAGAACAAGAGGAGTTAAAACTTTTTTTCAATTTGCCAATATTCAAAATAAATATATTGTATATGTGCTTTTTACCAGGTGTAGCACTTGGTTCTCAGGACTGAGATAAACAGTTGCATGTTAAATCTGACTGTAAAATAGGTAATCTGTATATCAAGTATTTCCTCTTCTTTTTTCTTTCTGTTCTTTTATTTTTCCTTCTTCTCATTTCTTCCAGGATTTTTCTTAGTGAACAGTTTGACATTTTCAAGAACATCTATAAAATTATAAGTATTAAATTTGGCTACCTACTGTTTGTACATCAAGATTTTATAAATTTCAAAATAATAATACTCTTGTTGATGTAGTTTAGGCTTGAGCTATTCATACTTTGGGGTTTTATATTATCATCATCTACTTGAAGGATGAATATGTGTGACTTTTCATGTGGAAATAAAATCATTCTCTTATTAACTTCAATTTTAGTAAGTAAATAGGGAAATAAACAAATAAGAAAAGGGAAAATCCATATATTATAGTACATTGGCTACAATGACTCTACTTTCTTAAATATCCCTTAAAATAATTTTGACATTAAAACTATCTTGAACCAAAAGTTCTATGTTTATATATTTTCTTTATGTTATTTCTTATAGCAAATAGTCTACTGCAGAATACCACTATTAATCAGACTTCACTTTATGCAAAAAATAAGGGATTGTATAAGGATGTGGAAATATTTTTTAAAAATTTGTTGTTGGTAAATTAAAGGGCATTTCTCCATGGATTAAAATTGATCTTCAACAACTTCTTGTCCCCGAAGCACTGTAGTTCTTCAGTGGGCAGTCTGCAACAGAAGGCAAACCACTATGCTTCTCTGTAATGTTAAAGATGCCAACGATTTGGAGGAGAGATGAAAAAAAGTTAGAGGACTGAGTAGGTGGTGACTCAGCACTGGCATAAAGAAATGAATTTTGCTATGAATAAGTGTTAAATATCTGGTATCTATAGAAAATAATAATCTTTGCATAGAAGAAAGCGATAATAAGTTTTTTGGCATATTTTTCCAGAAGATAAAACTTCTTCAGAAAATATATGGTTAAATTATAAAGATTACTTTCACTTCCAAGAATATAGAATAGACATTCTTTTCCATATTCCTCATGCTAAGTGCAATGAAAAATTCTGGACATTTTTACAGTGTAAGGCTGAAATTGAGATTCCATATTATCTGCCCTGATATATGAAACCAGGAAAGCAGTCCCCCTGTTCTCTCCAGATATGCCCCCATCCCCTCATGGGAAAGGCTCCTCACCCAGATAGTCTCCTTATCAGGAAGATCAGCTCTACCGCACTCAGTCCTCAAACTAATGGCCTTCACTCTCCTGCTGCCTGCAAACGTATTCTGACAAGCTAATCACATCTTCCCATGGGGACCACGGGGCACCTCAACTTCTTGCTACTACAAAGCCTGCCTTCCACAACCTTGGCTGGTTCACACTGTTCCCAAGCATGACTCCAGTGTGGCCCTGCATGCCATGTGGCACCCTCCTACTCAGGGCGGCTGTGAGTGAGTATATGTGAGTCATGAATAGCTGTTGGTCTCAACTGTCAGGTGTCAAGTTTTTGGCCATCTCATAATATTTAGGATAAGGGATCCAAAGGGTGAATAGTAGGCAAGAAAAACATACACAGAAATTTAAAAAAAAAAAAAAAAAGGCCATCTAGGGAAGCTTGGAGTCAAGGAAAGATATGGTGAGATCCCTGTTTTGTTTTGTTTTTTCTGCCTCATATAACTCAGAGTTAGAGCTGAGAAAGCCAGCAACTTGGGAATGCAATGGATGTTGACCAAAAAGCCCCAGCCACAGCCTTCTCTTTCTAGTCAAAGGACCAGGAAAGGGGCAGCCCAGTAAGAGGAAACAACATGTAGACAACAGATGCTCTAGTATGGCCAAGCGCTATAGGAAAATACTGTGGCACCACCCACACACATAGCAGTAAACTCTGAGTGGGGAGCCTAGACTTCCACTCTCACCAGGTTGTAATGAAGTACACCAACTGGTCTGCCAGGGTGAGGGTAGAGGAGGCCAAGTGGAGAGCTGGGACAATCATTCCTGCTAGATGATAACAAGCCCCCACGCTTTTGGCAGTGTTGGGGAATTCAATGTGGTGATCCTGGATTTCACCCACCCCCATCCAACAGTAAACAGGGAAATCTCCCCCTTCCAGACAGAGAGGTGGCAGTAGAGGCCTAAAGGAGAGGCAGAGCTGCAAACCCTACCCAATAGTGCAAGAAACTTCTCCCACCCTAGGTGGCCAGTGGAGGCCCGGAGGGGAACCCAGACTTCTACTCACATCTGCCATCAGTGAGGAAGCAGCACTTCTTCCCTGCTGAAGTGATATCAGAGTAAACTTCTAAAACAGAAGGTTTAAATATGGAGTAGGTTCTTATTTGCAAAGTTCAGGTTTCAATTTTAAAAACTTATTAAAACAACCAGGAAAACATCAACTTTAATGAAAAATAACAATCAATAGATACCAATGCTGAGATGACAAGAGGTTGGCAAAGATTTTTATAGCAGCCATCATAAAATGCTCCATCAAGAACTCCATCATATTGAACATGCTCCATCATATTGAACATGCTGGAAACTAATGAAAAATAAAAAGGCTTGGCAGGCCGGGTGTGGTGGTTCACTCCTGTAATCCCAGCACTTTGGGAGGCCGAGGCTGATGGGTTTGAGACTGATCTCCCATTCTCCTCAGCTGCAGAACCTGAATAATGGAATTAAAGTAGAAATCAAAAACAACAACAATATAACAAGAAAACTTCAAAGATTTAGAAAGTAAGCAACTCATCTAAATGATCCATGGGCCAAAAAGGAAGTCTTAAAAAATAGAAAATATATATTGAACTAAATTAAACTGCAACATCAATATTGTGAGGGCACAGATAAATCAGGGCTGAGATAAAAATATATAGCACTAAATGTCTACATAGGAAAGAGGAAAGGTTTCTAATAAAATAATCTGAGGATATACCCCAAAAACCTAAAATAAGGTGAATGAGGTAAATTCAAAGTAAGCAGAAGGAAGGAAAGAATAGGATAAGAGCAGAAATCAGTAAAATAAAAAAGCAGAAAGGCAATAGGGAAATTCACTGAAATAAAAGCTTGTTCTTTGAAAGATCAATAAAATTGGCAAACCTATAGCAGGACTGACAAAAATAAGAACAAAGAAACAAATTTTCAGTATTAGAAATGAAACTGAGGATGTTTTCTATATACCTTGCAGACATCAAAAGGATAATAAGGAAATACCACAAACAACACTACACTACATATTTTGACAACTAAAGTAGGTCAATTTCTTGAAAAGCAAGCACAAACTACCACCATTCATTTAATGTTACATAGAAAATTTGAATAGCACTACAAGTATTCAGGTAATTGAATTCATAATTAATAAATTTCCACAAAATAAATCTGCAGTCCCAGATGTTTCCACTAGAAAATTGTACAAACCATTTAAAAAATCAATAGCAGTTCTACAAAATATCTACCAGAAAATGGAAGGAGAGTTACTTTCCAATTTATTTTATGAAGCTGATATTAAACTACACGAAGACAGTGCAAATAAAGAAAACTAGAGACCAGTATTTCTCATTGACTTAGAAAAACTCTCGACTAAATATTAGCAAACTGAATCCAACAGTATGGAAAAGTAATTATATGCCATGACCAAATAGGATTTATTCCAAGATGCAAGATTGGTTTAAGGTTTACAAATTAATATCATAATTCACCATATTAACAAACTAAAAAAGAAAATTCAATTAATTGATACAAACAAAAGGCATTTCAAAAAACTCAATACCCATTTTGATAAAAATTCTCATTAAACTAGAAACAGAGGGAAACTTCTTCAACCTGAAAGAAAACATCTACAAAAAACCTAAAGCTAACATGAAGAGTATCAAACATTAAGAGTAAATTTAAGAGTAAAAAATTGAACGCTTTTCTCTAAAACCAGGAATAAGGCAAAGTTGTCTGCTCTCATTACTTTCATTTAAAGTAGTACTGGAAGTTCTAGCCATTGCAATAAGACAAGAAAAGAAATCAAAATCATACAGGTTTGAAAGAAAAACAAAACAAAACAACTATCCTTATTGGCGAGTAACATGATGTTCTATATAGAAAATCCTAAGGTAAGCTTGTCTAACCCATTGCCTTCAGGCCAAACGTGGCCCAGGATGCCTTTGAATGTGGCCCAACACAAATTTGTAAACTTTATTAAAACATTATGAGATTTTTGTTGTGATATTTTGTTTTCTTTAGCTCATCAGTTATTGTTGGTGTCAGTGTATTTTATGTATGGCCCAAGACAATTCTTTTGCTTCAGATGTGGCCAAGGGAAGCCAAAAGGTTGAACATCCCTGTCCTAAGGAATCTAAATAGCAAAACAACTAGGTGAGTACAGCAAGGTTACAGGATACAAGATAAATGTACACAAATTAATCATATTTTCATATAACAGCAATGAGCATGCACATACTAGAATTGAATATCATTTATAATCACTAAGAAATGACAAAAGAAAAGAAATACCCAGGTGTTCTTACAAAATATATATGGACATGTAAACTTAAAACTACAAATTGCTGATGAAAGAAGTCAAAGAAGAGTAAATAAATGGAGAGACATACTGTATTTATAGATTGGAAAATACAACATAGTAAAGCTGCCAGTTCTTCCCAAATTGACATGCAGGTTTTATATAATTGCTTTCAAAATCTCAGCAAGATTTTTGCATTATACAGAGAAAAATAAAATGTAGACAGAAAGCCAAGGAACTAAAATAGCTAAAATTATTTTGAAAAAGAAGAATCAAGTGAAATGAATCAGTCTACATGATTTCAATACTTATGATACAACTAACTAATTAAGATAATTTGGTGGGATAGACAAATCATTGAAACAGAATATAGAATTCAGAAATAGACCCACACAAGTATTTCCAACTGATTTTTGACAAAGTTGCGAAAGCAATTTAGTAAAGGAAGGATAATGCATTTTCAATAAATGGCATTGGAACATGTAAACACTCATAAACAGATAAAGAATGACCTTAACATCCCACTAACCAAACACACAAAATGGATCACTAACTTTGAAATGACAGTATAAAATTTCAAAACTATACATTAAAAAAATAGGAGAAAATCTTCAGAATCTAGAGCTAGGCAAAAAGTTCTTAGACTTGACACTGAAGGCACCACTCATAAAAAGAAAAATTGATACATAAGACCAAATTAGCAACAATTGCTCTGAAAACATGCTATTCTAAACATGCAAAAAAGCTCAAGGCTGGAAGAAAATATTTTGCAAACTACTATCTAAAAAAAGAATGAATACTTGGATATATGAAGAAGTCTTCAATCTTGGTAGTAAAAGAACAACAACAATAACAAAAAATCAAATAATTCAACTAGAAAATGGACAAAATATGTGAAGAGACGTATCATCAAAGAGGAAATACACATGACAAACAACCACAAAAAATGTATTTCATATATGTAGCCATTAGGGAAATGCAAATTAAAACCACAATGAAACATCTATACATACTTATCAGAATGATGAAAATAAAAAATAGTGACAACTGACAATTTTGGTGAGAATGCAGAGAAACTGTATCACCCACCTACACATTGCTAGTGGGAATGTAAAATGATATAGCCACTCTAGAAAACAATTTTGCAGTTTCTTAATAAACTAAACATGCAATTACCATATGACCCAGTAAATACACCCCTGTATATTTATTCCAGAGACATACAAATGTGTGTTTATACACACATAGACCACACCTGAAAAAATATTCATGACTTTTTTTGTAATAGCCAGAAACTGGAAACAACTCAGTTGTCTGTCAATAAGTGAATGGCTAAACAACCTACTGCATATCCATACTATAAAATTCTACTCAGCAACAAAAAGCAACCCATTATTGATAAACACAATAACTTGGATGAATCTCCAGAAAATAATGATAAGCAAAGTCAGTCTCAAATAATTACATAAGGTCTAATTCCATTTACATTAAATTTTTGAAGTGACAAAGTTATTGAAATGGAGGAGGTATCAGTGATTGCCAAGGATTAAAGACAGGGTGGAAGGGAGTAGAGCACAGAGAGGAGTGGATGTGACTGTAAAAGGGCAAGATAAAAGATCTTTCTTGTGATGGAAATGTTTTCTATCTGGACTACATTAATGTGGATATCCTGAATGTGATACCGTACTATACTTTTGTACTATAGTTTTGGAAGATGTTTATCATTGAGGGCAATATAGGAAAGGGGACTTGGGATCTCTCTATATGATTTCTTCCAACTACATATGAATATATGACTATTTCAAAATTAAAAGTTTATTATGAATATCTGACTGTATCCTCCCAGTTTGATCTATAATTTTTCCATAAGCTAATATGAGACTCCAAAAAGATTGATGTGAAAACTGCCAAAGGATCTTCATCATTTTATTTTCTAGGTGTGGGATTTTTTTTACAATGCATTTGTAGCTGTCTTGGTTAAATTTTTTAATTTTATGTTTATTTTGACACCTTAAAGTCAATGCTATCTTTCTCTTACACATAATATGTTCTTGATGAGTACAATGCTTCCATGAAATACTACGTATTTGGAAAAAAACCAGCAGAGCTCCCACAGGCTGGGCAACCTTCACATTGGTGTGACTCTCACTAGGAGGTAATGAGCTTCGTTTGAAACCATCCTGTAACACTATGAATAAACAGAAAGTTCAAAGGGATGGGACTTAAAACCTGTTCATCATGTAAGTAAACAACAATTGCATTTAAAAGGGATCTGTTTTTTGCCCATTAAGTGCACATAAGAGGTTCTGGTAGCTTTTGATTTATCACCTCACATTTTCAGACTTCCTTTTTCTTTAAATATATAGCAAGTTCAAATCCCAAATCGATATGCATGGTGGTGTACTAAATTTGAGGCGAGTGGCAAAAGGAAAAAATGTCATGAAATGCAATTTTATAATCTTTCATTGAATGACAATCACACTAAAAGTCTTGAGATAACAAATACAAGGGTTTCTATCTTCTTTCTCCTCCAAAGCTTAGCACCGAGAGTTTCAAAGTCATTCACACAGGCAAGACCAGAAACTTTCAGCACAGTTAACACCTCTGATACCATTTCATGCCTCGATAATGTTGTTTATATTGGTTCGTTGGCCTGCATCTGACTAACTCAAACTTAACCTAATAATTCACCTCTTCCTCTAGGAAGTCTCCTTTAACTCTTCAAGAAGTAGATGCATTCTCTTTCTTTTGCTACTCCAGCATACATATGTCAGAGCATTTTATCATATTTAGTGAAAAATATCTCCAGTAGGCTATGCCTCTTACAAAGAGGAACTATTCTTTGTCCATTCCCCCTGTCCAACTGCTTTATACAGTGTGCTCAGTAAATGTGGTAGAATCAGGACTATAGTGAAATTATTTCTCCAGTATAGTTTTCAGAAAAGTGAGAGCAGTTTACACAAGAAAAGTAAATAAGCTTATTTGAATGCTAGCATAGGGAATTCATTTTGAATTTAATGGACAGAAACAGATGTGGTTCACTGGATGGTTTTCGATGCCTGAACTTTCCTAACAGGGAGAGTGACTTTCACGTATTTATTACTATAAGATTGCAACTGTCTTGAGAAGAGAAGCACCACTGTTCCTGCGCATAGAATAAGCCCTCAAACAATGTATCTAGAATAAATGACTTACAAGGCCTGAAAAACACCACTGAAAGGGGACTCCCAGTGGGTGCAAGGCCACTCTCTAATCACATTTGTTCTGTCTCATCCTCTGTTGTGCTCTCTGTGAGTCAGGAACTGTGTAAACTACTTCATGTATATGAACATGACAAATTCCCAAATAATTCTGTGAGATAGGTACTATTTTAAAGGTGATGAAACTGACACACAAAGAGGTTAGTAAATGAGTTCAAAGTCAAGGAAACTGTGAGTGGCAGAGTCACACTTGGAACTCAGCAGCCTCATTCCATTGTCAGTGGTAGTAAATGTTACATTATGTAATCTAGGCCTAGTGATACAAAGAAAACTGGAGTCCCTGCATCAACTCCACTGGAGTTCCAGTCATTGGGGAATAAATGAGCAGAAATAACAGAGAGAGAATAAGGGAAGTCTTCAGACTGTTATCTATGAAACTGGCAGGCTAACTTGATAGTTTGTAAATAGGGTAAATCTCAGACCCTTCACAGTCCTTGACAAAGGGACAGCTTCCACTCATTCAATTATTTATTCTTTACAAATAAAATAAAATCATGAGTGAAACACCATGGATTACACTACTGAGACTGTACAAGAAGGTACAAACACCATTTCTTAGTGTCATACTTAATAGCGACAGCAAGTCTACAAAGTAGATGATCAAAATGGCAACGTAAGTTACCAATCCTGCAGGAGCAAGATGAGAAGCCAATATAATAAAGCCATTTGCTTTCTTAGAAACAAGCAAAAAACCAAAAATCAAACTATTCTGTCCTTTTCTATTAATCACAAAAATAAATTTTGAAAAATAGGGAATGGGACAACAAAAATGACTTTTAATCTCAGTACCTTGATAAAACCACTCGTAACATTACAAAATATCTTTTATGTGTGTGTGTGTGTGCTTATGGTGTATGTGTGTGTAAAGAGTTGATTAGAGAAATGGAATCACACTGAACATTTGTATCCTGCTTTTTCTATTTTGCAACTCATGGAAAAATATTTTACATATTTGTCTACAATATAATCTACCTACATAGTATTGTATCATATAGACATATTTAGTTAACCAATTCTCTATTATTTAAAACTTTGATTATGTTTCTTCTCAATTATAACTAATGTAGGTTTTCTTAATTTTTAATTTTTGTGAGTATGTGGTAGGTATATATATATTTATGGGATATATTAATGAGGTATTTTGACACCGTCATGAAGTGCAAAATAATCACATCAGAGTAAATAGGGTATCCATCACCTCAAATATTTATCCTTTACGTTTCAGACAATACAATTTCATCTTTTTAGTTATTTAAATATGAACAATTAATTTTTTTACTATAGTCACCCTGTTCTGCTAGCAAATGCTAGGTCTTGTTTATCCTATTTTATTGTACCCATTAACCATTCTCTTCCTTCCACCTACTAACCCTTCTCAGCCTCCGGTAACCATCCTACTACTCTCCATCTCTATGAATTTAATTGTTTTAATTTTTAACTCCCACAGATATGTAAGAACATGCAATGTTTGTTTTTCTGTGCCTCACTTATTTCACTTAACATAATGACTTTCAATTCCCTCCATACTGTTGCAAATGACAGAATTTCATTCCTTTTTATGGCTGAATGGTACTCCATTTTCTTTTTTTTTTTTTTTTTTTTTTTTTTTTTGAGACGGAGTCTCACTCTGTCGCCCGGGCTGGAGTGCAGTGGCCGGATCTCAGCTCACTGCAAGCTCCGCCTCCTGGGTTCACGCTATTCTCCTGCCTCAGCCTCCCGAGTAGCTGGGACTACAGGCGCCCGCCACCTCGCCCGGCTAGTTTTTTTTTTTTTTTTTTTTTTTTTTGTATTTTTTAGTAGAGACGGGGTTTCACAGTGTTAGCCAGGATGGTCTCGATCTCCTGGCCTCGTGATCCGCCCATCTCGGCCTCCCAAAGTGCTGGGATTACAGGCTTGAGCCACCGTGCCCGGCCTCCATTTTCTTTATCTATTCATCTGTTGAGAAACACTTAGGTTGCTTCCATATCTTGGCTGTCATGAATAGTGTTACAACAAACACAGAAGTGCAGATATCACTTTGATATTCTGATTTCCTTTCTTTTGGGTATACATCTAGTAGTGGATTGCTGGATCATATGGTAGCTCTATTTTTAGTTTTTTGAGGATCCTCCAGACTGTTCTCCATAGTGGTTGTACTAATTTACGTTCCCACCAAAAGCATATGAGGGTCTCCTTTTCTCCACATCCTTGTCAACATTTGTTACTGCCTGTCTGTTGTATGACAGCCATTTTAACTGGGGTGGGATGATATTTCACTGTAGTTTTGATTTGCATTCCTCTGATGATCAATAATGTTGAATGCCTTTTTATATACCTCTTTTCCATTTGTATGTCTTCTTTTGAGAAATGTCTCTTCAGATCTTTTGCCCATTTTAAAATCTGATTATTAGATTTTTTTTTCCTATAGAGTTGTTTATCTTTCTCTGATTCTGTGAGTTGTCTTTTCACTTTGTTTATTGTTTCCTTTGCTGTGCAGAAGCTTTTTAACTTGGTGTGATTTCATTTGTCCATTTTTGTTTTGGGTGCCTGTACCTGTGGGGTATGGTTTCTTTTAGTGGTTTCATAGTTTGAGGTCTTAGCTTTAAGTCTTTAATCCATTTTGATTTTGTTTTTGTATATGGCAAGAGATAGGGGTCTGGTTTCATTCTTTTGCATATGTACATCCAGTTTTTCCAGCACAATTTATTGAAGAGACTGCTTTTTCCCCTGTGCATGTTCTTGGAACTTTTGTCAAAAATGAGTTCACTGTAGATGTATGCATTTGTTTATGGATTATCTATTCTATGCCATTCATCTGTGTGTCTATTTTTATGCCAGTACCATGCTGTTTTGGTTGCTATAGCTCTGTAGAGTAATTTGCAGTCAGGTAATGTGATTTCTCAAGTTTTGTTACTTTTGCATAGGATGACTGTGGGTATTCTGGGTCTTTTCTGGTTCCATGTAAATGTTAAAATTGTATTTTCTACTTCTGTGAAGAATGTAATTGATATTTTGATAGGAATTGCATTAAATCTGTAACTTACCTTGGGAAGTATGGACATGTTAACAATATTGACTTTTCCAATTCATGAACATGAAGTATCTTTCCATTTTTTGGTCTCCTCTTCAATTTGTTGCATCAGTGTTTTATAGTTTTCATTGTAGAGATCTTTCATTTCTTTGGTTAATTCCCAGATATTTTATTTTATTTGTAGATGTTATAAATGGAATTACTTTCTTGATTTCTCTTTTGGGTTGTTCACTGTTGGCAGGTGAAAATGCTACAGATTTTTGTATATCGATATTGTGTCCTACAACTGCACCGAATTTGTTACTCAGTTCAAATAGCTTTTTGGGGGAGTCTTTAGGTTTTTCCAACCATAAATCTTATCTGCCACCAAGGATAATTTGACTTTTTCCTTTACAATTTGGATGTCCTTTATTTTCTTCTCTTGTCAGGTTGCTCTAGCTAGGACTTCAGTAGTAAGTTGAGTAACAGTGGGGAAAGTGGCTTTCCTTGTCATGTACTAGATCTTAGAGAATTCAGCTTTCCATTTTTCCCTGTTCAGTATGATACTAGCTATGGGTCTGTCATGTATGACTTTTATTGTGTTGAGGTATGTTACTTCTATACAAAGCTTTTCCATTTGTTTTTTTTTTTTTCATAAAGGAATGTTGAATTTTCTCAAATGCTTTTTCAGCAGCAGTTGAAAGTTCATATGATTTTTGTCCATCATTCTGTTGATATAATGTATCATATTGATTGATTTTGTATATGCTGGACCACTCTTGTATCCCTGGGATGAATCCCACTTGGTCATGATTAATGATTTTTTTAATGTGTTGTTGAATTTGGTTTGCTAGTATTAAGAATTTTTGCATCATTATTCATTGGTGATATTGGCCTAAGTTTACTTTTTTGATGTGTCTTTGTCTGGTTTTGGTAGCAGGGTAATACTGGCCTTGTAGAATGAGTTTGGAAGTATTTCCTCCACCTCTATATTTCAGAATACTTTGAGTAGGATTGGTCTTTTAGTAGGATTGTTTTATAGAATTCAGCAGTAAAGCCATCAGGTCCTGGGCTTTTCTTTACTGGGAAAGTTTTAATTATAGCTTTTATTTTATTATTTATTATTAGTCTGTTTAGGTTTTGGATTTATCCATGGTTCAATCTTAGAGATTGCACATATCTAGAAATTTGTTTATTTTTTCTTAATTTTCCAGCTTACTGGTTATGTAGTTGCTTATAGTAGCCCACTAATGGGCTTTCAAATTTCTGCAAAACTAGTTATAATTTTTCACCTCTGATTTTATTAATTTTGGTCTTCTCTCCTTTTTATTAGTTTGGCTAAAGGTTTGCCAACTTTGTTAACTTTTCAGAAAACCAACTTTTTGTTTCATTGATCTTTTGTATTGTTTTCTTCATTTTAATTTCATTTCTTTCTGCTCTGATCTTTATTATTTCTTTTCTTCTACTAATATTGGATTTGATTTGATCTTACTTTTCTAGTTATTTAAGATACATCATTGGGTTGTTTATTTGAAGTATTTCTTCTCTTTTCATGAAGGCACTTACAGCTATAAACTTCCCTATTAGTACTGCTTTTGCTATATCCCATAGAGTTTGGTATGTTGTATGTCCATTATCATCTGTTTCAATAAATTTTTTAACTTCCTTATTAATTTCTTTATTGACTCACTGGTCATTCAGGAGCATATTGTTTAATTTCTATGTATCTATGTATCATTTCCAAAATTCCTCTTGTTACTGATTTCTAGTTTTATTCCATTTTGGTAAGAGGAGGCACTTGATTTTTTAAAAATATTTTTGAATGTTTTAAGACTTGCTTTGTTACCTAACATATGGTATCTCCTTGAGAATGATCCATGTGCCGAGGAGAAGAATGTGCATTCTGCAGCTGTTGGATGAAATATTCTGAAAACATGTATTAGGTCTATTTGTTCCACAGCACAGATTAAATCTGATGTTTCTTTGTTGATTTTCTGTGTGGGAGATATGTACAATACTGAGAGTGGGATGTTGAGGTCTCTAGCTATTAATGTATTGGGGCCTATCTTGCTCTTTAGCTCTAATTTTTGCTTTAGATATCTGGGTGGTACAGTGCATATATATTTAACTTTTCAAAAAAATGCATATATGTTTACAATTGTTATATCCTTTTGCTGAATTGACCCCTTTTACCATTATATAGTGATCTTGACTCTTTTACAGTTTTTGTCTTGAAATCTATTTTGTCTGATGTAAGTATAGCTGCTAGTGTTCTTTTTTGGTTGCCATTAGCATGGTTTATCTTTTTCTATCCCTTTATTTTCAAACTATGTGTGCCTTTAGAGGGGAAGTATATTTCTTGGAGGCAACAGTACAATGGATCTTATTTTTTAATTCATTCAGGCACTCTATGTCTTTTGATTGGAGAGTTTAGTTCATTTACATTCAATGTTATTGTTGATAAGTGAGGACTTCTGATTTTGTTGTTTTCTGGTTGTTTTGTTGTCTTCTTTTCCTTTTTTCCTTCCCTCCTGTCTTCTTTAGTAAAGGTGATTTTCTCTGGTGATGTGATTTAAGTACTTGCTTTTCATTTTCTGTGTATCCGCTGTATATTTTTTCATTTGAGGTTACCATGGGACTTGCAAATACATCCTATAACCCATTATTCTAAGCTGATAACAATCGTTTGCATAAACAAACAAGTAAACAAGCAAAAAAAGAAAACTAATAAAAACTCTACATCTTAATTGTCTTCCTGCTTTTAAAATTTTGTTGTTTGTATTTATATCTTACTGTCCTGTCTATGTCTTGAAAAGTTGTTGTAGTTATTATTTTTTATTAGTTCACTGTTCAGTATTTCTATTTAAGAGTAGTTTACACACCACAGTTACAGTGTTATAATATTCTGTGTATTATTATAACTGTGTATTACACAGTTAAGTGTAATAATATTCTATTACCTGTGAATTTTGTACCTTCAGATGATTTCTTATTGGTCATTAATATTCTTTTCCTTCTGATTGAAGTGCTTCCTTTAGCATTTCTTGTAGGAAAGGTCTGGTATTGATGAAATCCTTCAGCTTTTGTTTTACTTGGGAATCTTTATTCCTCCTTTATGCTTAAAGGATATTTTTACCAGATGTATAGGTAAAAGTTTTCTTTTTAATGTAGACTTTAGTAATCTTACTTATGCTTTTGAAAATCAGTATTCTTTTTGATTGAAAACTTGTAGTTGTATATGTTCCTGCAGTACAATTTTATGTTTTGACACACACATATACCCCACACTCACATACACATACAATGTGGAATGATTAAATCAAATGAACTAACATATTCAGTACCTCACTTATTTTTGTGGAGAGATATTTTAAATTTGCTCTCTTAACTATTTTGAAATATACAATACATTATTTTTAACTAAGATCTCAAAAACTCATTCTTCCTGTTTAACTGAAACTTTGTACCTTTTGACCAACATCTCCCTATCCCCTCCTTCACCTGCTCCCTAGCCTCTGGTACCCACAATGTTACTCTCACATCTTTGCTCCTAGATTTGATTATTTCCCTAAAATAAATTACTGCAAATAAAACTGATGAGTCATAGATTATGCATATTGGATTTCCTTTATATATGCACAATTTAAATACCTTTTAGAAAGATTTTAAGAATTTGTACCTTATTCAACTTCATTTTCCTTATAAATGTTGGAATGTATTTTTAATGGGTGAAAATTGTAAAATCATTTTATTTGTATTTAAGAAATATGGCTGAGAGGCTGTGAGATTTATCTCTAAAGCAGGATAAATAATACTGCTCTTGTAGCAGTATTGGGGAAACATTCAAATAATGTATATAAGTTATAAACATTATGCCTAGCACAATGTATTTTCAAGTAAGTATTAGCTTTTGTTATTACAAGTATTAGTCTTTCATTACCAGTAAGATTGAGCATTTGACTATGTCTATTTAAAAACTTGTAGCTCTGCTTTAATTTTCTCTTTCTTATTGCATTGCAAAGTTTACCATTGTAACTTTAGTTACTTTAGCAAATCTTTCTGACACCTATATATTGAGTATTTTTACCTGTTTTGTCCTCTGCCATTTAATGTTGTCTACAGTATTTTGCTTTTATATACAGAAAGGTAGAAGTCAGTCTTGTTCTCCAAATATTTCCGGGTTTCTTTATTTTCCTGCCCCCTTTAAAGTTAAACATAGTTGTACCACTTGCTTTGGTCAATAACCTGTGAGCAATAAAGACTGCGTCACTTCTGGGTAAATGCTTTAATGGCCAGTGCACAATATCCTGTGCTCTTCTGTACTGATCATGACAGCACGAATAGAGACTATGTTAGCCTAGTTCCCCAAGTGACTCAGATGGGTGGAGCCTTCCTACCCACAAAACAGGCAAACAAAATAAACTTCTGTTGTATTGAACTACTAAAATTTGAGGATTGTTTATTAGTGTAGCATAATGTACCATACCTTTACTGATACAAGGATATTTTTGTTTGGCTTATTATTATTTTTTAATGTAGTCACATTTAGCCATCTTTCCCATAGAAGTACTGCTTTTGATGTTATGCTGAGAAAGTCCAGGAAGACAGTTCTGACCACTGGAGTGCCCAAACATGTGCTGCTGAATGGTCTTTTGAGGTAGCAAATTATCTGTATATGAATGTTTTTAACCAGAAGTTATGACTGTATGTCAGGGATGCTGTGTAGTAATATATTTTATGTGTAATCAGAGTAGTTGACCTTTAAGTTTCCTTCTAGCTATTTGGATTTTACAATTAATATTGTAAAACATAGTTGCTACTCTCAGGGGAACTTGCAAGGTACCTCAGTATTTGCAAAGACAAGGTGGAATCTGGGGAAAAGATTCTTCCATCTTTTTTCAAATAATCAATAATGAATATGTAGATAAAACAATGCCCAATTTGTACAATAGATGTAAATTTCCATGTATATTAAATCTCTGTGTATATTAAAATTCTATGCTCTTCAGCATCTCTTCAGTGATGTAATTTGGCCCAAAGGGTACAAAATGAAAAGTAATATGTAAGTTGAACATATTTCCTATTGAGTCTACATTTTTGTTGTTGTTGATTGAGTTGTTCTGTACACCAAGCTAATAAATTAGTGAAGACAGAGATTGAGGGATGTGGAATCCTTCAGGATCCATGCAAGGGGATGATTCTTAAAACAGCATTAATTGGAGGGAGCAGTATTTCTCACCTGTTCTGACCAGGCTAGTGCTTTAAGAAGCTGGTGAAGGGAGTCGAGCAAGCTTTAAGCCTATGCACTGCCTCACGTCAACGGTTTCCTTTATTCTCCATGCCACCAAGTGACTCAAATATAGAGCAAGCTTTGCTATTCAAATGGGTTCCCAGGATTTATTTCCACCTGTGCATCCCAGCCTCCTCCTTATATTTCCTATGGGTCTTGAATTTTTGGGGAGAAGACTCAATAGATGTAAAAGCAGAAAAAATAATTTGAAAACATATATTAAAATATTCTTCCAGGCCGGGCGCGGTGGCTCAAGCCTGTAATCCCAGCACTTTGGGAGGCCGAGATGGGCGGATCACGAGGTCTGGAGATCGAGACCATCCTGGCTAACACGGTGAAACCCCGTCTCTACTAAAAAATACAAAAAAATACTAGCCAGGGCGTGGTGGTGGGCGCCTGTAGTCCCAGCTACTCGGGAGGCTGAGGCAGGAGAATGGCGTGAACCCGGGAGGCGGAGCTTGCAGTGAGCTGAGATCCGGCCACAGTACTCCAGCCCGGGTGACAGAGGGAGACTCCACCTCAAAAAAAAAAAAAAAAAAAAAAAAAAAAAAAAAAAAAAAAAAAAATCTACCTGTCTATCTATCTATCTATCTATCTATCTATCTATCTATCTATCTATTCTTCCAAACTGTGTATTTGGATTCTCTGAGGAAAACCACAAAATGATGAGCAATGAAGGAAACTATAACCTTATTAAATTTTGGTTGAGAAAATTTCTGCTACTGAGGATTTCACATATACTTTTGTAAATGATTTTTTTTTTTCCTTCAGCATAGTAATGTTTTGTTCCCATCTCTATCAGATTTTTCACCCTTGGAACCCAAGTGTGTGTGTGTGTGAGAGTGTCTGTTGCTCAGAGAAGGTGTGTTGGGGCAGGAGAGAATTCCAGTATAATCCTATGGTACCACTGATGTTGCAAGTATCTAAACTTGTTCTCAACAATGAAGATGAGTGGCTAATTTTATGTGTCCATTTCAAAATGCTAGGAGGAAACATTATGAAATAGATAACATTATTTTCTTCAACATCCACCTTGATTCCCTTCCCAATGCAGTTTTTGAAGTTTAGGTATGCAGAAGGTCACTCACCTCTCCTCCCTCTCTCCTCCTCTCTTTTCATTACAGCCTCTCAACTGGGTTTAGCATTCCTCTACACAGAATTCCTTTGTTAATCTTCAGAAATTAAATCTCCTATGTTTTGTTGGTGTTTAGCCTTTAAATTCATCCTAACTTTTAGAGTAGCTGATGCCATCCTTACTGCACAAAGTAAATTGGATTGGTTATTGATTGGCTTTTTCCATTGTGGTCTAGAATTTGGCTTTCTGGGGTTGGTCTTAAATACATATTTCTACAGTATAGTTGTAGCAGTGTTTTATGAGGAGGTAATATTACATGTGGATTCAAACAGCCTCTTTCTCACAGAGGTTCTCTAGATTCTATTTTAATTGTGATTGATATATGGTTATGTAACCTTTAACTTTGAGACAATGGTGCTTGTTTTTCTACGTATTGTAGGGAATACATTTACTTGTCATATGCGTGCTATAGGAAATCAAATCTGAGTTCACATCAAACTTGCAAGTTAAATCAAGAGACTATAATTTCATTTCTTATTAACTCAACAGATGTAAAAACGAATCAGGTTCTCTTGAACTGAGGAAACAACTCTTGTTTTCTCTCTTTCAAGTACAATAAAAGTTACTCTAAGTATCGATTCTAGCAATAACATTTTAAAAACTATAAGGAATCTTGACTTTGTCCTCAATGTAGTGGTTCATCTTCTAACTAACCTCCACTACTCATGGATTACAGTTTATTCTTCTTTGGAAGATGAAAGGGAAGGAAAATATTGAATTGTTTTCCTTGATAAATTTGTATTCTGATTTGGGAGATAATATTATGAAGTTTACGTGTAATTGGGAATTAATTGGATGTGCAACAAATCAGAATAATAGCTTTTCATATATCTGTAATATCTATAGAACTAAGTTAATTTATATGTTCACTCATATTTTTTATGTCCTTGTTTTCATGGTTTAATTACTTAAGTTTAAAAGTGTACAAATTGTATTCGTTAAATATTTCCTTTAGATCATAATCCTTTGAAATCAGCGATATCATTTTTTGCATTTTTTAATTTTCTTAAACAATTCTATGACTATTCTAATACAGTGATAACAGAGGTACCAATTCTTATACATTTAATAAAGTTATGGCTACATTTTTATTACCTGGAGGCTATACAAAGACTAGGTAAAACACTGGATTATAAAAGGAGAAAAAACGCATCTAAGAGAAATAAACAAAAATAAATAAAACAATGTTTATTTAAATATGTCTTTTATAAATCCAAAACCACTTGCTTTCATTTGCTTTTCTGAGAGGTAGTTGATGGCCTAACAATCTCCTTCTGATCCTTCCCCAGTATCGCAGCCTGTAAGAAATTTATACTCAAGCTGGAGACCTGGAAGTGCTGTGTTACACATGAAATAATACACTTATGTTGCTCATCATGGGCTCTACTTGAAAATGGCAAATTAGTTTTAAGAAATTTTTGTTTTAAAATAAATCTTCTTATTTCTTATGTTTTACAAGGTTTTGTTGTAGGTGCTTGAAGAATACAAAAATAAGGCACAGTCCATGTCATTAAGGATTAAAATTTAATTGAGAAACAAAATAGCCACAAATAATGATTTAACTAACAAAGTGCCAAATGAGGACTCTATGTGAGTTCATATGAAAAGATTATTAATGATACTGCTACTAATAAAGTTAACAAATATTTATATAGCACATATTATGTTTAAACACTATTCTGAACGCTTTACATGTGTTAATCCATACTAATTTTCACAGTAAACATACAAGGAAGGTACCTATTATGTTCGTTTAACAGTTGAGGAAATGGATACGTGGAGAAGTTAAGTAACTTGCACAAGGTAACACAGCTAGCAATATAGCTTGGAATTAAGACCAGAAAAGCAACATCATAGAACATTAGAGAAGGGTATTCACAGAGTAAAGTGAATTGGAACACGAAGCATGTTAATCACCAGAAAGATATGGGATGAGATGCTCAAGTTTATGTGAATCAAAGTTTGAAAGTAAACATACGCAAAACTAGGAGGGGGCAGGAGCAAGACAGTGGAATAAAAGGCTCCATCAATCCTTCCCTCTCAAGGACACCAAATTAACAACTGCCTGCACAGACAAATCACCTTCGTAAGAACCAAAAATCAGGTGAGCGCGTATGCTACCTGGTTTTAACTTCATATTGCTGAGACATTGAAGAGATAGAAAAAACAGTCCAGAATTGCGAAGGCCACCTCTCCACACCCACAGCGGTGGCAGCGTGGTGTGAAGAGTGCCCCTGGGCACTGGGGAAGGAAGAAGAGTGTCCCAGGGCACTGGGGAAGGAAGAACACAGCAATTGTGAGGCATTGAACTCAGTGCTGTCCTGTTAGAGCAGGAAGAAAGACCAGACCAAACTCAGATGATGCCAACCCATGGAGGGAGCATTTAAACAGCCCTAGCCAGAGGGGAACTGCTGATCCCTGGGGTTGGAACTTGAGTGCATGCAAACCTTACCACTGAGGACTACAGCACTCTGTGTCTCCAAGTAAACTTGAGAGGTAATCTAGGCCACAAGGACTGCAACTCTAAGGAGAGTCCTAGGGCTGAACTAGGCCCAGAGACAGTGCACTGAGTGGGCATGCACCATACTGAAACACCAGCTTGGACAGCCAAGGGAGTGCCAGCTTACCCCCTACCCTAATCCCAGGCTGCACAGCTTGCAGCTCCAAAAGAGACCCCTTCCTTCCAGTTGAGAAAAGAAGAGGGAACAGTGGGGAGGACTTTGTCTTACATCTAGGATACCAGCTCAACCACAGTAGGATAGGACACTGGTCAGAGTCATGACCTGTTCCAGGCCCTAGCTCACATTTCTAGACACACCCTGGGCCGGAGGGATATGCAAAACTAGTGCAGATTTGCATGAGCTCAGATATTATATAAGGTGAACATTTAAGTAAGCATGAGGTGAATATATAATTTCTTTTCCAAACTGGGCCATTTTTAAGAGTGAAAGGAAGGGGCTGTTAACTGTGAGGCTTGGACAACGGGCACATCTGTGACTGTTCCATGCAAATGAGACCTGTGGTCACCCTCATTATGTCCCTCACTCAGTCAGTAGAGGGACCCTCATAAATTGGTTCTGACAATGGAGATTATGTGAACAGGGCTAGCTTCCCCATATCAGGTTGTATGAAATGCAGGAGAGAAATATAAACTTTAGTTCTGTACTCAGATTGGGCTCAATGTTTTCACTCCAGTGCAATTATCTTTGACACTATAACCTCCTGGACTTTGGATTTTGCCTTCTGAGAGCTGTTTTTCTTCCTTCACTTGTCTTGTATTAATGGAGTTCTATGGACACAAACTGACCTGCTAGAACTTATGCAATCCGCATCGTCATTTGGGGTATGTTAATGACTGCAGAACCTGACCTGTATTCTGTTTAACTTATGGAGCTTGTCAAGACTCTTTCTGCAGAGCCAAAATCCTGTCTTTTCTAGAATCCTAGCTACTCTTGCTAGATCTGGCTCTGTACCACCTATCAATGTGATGATCTTTCTTATACAGTGGAGTTATTGAATAAAAGTTGGAGTGGGTCCTGCATCAAGTAAGCATATTTTCTGCAGCTGGGGCATGGGGGTCAGAGAGAGGGTTATTAGTGGATTTTAAGAGGAAAAATGACGAGATGAAAATCAATGGAATTTCTCAGTAAATGTAAGTTAGCCCACAATGAGAGACTGAGAACAGCAAAACCAGCCAGGAAGACACATAATTATCTATAAATTAAGTAATAGATGTTTATTTCAAGGTGACAGCAGTGAGAATCCAAAGGAAAACACAGGTTGAAGAAGTATTGCAAAAGAAGAATCCTCGTGGTACAATAACTTTTCCAAACCTGAAATGTGACTTAGAGTTCTTTGGATTCTGTGAATCAGTTAATAATCTTAATGTATTTTATGTTAGATTGGGCAAGGTAGAAAATGTTTGTGTTTCTTCTTTGTCCTCCGACAGAATACATATTATTATGTAATTTTCAATGTATTTCAACTATCTTTTATTCAGAAATACTTTCTCTAGAGCAAATAGTGCATTTGGCTTTTTATATGCAAGGTTTAGCTCGCTGGCTGGAACTGGCTGGCACAGGATGGTGTTAAGTGGTGACTTCGTGAGCATAGTTAGGTTGGAAGTATGTTTCCATGAATTTTCTTCTCTGTATGGCTTCAGGTTAGGATTAGCACAGGAGAGATTGGCGTCATGATGTTTGGATGGTGGCAGTAAAGCAGCAGATACTTTTTATTCCTTGAAGACTGGCACATGAACAGCGGCAGCAATCACCTGTTAACAATCCGCTCACCCACCTTGTAGTATGTTGCAGTTCGTGATAATCAGGTGCTGATGGAAGCGAAACTTTGAAGGTCCAAGAATATGGCATAGAATAACTTAGTGAAAGTAAGGAGTATTATAAGGCTAGTTGATTGCTCTCAAGTATGGTGGAGAACTTGTGGAAAGAAAATTTTAAGCCCAGAGCTTTGAACTCCCAGCTTAATATCTAGGAAGAATCCAGGAATCTCTAAGACTGCCCTAAAGGAAACCTTTATTTCTTATAACCTCATGGCTCAGATTGCTGAATATTGAGTACAAAGTCTAAACCTGCACATAATAATTATTACACAAATTGAATTTTTAATTACACAGGATCTTTTATGTTAAAGTTAGGACATTTGTGTGGAAGGACTGGCATCCTAAAAACTGGATTCACATGTGACGATTCTAATGAAGCTGATAGTCAGCTTCTAAATTGTACTGACCCTCTTTTACCAGTAGAAGTCACCTTTCTATTCCTGTCTGAAGAAATGAGTATTACCTTGCCTGAAGAACCAGAAATGGTCTTCCATTAGGTATGTTCCTTGCAAAGGACTGCTGTTCCTCTTCAAGTCCTGTATGTTGTAAACTGAAAAATAAAATTCCAAGGTCCCCCAAACCTCTGACAGGATCCCTCCTCTCGGCCAAGGGCATTTCTAAGTTAACCTGAAAAACTTGTTCAGGTCATGAGGTAAGGGGAGTTTGAACACGCCTCATTATACCTTCCTCCCTTTTGGAATTCAGAAAAGGCTGATTAGCATTAACATCAACACAGATCTTAAGTCTGGTAAGAAACATTTACAATCCATTCTCTCTGAAGCCTGCTACTTGGAGGCTTCATCTGCATGACAAAAGCTTATCATGACCCAGACATTTTTTCCTATTGATAATAGCTCATTCAACCAATTCCCAATCAGAAAAAAAATTAAATCTACCTATGACCAGAAAGCCCCTGCTTTGAGTTGTCCTGCCCTTCCAAGCTAAACCAATGTAAATCTTACATGTATTGATTGATGTATTATGTCTCCCTGAAAGATATAAAAGCAAGCTGTATCCTGACCACCTTGGGCACATGTCATCAGGACCTCCTGAGGCTATTTCATGTCCTTAACCTTGGCAAAATAAGCTTTCTAAGTTGATTGAGACATTCTCAAATACTTTTGGGTTCATAATGTAAACCTTCCATTGCTTGTTGACTTATAACCAAATTCAAATCCTAGCAGTGCCTGAGAAGGTAAGACACACAATGTGACCTATGAGTAGGTATAATATAGAGTAGAAGAATTGCAAAGTATTGCCAATGTATGTTGACAGCAGTCTGGGAGCAAGTACAGGAATGGATTCTAAGTGTGTTGGAGAAGGGTAGAAAGAGTAAAACATTGTATTGGAATGAATTTGTTAATATGGCTTAACTAAGCAGTAATTCTAGATTCAATGTTAGTTGAGTAACTAGGAGTCTCTCTAACAGTTTTCTCGGTGATTTGATTGAAACCTGTATCCCAAAGCTTCCTATACAAAGTGAAGTTAAAATGCCAAAATGTTCTTGGCATATTTTAAAGGAAGACATTCAAAAGTTTAGGGAGCTCTGAAGGCTATGATACATTTTGCAAGTCAGACTTACTTATCCATCCCTAATTACATTTCTGGAGGTCCAGAAGACAATTCTTAACAAAGCAATGATAGAAACATTTGTAAGGAGAGCATCTTTTAAGAGTTCTTTGATGGCTATTCTACATCAGCCAAGAATGACAGTGGGACCTGCTGCCATCAAACTGGCTCCCTGAATTAAATGGGGATGATAGATTGGGGGCTGGTGGTGGCCAAATGACAGGATTTAATCATCAAAGACAAGGTGGATTTAGTAATGGTAACAGCCAGCAGAGCCAAGAAGTAACCAGAATTGTCTGCCTACAGAGATCATTGTCATGGCTGAGTTGATCATAGTGTTTCTAGAACTGAAATAGATGAACAGCCTATTAGAGTTTTACTTGATTTATACAAATAAAAAACTCTAACCCTGGAGAACACATGTCTAATATTATGTGTCATCTCAACAATGAATCCTGGGCTTTCAAAAAAAATTCTGGATTTAAGATGGGCCTGGTGGTTCCCGCCTGTAATCCCAGCACTTTGGGAGGCCAAGGCGGGTGGATCACCTGAGGTCAGGAGTTTGAGACCAGCATGGCCAACATGGTGAAACCCCATCTCTACTAAAAATACAAAAATTATCTGGGTGTGGTGGCAGGCATCTGTAATCCCAGCTACTCAGGAGGCTGAAAGCAGGAGAATTGCTTGAACTCAGGAGGCAGATGTTGCAGTAAGCTGACATCGCACCACTGCACTCCAACCTGGGCAAGAGAGTGAGACTCGATCTCAAAAAAAATAATAATAATAAAATAAAAAATAAAATTGAATGATGGGGAGGTAAGGTTTCCTTAAGGAATGACCCTGCTAACAGTCAAAATTTAATCTTTAAATATACCTAGACTTCCTCAAAGGAACTTGAGGCCATTTATCAGTGGATTGTGCATCGACAAAGAGAAAATAAACAGCCTTTTTGGGGATAATGATATACATTTTTGGAATTGACACTTTCTTGGAGACCCAAAGTTTTAATGTGGTCCATAAATTAGAGAATAAAATTATGGTGTCCAGGAAATGGAGTTTTGAATTGAGTTCATTTCACAATGAGTCCAGTTGTTACTTCAAACACCTGCATTCATAGGCCTACTTTTGCAAAGCATAGTTGAAATAAATATACTCAGAAAGTGGCAGAATCTATACAGTGTTTCCCTGACCCATGATATGAGGACAATTTTGGTAGTGTGCGGGCAGACATCGAAGGATTTTCCCCAAGACAACAATCACACCTGGTTATTCAATAAAATACTAATATAGGCATTGCCATGAATGGAATTTTTCAGATGAAATAACCATCCCAAATTAATTAACCTTAAGCTACAGAGAGAGTATTTGGGTGGGCCTCATTTAATTTCATGTCCCTTCAAAGCTGAGAGTTTCCTCCAGGTGATGGCAGAAGGTCAAGACAGAGAGATCTGAAGCAAGGAAGGAATTAGACACACCATTGCTGGTTTGAAGAATGAAGGGGAAACATGATGAACTGAAGCAGGCAGGTTCTAGGAGGTAAAAGCAGCTGCTATCTGACAGCCAACAAGGCAATGAGGACTTCAGTCCTACACCTATAGGATCTGAATTCTGTCAGTTACAAGAATGAGCCAGGAAGAGGACCCTGACCTCAAAATGAGAATGCAACACATTGATTTCACCATGAGCAGAGAACCCATCCATGCCATGCCAGACTAAAGAACTGGGAGCTAATAGCGTGTGCTGTTTTAAGCCACTAATCTTATGGTAATTTGTTAAGCAGAATAAAAAATTAATATGGGTAGGAAAGTTCAAATGGAGGCCACTATAATTTTCTCTCTCTATCAGAATTATAAAATAATAATACTACATTATTCCTAAGGGAATGTAGGAAGGAAACATTCCTAAGGGAAATGTAGAATTGTCACCATCAAGGACTTGAACATTGCAAACGGTGATGATTCCTGAAACAACTTCATTCAATTAACTTTTTTGGCCTGTGATGAAAGCAGATGAATATTGAAGAAGGCCAGTAGACTATTATAAATTTAATGAGATAGCTCCAATTGTACCTGTTCATCCAGACGTGCTTTCATTGCTATGGCAGATGAACATAGCCCCGGCTTCTGGTACGCAGCTATTTATCTGGCAAATGTTTTTATCCTCTGTACCTATTAGTCAAGACCATCAGAAGTAATTTTCTTTTCATTGGCAGAGCCAGCAATACACCTTTACTGTCTTCCTTCAGGGCTATATCAACTCTCTAATCCTATGTCAAAATAGAATCTACAAGGACCTTCCTCATCTCTGCAGCCCACAAGATATCACAGTCTTCTTTTACATTGACTGTATCCTAAGTGTAACAAAATCTGTAGTTTCCGGATTGAGACGCTTAGAGAAAGGGAAATAAATTTCACAAAAATTAACTGCCACCTAGTATTCATTTCCTATTGTTGTTGTAACAAATTATGACAAACTTGGGGTCTCAAAACATAAATATGTTATCTCACTGTTCTGGAAGTCAGAAGTGCTACAATTAAGGTATTGTCAGGGCTGCATTTCTTTTGGAGGTTCTAGGGGAAAATATGTTTCTTTGTCTTTCCCAGCTTCAGGAAACTGACTGTGTTCGTTATCTCATGGTTTCTTCCTCCAGCTTCAAAGTCCACAGTACAGCATCTTCAAATACCTCTGTCTCTATCTCTCCCTGGCATTTGCTTCCATTATCATATCTCCTTCTCAGACTAGGACCCTTCTGTCTCGTTTTTAAAAGAATCCTTATGATTGTATCAGGAACACCTGGATAATATAGTATAATGTCCCCACCTCAAGATAATAACATAATCATATCTGCAAAATTCTTTTCAACAGGTAAGGTAACATATTCACAGGTTTGGAGGACTAGAATGTGGACATCCTTGTGGGGGAGCATTAGTTTGTCTACCACGTACTTCAATACAATTTTTCAGGATCCTTTTATCTGAGGTAGTCTCCTTTCCAAAGTGAAAGGCAAGTTACTGCATCTGCCCTTTTCCACCAATAAGAAATATGCATAATAATTGATGGGCCTCTTTGTATTTTGGAGGAAACATATATCTCATTTGTTCATTCTACTGCAACCATTTACTGAGAAATCTGAAAAGCCACCAGCTTTGAATTGAGTCCAGACAAGAAAAAGAAAGCTCTGTAATAGGTCCAGCCTGCCATGTAAGCATCTCTGCTTCTTAGACTATATGAATCAACAGACCCAATGACACTCGAAGTGTCAGACAGGGAAGGGAAGCCTTTGGAAGTCTCTTATATGGAAATCACATTGCAGATCCTCAGGATTTTGGGACACAACTATTCTAATCTCTACAGATAATGGTTATCATTTTGAGAAATTCCTTCGAGCTTCCAACTGGGCTCTTGGGATGACTGAACACTTGGCAATAGACGATAAAAATTCCATGTGACTTAAGATGTCCATTTTTAAATGGGTATTTTCTATACCACCATGCATAATGCAGGCATACGCAGAAGTACTTTATCACAAAATAGAAGAGGGATATACAATCTTGGGCTTAAGTAGATCCTGAAGGCACAGGTAAGCTGCATGAGTCAAGTGGAACAGATGCCCACATTCCATATTTATGCTGCATTTCCTCCTCCTCCTCTCAACATGCACCTATGGCCTCATGGGAATTTCTCTATGATGAATTGATTAAAGAAGAAAAAAGGATACTGATGAGGCAAAATTCTTTCAGTAGGCAAAACATCAAGCAGTGCACCTAAATTTTGCCTAGAATGAGACATTGCCAGAGGTATGAATCTACACTGATTCATACAACATATCAAATTGGTTGGCTAGATGATCAGAGATTAAAAAGAAATTGAAATTGGAATTGGAATTGGTGACCAGAAAGCCTGAGTAACAGTTATGTTGATACACCTTTCCAAATTAGAATTTGTGAAGATATTTGTGTCCTGTGTAAATGTTCACAAAAGAGCAGCTTTGGCAGAGGAGGATGTTTGTAATAACCGAGTGGAAAAGATAAGCTATTCTACGAACATAGTCAGTCTCTCTACCTAGCTTCCTCTGTCCTTACCTAATAGGCTCATGAACAAAGTGGCCAACATGGCAGAGAAGATTATGCATGAGCTTTCATTTGTCTAAGCTGCTTTGGTTACAGTCTTTGCTGAGTGCTCAACCTGCCAACAACAGAGACCAACACTAGGCCCCTAATATGTTACCCTTCTCCTGGAGGCAGACAGATTACATTACACAATTTCCATAACCAAGAGGCAGTAATTTGTAATTACTAGAAAAGGCATTTACTCTGCGTATAGATTTTTCTTCTGTTCCCTCAATGTTTCTGCCCAAACAATTCACAGCTTTATAGAATGCCCCATTCATAAAATTGTATTCCAGAGTATTGCTTCTGATTAAGGAACTCATTTCACATCACATGAAGTCCAACATGAAGAACCCATGCTTGCAGAATTCATCACTTACCATATTCTCCATCTCCCTGAAGCAGCAGGCCTAACAGAATGGTAGAAGGGTCTTCTGAAGACTCAGTTATGCTGCCGGTTGGTGAAAACACCATTCAGGGATGAAGTAACATCCTCCAGGATATAATTTTACTCTAAATCAGCATCTAATATGTGGTCATGTTTCTCCCATAGTCAAAATTAATGGGTCTGGAACTAAGGGAAAGCAATAGCAGTGACTCCTCTCACTCTCATACCTTTGAATCAACAAGCATGTTTTCTTCTCTTCCCCACTGCATTGAGCTCTATTGGCATTAAAGTCTTAATTCCCAAGGGAGAAATGCATATAGCAAAAGGCACACAATGTCTCCAATAAACTGGAAGCTGAGAATGTCACCTGGACACTTTGTTCTCCATATGCCAGTGAATCAACAACAACGCAGGTTGCTATACTAGCTGTGGTGATTTACCTGAACATAAGGACAAATGCAATGATTACTACACAATAGTGATAATAAAGAACACGTCCAAATACAGGAAATTCTCTGCAGTGTCTCTTAGTTCTCTCATACCCTCTAATCAAAGTCAATTAAAAATTACTACAATCCAATATAGGAAGGACTCCTAATAATCCAAGCCCTTAAGGAATGAGAGTTTCAATCACCCTACCGAGCAAGAAATTACAAGTGACTCAGGGCTGCTGAGGACAAAGGGAATATGAAATGAGTAGTAGAAGATCCTAAAATCTGTACTTAACCATGTGCCCAGATACAGCAATGAGGATGAAAATATCTATGAGTATATCTTTCTTGTTTTGGTATAAATATATTTTTATATTTCTATATCCTATATTTTTATATTCCTATAATCTATATTTTGGTATCTCCCTATTTTAGTTACAGCACATCAAAGGTGTGTAGGTGGTATGTCAGAATCAGACAAGGAATGAACATCACCTGCAAATGGACAAAGGGCTTTGTATCCTCTTTTGGGGAAAGTAATGGCATATTTTCAGTTTTCTGAGGGATGGTTACAAAAAATTAGGTAAAGTATGATTTTCCTATTTTCTTTATTTGGAAGTTAAGTGTGATGAAAAGAGGAGCATGTGGATGCCAAGCTAATAAGGAGTGGATTCTTTCTTGTGGTTATGCATGCTTTCAAACTGGTTAAGCTGGAACTACTTTTACATTTCCCTTCCTTGTCTGCTACTAGATTAGGTTTAGTCACAAGAGAAATGTGTTCAATATTTGCAAAGCGGACATGAAGCAGCAACCACTTTTGTGCCCTGAAGGCTGGTGTATGACACTGGGAGCAATGGCAACTCATGGGTTTTGCTACTAATCTGCTGGCTCACCTTATGTGTGTGCTGGATCACCCAGACTTGCAACTTGTCCAGCTCCTGGTATGTATCCTTCTTGAGCTCCTCAGAGTTCTGGGCTAGGTGTGTATGCGAACCCATAGTAAAAGGCATCAAGCTGTCCTGAAAATCATCCATTCATCCACATCACTACAGTGAGGGGCGGTGAGATATGGATATAAGTTCCAGGTGGTCCTCATGGATACGAGTTTGTCTGAACTGGTGAGTTCTTGTTTAAGCTTCTTCTCCCCAACTTCCTTTCTGATTACTGATTTAGCCTATGGTGGCTTTAACCCAAAACTAAACTCAGAGGTGACAGGCTTGCATAGACTTCACCACTAACTCCCATTATAGCATAAAACATAGTTTTTATAAGTCCTTTATATCATTCACAGAGTTTCTGCTTCTCTAATCAAACCCTGACTGCCACATTTTTATCAATGTTTAGTGAATGAATCAATAAAATATGACTGCAGAACTCCTAACCTGACTTTAAAGATAACACCTGTTATATTCCATCCAGAAAATGAAAACACAGGAAACGTACTGGGAAAGAGAATAAAGGTGTCAGTCAGAAACCACAGTGGTTAGTCAGAATAAAGGGCCATACAGTGCATAAATGTGCACATGGAATTGAAACTTAGGAATGCTGAGATTCTCAGGGCCAATTGTGGTCTGGAAAAAGAGTATCTTCATCATTCCATGTTGAGTCAATGGGACTCAGAAGCAGGAAGAAGATACCACTGGCTACTAATGGGACACTTTGAGAAACAATAATGATGAAAATCTCAATAGATTAAGACATTTGAATATATTTAAATTCACAAGTACATGATAATACAGACAACAACAAGATATTGTTCACTACTGGGAGAATGCTAGGAAACCAACTAATTACTTTGAAAATGTGATAAGAGGAAAATGGTTCAACATTTTAACCTGCCATTCCCATGTACTCTGTACTATTGGCTAACTAAATAACAGAATGGAAGGATAATTTTTTATGACAGTTTTTTGCTAATAAATGAAGAAAAAATAATAGATTTAGAATATTACTTTTTTTTAACCCCTAATGAATTAATACAAAGGCATTCGTGGTTGACAGCTGCTGACATTACAACAAGAGGGAACATCTTGCTGAAACACACACCACCATTGATGAAATGTTCTAGCTAAAGGTAATTCATACCACTTTATGCCAACTACCAATAAAGAGTAAATAATTAGTAAGTGAATTAAAACTGTAGTGATTTTTATGAAATCTGTAAAAGTAAATTTATAAGAATTTATAAATTATAAATTTATTTTTAAAACTAATAGTGATTAAAAAACATAAAAATATACGGGAATAAACTCAGTAAAATAAAAAATCTAGAAAACTGTGTGGAACAAATGACCTAGTCAATTACTTCAACACATGAATTAAAAAAAAAAAAAAAAGAAAAGGAAAGAAATTGAGCGATGAAGGGGAAACCTATAGATTAAAAGAGACAATGTAAAGTTACTAAAATCATTGATGGGTATACCTAAATCAGTAAATGTTATGGTGTGTTAATTGTACCTGTGTGTGTTTTTTTTTTTTTTTTTTTTTTTTTTTTTTTTTTTTTTTTTTTTTTTTTTTGAGACGGAGTCTCGCTCTGCCGCCCAGGCTGGAGTGCAGTGGCCGGATCTCAGCTCACTGCAAGCTCCGCCTCCCGGGTTCACGCCATTCTCCCGCCTCAGCCTCCCAAGTAGCTGGGACTACAGGCGCCTGCCACCTCACCCGGCTAGTTTTTTGTATTTTTTAGTAGAGACGGGGTTTCACCATGTTAGCCAGGATGGTCTCGATCTCCTGACCTTGTGATCCGCCCGTCTCGGCCTCCCAAAGTGCTGGGATTACAGGCTTGAGCCACCGCGCCCGGCCACTGTGTGTGTTTTTATAAAGAGAAACTTAAACATTATACTAATCAATGAATTGATCTTATTTTTATCTTGACCCAATCAAAAATTTGTTAGCCAAAATTGCTATTTAGGATACAATTAGAAATGTAAACATTTACAAGATATTTGATGTTATTAAGGAATTCTTAATTTTATTCTATGTGATAATAGTATTGCGGTCAGGTTAAAAAGAAAAATGAGGACTCCTTATCTTGTAGAGATGTATATTGAAAAATGAAATGAAAACAAAAAATCTGATTTCTAAAATTTAAAGTCTATGTAGCTGTGTTTTGCAGCTCCAGAATATCATGGAGAAAGGGTGCAAAATGGCATTGATCTGTAAGAGGTTTCAGCAGGAAAGTTTCTTTTCTGGGGCTTAACAGGGATGCTCAGATTTTTGCCTGAAATTTTACTAACACTCCAGTAGGAAAATGCAATTCTTGTTATGCTGGCTCAGTTTTGATGTCCCATGACCTCTGCCTGAAGGAACTAGTCCCACTTGGTAAATGCAAAGATCCACTGCAAGTTTAAAAAAGCATAATTTAAAAATATACACACATCACCCTAGAGACATAGATCAAATATACATTAGAGAAAATAAATGTATGGTTCATTTAGAGTCATCTCATTTTCTCTTAGATACATTTTCCTAATTAGAATAATTGCTAGGCTATTTAGAGTCACTTAATTTTCACATTTTTTGAAATTTATTTTAAAAAGAATGCAAATGTTGTTAAGAGGCATTTATTCCCTAGAAGCTTAGAAAATGTATATATTTTAATGTACCTGGTGATGCATAATTGGAACTGCATAACTGTGACTGAATTTATATTAAAGAAGTAGGCAATTTTATGATCATTAATAATGGTTGTAGCTGTGCAGGCAAAGACAATGATATAGGTAATTGAATCTCATGCTTCAGAGCACAAAGTGATTGCTGTGAAGAAATCGGGGAAAATGTCTTGCCCCATGTAGAGCATTAGACATTTGAAGACTTAGGTAGAGAAGGGTGAGGAAAGATCACCTTTTCCTGAGGTGTAAAGGATTTAGTGCAATGGAACATCTCATTGAGTAAAAGAATGGCATTGGTTCTACATTAAAATTCATCACAAGTTCCTTTCAATCTACACATTATGTGGGACTATGGGTAGGGTCGTGTCAAACCTATGGTTATGTGAGTGAGTGACAGCTCTTTTCTGGCACGTTGAGCAGGAAGAAGGAACAGTGGTCTGAAAGGTACATTGAAAGAAAGGGAGGGAGGATAGGAGGTCAAGAAGTAGGGAAGGAAGAAGAAAGACCACCTTAGAAGTTACAGTACCAAACAAAACTAAGAAATAGGTTCTGAGCCAAAAGTGCTGGGATTGCCAAATAAAGAACCATTATTAGGCAAAACTTGAATTTTCAAAGGAAGTTTGACCTGTGGCAGCTCCTATGGAACCACACCTTGCCTTTGATTCCTTGCAGCAAGGCAGTTAATACATGCGTTTCTAGAACATATGGCCATTCTTCCTTCTCAGAAAGCTCAATAAATATACAAAGAGTTTACATGGATTTCATGCACTCAATGAACACTTTTGAAATGTACACTGATCCTGCATGCTGCAGGGTGGTAAAGTATGGAAAGATCACTCTCAGCTTCCCTCTGTGCCCTTGTTATTATTATTATTTTTTCCCATAGAAAGTGAGGAGCCTTTTTAGAAGTGTCTGTTCATATTCTTCACCCACTTTTTGATGGGGTTGTTTGTTTTTTTTCTTGTAAACTTGTTTAAGTTCCTTGTAGATTCTTGATATTAGCCCTTTGTCGGATGGATAGACTGCAAAAATTTTTCTCCCATTCTGTAGGGTGCCTGTTCACTCTGATGATAGTTTCTTTTGGTGTGCAGAGGCTCTTTAGTTTAATTAGATCCCATTTGTCAATTTTGGCTTTTGTTGCCATTGCTTTGGTGTTTTAGTCATGAAGTCTTTGTCTATGTCCTGAATGGTATTGCCTAGATTTTCTTCTAGGGGTTTTATGGTTTTAGGTCTTATGTTTAAGTCTTTAATCCATCTTGAGTCAATTTTTGTACACGGTGTAAGGAAGGGGTCCAGTTTCTGTTTTCTGCATATGCAGACAACAAACATGAAAAAAAGCTCATCATCACTCTTCATTAGAGAAATGCAAATCAAAACCACAATGAGACACCATCTCATCAGTTAGAATGGCCATCATTAAAAAGTCAGGAAACAACAGATGCTGGAGAGGATGTGGAGAAATGGGAACACTTTTATACTGTTGGTCAGAGTGTAAATTAGTTCAAGCATTGTGGAAGACAGTGTGGCAGTTCCTCAAGGATCTAGAACCAGAAATACCATTTAACCCAGCAATCCCATTGCTGGGTATATACCCAAAGGATTATAAATCATTCTGCTATAAAGACACATGCACACGTATGTTTATTGCAGCACTGTTCACAATAGCAGAGACTTGGAACCAACCCAAATGCCCATCAATGATAGACTGGATAAAGAAAATGTGGCACATATACACCATGGAATACTAAACAGCCATAAAAAAGATGAGTTCATGTCATTTGTAGGGACACGGATGAAACTGGAAACCATCATTCTCAGCAAACTAACAGAAGAACAGAAAACCAAACACCGCATGTTCGCGCTCATAAGTGGGAGTTGAACAATGAGAACACATAGACACAGGGAGGGGAACATCACATACTGAGGATTGTTGGGGGTGGGGGGCTAAGGGAGGCATAGCAATAGGTGAAATACCTAATGTAGATGATGCGTTGATGGGTGCAGCAAACCACCATGGCATGTGTATACCTATGTAACAAACCTGCACTTTCTGCACATGTACCCCAGAACTTAAAGTATAATAATAATACTAATAAAGTGAAGAGCCTTTTCCAGTAGCAAGTCAACTTTAAACCACAAATCCAAAGCCAAGTTGTTACATCAGGTTTATTAATAATTATGCATTTTAATTCATCCACTTATCTGTGCCTTATTTCTTTTCATGGATTCTAACCTTGGGAGGGGAAAAAGGATACCCTAAATTCCCAGTGTCTAGAAAAAATGATAATGATCAGTCTCCTGTTCTCATTGAATCACTGTGCACCTCACAGTTTAGTTTTACAGACCATTCTTTGATCTCGTAGCTCAGGCACCATACTCTCTGTGAAGTATGTTCTGGACCCCACACCTCACTTGGTTGGATTAAGGGGTTAAAACCTAAATTGAGTAAAAAACTTGAATTAGGTCTGAGATTCCTCTGGCTTCCTCTGTTTCTCTCTACTGCAGTACTTAGTGCATTCTATTAAAACTGACTGTTCACTTTTCTTATTTGTCACCCCTGCTAGAGAGTGAATTCCTTTCCAACAGAGACAAGTTTGCATATTTGTATTTTCAGCTTCTAATACAGTACTTGGCCTTCGGAGAGGATTTGCTGAATCAAAATGAATTTCTGAGGTCCAGCATGGTGGCTCACACCTGTAATCCCACCACTTTGGGAGGCCGAGGCAGGTGGATCACTTGAGGTCAGGAGTTCAGGACCACCCTGGACAACATGGTGAAACCCCATCTCTACTAAAAACACAAAAATTAGCCAGGTGTGGTGGTGCATGCTTATAGTCCCAGCTACTGGGGAGGCTGAGACAGAGGAATTGCTTGAACCCGGCAGGCAGAGGTTGCAGTGAGAAGAGATTATACCACTGCACTCCAGCCTGGGCAACAGAGGGAGACTCTGTCTCTAAATAAATAAATAAATAAAAGTTTTCATCTTAAACTTATTTGTCTAAAATCTGACTATCCACCATGTTTGATGTAATATCTGGATTTCATATGTTTGATGTTACATGCTGCTCACCAGAAAGAACTACTAAATATGTTGTTCTTACCATATCAGAAAGCTGCAGAGGATATTCTCTCTTGTTTTTCTCTTTCTAAGAAAGAGGTTAAGGGCACTTGGTGGCCCTAGAAGTCTCTGTGAGAATCATAATAATCTTAACCAGAAAGCTCCTTAGCCTTTGAAATTAATCGTCCGCCCGTGGGAATTCAGCCTTAGCCTCTGTTTGTCTTGGTCCCTTAGGCTGACGTCCTGGTGTAAGACGCTGGCTTATCATGATATCTTGTTAAAGGCATATTCTGTTCTTTTTCTTCTCCAAGGGGAGGGTAGTGGAAAGGGTCCTACATTATAAGGGGCATGCCTAACTAGATGTCAGATCAAATCCTTTAACTCTTGAGGATAGGATTATTCTTGAAGGGAATAAGATGCACTCTTTGATTCTTCATCTCTGAAATGATGGAGTTGAAACTAGAAATTGTTTACAGTTCCAAGATTTAAAAAATAAACAGTTTATTTCTCAGATGCCTTTCTTAACTTACTCAGTTCACATACGTCTCCTTTCTCTAAGTTCTAAAGCAGTTAATATTCCATACCCCACAATTTCTCGGTTGATTACATATATTGTTTGGTAATGCTCACTAATTGTCTCTTATATAAAAATCTTGTTACTGTAAATAGATTGTACAGTCTTTGAGTTTAGGAAAAACATCTTTTGTTTCCTCATATTCCCTACATATTAGTTCTTCCTTTTTCTCTTTTTCTCTGCACCTAAGTAACTGCCTAATCTCTTTGTTCTCTCCCCTAGATTTAACTGAGCAATGTTTAGAGTTCTTCATAGCTTACAAAACACTTTCTCCCATATTAGACATTTGGTTCTCATCTAAATCCTGGGAATTAAGCATTTAATTATCTTCATTTTTTTTTTTTTTAAGTTGAGAGTTTTTTCCCCTTATGTCTGTTTACCTTGTTAAATGATAGAGCTAGAACTGGAAGTAGAACTAGACTCTTCCCCTTTAAAGTTTTGTTCTTACTATTTATCTTGCTTTATGGTAAAAAGAAAAAGAAAAATAATATATAAGACATTGACATTTTTTATTATATATTAAAGTTTTGTGACTAAGTGGAAGTGGTACTATAAAATCAGACAAGGGTTTTCATTGAAGACTTAAGCAATACTCAAGGAATGTATGATGCACTTAAGAGTATGGAGCAGAAGTTAGACACCATTCTCACCTTTAAGATGACACTCGTGGTACAGGACAATAGCACTTCAACCCACCACCAACATGATGTAAATGTGATCAGCTTTCCTTTATCTCAGGACTCCACTCTTTAGCACATAGTTGAGTAACATGGGAGAGGAGAAAAAGGCTTCTGAGCGACAAAAAATAACTTGCAAAAATTGCTGACCCTAAAGATCCTTTCTTTTTCATAAAGTATTTTTTATGCCGTAACTCAGAGCCTACTTACTTACATTTAGCTTTGCCACACCTTTCATTACCTGAGGTTTCCTATCCCACAGCAGAATAGAAATAAGCAGGATAGTAAAACTATAGGAAGCACTGGTAGAAATCAGCATGGTGGTTAGTGGCAAGAATTGATTGCATAACAGTAAAGAATAGGAGGAAAAAATAAAGGTAATTTGTAACTCCCATAGTTCAGAATTTTTCACAAAATGCCAGCACTGTTAGAGCCCCATACATCTTTTATGGAGCTAAAGTTACTCACTCGTGCAATTCCGTATATATGAAGGTGGGCAATCCTATAGTTCCTGCTTCTATGGTGCTCACAATTTATTGTGGAGCAAAAAGTAAATAAATCAAGAATTACAAAAATGTTAGGAAAAAATGGTTTTGTATAAGAAGAATGTAGTGTGATGAAGGCCCTGGGTGAATCTAACCCAGCTGGTGGAGAAGAGAGAAGGGAGGTGGGCAGGGAAATTGATAGCAGAGTGTGTTGTGAGGAAAGGGAACAATTAGGAGAAAGGTGGCAAAAGGGAAGCTCTAGCCAAACCATGATAGCAACAGCTTCTAATCTGTGTAAATAGCTAAATAGGAATAAAAGGGGAGAGTGATGTAGGTGATACAACTCTTCTCAGTGTGTATCTCACTATTGTGTTCTAGAATTTGTCATTGTGGAATCTTTCAACCATGAGGAAGTAACTACATTAATAAACATTTGTATCATCTATAAAGACTCTGAAACAGAATTGGCCACCTGGGTAGTATAATTTTAAAAGTCTAATAGTAGTTTTGCCTGCCTGAAATGTCAATGGTAATGCTTTCTTAAAACATTAAAAGTTTTTGTTCAGATTCATTATTATTTAGTAGGTTTAACATGTCCATCTAGAAATGGTAGTTAAGCCAAGCACTAAGGTGAAGAAATGGCTAGCAGGCTGGTGTTGGTCGGGATGTGTATGTGGGTGGCTGGTGTTGTGGGGAGAGTTATCACTCAGGAAAGAAAAAGTGGTGATCCTTTATCAAGGATGTTACTAACTTCTCTTAGGACTTCTGAGCAAATTAAGGACTTGGAGGTGGACCAGTAGGGAGCTAGGGGTGACAACAAAAAAGAAAGACCCAGAAAAGAGAAAAGTTGAAGGGTCAACATGAACCAGAACACATACAATAGGAGTATGTGTGCCTCTTTTGGGCGGGAATCCAGATGAATCCAAGGGACTGGAACTGAAACCACAGTCCATACCTCTTCCAGCACTTCACTATCACTGGTGAGAGTAAAGGGGCAGCCACAAAAACTGAAGAAAACAGTGAAGAGGGAGGCTTTGCAACCCTGTCCAACAAGTAGGTATTATCTCATTTATATGAGTTATTAGAAATGCCGGTCCTCTTGGTCATGTCTCATCTCCAAACTGTGCTCTCAGAAGGATCTGTGCATTCTGCCTTCCTGTGCTATTTCTTCCTAACTTTTGAACTCCTTCCACTGTGCCTTCTGGAATTCAAAATCATAACTGGCAAAAATCCCACTCCCTCAGCCTCCTCTCTGAAATTTCTTTTACCCTAGTTTTCTAAGGAAGGGTTTCTCAACCTCAATGCTATTGACATTTTGGGTCAGATAATTCTTTGTTGTGGGTGGCTGTCCTGTGCTTTGCGGGATATTCCACAGTATCCCTGACCTATATCCACTAGATGCCAGTAGCTCTTCCACCCCAGTTTGCCAAATGTCCTAGTAGAGGGAAGGCAGAGTGGTTTAAAATCACTCCCCACTGAAGACCACTATACTAATAGCACTGGCCTGTGCCCAAGGACATATCTATTCTTAAAACCTTCTCAAGATATGACTGGTTTTGTTTCTTCTCTTGACCCTCCTACAATTGGGAATGAAATAGGGTAGGCAACCACTTTGCTACTTACTGTCACATCAGACCATTCTCCTTTCTTCTCTCCCTACTTCCCAAACATTTTAGCTTGAAATATCACGTCATCAGATTACATCATTCTCTACTTTTCATTTTGGTATCATCTTCTGATTTTATATTTTTCTCCCATCATTTTTTGATGTTTTTTCAGCTCCTGGATTCCTATATTAATTATTTTCAATTTTAGAACACATAAAAATGATTCTTCCAACACCCTGACCCTCAGTTTCTTGGATTCCTTTCCACCAATAAGCGTATCCTACACTCTACAGCAGCCTCTCTCTCCATGGACATATCCTAGACATTGTAGCTGCTAATACCTACAACTCCTCCCTCTGTGAGTTTAATTCCATGCTGCTTGTTCTAATCTTTCCAATCCATTCATTCAGCTTCACTGAATTAGTTCTGGCCCTCTGAGAAGCACACATCGAGATACAATCAGAAGTACAGGAGATCTACTTGGGAAAATGTCAATGAACAAAAACGGGAAGGAAAGTAGTTGATGTTGGGAGAACCTTCAGATGGCAGTGCAGGTCCTGTGGAGGAGAAAGGGAAGGACAAAAGCTAGGATAGGAGAAGTCTTTGATTGCAATGAAGTTTTAAGAAAGTTTTTGCAGATCTGATTGGGGATCCTTTAGCCAAAGTTGCCCATTGGAAACTCCTGCATCTTCCAGGAACGAGTCACCTTAATATCCCTCCTGCACTCAGTTATTGGTATGGACATAATTTTGGGACATTTGACTTCACCAAAAACGTAATGATAGATTTCAAAACTCACAGGCTGGCACCATTGGGTAACTATACTCCCTGTACTTGGAGATCTGAGGAGTGGCAGCTCATGGCCACCACAGATCCCTATCCCAACAATCCTCATTATCTTTTTCTCCATCCCTACCTAGAAACTCTAATCCATTTATCTACCCTTGTTAACTGTCTTTTGATGTTCCCTCTTCCTTCTAATCTAATTTAAATTACATGGTTAATAATTACACTACCTAGTTCTCAGCAAACTATCGCAAGAACAGAAAACCAAACACCACATGTTCTCACTCATAGGTGGGAATTGAACAATGAGATCACTTGGACACAGGAAGGAGAACATCACACACCAGGGCCTGTTGTGGAGTGGGTGGAGGGGGAAGGGGGGAAGGATAGCATTAGGGAATATACCTAATGTAAATGATGAGTTAATGGGTGCAGCACACCAACATGGCACATGTATACATATGTAACAAACCTGCACGTTGTGCACATGTACCCTAGAACATAAAGTATAATTAAAAAAAATAATTACACTAACTTCTTTGTATAACTCCCTTCTCCTCTCTATTCACTATTAAACTACAACTATAGTTAACACCAAATCTCTACCTATGTCTACTCCCATGCAATTGGATAAGGTTGGAGGAAAACACACACACACACACACACACACACACACGCACACAGAATTTCTCCTTCATCTTCACCTAGCTGATGACCTTGCTTCATATTTTCTTACTTTCCAAAGCAAATTGAAACACTCAGAAGAGAGCTTCTACAGACACCCGCAACTATATCACTCCTTACCTACCTGGGTCATGTTCCTCTCTATCTTCAGCCCCTCTACTTGCTCTTTAATCTTCTCCTCTCTCTCCTGAAACACCATTTTTATCCTCTGCCCTGGAACATTCCCAATACCATGCAAAATTCTGTTATGTCTGTCTTTAAAAACCAAACAAAAATTATCTTTCATATCTACACAAATTCCCTTGATGATCTCGTCCAATCTCATGGCTTTATGTTTCATTGAAATACCACTGACTCCAAAACTTAAAGGTCTATTCCAGTCCTCTTCACTGCATTCCAGACTTGTTCAACCAACAATTAGTTAATATCTCCACATGTGTGTCTAGTAGACATCTCACACTCAATAATGGCAGCAGTGAAGACTTCACCTGCTTTCCAGACACTTGCTCTCCTCCAGCTTAATTGATACAACCTTATCTTTCAAAGAAACCTGAGTTGTCTTTGAGTCTTCTTTACTCCCTATGTCTGAACTATCAGGAAATCCTTTTATCTCTATCTTCAAAATATCCACAATCCAACTACTTCTCAGCACCCTACTGAGACTACTCATGTTCCAACACCTCCATATATTATCCGGATTATTGCTGTAGCTTGCTAAATGGTCTACCTGTTTCTATATTTGTTCATAGTCTATTCTCAACACGAAAATGTGATTTTTTTTTAAAAAAATTAAATTTTATAACCTTCTCTTCAAACTATTGCAGTCACTTCTTAAGGCAGACAGAAAAAATCTAATGTCGTTGCAGGGGCCTACACTCCTTATATGACCTGCTGACCTCAAACACTCATTACTTCCCTGCCCTCAAATCTCCCTTTTTATTCTACTGCAGCCGTTTTGGTCTCTTTGTTATTCCTTGAACATGTCAAGGAATAATTTCCTCCTTAGGCCTTTGACTCTCCCAACTGCCTGATGCCTCATCTCTCAGATACCCACTTCCTTTAACATTTTTTTCTTTTTTGTTTTTTTGAGAGGGAGTTTCACTCTTGTTGCCCAGCCTGGAGTGCAGTGGCACGATCTCAGCTCACTGCAATCTCCATCTGCTGGGTTCAAGCGATTCTCCTGCCTCAGCCTCCCTAGTAGCTGGAATTACAGGCACCTGCCACCACACCTGGCTGATTTTTGTATTTTTAGTAGAGACAGGGTTTTGCCATGTTGGCCAGGCTAGTCTCAAACTCCTGGCCTCAAGTGATCCGCCTGCTGTGGCCTCTCAAAGTGCTGGGATTACAGGTGTGAGCCACCACACCTGGCCCCCTCTTTCTTTACTTCATTGCTCAAATGTTACCTTTCAATGTAACCTACCAAGCCCCTCTTTTTAAAATTGTAGTCACCCCCTCCATCTGCCCAATTCTTCCTCATTTTGCTGTAGTTATTCTTTTTTTTCCTATAGTACACATCACTGTCTAATATGCTATATAACTTATTTATTATATTTATCATCTATTTTTTATCTCCTTCTAGCTCAAACGTAAACTCTATGCTAGTAGCCATCATCTTCACTGATATATCCCAAGCACTTTGAACATTACCCAGTAAAGAGTAGGATTTAATAAGTATTTGTTGAATTAACAATGAATGAATGAATGAATGATAAGCTGAATTTGGCAGACTTGTACATTTTGCCTCATTTCATGCCTCCCTCTGATGGTGGTGGCTGTAAATTAGGCATCTTTTATAGCTTGTCTTAAGGTTTTGTGAAAGCTTTAGTCATTCACATATTCATTGAGTATCAACTAAAGGTGTGGCATTGTTCTGATGAATATGAATAATTGAAAATAGAATAGTGCTAAGACTAAGCAAAACAAGCACATTTTTTTCTCTATCTTCCCAGAGAAACAGCATCAACTCAGATGGCTAAAGAAGATAGATTTCTATCTGGAAGAAATTTGCTGATTTTAAACCACTCTTCACAGCTCTACAAATCTTTCACTTCATCATTCATTTGCTATTTATTGTAAGCCCACTATGGGCTAAGTATTTTGACTTTTGAGCAATCCTAACCTCAGGCTGCTGTTGCGATCAGGGCTAGAGACAGAGAGGAACAGATACATGATTTTCTCCTGGACATCCATATATGCCAGTGTGATTCATTCCACAACAAACAAAATTCATAGCACATGACAAAAAACCTATGTTCAACAGGCAAAAATACTCCTCTCCAAAAGACTGTCTGGCAGGTACAAGCTTAAAGGTAAAAGAGCATAAGCCACATCTTTTGTCCAGATGCAATTTTGGGAGCTGCTCCCCTACCTTATGCCCCTGGAGGAAAACACTATTATTATAGTGTTTATAATTAAACACTATAAGCTTGTTTATGATTAAACACAAGTTAAGCTTGTACCTGCCAGATAGTCTTTTGGAGAGGAGTATTTTTGCCTGTTGGACATAGGTTTTTTGTCATGTGCTATGAATTTTGTTTGTTGTGGAATGAATCACACTGGCATATATGGATGTCCAGGAGAAAATCATGTATCTGTTCCTCTCTGTCTCTAGCCCTGATCCCAACAGCAGCCTGAGGTTAGGACTGCTCAAATATATAATATATCATCTGGTAATGATTTGGGTAGCCTGGTCCAACATTGTAAGTTATTTTGAAGTATGCTGTTTTAAGTTTGGTATGTTTGAAAGTGATTAGATAAGTTTAGTATATTGAGGTCAATGAATTATTAATTATACATTCTTTTTAAATGTTGTAAGAGCTATGCCTACACCTTCACTCCCTCCACCCTACCTTCTCATACTCTTAAGTTGGTTGTTTAAAGTGTTACTTAATTGTTTGAAGTAATTGAAGTATAAAAATACTCTTTATATTTTAAACTGATAAAAGGATTTTTGTCCTTTATAACCACTGGCTATAACTTTTCACTGAGGTTTTGCTTCACACCTAAATGTATACATAAAAGAGGATTCCTTTGCTCCAAATAGAATGAGCCAGGGCAACTTTAGCAGATACACCAACTAAGGTTAACAATTCTGACTGATGTTCTAAGAAAAAATTCCTGCTGCTGTTGGTGTTAAATCAACTGGACATCAGTTTGCTGCCTGAAGGGTCAGGTGGCAGGAAACTGCACTTGTGTGAGTTGGCAAACCACAGGCAGCCAGGGGTCCCTGGGTCCAGCGTCAGGCCCTGGGCTATCAGTGGCAGGGGCTCTCTGGAAATTAAAACAAATAAACAAACTAAAACCTTCCTGGACACTTAACTACTGCAAAGAAGTCTTCCTTGTTTCTCTGCCCAATGCACCAAGGGCTGTTTTCAATTTTTAGATTTGAATTTCAAAATCATGGGATAGAGAACAAGCATTGGCCAAAATGTACTTCTGTGTCAGGACTGTTTTTTGAGAACAGTCTCTGGCCTGGGGGCTAAGGAGAGCCACACAGGATCTTCTGGCACCTTTCTAAGCCTTGGCTTCCCAAGGCTCCTTCCCAAAACTCCTCCAAAGGATGCATACTGGTCAAGTGAAGCAATGAGTGCTGTGGTGTGCACTGAACATTAATATTTGTTTCCTGCTTGAAGAAAATGGTTGAAATTCTTCTAAAGCTAGTGGAAGGTAATCCTGAAAAAGGGTAGCATGAATTTACATTAAACAGTGGATGATTACATTTGCAAATAAGAGTGAAATGATCAGAGATTTCATTGGGAATATGCCATAGGAGGTCAAAGGGCAATTACAAAGTTCTCTCTGAAGCTACAAAGAAGTCGTTTCCCAGCTAGTTAGTCAACTAGTAGCCAAGAAGCAAGGAAAGAAAGAGAGCTAGTTGAGGCTTTGTTCCACATTTATTTTACTGCACAATCTGTTGTTGCTATTGACAACTTGGATCTGAAAGAAAATGGATGTGAAAGATTTGAACTTAGCTAGGAATGATCATGTTAATCCTCGCTGCCCTAGAGAAACTGGCTTCACTGAATCTTGAATGTGTGGTCAGACCAAACTTCAGTTGTCATAGTAATGGAAACAGGATGATGTATTGAAGACAACAACAGCTTTGGGGTTGAACTGCCCCAGGTTCATTTGTGGCTCCACTACTGTTGTCACCAAGTTCTTCTTTGAGCCTCAATCCTTAGCTGTACCATGGGTAATACAGTATCTGTTTTATAAATAATTGGAAGAATTACATTTCTAAAAACATGGAAAACATGAAGAATAATGACTAGCAGTTGGTAATCTCTCCAAAAAAGTAGCTTGTGGTATTTTTAATATGGAGACAATGATATAACTAATTCGAGCAATAAATAATGTTAAAAAATTGTATTATTTTTTCAGCTGATGTATTTCCCTTTGTCATTCTGAATTGGACTTTTTCATGCCTATGATTATAGAATTTCTAAGAATCAGAGTTAGAGTGAGAATTTAGGTCTGCTAGTCCAGTGTCTTTCCTCTCTTCTGTATCTGCCCACAATTTTCTAAGATCATAAAAATGGATTGATGATAGAAAGTAAAGGAATTATTTCCACATGGAGTAGTAGTTTTACACAGACACATGTAAAAGTACTCATTTCCCCCATATAATTGCCAATACTTGAGAGTATCAAACTTAAGTTTTTCTATTTATTAGCCTTCAGGCATAAAACAATACCTTATTGCTACAATTCATTCTAACTTGATAAGTAATGTGAAATAAGCTGCCCTTTTAAAGTGAAGGAAGAAAAAAATGACTCTGTTTAAATTAATCTGTGTTAATTAAAAGGAAACTCTGAAGTAAATTAGTTAAATTTAAGTATATTTTGCTGGTGAAGAATCTATGTTGTAAATTGCTTCTCTTTGGTGATAAGAAATGTCAAGGTTACAGACTATTTATGACTCAGAGAGCTAAACAGAGAATGTGCCTGATAAATAATGAGACCAAGAGAAAGTAAAACAGAAAAGTTGATTTTGTGTAATTATAGTTGACAGATTTCTTGTGCGAGGGTTTTACTTTCAAACAATGTAAAGAGATAGAGTCTCTTGGTGTTCATGTTTTACTCTTTACGTGCTATGAAACTTGTTTTTGAAAAGCTTTTTATGTTTCATGAAACATGCTTGAAAATTATGAAGTCATAAACTATAACTGGTATAAGCGCTAATACAATTTCACGAATGGGACTTCTTTAAAACTTTACCTATAACTAAAATTATAAAACTCAGTCACAATGTCTCCAAAGCTATGAAACATCAAAAGACTGCCTGTAGGCCACGTGTGATGGCTCATACCTGTTATCCCAGCACTTTGGGAGGCTGAGGCAGGCAGATCTTGAGGTCAGGAGTCCTGGCTAACACGGTGAAACCCCGTCTCGACTAAAAATACAAAAAATCAGCTGGGCGTGGTGGCACTTGCCTGTAGTTTCAGCTACTTGGGAGGCTGAGGCAGGAGAATCGTTTGAACCCGGGAGGCGGAGGTTGCAGTGAGCCGAGACGGTACCACTGCACTCCAGCCTGGGTGACAGAGTGAGACTCCATCTCCAAAAAAAAAAAAGCAACAACAACAAAAAAACCAGTGCCTGTAGTTTTAGATGACTTCCTTAATAAACCATCTTTCTTTTACGAAAATGTAATTATAAAGAAGATGCTTTCAAGAACATCAAAACTTAAACATAATATAAAATCTTGCCTAACTTTGAAACTAATGAGACTTAGCATCTTCTCAGGTCTTCATTGAATATCCCTCCTACGTAAAATTTTTGAATGTAGCCTTTACCTAAGTTGTCAGCTTTTTTTCCTATTTGAATTGCATGAATTATTTGTACTTTTCAATATTAATTATTTGTTGGCTGTATACATTGTAAATATCTTATTCCTCTATGTGACTCATTTTACTTTTGTTTACTATAACTTTCCTCAATCTAAAAGAGACCCTTTATAAAAACTTACAGCTACTGGCATATTTAATAGGAAAAAAATGCCCACTTTCCCTTTAAGATGGGAAAAAGGCAAAAATGTGTGCTCTCACCACTCTTAACATGTTTGAAATCCTAGTCAATGCAATAAATTAAGAAAAGTAATAAAAGATATATAGATTGAAATGAAAGAAGTAAACTATTCCTATTCATAGACAACATGATTGTCTATATAAAATTACTATGGAAGCTACAAATAATTATGGGATAAGCGATTATAGCAATGTTTCAGGATATAAGATCAACATACAAATATGAACTATATGTCTACATTATAGCAATAAACAGTTGGAAACTAAAACAAAAACAATTATACAATTCATAATAGCTTTAAAAATGTGAAATATTTAGGTAATAACAAAATATGTACATATTTTCATGCTGAAAATAACTAGATGATGCTGAAATAAATAAATAATAGCCTAGATAACTGGAGAGATATTTCACGTTCACACATTGAAAGTCTTAATATAGTAATGAGGTTTTTTTTTCCAAATTGATTTATAACTATAACAAAAGTTAAAATCAAACTCCCAGGAGTATATATTTTATAGAAAAATAATGCTGGTTCTAAATTTTATATGGAAAGTCAAATAAACTAGAATAACCAAAAGGATTTTTACAAAGAATAAGATTGGAACTCACGCATACTCAGATATTAAGATTTATTATAAAGCTGTAGTGATAATCAATACAGGATTGCAGTGGTGAAAACACAGGCACACTGATAAATGGAACAGAAGAGAAAGTCCAGAAATAAACCTATGCATGCATGTTCAATTAGCTTTTGATAAAGGAACAAATGTAATTCAATGGAGAAAGTCATCTTTTCAATAAGCAGTGCTGGAATTATTGGACATCTATATGTAAAAAATAACAAATTTCCATGTTATACAAAAATCAACTGAAAATGGATCATACACTGAAATGTAAAAATTCAACACTATACAGTTCTTAGAATAAAACTACGAGAATGTTTTGGCAACCTTGAGCTAAGCGAAAAGTCCTTGGAAATAACACCAAAAGCATGGTCCATTGAAAAATAGATGAATTATATTTTATCAAAATGAAAAACTTCTGCTCTGAAAAAGACACTGTTAAGATAATAAAAAGACACCCTACAGACTGAGAGAAAATATTTGCTACATACCTGACCAAGAATTTGTATCCAATTTCAAATTTTCAAAACCCAACGGTAAGAAACCAAACAACCCAATACAAAGTTGAGCAAAAAATGTGAACAGACATTTCACCAAAGAAGATATTTAGAAGGCAAATAAACACAAGAAAACACAGTCTGTGTTATTAATGCTATGGTGCACCTATACAAATGGATTTATTTTTAAGACAATACCAAGTGCTTACAAGGATGTAGAATAACTGGAACTTTCATACATTGCTGCTTTTAGGAATGCAAAATAGTACAGCTATTTTGGAAATGGCTTAATAATTTCTTATAAAGCTAAGCATACACTTAGCCTATGATCCTACAATCCCATTCTTATTCACTCTAGAGGAATGGAAAATTTATCTTTAGTCAGAAAGGATACACAAAGCTTTGAGCAGCATCATTCAAAATCATCCAAAATTGGGAACAACCCAAATGTCCTACAGTGAAGGTTAACAGACTGTGGCTCAGCTGTATCATAGAATACTCTTCAGCATAAAAAGTCATGGGCTATAAATACATACAGCATGGATAATCTCAAAGGCATTATCTGGAGTGAAACAAGCAGTCCCAAAAGTTTGCATATTGCATGATTCTACTTATATGACATTCTGGAAAAGAAAAAATTACAGAAGCATAGAAAAGATCATTGGTCACCAGGGGTTGAGGTGAGGAAGTATTTATGGCAAAGTGTATTAGGGTTCTCTAGAGGGACAGAATTAATAAGATAGATGTATATATGAAGGGGAATTTATTAAGGAGTATTCACTCATGCAGTCACAAGGTGAAGTTCCATAATAGGCCATCTTCAAGCTGAGGAGCAAGGAAGCCAGTCCAAGTGTAAAAACATCAAAACTAGGGAAGCTGACTTCAGTCAGTGGCCAAAGGCTTGAGAGCCCCTGGCGGATCACTGGTGTTAAGCCCAAGAGTCCAAAAGCTGAAGAACTTGGAGTCTGATGTTCGAGGGCAGGAAGCATCCAGCATGGAAGAAAGATGAAGACCAGAAGACTCAGCAAGTCTAGTTCTTCCATGTTCTTCTGCCCACTTTGTTCTAGCTGCACTGGCAGCTGATTAGATGGTGTCCATCACACTGAAGGTGTATCTGCCTCTCCCAGTCCACTGATTCAAATGTTAATCTCCTTTGTCAACACCCTCACAGACACAACCAGGAACAACAGTTTGCATCCTTCAATCGAATCAAGTTGACACTCAATATTAACCATCGCACAAAGGGACAGAAGGAGTAGGATTTGGAGATTGATGAAATCATCCCATTCCTTATTGTGGTTGTATTTACTACATGAATATATCCATGTAGTAAAATTCTTAGAACTGTACATCCAAAGGAGTGAACGTTACAGTATGAAAATCTAAAAAATTTATTCAGTATTTCTTTTTTTTGAGACAGAGTCTCGCTGTGTCGCCCAGGCTGGAGTGCAGTGGCCGGATCTCAGCTCACTGCAAGCTCCGCCTCCCGGGTTTACGCCATTCTCCTGCCTCAGCCTCCCAAGTAGCTGGGACTACAGGGGCCGGCCACCTCGCCCGGCTAGTTTTTTGTATTTTTTTTTTTAGCAGAGACGGGGTTTCACCTTGTTAGTCAGAATGGTCTCGATCTCCCGACCTCGTGATCCGCCCATCTCGGCCTCCCAAAGTGCTGGGATTACAGGCTTGAGCCACCGCACCCGGGCTTTATGTGTTTTCAGTAGTGAGACAAGCATTTCTACGTGTTTTCAGTAGTGAGACAAGATCAGGATCAGGGAAATCCATCCTGTGGCATTAAGTCATGTTTTTATTGCTTTTGTAATAAGAAAATACTACACAATAAATGTTATTTTGTTTGTTTAAAAAGACAATTACATTGACAATACTTCGAGCTAAGAACCAAACATCCAGGTACAAAAGTGAGTTTGTATTGCTTAATAATTGCCAAACTTATAGGGACTAGCATACAGCTTGCAGAAAAGTTCTTAGTAAATACTCTTTATAACATTACTCAATAAATGACAGTGTAAACACAGACCTACTGACAGTGGGAGAAGTGGGAAAAGCCAAAATCACAATGCAGCGCATACAGAATTTGCTTAAATAATCTATACCCATATAACAAGAGCAAACAAACAAACATCAAATCTCCTGCCTTTCATTTTTCTAATTCTCTTCTCTGAGTCAAAACCCTACTCACTGTTTAAGGGTCAGATCAGATTTTATTTCTTCCAAAAAAATCTTCCATACCCTCTCCACCTCACTTTGATTATTCTCTTATTTGAATGCTAACTTGCATTCTGACTTTGAAAGTAACCATATAGACCCTTGTAAAGCATACTCTGTCATGTATCTATGTCTTATCTCTCTAAGAATAAAATACCTAGGAATCCAGCTTACAAGGGATGTAAAGGACCTCTTCAAGGAGAACTACAAACCACTGCTCAGTGAAATCAAAGAGGACACTAACAAATGGAAGAACATACCATGCTCATGGATAGGAAGAATCAATATCGTGAAAATGGCCATACTGCCCAAGGTTATTTATAGATTCAATGCCATCCCCATCAAGCTACCAATGAGTTTCTTCACAGAATTGGAAAAAACTGCTTTAAAGTTCATATGGAACCAAAAAAGAGCCCGCATTGCCAAGACAATCCTAAGTCAAAAGGACAAAGCTGGAGGCGTCACGCTACCTGACTTCAAACTATACTACAAGGCTACAGTAACCAAAACAGCATGGTACTGGTACCAAAACAGAGATATAGACCAATGGAACAGAACAGAGTCCTCAGAAATAATACCACACATCTACAGCCATCTGATCTTTGACAAACCTGACAAAAACAAGAAATGGGGAAAGGATTCCCTATTCAATAAATGGTGCTGGGAAAATTGGCTAGCCATAAGTAGAAAGCTGAAACTGGATCCTTTCCTTACCCCTTATACGAAGATTAATTCAAGATGCATTAGAGACTTAAATGTTAGACCTAATGCCATAAAAACCCTAGAAGAAAATCTAGGTAGTACCATTCAGGACATAGGCATGGGCAAGGACTTCATGTCTAAAACACCAAAAGCAACAGCAGCAAAAGCCAAAATTGACAAATGGGATCTAATTAAACTAAAGAGCTTCTGCACAGCAAAAGAAACTACCATCAGAGTGAACAGGCAACCTACAGAATGGGAGAAAATTTTTGCAACCTACTCATCTGACAAAGGGCTAATATCCAGAATCTACAAAGAACTCAAACAAATATACAAGAAAAAAACAAACAACCCCATCAAAAAGTGGGGAAAGGATATGAACAGACATTTCTCAAAAGAAGACATTCATACAGCCAACAGACACATGAAAAAATGCTCATCATCACTCGCCATCAGAGAAATGCAAATCAAAACCACAATGAGATACCATCTCACACCAGTTAGAATGGCAATCATTAAGAAGTCAGGAAACAACAGGTGTTGGAGAGGATGTGGAGAAATAGGAACACTTTTACACTGTTGGTGGGATTGTAAACTAGTTCAACCATTATGGAAAACAGTATGGCAATTCCTCAAGGATCTAGAACTAGATGTACCATATGACCCAGCCATCCCACTACTGGGTATATACCCAAAGGATTATAAATCATGCTGCTATAAGGACACATGCACACGTATGTTTATTGTGGCACTATTCACAATAGCAAAGACTTGGAATCAACCCAAATGTCCATCTGTGACAGACTGGATTAAGAAAATGTGACACATATACACCATGGAATACTATGCAGCCATAAAAAAGGATGAGTTTGCGTCCTTTGTAGGGACATGGATGCAGCTGGAAACCATCATTCTTAGCAAACTATCACAAGAAGAGAAAACCAAACACCGCATGTTCTCACTCATAGGTGGGAACTGAACAATGAGATCACTTGGACTCGGGAAGGGGAACATCACACACTGGGGCCTATCATGGGGAGGGGGAAGGAGGGAGGGATTGCATTGGGGAGTTATACATGATATAAATGATGAATTGATGGGTGCTGATGAGTTGATGGGTGCAGCACACCAACATGGCACAAGTTTACATATGTAACAAACCTGCACGTTATGCACATGTACCCTAGAACTTAAAGTATAATAAAAAAAAAAAAAAAAGAAAACCCATGGATGATAAAAATCTAATTGACTATGTTGTCATGGATTTTCTGAATTCTTCTCAGTATCTACTCGTTACTAATGCACCTGGAGGGCATGACTGATGTCACCTCAGAGCTGACACTCTACAAAGGTACTCATGCCTCACTTCCAAGTTGTCAGTGAATGTGGCTTTGCTGAAACCAATGGGTTGGGTATATAAGAGGACAAAGTTGAGGTGGCCCCATGTTGGCCCGGAATCTCCCAGGATGGCATCAGGAACTTTTTAGGCAGCACCCAGGCCTCTGAAGTTTCATCGTTATTATAGCACAGGTACCCAGCATGGACACTTGCAGCGTGAAAGAATGAGTACTTGCTCTTATCATCTAGAATTTGTTCAGGAACCTCAGTTCATCCACAGAAAAACTCACTACTCGGACTCTCCAGAATGAAAAAACAAAAAAAAGGAAAGCTTGTTTTACTCTAAATGAGAAAATGTTAGATTGCATTGGGTGCTTTCAAAAGAAATGTGTTAAGTCATTAATGGAGTTACTCATTTCCTTCAAGGAAAGAGTAACAGTGCAGTTTCCCTCTACGTTTTGCTCTCTACTTCAGACAGCTCTCCTAATAAAAAGGCTTACTATCATCAAATTGATTTAATCAGTGGATTTAAATGGTGCTTGACATTGAACCTAGTGATTATGACTTTGGTGTATTTATGTGTTTAGTACATTTGCACGTGGTGCGCTTATTAAACAGAGCAAATAATTTGCAACAGAGTCGGCTGAGTCTTTGCTAACTGAAAGAAGTATATAGCATTGTTTCCCCTCATCTGCTTTCTTAAGTGCGTTATTCTTTATAAGGCTTAGAGAATAAAGTTTTGCATTCATTTATGAGCTGAAGATAGGCTTGTTTCCATTAACTTCAAGCAACATTTCTTGTTCTTTCTTGTCATGAGAACTTTCATTTTTGGAATTTTAAGATATTCCTGTTTCAGAAATGGACATGGCTCTGAACTCACTAAGGCTCCCATTAGGTAAAAAGAAAGAATGTGAGAGAGAGAGAGGGAGAGAGAAAGAGAAAGAGAGAGAGAGAGAGAGAGAGAGAGAGAGAGAGAGAGAGAGAGAGAGAGAGAAGTGGCTAGAACATAAGGTGCTCCTCTGATGCTATCTATAGTCACTCTTTAACTCCTACCTTTATAGGAAGCTATTCCTGGTCACACCAGCTTGAAATCACACACTATTAATGATCAGTACCCTGCAATTTGATACTACCTTATATTGCTTTATAGAGGTTGCTTTGAAATAGCTTTCAATGACTCAAATTTGGGTTTCTTTTTTCAAGGTTGAGGATATGCTGCTCACTTTTTCATGTGTCTCCCACAGACCCTGTTGCAGCATAAGTCTTCAGTGGGTGCCCAGTAAATACTTAGGTTGCTAGCTTTTGAAAATGGCTTGTCAATTTTCCAACACTGGCACAAGCACAGATGGTAGTAGATGCTGAAAATACTAATTTCTCATCATTAGAAAATAAATATGGTGTTTTGTGCTTGGCCAGGGAGGGGGGGCTGTCCTTTTGACTTACAGCATTTCACAGTTGTTTAAAATAGAACATAACTGCCACTTTTGACTCCATGAAATAGTGTACTTCCACTGACCTTATTGGTTTTGCCTAGTTTTAAAGGTAATATAAGTAACTATGGAAGGTCCAATAATTTCTTCTCTTCCATAGCGTCAATATATCTAATAGCTGCTTTCCTTAGCTGACTAGCATTGACTTCCCCAACACAATAAAGAGAGCAGAGATCTGTCTGAGAGGGTCCTGTTGGGAAGTGAACATCTGCAGAGGGTCTTGGCAGACCTCTGACAAGCATAAGACTTTAGGTACTGTCTGCCCCTTCTGTCTCTTCCTCTTGTTCTACCTCGTCATCCAGCAGCCATGTAACTGTGGCTTCTGCAAGTCCATCCTCAGCAGCAGCCCCTGTTCAGTGTTGCTTTCCCTGGAGGTGGCCTTTTCCTGCCTGGGCTGTAGTCTTATAAAATTTGGCACAGCACTGTAATCAGTTTGTCTTACCCTCTGAGGTAGTGCAGAGGTATCTCACTTTTCCTGAGGAAGTACTACTTATAAGTCCCTGAAGTCTCACGGTATTTAATGTAGGAGATGATGTAAAGGATTTAGTCTTATTTGAGAATCCTAATGATGGCAGGTGACCAGCTTTGGACTGTGCTGTGGACTAAATATTTGGGTCTCTTCCAAAATTCAGATGTTGAGGCCTTAAATCTCAATTTGGTGGGCTTTCCGTGGTCTGGCTTCTGAGGAATGAAGTTAAGGGGGGTAGAACCTCTATTATGGGATTGGTGTTCTTATAAAGTGATGAAGGAAGCAGGGCTCTTTCTCTCTCCCATGTGAAGATACAGCAAGAAGGAAGCTATCTACAAACCAGGATGAGGGCTTTCACCAGGAAATGAATCAGCCAGCAACTTGATCTTGGTCTTCCCAGCCTCCAGAACTGTGAGAAATAAATTTCATAATTTAAACTAGTCTATGGTATTTTTGTTATAGCAACCCAGAGTAACTGAGGCAGGCTACATTACTTTCTGGGACCCTTTAGGTATAGGAACTGATTATTTTGCTTAAAGTGTGGTTACCTATTAGTGATTTACTATCTACTGATAAAGTCACCCCTGCTGCTTTCTGCTCATCTTGGCCTTTCTATTTGAACAATGGTTTCCTAAACTGTTCTGTCTAAATATGATACCTGAAACTGGGGCAGCCATTGCGAGACCCTGATTACAGCCAGTCCTATGGCAATGCTGACACACAGAGCATGGCAGCATGAGATAATGTCCTAAAATATGAGAGAATTTGATGTCATCTTGTGCTGCAGTCAGCCAGCCTTGGAGCTCACCATACCTCTGGACTGCTTGATAGGTGAGAAAAGCAATTTTATATTGCTTACTCTATTTTGAATTGAGATATTGAGATTTTCTATGACCTGAGGCTAAAAGCATCACTTACGCAGTTGCTTAAGTAAAGGCTGGTTATGAGAGCTTCTACATTTACCTACCACAAAGGGTTCTCATGAGAATCTGATGGAATTTGTTGATGGATAAATAGATATAGAAAATGTAGTATGTGTATGTACACACACACACACACACATATGTTTTAGGCTGTTCTTGTGTTGCTATAAAGGAATACCTGAGGCTGGGTAATTTGTAAAGAAAAGAAGTTTAGCTCACAGTTTTGTAGCCTGTACGAGCATGGTGCTAGCATCTGCTGGGCTTCTTGGGAGGCCTCAGGGAGATTTTACTCAAGGTGGAAGGCAAAGTGGGATCAGGGAGCAGGAATGTCACATGGCCAGAGCAGGAGCAAGAGGATGGAAGAGGTACCAAATACTATTTTTTTTTTTTTTTTTTTTTTTTGAGACAGAGTCTCACTCTATCACCCAGGCTGGAGTGCAGTGGCGCAATCTCAGCTCACTGCAACCTCTGCCTTCCGGGTTCAAGCGAGTCTCCTGCCTCAGCCTCCTGAGTAGCTGGGATTACAGGCATGCAACACCACAAATTTTTGTATTTTCAGTAGAGATGGGGTTTCATCATGGTGTGCAGGCTGGTCTCAAACTCCTGACCTCAGGTGATCTACCTACCTCAGATTTCCAAAGTGCTGAGAATACAAGCATGAGCCACCATGCTCTGCTGGTACCAAATACTTTTAAAACAATCTTGTGAACTCACAGCAAAGGGCTCACTTATCACCAAAGGGACAGCCCAAGACATTCATGAGGGATCTGCCTCCATAATACAAACACCTCCCACCAGGACCCACCTCCAACACTGGAGACCATATTTCAATATGCGATTTTGAAGGGACACATATTCAAACCATATCATTTAAACACGCAGATATATACACACACAATGAAATATTGGTTAGCAATAATAGAAGAAGGAAATCTTTCCATTTGTGACAACATAGATAACTTCGGAGGACATTATTCTTAGTGAAATAAACCAGAAACAGAATGACAAATTTTGTATACTCTCACTTAAATATGGAATCTAAAAAAGCCAAATTCATAGCAGTAGAGAGTAGAATGGTGGTTGCCAGGGTCTATGAGAAGGGGAGAATGGGGAGATGTTGCTGAAAAGGCACAAAATTTCAGTCATGCAGGATATATAAGTCCTGGGGATACAGTAACAGTAATGTGACTATCGCTAACAGAACTGTATTGTATACTTGAAATTTGCTACAATGGTAAATCTTAAGTGTTCTCACCACGAAAAGAGAAAATGATAACTATGTGAGGTGATGGACACGTTAATTCACTTGGTGATTATTTTACAATATATACATATATCAAAATAGCAAATTGTGCACATCACATATATATAAATTGTATTTGTTAATTATACCTCAATAAAACAAAAATATATATTCTTATAATTATTGGTCTGGACATGTGTGTGCTCAGGAATGGTACTAGGCAGTAGAGGTCCAATCTCTGCTCTAACCAAGTTTATAATCCCAGGGAAGAGACAATATTAAAGAAATAATTATGTGCATATTTTCTTTTAAATAATAACTACTTTGTAAACCTGCAGTGTAGACTGTTTGCATGATGGCATGAATACCTTCCAGCCTCAAAAAATAGATGTTGCTCTTGAAGGGCTTTGGGTTCCACATGTGACATAAAACATGTCCCGATGGTAAGCAGAAAGCTGGAGGGAACTTAGAAGGATGGACCGAAAAAGGAGGCTTTACCTTGGGAAAGGGGGAGGGTCATGTTTATTTTGGAGATCCTTACATATTCAGAACGTTTTTAAAAAATTTTGGGCCAAAATCTATCGCTGCATTTTTAGGTGCTGGCAGGTATCAAAAATGTAAAGTGATAGAATGTTAATTTTTAATAAATCCTCAGGAATAAATGTAATAGCTCATCCGTGAAGGAATGACTGTGTTTCTTTCCCTTATGAAGAGACCTTGATAATATATTAATGAGCGGCATAATGCTTACCCTTCAAGGGTGACATGCTCCATATATATGCAAAAGCTACATCACCCCACACTGAACTTTGGATAATGTCCAAATGTCCTCCCCCTATCCTGGTGCTGTGTCTCTCATATCTGTTTGCTAGATACTTGCTCTGGCACTGCTTGGGCATAAATAATAACATCTGGAGGTTGAAGAATCTAACCATGTTCTGCTGATTGATCAATTAATCAATTTTTATTGATTACCAGAATGTTCTATTAATTCCATTATGATGTCTAAAGGAGAATCCATTGCAATTAAACAAAAAGACATTTGATAGTTTTTGTGGTAATTGAATTTGTAAATTTATTAGCTTTCAGCTGTTTACTTCCAATATAAATAATTAATATTTCATGTCACTCTTTTAAATGGGAAAATGCTTATGGGATCCTTTTAATTAAGGAGCAGGTATTGATTTGAAATGGAACTTCTAAAAGCCCTGAGTTTGTAATTGGATAATACCTGGGTTATCAAAGATGATGTATTCTGATTACTTTCATATTTCTCCAAAATCTCATTCCCTGACACAGAAGGCATGAGAATCTATGCTTAAATGTCAGCTGGGGAAGAATGCACTAATGTGCAAAGAAATCATTAAGTACCAGCTGAAATAATGTCCACTGCAGCAGTGAACATGAAATCTGCATTGTAGTCTCAAGGCAGACAGGGATTCACTAAGATAAAGGCAGAGACAGTAAGAGAAGTCTTAGTGCTCAGGTGAAGAAGGAGGAAGGGGATGTTGAAGAGGCATGCAGAAAGGGAAAGCTGGTGTCCCTGTGCCTGGGCAGAGATTGCAGATATTGGAAGGCTTGGTTTGTAACAATGGACACAGGCTATTCTAACCTAAAGCAAGGAGAGGGCTAGGCCCAGACTTTAGAGGTCTTCTAATGTGGAACATGGAAGAAAATACTTCATCCTTCTATAATTTATGAGTGCCAGTGACCCTAAGGTCATCACAGAATGGTGACAGGACTATGGGCCAAGTCGATCAGAACCCGTTCATTTGGAAGAAACACGTGCAAGACCCAGAGAGTAGGGTCAGTCAATCAAGGAATGAGTGTCAGGGGCATGAGGCCAAGGCAAGAAAGGAAGGAAACTTCAGCACTGCACTTCAGTGGTAAGGAAATCAGGCAAGCAGCCATAGAAGGTTAACTCTGGGCCAGGCGCAGTGGCTCACGCCTATAATTCCAGCCTTTTGAGAGGCTGAGGCAGGCAGATCACTGGAGGTCAGGAGTTCAAGATCAGTCTAGCCAACATGGTGAAATCCCATCTCTACTAAAAATACAAAACTTAGCTGGGCATGGTGGCAACTGCCTGTAATCCCAGCTGCTAGGGAGGCTGAGACAGGAGAATTGCTTGAACCCAGGAGGCAGAGGTTGCAATGAGCCGAGATCTTTCCACTGCACTCCAGCCTGGGTGACAGAGCGAGACTCCATCTGAAAAAACAAAACAAAACAAAAAGCAACAACAAAAAGAAAACCAACAACAAAAAATAAAGTTAGTTCCTGAGGGGATAGACAGTACCAGAATTGTTAACTAAATATTCCCAGCACATAGAATAGTGCTTGATGTATTGCAAGTCCATGTGTTAATTTATGTGGATGAAGACCCCACTGAAGAAATAGGACATGGAGAGTGGGCAGAGGAGGGTATCCAAGTGAGTATACAGACAATAAAACATGTAATGTGGCTTGTTTTTTGACTTCCACAATTATTATTATTATTATTTTTTTGGACTGCTTAGAATCTGCCTTAAAGGACACTGCTTGATTTCTACCTGGATCATTCCATGAAATTCCAAAACAAGAGAGAAAAGATTTAGGACACCTATGATGGTTTTACATATGCTATGGTATCTGATAATTTCTTATTTTAATAGTACATCAAGGGTGAGGGAAATGTACAGACTGAGAGAGGAGGAGAGCTTTGCGGTTTTGAAATGGCCACAATTACAGGGTGTGGGCTATGAATTAAGGAGAAATGCTGTTGCAGACTCTACCAGACTTTGTATGTTTGCTTTTAGGTCCAGCTCTATTTACCTTTAATATGAGGCCACATATGAAAACTATTTTAACATGTACTTCAAGCACTACTTGTGATGTTTTTGTATTTTTATAAGGTAGTTTTATTCATAATAAAATGACCACTATTATAAGTCATATATTTTTTTTGAGATGAGATCTTGCTCTGTTGTCCAGGCTACAGTGCAGTGGCTCAATCACAGCTCACTGCAGGCTTGACCACCCAGGCCTAAGGGATTCTCCCATCTCAGCCTCCTAGGTAGCTGGGACCATAGGCACACACCGCCATACCAGGCAACTTTTTAAATTACTGTTTGTAGAGATGAGGTCTTGCTATGTTGCTCAGGCTAGTCTCGAACTCCTGGGCTCAAGCAATCCTCCCACCTTTGTCTCCCAAATTGCTGAGATTACAGGCATAAGCCACTGTGCCTGGCCATTAAGTACATTCTTAAGCACAGTTCATTTTATTTTAAAATCCATCACTTATAGTACTTTCCTTTGGACAAGACAAAGTAAAATTCTTGTTAAGTTAAACTTCCTAGATTATGCAGATAATTGCTTTGATGTTTCAAGATCCTTCCAAACTTTAGAATTTGTCTTGTACATGTATAATTTTAACAAATTGAAATGTAGTCATAAATCCCTTAATGACAGAGATATGTTCTAAGAAATGCATGCTTTAGTGATTTTGGCATTGTGTGCATATCACAGAGCACATAGATGGCAGAGCCTACTCCACACTGAGGCTATATGGTGCACCCTGCTGCCCCCAGGCTACAAAACTCTACAGCAACTCACCATACTGAATATTGCAGACAATGGTAACACAATGGTGAGCATCTGTGTATCTGAACATAGAAAAGGTACAGTACAAATACAGTATAATCAACTTAAAAAATGAAACACCTGTATAGTGCGTTTACCATCAATGGAGATTGCAAGATCGAAGGTTGTTCTGGGTGAAGAAGTGAGCACGTGGTGAGTGACTGTGAAAGTCTAGCACATGACTGTATAGTACTGTAGACTATCAACACTGTACACTTAGGCTACACTAAACTTATTAAGTAATTGTGCTAAAACATTACAATGGCTACAAAGTCACTAGGTGATAGGAATTTTTCAGCTCCATTATAATCTTATGGGGCCACCATCATATATGTGATCCTTCATTGACTGAAATGTCATTTTGCCACTTGTGACTGTACTAAACACTAGAGAAGTAGTATAGAAAATTAGAACACACTGAAATGTCATGACTCCAGTTTTAGTCCTGTGTCATTAACTAGCTGGGTGATCTTGACCAGGAACTTCACCTTTCTGGGTCTTACTTTTATCACCAACTAAATTACAGAACTAAAGTAGATCATTTTTTAGATAATTTCCATCTCATTCTGACAGTCTACTGATAGCGTCTACAATAGCTTTGTCCAATAGAAAGACATTTGTGAGCCACACATACAACTTAAAATTCCAAATGTACATGTAGCCATGTGAAAAAAAGTAAGAAGAAATAGGTGAAATTAATTTTAATAATACTTACTTAAATCAGTTTATCCAAAGTGCTATTTTTTCAACATTTGATTAACATAAAATTATGGAGTTATTTGACCTTTGTTTTATCATACTGAGTCTTTGAAATCAATGTATATTTTACACTTACAGCATATCTTAGTTCTGACTGGCTACTTTTTCAGTACTCAGTAATCACCTGTGGCTAGTAGCTATTGTATTGGACAACACAGATCTATAGTATTCAGCTAGAAAAAACTTCCATTAAATGGAAAGAAGACTTTCTTGGCAACATTTGTGACATATGAAAAGTTTTTTGTAGAGCAGAAGAGAAGCTACATTATCTATTAAAGTGATGAGTTTGGTTGAGTTGCCTGTTGCCTGGTGGCTTCAGCCACACCATAGAAGGAGCTAGAATTTACTCCCTTTTGAGGTTCTCTTTTGCTTATCTGTTGTCACCAGATCCCCAGCTATGGCTTGAGCTCTGCTATAGAGTTCTGTTTGCTTTTCTGTGAGTCCTTATCCAGACTATGGTCACCACTGTTCTAAAAGATTGCATGGCCTCAGCAGAGGAGTGTGCAGCAAGCAGGTGCTGACCCGCCCACCCTGGCCTCACCTCAAGGGTCTCTGCAGCTTATCCTTTTATTCTTAACTTATCCTTAGCAACACCAACATACTGCTGCTGTGTGTGTGTGCATTACACATCACTAATAGTGTGAACATGTCTTGAACAAATTAAACATCGTGGTGGGAAGTTGAAGGCAGAAGATACATAGGACTGTTTTCAAAATAAAAGAGGAAAGAAAACCAGGAATTTTCTCATGGTAGGGTTGCCAGATAAAGTGCAGAATGCTAAGTTAAGTGTGAATTTCAGACAAATAACGAACAATTTTTAGTGTAAACATGCCCCAAACATTGTGTCAGATATACTTACACTAAAAAATTTATTATTTATCTGAAATTCAAATTCAGCCAGGTATCCTTTTTTTCTTTTCATTCTAAATCTGACAACCTTTCTTCATGGATCTCCTCAGTTCAGGTGTGATTAATTCTCAAAGTGACAGCCCTTCTTCTCAAACGTTCCACTGTTGATCTCATACCCTTCAAGAAAGCCTTTTTATGCTTTAGATCGGTCTTCTGCTCAGTCATTTCTTCCACTATTTTTTGGTGATAGCAATTCACTGCAGAACATTTTCTAGGGTCTAATATATTCACATAGAGGTCACAGGAGACCTCTAATGATACCTTTTATGGGCTTTGAAATTCAAAGTCCAATTGTGTTTGGGTGAGTACCTCTCCCAGTGTGAGTTCAATATATCACTGCTTCTTTCTGCCATCTTCCAGCCTCAAGACCTAATGTTCAGAGAGAAGTCTTTGAACAACACACACACACATGCATAACATACACACAAAGAACACTCCAAGCAGTAATTCTAGGATAATAAGAAAGGAAAAATGTGGCTTCCTAAATTAACATAGTCTGTGAAGATTTCACTTTCCAAATGAAGAAAGAACTTTTCTATTATTATGTGAAGCAGTTTTCACTTTTCTTTCTAAGCCACCAGCTTTCAAACTGCTCAGTGGTCAACTTGAACCAGAAAAAGAAGTCTGCCTACTGGTCTATCCGGACCAGGCCCCATAGGGTGCCTTCTCTAAAAACAGCATTTCCTTTCACAGCTGCTTCTTTCTCTCTCATCAGGACCTGCAACCACCTGCCTCAGACACACACATATACTGAGGAAGACAAAAAAGCTGCAGTTTTAAAGTAGCTCTTCTTTCTCTTTTTTGTCTTGGTACACAAGAAATTGTTGGTAATTTTGCTCCTAAGTAGAGGGTCTGAGTCAGGTTAGATTACCTTTGTATGATGAGATCCAGGACTAACTCTAGGCAAAACTGAGGAGTAAGGACAGCACTTTTTATCTCTCCTTTTAGACTCTTTTCATTCCTCTACATACTGACGCTACTTGCTTTCATGATTCTGGCCTCCCAGTACCCTCTGTTGTTCCATCACAACTAGTCTCTGATATGTTATTTACATACAGCCAAGTGTTACCAGATAAACATTCATAACAGGAGTTTGCAAACCCTATATCATGAATGCTTTTTGAGAATCTGGTGAAGATGAGCAACCTTTTTCCTAGAACCAGTGCCTACAGAAATGCGTGCACGTGTGTGTGTGTGTGTGTGTGTGTGTGTGTGTGTGTGTGTGTGGTGTAATGGAGTATTATTACTTTTTCTTTTTAGAGATGGGGTCTTGCTCTGTTGCCCAGGGTGGAGTTTAGTGGCCTGATCATAGCTCACTGCAACCTCCAACTCCTGGACTCAAGCAATCCTCCTGCGGGGAGGATCCTCAAGCATCCCAAGTAGTTAGGATCACAGGCATGTGCCACCAAGCCCAGCTGATATTTATTTAATTAATTTATTTTTTTGTAGTGACAAACTCTCATTATGTTGCCCAGGCTGGTCTTGAACTCCTGGCCTCAGGTGATCCTCATGCTTTAGCCTCCCAGTGTGCTGGGATTATAGGTGGAAGCTACTATTTGTGGCTATCAGGGATTATTGACATAGTATAATAATATTAAGAAATGGTAAGAACAAAAAATAGTAGATAAAGCAAGAGAATTACATTTTGCTCATTCCTGGCCTGTGCTTGAAAAGTGTGAGTTTCCCTGTAGAAGACCAAGGGGCTAAATCATACCATGAAACCCTGGTCATATATGCATGTTTAAGCATGCCTTGCCTCACACATTCTGAGGCAGTTCAAGAAAAATCATTAAAGTTTGCTGGGCTTGTACGCATTACTATATATATAACATTTCTGTTCTCTGTTCCTTACCACCAATTTGATTCTGGAGAAAAGCAAAATATAAAACGTCTATGAAGAAGAAAATAAGTTACCCCAAAGAAAGGCACCCCCACCAAGTTTTGGGAGGTGATAAAAACTTATAAAGGGAATCGTCTGTACATAGTAAATTATACATATGTAATTTACATATGTAAATATACCTCAAATTAATTGTATACATGTAAATACACTTCTAAACCTCAGGTTGTATTTTGGTAGTATATGGTCAGGCCTTATTCTTTCTCTTTCAACATATTATTATAAAAAATGTCCAATCTATTGAAAAGTTTGTAGAATTTTAGAGTAAATGCCCATAAATTCACTAGCTGTATCATTAACATTTTACTAGACTAATTGCATATCTAACCATCTACTGATTCCTGTCTTTATACTTCCATTTATCTTAATTTTGATGTATTTTGAAGTTAGTTACAATTTAATACATTTCTTCTCAATTATATTACCATGAGTATCTTTATTTAAGTTTAATATTTATTTAATTTTTTTTCTTTTTTAAAGGATCCTTCTTTTGGTACATAGTTGGCATCAATCACTGATTCCCTGTTCATCCAAAAGTGTAGAGGCCAAGGTGATGTCAGTCATTCATGGCTCCGTGTGGACTTCTCTAGTGATAGACAGTAACTCACTGACCATCAAACATTTGTTCCCCTTTCATTGATAGAGCTGTTGCTGGAAAGAAGTTGCCAAGTTAGAATCTACATTTCCCGGCCGGGCGCGGTGGCTCAAGCCTGTAATCCCAGCACTTTGGGAGGCCGAGACGGGCGGATCACGAGGTCAGGAGATCGAGACCATCCTGGCTAACACGGTGAAACCCCGTCTCTACTAAAAAAGACAAAAAACTAGCCGGGCGAGGTGGCGCGCGCCTGTAGTCCCAGCTACTCGGGAGGCTGAGGCAGGAGAATGGCGTAAACCCGGGAGGCGGAGCTTGCAGTGAGCTGAGATCCGGCCAGTGCACTCCAGCCTGGGCGACAGAGCGAAACTCTGTCTCAAAAAAAAAAAAAAAAAAAAGAATCTACATTTCCCCTACCCTTTGCCTCCAGATGAGGCTATGTCACTAGATTTTGTCAATGGATTATAAACAAAAGAGTTGCATATCATTCCAGGCCTAGATGCTAAAGTAAGGAGTCTAGGGCACCCCAAACTCTCTTTTCGCCATTTACTGACTAGGATTCAAGAGTCTTCAATATTTTGGCTTCCCTGGGCCATATTGGAAGAAGTAGAATTGTCTTGAGCAACACATAAAATACACTAATGATAGCCAATGAGCTTAAAATAAACACAAAAAAGTTTCAAAATGTTTTAAGAAAGTTTATGAATTTGTGTCGCACTGCATTCAAAGTCATCCTGGGTCACATGTGGCCCTGTGGGTCATGGGTTGGACAAGATTGGACTAGATGATACCAGGGTGACGTTGAAGATGCTAGATTGTAGAAGACAAGACTTAGCTTGGGTTCTTGAGTCACTATTTGAAGCTGAGCCACCATTTGAAGATGAGACCGTGATTTAATTGAAAAATAAACTCTGTTTTGTTAGGCTGGAGAGATTAGGGGTGGATTGATATTGATGAAGTGCCAAACTGAAAGTAGTGTTTAGAATATGGCCCAGAATCAAGGCTAGTGCACTGGGAATGTGGACAGCTGAGCTGAGGTATTGGGTGGGTTCAGGGATATGGCATTAGGTAGAATATAATGGAGGAAGAATCATTTATGAAGTGTGCCTTTTTCTCTTTAGCCTTCACATCCCCATGACTCCCTAACCTCTTTTCTCACTATTCTTCCTGACTCTATTCATCCTGACTGAAAAATCTTGTGACGTGTTTGACCTCCTGAAAGAGTAAGTTGCTAGTAGGTGACAGTCATGTTTCTTAAACCCATGATGGCATTCTTCCTCTTATGCTATGACTAACTCCTATCTCTGATTGACACGGTTACAGTACCATGCCTATTTGGCATTCCTGCATCCTCATCCAAATGTTTGACAATGTGATATTCTGATCTAGCTTCCTGAGCTTCCATTTAGGTTTAGACATTCTTGAAATATAGAGCTGTCCTTTTCCCCAATACTTCCTTCTCTGTGCGATATCTTTTCCCTTAAAGCTGGATATTTTCTCCTTCTATCATCATTTGTCAACAATCCTGCCAACTCTCAGTGGCATTCATGACCTTGTATGGATTTCACTGGGTTAAGTGCCTCAAGTTCATTTTGTTTATTACCCATACTTCTTTCATTGCTATAGTCACTCTGAAGATGTCAGATTTACCCTATGATTCTATTCTGTGTCATTTCCTTTTATAAATTACTTGGCATCTTCTCCATTGCTTCTTCCCCCCCCCCTCCTAATTTATACCTAATAACCTCCAAGGGCAGTATTTTATAGTGCAAGCTGGGCCTTTCCCCCCTCTTCTCTCAGTCTTCAATTGAAATCTCTCTTTATCCTGTTGGCAAGTCTCCTAGAAAATATATTCTTCTCGGGTCCCATGAGATAAACTCTATTTCTTGCCAAGAGCATTTCATTTTTGGTGTCATAAGTCATGATCTAAAAAAGAAGAAAAAGCATATTATTTTCTTTGACACAGTTTCTATAGTCAGCTGTTCATGTCTCATAATCTCTAGTTGATTCTTAAGTCATGACCTTTAACTGGAAACAGAAATGGAAAGTTCGCCTTTAGCCTTAAGCAATTTTGGTTTTAGCATAATAATTTATGAAAACTAGAGAAACTTTTGACAACTTTTGATCCCACATAATTTATACAGGATACAGATATATGTTATAATTAGTTCAAAGAAATTATACCATGAATATATAAAAAGCATTTTACACAATGAATGACTGTGAGGTATAGGTTCCAGTTGGATAAGAACTGAGGCTAGGATAGGCTGATTCGTGGAGTCAGTAAACTTCAATTTCTAGTAGTAGTCCACTTATGTGTAGAGTTCCAGAACTCTCACTGAAAGATAATTTGAGCCTTATTAATATTTGGGCTTCAGATATGAACAACTAAATTTAGTGAGCAAGAGAGGGTAGTGGTCATAAAAGCTAGATTGCAAGTGGATGATGTGTACAACTGACCCTCCATGAAGAAAAAGTCACCTGAACTAAGAAAGTTATTAGGCATGACAGTTCAGACTAAGCAACTAGGCTTGACTGTGGGAAGAGAACAGAAGGTAGTCACAAAACAATAGGTAGAACAGAAATTATTAGCTCACTTGTCTTAGAGGCACTTATGTGTCCAGGAGAGATGGGGACTTAAAGATAATACTAAAATAACCTTATTATTATGGGGCATACAAATTCCGTGGTTGTTTATAGAAGGGGATTTGCCTTTTGCATTACTATGTCAGCACCGAAGATCAAGGGATGGCGAAAATGTAGAGAGATCATAAATAGCAACAGCAAAACCAAAAACAGAACAACAACAAAAGCTATGTCAACCTCATTATGGGAACAAATAATTCTACTGCCATTAAATCTATAAGCAAAGGCGATGGTGAACAATATCTGAGATGAATGGCAAAGAGCTCCCAGAGCAGAAGGAAAGCAGAGATTCTCATGTTTTAAAATGATTTGCTCTAATCAGGTACAGTAAGATGACAAACACAGAGATAACAGCCTTTGAAAGAAAAGCTTACTACTCACAGTTTCCAAGATGAGAAGATACATCATGCAACATAAGGCCATATGAGGAGGTACAGGCTTAGTCAGAGGGCATAAGGAGAAAGGGGGAAGCATGGGCCTGAGTCTTGATTACTATAGTGGTGAAAAATTGGTAGGTGGGGGTGTCTCCAACCGGACAGAAAACAAAGCATAGATGTTGGGGTTTGTAGTTAGTAACAAATGTAGTCTGTTAACATGGCCTTGTGACACTGTGTGCCAAAATGTCAATCACAGACTCCGAAAAATGATTATTATATGCACTAGTGATGAAGATTGTCTGACAAACCCTACTTTGGTGTCTTTGGAAAGAAACCAGAAAAGGAAGGAGCTGAGAAGATTTAGAAAAATCTTTCTTAGGGAAAACAGAGAGCCTCTTACTTTTAGGAAAGAGAACATTTTGCTTACACTTGGAAACGTGAATTAATGGAGATTTGATGAGGCTTCTCATTTAACAAAGACATTTTGCCAATCTTGGACTACTATTGGATCAGCTCCTACATTTTGAAAGTAGAAGCACCCTGGCACTAACTCAGTAATATAAATGTTAAGGCATTTATCTTGAAAACACAGATGAAAGCAGGAAAAAAGAAAAGGATTTTCCTATAACTTGGTGAGCCTGCCAGAATATGCCAAAAGAGAAAGAGGTTTTTTCCTTTCATCATGGGGTTAACCATTTTTGTAGGTGTCAATATTCTCTGAATATTCATAGATTGTTTAAATTAGCACAAATTGATACAAAATGAAGAATAATATATGAATAAAAATGTCCTGGGACTAGAAGAATAAACATCATAATAATGTCAAGTTAATGTAAAATGTTAACACAGTCAGGTTTTTTTACATGGAGATAAGTTATTTATAAAGTTAAAATGGAATAATAAGCATCCAAGAGTAGTTATGGAAACAACAAAATAGAAAAATAATATGTAGATGCTAGCAATATCAAATATTAAAACATATTATAAAACCTCTATAATTAAAATGACATGATTTTAGCTTATAAACAGATGAAAAGCAAAGGGTACAGAATCAAAATTCTAGAAATAGACAAAATGTAAAATTTTTATGTCTAATAAATGTGACATCTCAAACCAATTGAGAAAATGTAGGCCTTTTAATACAAGATATTGGAGAATTGGTAAGACATTTGAAAAAGATCTTTTTCTTACTTTATCCATACAGATAAGTTCCAAATGACACAGTGATATTAATGTAAAAAAAGAATGAGGCTGGGTGCAGTGGCTCATGCCTGTAATCCCAGCACTTTGGGAGGCCAAGGTGGGCAGATCACAAGGCCAGGAGATCGAGATCATCCTGGCCAACATGGTGAAACCCCATTTCTATTAAAAATACAAAAATTAGCCTGGCGTGGTGGCACGTGCCTGTAGACCCAGCTACTCGGGAGGCTGAGGCAGGAGAATCACTTGAACCTGGGAGGCAGAGGTTGCAATGAGCCAAGTTCGTGCCACTGTACTCTGGCGTGGCGACAGAGCAAGACTCTGTCTCAAAAAAAAAAAAAAAAAAAAAAAAAAGAATGAAACCATACATGTCACCAGAAGAAAACATAGGCCAATACCTTTATAAATTAGGAAATAGGAAGATTGGAAAAAGCCTAACCATGACCATGAGAGCTACATTCTTGCTATAGGCTCTGTTCCCTGTCTTTTCCAGCTTTTTAGAAGCTGCTATGTTCCTTGGTTCATGCCATAAGCCTCTGAATTCTACTTCCCTGTTAACAACTCCCATGGCTCTGACTTTTCCTGCTTTCATCTTATAAGGACCCTTGTGATTAAATTGAGCTCACCAGGATAACCTCCTCATTTCAATATCCTTAACTTATTCATATTTGCAAAGTCCTTTTTGCTGTGTAAAGTAACTAACTCACAAATTCTGAGACATGGGTGTCTTTAGGAGGTTACTATTCTGTCTACATAGTCTTTCCTCTGACTCCCAAAGATTCACAGCCATTCCGCATGTCAAATATTTTCATCCCATTCCAAGGTTCCCAAAAGTCTCTACCCATTAAAGCATGAACTCAAAGTCCATACTTTCATCTAAATCTCATCATCTCAGAATCCCAGATCTCATGATCTCAATCAGGAAAGGGTGAAACTCCGGGTATGAGCTAGGGGCAAAATTTATCTTCCTCCGTAGACCTATATAAAACCAAAGAAGTTATCTGCTTCTAAAATACAATGGCAGAGGAAGGCAGGCATAGAGTAGCAGTTTCAGACATTTCCTTTCAAAAAGGGAGAAAATTGAAGGGAATAAGGAGACACTGTTCTTAGGTAATTTTGAAATATCACTGGGCAAACTCACATTAGGTTTCAAGGCCTTTAATTAATCCTCTTTGCTTTAACACTCTGCTCCCCGGGCTCAAAGCCCCACCCTCAGAGTCACTCCTTATTTTATATGAAGGGCAGCATGTATTTTCCCCGAGTTGTTTTATCAGCTTGTTTCCTGAATGTAGCAATTCCAGCAAGGGGGTTGACAGCCTTTTTTAATTGTGTCCTCTCTCTGTCCCTTTTGATCCAAGCTGGCAGTATTTCTGTTGGCATAAAATTCTCAAGTACTTTGTCTTCCACGTATGTCACAGGGGTTCACTTCATTAGAGGATAGGCTCCTCCATAGAGGTATCCTAGACAATCTCACCTGTATCGTGGCTTCTGTTGAGTTGACTTAGGGGTTCTGTGAGTAACAAGCCTAACTACAGATATATTCAACAAGATAGATGAATCTCAAATGCTTTATGGTAGGTGAAAGCAGCCAGGCTCATTTATATGACATCCTATAAAGGCAAAACTACAGGGATGGAGAACAGATTAGAGGTTGCCAAAGACTGCAGTGGGGTGGAGGTGGGGAAGTTTGATTGAAAAAGGGAGCGCAAGGTAATTTGCAGGGAACAGTGTTGATCATAAAGAACAACTGGGCTCCCAGCTAAATTCCACTCTCGAGCTTGGAATCTTGGCCCTAAGTGAAAGCAACTGACCCCATTTTTTCCACCCAAATGATTGCTTTTTTGGTTTGCCCCACCCTGTATCCTGTCCCCATAAAAACAAGACCAGCTGGCAGAAAAAATAAGGAAGAAAAAAGAGCAACACAGCAAATCTGCTGAGCCTTGGGCTGAGCAGTGAGCAGAGAAGCAATTGAAGTTCAGGGTCCTTGTGTTTTCAGAGGGGAGCCCAGCCATAGACGGTTGGGCTTTAGAGAAAGAGCATCTTCTTCCTGCACCAACCCCTTTCCAGCTCCACTTCCACTGAGAGCCACTTTCACTGTTCAAAAACTTCTTCTGAATTCATCAGTTTTCAAACAGTTTATGTGACCTGATTCTTCCTGGACTCCAAACAAGAACTCAGGTGTCAGAAAGGGCGGGTTCAGGAGGCTGACATCCTGACCCTTTATTGAGCTGTTAACACTTAGTCATCTACAGACTGCAAGCTGAGTAAAATGAGCCACTCCAGTTCCTGCCCAAAAAGGAGGTCAAGGTCAAGGGAGATATCCCATCTCATTCATGGAACTGTTCTGTATCTTGTCCTGGTGCTTATACAACTCTATGCATTTGTCAAAACTTATAGAGCAAGATCACAAAGAGTGATACTGACTCGATATAAATTAAAAATAAGTTATAAAACAATAGGAGACAGAAGAAGTAGAAGGGAAATGTAGACCTCATTAGATGACTTCACATTCTTGTGAAAGATCTAGAATGAAAGTGAATATAAGAGAAAAATAAGCTATTTCTCCCAGGAAAATACAATTTGTAATTACTCCTTTTCTTTCTCTACCTATTTCACGCTTTGTAAGGAAGGCAGATTCTATAGAGGAAGCCCAGCACCCATGTTAAAAGCATCCTACAATGAGCTCAGCTTTAAGGCTGAACTTTGATTTCTAATGCTTTAAAATAGAATTCAACAAAGCTAGGGTTTCACTCTCCACTTAAAGTGTACAGCATTTGCTGCCCTTTAATTCATTAATAATGGAATAATTTGGATACTACACTATAAGTTACTTGAGGATAAGATCTGGTTCTGCCTCACTTTGCTTTTCTCAAACTTCCTATCACAATCCCTTGCTAATACTGCAGGCCTTCCATAGAGCTACAGTGACATCTGTCAACAAACATTCTCTCTTAGAAATGCAAATGCCCTACAGGCTTTGAGTTGTTTTGTTGTTGTTGTTAATACTGCCTTATATTTCTTATATTTTCTACAGTAAACATACATTACTTTTTTAATTAGAAAAAAGCAATAAAAATTATTTTGCAAATGCAAACACATCTGGGAGGGTTGCTTCAACCTTACTGCTTTTCTTGAAAGAAATGAGCTCTGTTGCACGGAGGGAGTGAGTTTTGACTTGGAAAGGGTATAATAAGTCATTTGACAACAAGGACTACTTTTGGGATGGGGCTTAGAGAATCTGGAGAGCACCAGAGGTTTGATGGGAGGTGAGCAAAGATGCAGAAAGGGAGGTGGAGGGAACTGGTTAGGTCTGAAATACATGCAATATTGTCAAAGTTTTTTCTGATACCACGTTAATAATAATAGGAAGAAATAATTTTGCCTTTTTCTCTTTCATCCAGACTGACTTGATTCTTGAGAGCAGAAATCCAGAAAACCTCATATTTGCTAAATGTTTTTCACCCCAAAGTACAGAAGCTAATGTAGGTTGGTGGCAAAGTTCTTCAGATTAGCAAGGAAATTAGAAAAATAAAAACAGTGTAGACAGTTTTACATAGAGCTGTTTAGTCATTTAAAAATTTTTTGATATAATCTCCTCTCTAATTTTTATGTTAAAGTATTTTTTACTTTACAGAGAGATAATGATAGATGATCTCAATTATTCATTAAAGACTTTTCAAGTCCTTGAAATCTAAATCTGGGCTTTACTGCATTAGACTGTAAGCTCCATGATGGTAAAGAGTGAGTTTTAGTCTTTATCTCCTACTTTTATACCCTTGTGCCTAGCACTGTGTCCAGCACATAAAATGATATAAGCCATTATATGTTGATTCTCTGACCATGGTAATTCAGCTACATTATGACCTGTTTGTATTTCTGAATTAGACTGGAATCTAATCCCATTGAATAACTCTTCAGGTTATACATTCCAAGTTGACAGAAAGTTCCTAAACAATATGTTCTCTTGTTATAAATTTCAAACATAACTCTTTCATATCCCATTTGGTGTAATTCTGACAAAAATATACACTAGTTTGTTCACTTATTAGTAGTCTGACACCTTTCAACAAAATGGAAGCTTCTGTGAGTTTAATACAGAGCCTGGCACATAGAAAGTCTCAACTTTTTGTTGTTAAATGAATGAATGTGTTAACTCTATCATCTGCCCAGTGATGAAGTCTTGGTTATATTATGCCCCATGGTGGTAGGCACATCTGAAATTGTGTAATCACATTTTTAACCTTCTCTGCCACCATTCCATGTCATGTGCTACTGGGACATTAAACTATCAGAGATGGTATCTGGGCTGAGTGTTAGAAAGATAGGTCTGAATTTTCCAGGAGTGAGTGTAAGGGATTGAAGGAGGAAGTATGGGAGGAAAAAGAGGGAACTGTGTACCAAATAGAACAGCACATTATTTCAGGCTCAGAATGACAGAATTTTTCTCTGTCTTGACATAGTCATACTTTTCCAGACACCCCTAAACAAAATAACTTACTGTGATTTCTTGTATTCATGTTGGCCTCTTAAGTGGACTAAATCCTTCAGGAGGTTGAAACCACTGTTATTTATCTTTGGTTTTATAGAATCTTACCCAAAGGAGTACCCAATGAATATTAATTAAATCAATGTCTAAGTGTAAAATCTTTCTTTTTTTTTTTTTTTTTCCGAGACGGAGTCTCGCTCTGTTGCCCAGGCTGGAGTGCAGTGGCCGGATCTCAGCTCACTGCAAGCTCTGCCTCCCGGGTTTATGCCATTCTCCTGCCTCAGCCTCCCGAGTAGTTGGGACTACAGGCGCCCGCCACCTCGCCTGGCTAGTTTTTGTATTTTTTAGTAGAGATGGGGTTTCACCATGTTAGCCAGGATGGTCTCAATCTCCTGACCTCGTGATCCACCCGTCTCGGCCTCCCAAAGTGCTGGGATTACAGGCTTGAGCCACCGTGCCTGGCCGTAAAATCTTTCTAATAATAACAGTAAAGTATGTCTGTAGTACTTTATAGTTTACGAAGACTATTGTTAGATTCATAAAACTGTTGAGGTTGATAGAAGAGGTCCTTATCCCCATTTTTCTAGTAAGGAAACCGAAGTTCACAGAATTGAGCATAGTCCGAGATCATGAAACCAGAGTGTGGTTAAGCTAAGACTTAAATCTAGGTCTCCTGATTTCAAAGCCAATGTTCTTGATACTCATCCATACATTCTTTTGTTCTTTCCTTCCATGAGTATTTATCAAATGGTACATTTTCCTTGATTCTTACATTTCCAAGCACAAGATAGGGTACACACAGAGAAGTTAAGAATTGTAATAGCTCTCAAAAGGACATGCCAGGTTGAGATCAGCAATGATATCCGGGGGTACCTGGAGCTAGTGAGGGGAAAGAGCAGGCTGGGAAGTGAAAACTGTTAATAGCATAATTCTAAGTTGAGTAGGGAAGGTTTAGTCCCAGGGAAATCATTTTAGGGAAAGAAAAGGAGGCAAAAAAAGAATAGGGATAAATGCAATACACATTCTGGATACAATTTCTGAGTCCAATCTGTATGCACAGTCTGGATACAGATCTTTGTATGGAGGCAAGACTCAATACAAGGATGTGGACCATCTGGGGACAGAGCTGATCTTGAGCCAACAGTGAGTAGAAATGCTTGCTCAGAGCACCAGAGATCTTTCAGATGCGGTTGCAAACAGAGTCCTCATAAGGTTTTTTTCTTGCACGTATTTAGATACGCCATTGATTTGGGGATGACCTGTGTTTATTTCTACACTAAGTCTGCAAAGTAAATAATCAGTTTAGTTTGTGAAGGTTCTTGTAGCCCCTCTTTCCAAGAATCATGTATCAATAATGTCAGTGACAATATTCAGATTTTGTGCATCAAGTCAATGCGCCTAAATGCAGATTATTGAACAGCTTCTCCGTGTTGGCAATTCAGCAGGTATGCAGAGCGCCACACCCTGATGACCTGCTGCTAAAGTGTTTTCCATACTGAGAATTCAGCAGGAATACAGAGCACCACACCCTGAGGACCTGCTGCTAAAATGTTTATTGTTGTTTAGGTACAATTATTCCCCACATTCATAACATATTCTACTTTAAGGGCTGATTGTAAAATTCAATTTTAAGAACATATTAAATAAAAGTGTTACTCTTGGTTTTGCTTGAGTTTGAGGGAAAAAAACTAATATCAACACTAGACAAATGCCAGCATTGTGATATATAATTAAATTATGTATCACCCAAAGAGAAATCTGTTTTCTTTCCCTTTGACCCTCCAACTGAAATATGTGCAAATTTTGTTTTGTAGTTTCCATTCCATTTAGTGTCTGTAAATCTGTCCTAACCCATTTGGTTGCTCCCAAACTCCACACTCCATTTTCCTTTACTTGGGAGGAGGTCTCTTAATGACAGAATGGCAAACTGGGATGCCTAGACAATGTGTAATCAAGATGTGTGCTCAGCTCAGACTTCCACTATTTTTAACGCTATGTAAAGACATGTTCCTCTGATGAGTCAACATTATGATCCACTAATTGAAGCCTGAAAGCAGAATGAAATTAATGCCTTATAAGAACACAGTGTCAGGCCTGGACAGAGAGGGGTGTCACACAGTGTACGAATTTCATAATGCATCAGAGGGGCAAAAAATGACCAATTTCCATTAAAAAAAATCTCATCCCCTCAGAACTACAAAAACTGCCCTGACTAGACATCTTTTCCTTTCTAAATGCTTCATAAAACTGTGATGGAAAATGAAACATTTTTAGAAATCCCTAACCTCTGGAAAGACTAAGGTTGCCAAGCTTTTACCTAATAGCTTTGTCATTTCCAGCCTCTCCAGCTTCCTCTGCAAATGCATTTCCTTGTTGATGGAAAGCCTCCTGCCCTTGCCTATTAGTATTTATTTGGTTGATGTGGGATTGAAATTTCTATGATTGTTATCTTTTCCTAGATAGATCCTTAAACCCCATGTAATGGAAACTTTTAATAAAGCAGTGATTCTCTAGGTTTATTCATTCCTTCACTACCGCTGAGAATTCATTCTAGCGAATAGTAATAATGGGTATATTTCATAATTATTAGGCTTGTTCAGTTAGAAAAAAGGCATTGAGAAGTACTGATTCAAATATAAAGGAGGAAGCCGTTATATTTGAAGCAGTAGACTGGCTTGGTATAAAGGGTGTTTCAGGAAAAAACTCATTGATTTTTCTCTACTCTTACACCACAATGACAGTCAACACAGATGTCTGTGACCCAATGTGGGAGATTTCTCCCACACAGCAAGTAGCAGACACCAGCTGGGTGTCCTCTAATTCAATTTCATCACTATCTACCTGAGGATAGCATCACATCTCACAAGGCGAGGGCTCAGTCCTCAAAACTGCCCCTGTCCCACATCCGTTCCAAGTCTCAGCCTCCACAACATCTGACTGACTGACTTCAAGTTGGGGTTCCTGTGATCCCCACTTGTGGTTTGACTAATTTGCTGGAGCAGTTCAAAAAATTCAGGGAAACACTTACTTATGTTTACTGGGTTTATTATAAAGGATATTACAAATGATACAGATGAAGAACTCTGTAAGGTGAGGTATTAGAAAACAAGTGCAGGGCTTCCATGCCTTCCCTGGGTGCATCACCCTCCAGAAACCTCCACGTGTTTAGATATCCAGAAGCTCTCTGAACCCAGTTCTCCTGGGTTTTATGGAAGCTTCCTGACATCAGAAGACTCTCTCTGGAATGAGAGTCTACGATCCACAATTAGAAAGGTTGAGGAAGAATAGAATCCTGCCTTGGAGCAGGTAAGAGGAAGGAAGGAAAATGTCAGAGAGATTCTGTTTCCACTTCTAAGGCCTAACACAGCCAACTTTATAACAAAAGACTGTAACAAGGACTATGGGAGTTATAAGCCAAGAACCATGGACAAAACCAATACATGTACCATAGCACCACAAAGGGAAAAGGAAAAGTGAGACAAAGGAAAGGAGACATTCAAGTCCTTCTGAGCACCTGCTGAAAGTATACTCTTTGAGGAGATGAGTACTTACCAGTACTAAAGGAAGTAGGCACATTGATGGGAAATGATTACAGAGCATGGTCAAGGTCTTTAAAAACTTATGTAGCTGTTGGAATGATGAGAACAGAGAAAAATCAAAGATCCTGATAAGTTGTGTGTCTTGACCAGGTAGCCACACCCCTCAGTTCTCAGCTGTATACCAGATGATCTCTAAGAAAGTAACATTCTAACATTTTACTGTGTTTTATGAGTGTGCTGACTTCGCATATATATAATTTTTTTCCTGCTCCATTTGCTAAGTAAAACGGAAGTTACCTCTAGGTAAAACTGAAATGGCTGCTTTAGATCCTAAAAGACTATATGCTCCACTTAATTCAAATGAATAAGCACTTGTTGAGTGTCTTCTATGCACCTGGCTAGTAGTATATTAAGGAGTCTAAGAGAATTCAGAAGAAAAATATAGCCCAATCTGTTTTGATTAAGAACTAACAATATAATTCTGATAAAACAGAAATAGTTGAAGAAGAGTGTGGGTTTCTAATAAGATTCTGAATTACATATTATGTAATCAAGCTACAAACAGTTCATCCACTGGAAATCTTTTTAGAGGTTCATTGGCCATCCTTTAGGTTTATAGTAAAGGTGTTTCTTGACCACCATTTACTTAGCGAGTCAAAAGTGCTAAAACCTGAAGTCAAGGATCACAGGGAGAGTCATGGGTGGGCAAGACTGGGTTTCCCACAGTACCTAAAGTATTTTGAATACAGCCAATACATGTATTTATCTTATTGGTTAAACCCAGTTTAACTTTCTTGTTTCATTTATCCTCAGTTCTGTGTCTGCCTCCCCTACCTCAGCCCCAGGTGAGGACATCTGTTAGAAATTCTACATTAAAACATAAGTAGTAACTTAATAACAGAAGTTCTGTCATTTAGCCTCAGATATATTCATCCAATTAAGAGTTCAACTTGTTCACACCATTGCTTGCATGTTATTTATAGAAATGATACTATTTGCAATACAAAAATTGCAAAGTAGAGAGGATGAGCTTGAATTTTTAAAGAGTGACTTATTTTTCTTAGAATTGCAATTGAATTAGTCCTTTAATTAATGTCAGAGATGCATAAGCATCTCCATGTGGAAAAAAATTGTGGAAATCTCTTTCAGAATGTAATTGGGGAAATCCTCAAGTCAGATGCTTAGGCTAAATCCTGGTTCTTAGAAAATGAACCAAAGAGAATGTAAACTTATCTTTTTACCTGACACACTGAAAGTATCAGGTATGCTGGTGAGGGTGCGGGGGTGAGAGGGGACTAATACATATGATAACCTACTTCTGTCACTCTCCTATAAAACAAGACTGTCCTATGCCATGAAATAAAAATATCAGTGTGTGTGCAGAACACCCAAGAATTAAGAAAGGCTTCTCATACTAGCAATGGACACATCTCTTAGGAAATAGCCTATTCTAGTTGATCTGGAGTTGCCCCATGGGTTCTTCTTGCCTGCTGTACAGATAAAAACAATTCACAGAGACAGTAGTTTTGCAGTAGAGAAAGATTTTAATAATCACAGGGGAGTCAAGGAGAAGGTTGGAAGAAACTACTCAAATCAGCCTCCCTGAGAACTCAGAGGTTAGGGTTTCTATGGTTAATCTGCCAGGCAGGGAGCTAGGAAATGGGTGCTGATTTTTTTGGGTTAAAATCATAGGGGTATGAAAAACAGTCTTCACATGCTCAGTTAGCCTCTGGGTGGGGGGCCACAGGACTGACTGGTTCAATCATGAGTCATGGATCTGGGAGAAGTTAGTCTCTAGAATACAAAAGTCTGGTAAACATCTCAAAAAAACAATCTTAGATTTTATAATAGTGATATTAACTATAGGAGCAACTGCGGAAGTCACAAATCTTGTGATCTCTGGCCACATGACTTCTTAGCAGTAAGGGATTACAGAAAAGCAAGCTAAGGAACAAGAGCTGGTTATTGTTTAATATCTTAGCAGAATTCAGGTCTCTCCCATAATCCTAGTCTCCTGGCCTTTTGTGAGTCTTACAAAGGTGATTTCAGTACCCAAAGAAGGAGGGTGTCAGTTTTAGGAAGGGGCTAGTATCATCCTTGATTCAAAGTTAAACTATAAACTAAATTCCTCCCATAGTTAGATTGGCCTACACCCACAAATGAAGGAAGCCAGCCAGCCTATGAGGCTAGAAGCAGGATGGAGTCAGCCATGCTCAGCTTCTCTTGCGTCATAATCTTTGCAAAGGCAGCTTCAGAACTGGGGGAGCCACAAAGAAAGACTTTATAGATGAGTATTATAGGCAAGAGAGAGTAGTGACTGACCTGAGAGCAGTGTAACTGATTTGAGATACACTCTTATCCTCGCTGAATTTAGTTGGTCCTACTTGCTACCCTCAGCAGAGCAACTTTATGTGATTTTTTTTTCCACAAGAGATACGTTTAAGAAGACTAAGTCTATAAGTTGGACCAGACCATTGCAATTGTTTCTGGACTGAATTTGAACTAAAAAACACAGAAAAAGTCATCAGTTATTCCTTAAACTAAAAGGACAATTAGAGTCAGGGCTGGAGTCAACACCATTCCATGGAGATGCATGAAAGCATAAGTTTTGAGGGAGCAGGAAACACAGAAGTAGATGATGAACCTAACATATACAGCAAGGGGCATATACACTAGTCAGTAACAAGGAACAAGAGTAAGAGATGGAGGGAGAGCACCCCTGACTCAGTTCCTGACTTTCTTGTTCTCAGTTTCAGGTCATGTGCAGCCTGGCTATGCTTAAATTTGGGGTAATGTTGTCACTTGTTTTCAATAACCATATCCCATGACTTTGCTTTTGCTAGTCTGATTAGGTTATTGTCCTTGCAACCTAACTATTTGCCTAGAAAAAGACACAGTGAATTAGGAATAGAGTTAGAACTTAAAACTTCAGCAAGGCCTCTACCCTCCAGGTCAGTGGGATGCCATTTTACCCATGGCATCCCACTGCCAGCTGACCAACCACAGTGCCTAGGCTAATATTCTTTTATCCAAGGTTTTATTTGGTTGTTTCCTAGCACTTAGTAAATGCAATTTTGCAACGGAATTAAAAATCTCAAAACACACACACACAAATGCAAAAAACAAACCCTGCAAAACCACACAAATTCCTAGAGGGCTTAAATGATTTCTGTAAGAAGATAGTATCTGGACACTCATTTCCTCAAACATTAGGCTAATTTTTACTAGTTTCAAATCTTCTTAGGAGCAGTACTGCATTTTGTTACTCTGCTAAACTGCTGGGTGTGTTTTTTTAATCTATAAATTATTTAAACCTCTTATTATTGTTATTATTATTATTATTTGAGACACAGTCTCACTCTGTTGACAGGCTGGAGTGCAGTGGCACGATCTCGAGTCACTTCAACCTCCACCTCCTGGGTTTAAATGGTTCTCCCCTCAGACTCCCAAGTAGCTGGGACTACAGGCTCACACCATCACACCTGGATAATTTTTGTAGTTTTAGTAGAGACAGGGTTTCACCATGTTGGTCAAGCTGGTCTCAAACTCCTGGCCTCAAGTGACCCAACTGCCTCAGCCTCTCAAAATGCTGAGATTACAGGCATGAGCCACTGTGCCAGGCCAATAATTACTATTTTTTGGAAACACACTACTAAGTGAAAAAAAAAAAAAAAAAAAAAAAAGCCCAGATTACAAGGAAGTATAGTATGTTCCCAAGTATCTTTTGTAGTTACCTTATTATCTTTACTGGTTCTCTTGTTTTATGTGTGTGTGTCTATTTGAATTGCTACCAATGGTTACTAACTTTCAACCTGAAAAACTCCTTCAGTTCTTTTTTTTTTTTTTGAAATGGAGTCTCTCTGTCACCCAGGCTGGAGTGCAATGGTGCAATCTAGGCTCACTGTAACCTCTGCCTCCTGAGTTCAAGCAATTCTCCTGCCTTGGCCTCCAGAGTAGCTTGGATTAGAGGTGCCTGCCACCACGCCCAGCTAATTTCTGTATTTTTGAGTAGAGACAGAGTTTCATCATATTGTCAAGGCTGGTCTTGAACTCCTGATCTCAGGTGATCTGCCTGCCTCGGCCTCCCAAAGTGCTGGGATTACAGGTGTGAGCCACTTTACCCGGCCCAGTGTGTCTTATAAGGAAAGTCTGGTAAAAACAAAATGAAAAACAAACAAAAAAACTCTTCCCTCTGTGTTTGTTTATTTGACATGTCTTCATTTCACTATTATTTTTGAAAGATAGTTTTGCTGGATTAGTATTATTGGATAAGAAGGTATTGTTTCATTTTGTTTCTTTCGCCACCTAAATTGTCATCCCAGTGCTTCTAGCCTCCATTGTCTTCAGTGACAAATCAGTTGTTAAATATACTCAGATGCTTTTTATGGGAAAAATAGCTTTTTCTTGCAGCTTTCAATATTTTCCTCTTTGGCTTTCAGCATTTTATTATGATGTGTCGCAGAGTGGATCTGTTTGCATTTTGCTTACTTGGAGTTAAGCTTTTGGATGTGTAGATTAATTTCAGACATTATTTTTTTGAAAATGTTTTCTACTCCTCTCTCTCTACCATCTCCTTCTAGTACTGCCAGTGCTTCTATGTTAGTGCACCCAATGGTGTTCCACATTTTTCTTAAGCTCCATTTCTTTTTCCTTTGTTCTATCTGTTCTTCAGATTGCATAATGTCTATCAATCTATCTTCAAGTTCTCAGTTATTTTCTTCTTCCAATTCAGATCTACTTCTTATCTAAAATAACAATTATTTTTATTCAGTTACTGTACTTTTCAACTTAGAATTTCCATTTGGTTGTGTTTTATTTTTATAATTTTTATCTTTGTAGTGCTTTTTTCTATTTGGTGAAGAATTATCATCATACTTCTTTAAACATGTTTTCTTTTAGTTCATTGAACATGTTGATTATAAATGCTTTAAAGTCCATGTCTGCTAAGTTCATCATCTGGGCCCTCTTAAAGTCTGTTTTTATTGCCTAGTTTTCCCCTGTATATGGGTAACAGCTTAGTATTTCTCTAGAGTGAACACCACTCTGTGGTGTCGAAAACTCATTTTTGTTGAAAACTGGGCATTTTAGGTAATATATTGTAACAACCTTAGATACTGATACCTTTCTACTTGGAGTTTCTTTTTGTTTTTGTTCACTCATATTTTAGTGAGTTGACTGATATATTTTAGGGAAGTATATTTCCTACATTGCCTGAAGCCTCTGATGTCACCTTTTGGAAGGCATAGCCATGAACATTCGATCACCCTTGGATGATAGTTGTTTTATCAGGTCTCTCTTTAACTGATACTTTCCATGATAATTCTCCTAATCCCTCTAACTCTATCAGTGTGACACCCTGCTATTAGGTTTCTGCTAATTTTTGAACAGTTTTTCTATTGTCTTCAACAATGCTCTGTGTCACAAATTACTCCACAGTCTTATCCAGCTAAATTCAGAGACCTTTTCAGGTCTGGGTTTTTAAAAAAATGCCAGTCTTTGAGATTTGTTCTGATCCCAGGAGGTCAGTTCTTAGCTGTCTCTTTCCCTGATTCTCTCTGGTAAACTGGTCTATGCATTAGGTTATTGCTCTCATAAAGCTATCAGCTTCTTAATTGTATACCACCAAAATCCAGCTTTTTTCTTGAGAGCATCCTTAGGTTTTAACTTCCCTATACCCTTTTCCAAATAAAGTCCATTTTTGGGGGAGAAACATTTACACCCCTCTTTATTCTCATGGACTTTTCTCCTGATCAAAATCTCTGAGCCACTCCTTAGATGGACGTAGGGACTGTGACCTGCTTCTTGGGACACCCTGTTTTAGAAGGAGGGTGTTAGGTGGGGCCAGTAGCCTCTAGTCTGTTTTGTTTGCCTCTAATGGATGAAACTTCGACCCTATGAATGAACTAAAATGAGGCAATCAGGGCCTCAGTATTGTCTTCTGAGCCTGTTGTAATCCTTCTACTCTACGTATGAATAGTGGCTGGGTGGAAGAAGGGAGCCCCAACTTCTCAGCCACACTTGCCAGGAGCTTAGCTTCTGAAACTTGGAGGCAGTTGGAGGGGTGGTGAGAAATGTTGATTGTGTGCTTCTCCTAGGAGGCATTGTTTCGCTTGGTTAAAAGCTGAAGGGATCCGGAGCCCGATCTTCTGGGTCACACCAAACCAGAATGGAGCTTCTGTTATATTGAGCTGAAGAAGGAGAGTGGGTTTGCGACACAAGTATCACAGACACCACCTATTATTAGCAAAGATTTAATAGATTTTTGTCCATCAATGTTTACTTATTATCATAATTTACAGTCTAATTGTCATAACCAATTTATAATGATTTGTTCAAGAGTTTTTAAAATAATTTTCACCTGTTATGGTTATTTTAATTGGGAGTGAGGTGCCAGGGCTCTTCACACTGCTATTCCAGAAGTAGGATTCCAATGAGTTCCTTTTTAATATTTCACAGTTTCACATAATTTTCTATAATTTCTATCATGACTATGTATTACTTGCATTATCAGATACAATAAAGAAAAACAAGGTCAAATATTTCAGAAAAAAATTAGTTTTCTAAAAATAGGGGAAAGTAATGTTTAGTAGATTTTCAGAGGTTATTTCTTTAATGAATAGAAAACAATCTTTTGTATTTGAAATTCCAATTATTTTTCATACAAACAGGTGCATCCAATCAGCTTAAAGATGCATGAAAAGAATTGGTTCTCTTAAATATTCTCACTCTTCTTTTGCAATCAATTCTTATGCCAAGACTTTGCAGCTTTGGGTCTTGCCCTTGTCTAACATAGAGTGCAAGTTATTTTCTCCTTTCTATCTAGACTGAGAATTCTTGAGGTCTCCACAGTTTTCCTGCTCATGTTTGGACTTCATGGTATTCATCATACTGTTTACTTGAAATAATATTAATTTAGAATTGTTGTGTGCCAAAACTGTTAACATCCTGAGATTTTTACCCTATTTGTGAGCTAACAAGTTAGTGTGCCAAAGTTTCATATATACTTGTGGCAGAAGACACAAGACTCAGATGAAAGATAAAGAACATCTTACTACTCACAGCAATAGCCATAACCAGATTATTATCATTTTGCTTTGTTTCTCTGAGCCCCAGTTCCCACAGGGAAACACCGTGAGGGCCAGGTGATTCTTATATACCAATAGGTTGCATTATAGGAGAGGAACCCCAAGGTTCTGGGAGTCAAGTCTTTCATAATGCACAATAATTCTGCCTAAACGTTGCACTAGAGAGAGATATTATAAACTGGACAGTAAATAAACCTGCTGTTTACTACTGAGGGAGAGTCTATCTCTGGCTACCAAAATTGTTTGCTATACAAACATCCTTAAAAAGGCAGTCCAGTACAAAGCTAGTCAGTAGTGCTTGTACATGCAATATATACATAAATGTAAGAAACCAATGGAAAATTGCCTCCCAACAATGTTAATCGCTTAGGTCAAAAATTACCAAAATAACCTAGTTAGAAAGCAACAATGAGGAATGGAAATGTCATAAGAAAAAGTGTTTTATATAGGTGAAGTCTTCATATAACTGAAGCATATAGTTACAAATATCAGAAGTTGAAAAGATAAATATTTTTGATAAAACATGCCAAAAATATATAACAAATTCTTGTGTCATGTTAAACGCATGATGGAACCACTACAGACATTTATTAACATGCAGGCAGAAAATAATAGTCATAACTTGTTCTGTAAGATCACTGTGCTCTGGGGAGATTATACTGGTAGTTGCAGAAAAGGCCCCCCTTCGAGCAAATGTGACAATGCTCTACAGTAGGAATTGGCTAACCATCTAGTCAGACACGGGTGATTAAATCCTCAGAGCCAGCAGTTGGATACACAATTATTTAGGAATCAAGCTCAGAACACTACTTCTAAGAGCAAAAGAATTCTAGGATCTTATACCCTGTTCATGGAGTGGTGGAAAGTATATTTTCAATATATCAGCCAATCTATATCTTAGCACTAATTTTAATAAAAGAAAATCAATGAATAACACCCATTAAGCTAAATACAATCAACTAATTTCACCAGTGAAAAAACTATTTCTATCAATTAGCATGCTAAATAAAAAACCTCCAGTGTGAATCAAAATAGTTTAAAAAGCATTGTAACTGCATCCTTTCATATTAAATGCTAGTAAGTGTATTCTTAATTAGGAAAAAAGTCTGCCTTAGGGTGTACAGTAATTATACTAGAAATGTATACTCACTGAGCTGGTATGCAGTATAAATTACAGGTCTCATAGTAAGGGTTTACCATTAACCCATTTTTAGCTGAGATAAAGAGGCACAGAGAGGGTGGAAAATTTGCTTGGGCTCTCAAAGGTAGGAAATATCAGACCTAGTTCAGCATCTACTTTTGTTCGGTGCTAGGTTCTGCTGCATCTTTAAAATTTCCCTATATTCTGTCTCTACCAAGTAGTCGATTTTCATTCTTTACTTCTTTTATGGGTCCCCTTTCCCTGTTTCTATTAGTTAGCAATTTCAAATTTGCTGGGAGCTGAATATCTAGACAGATGTGTTCTTTGAACTTTTTGCTTTAAATTGCTGTCAATAAGACTGAATGAAAGAGTAGGGCCTGGGTTGGGTCTTGGGGGCTTGTGGTAGCTGCCTCTGGGATTCCTAAGGGCTGTGGAAATCTGTTCTCTCTGTAAGTGGGTTTGTGACTATGTTTAATTTTAAGGTTAACAAAAGGGAGAATGGGAGCAGGTGATGGTTGGGTTGTGCTTGATGACTCCAGCTCCATTCAGGAGCACGTTTCTGTGGTGACTGGATGGTATTGTGTAAGGATGATTATTAATTCCAACTATCAGCAGGGCTTGATTCAGATTAATCTCCATATGGCAGAGGGACACAAGAGATCTGAGCATAGCCCCCGATATACTTATCTGCACGCTGGCACAGAGCATGTCAGTTTCTAATTCTTCTTTGGGAATATATCATTTGATTCATGTGTGAAAGATCAGTGAGGGAGGAGTATAAATCCCACTTTTGTTCAGCCTTCTGGGCAGTTCGAGCCTGCTAATTTCTGCAATATGCATGATGTACGGCAACCTCTCAGATTTACAGTCTCTCCTTCAGGTCAAAATTAAGCAGGCGACCATTTATTAACATTTCAAAGACAGACCCATGTTCTGGGTAGCACTACAAGTTTGGAGAATTTTCATGAGTGAAAAACCCTTCTGAATCTCTTTACCCAAGCTGTTGATTTGTGGGAATCCATAAGCATACGTGATTGTTGGAGGGTGTGTTTTTTTTGTCTGTCTCTCCTCGTATCTACATAGCTTATTATCTCTGGTCAAATGTTTCTTCATCTGACAGATATTCCCTGATCACACAGTATAAAATAGAAATCATTCTTATCCATGCACCTCTCTCTCACTTCCCTTTTATATTGTCTTTATATACTTTCACAGAACGTATTACCATCCCATATGTACTTACATGCTGGTTAGCTGACTCCTTCACTTAGAATTTAAGTTCAGTGACAGCAAGAACTTTGTCTTGCTCCTGGCAACATCATTACAGCCTAGAACAATTCCTGGCACACAGTAGGGATTCAATACATATTTGATAAAAGAAAATGAAATTAAATGTTTACAAAGTTACTTCTCCTCTCTCCAGTGACAATGGGGAAAATGTAGCTAATATCATTCAACATTCAAAGTAAAGAACTTAAATGTGCACAATGCTGTTGGCAGAGCATATTTCATTTAACTGCCATTAGCCCTTGTCCTGGAATGACTTCATGCAATTGAATTGCAAATATTTCTGCCTTTACTTGGAAGAAACAGTAGAATTATGTGGTAGTAACTAAATGTTTTTTCTCCTGTTTTTTTTTTCTTTTTTTTTTTTAACATGCAATTACTATCTATAGAATAACTAGATTATTCTTAATAACAAGACACAAATAATAAACATTTTGATTAAGACAAGTTGGTGAAAGGCTAAAAGCTAATACAAAGTTGTTTTTTTTTTTGTTTTAGTTTTTGTTTTTGAGACGGAGTCTTGCTCTGTCACCCAGGCTGGAGTACAGCGGCGTGATTTTGGCTCACTGCAAACTCCGCCTTCCAGGTTCAAGCGATTGTCCTGCCTCAGCCTCCTAAGTAGCTGGGATTACAGGCACTTGCTCCCACACCTGGCTAATTTTTGTATTTTTAGTAGAGACTATGTTAGTCAGGCTGGTCTCAAACTCCTGACCTCATGATCCACCCACCTCGGCCTCCCAAAGTGCTGGGGTTATAGGAGTGAGCCACCACGCTTAGCCAAGTTTTTTTTTTTTTTTTTTTTTTTTTTTTTTAAAAACAAACATACATGGTTCCCTCAAATTAAGAAAATTGACTACATAATGAGAAAAAAGCTTACTCAATGGCCCCCAAATGAAGCCTTATCAATGTTTATTAGTTGAAATCTGCCGACCCTAAAATTAATTATTCTATTATTTTTCTTTAAAGTTTAATTTAACTGGTAACCATAATGACACAACAAATCTTTCAGGGAAAAAGGTCATTATGAAAAAGACAGGTGAGGTTAACCCAGTAATGCTTAGAAATTGCTAATGTATATATTCAACAATATACTCCTTTCCAGAACCACCAGCCTTTATCGAGCAATTCCTTACACATCTGCAGTAGAAGAGGAAACATTTTCACTTTCCAAAATTTTGGCACTGAATTCTAAAATCCAGCAAGACAATGGCTCCCAGGATTTTACATACTTCTTCATGATTTTCATCCATTCTGTGGTGAAGTGTGAAATGAGGTAAATATTTAGTCTGTCCACCAGACACCACTGTCAAAAGAGAGTATATACAACTTGGGCCACCCACACTTCAAAAGGCCATTATCGAAGGCTATTTCTGCACAGTCTTCTCAGTTGGTCATGTCTACCTATATCCCTAATGTATATTTTTGCTTTCAGTTGTAAAATTCTTGCCGCAGCTCTCATATCTCTTCCAATCTCCAACCTACCTATCTCCATCTCCCTTTTTATCTTTTTCCTTTTTTTAAAGAGATAAGGTCTCATTATGTTATCCAAGCTGATCTCGAACTCCTGGGCTCAAGTGATACTCTTTCCTCAACTTCTAGAGTATCTGGGACTAACTGAGCCCAGCTCCAATTCCCATTTTTAAGGTCAAACTTAGTTCAGCCTCTTTTAGGAAACCCTGTCTGGCCACTTTAGCTGATGGGTCCAAGCCTTCACTGGCATATAAAACTATATGGTGATTATGATGATAATGATGATGGTGATGACAACAATAAACACTTATGAGACTCTTACAATGTGCCATAACAGCAGTTTAATTACATTATTTTACTTGACACTCCCCTATCATATCAGGTAGATACTATCATTATTCATACTTTTGCAAATGAAGCTTAGAAGTATTTGTTAATGTTGGAAAACATCCACTAGATACAGATGAAGACTATAGTCAAACCCAGTGAATTTTCATAATGCAGAACTTCATTCCATGCTGCCTTACACAGGCATACCTCAGAGATATTGTTTGGTTCCAGGGTACCATAAAAGAGCAAATATTGCAATAAAGTAAGTGATATGGTTTGGCTGTGTCCCCACCCAAATCTCATCTTGAATTCCCATGTGTTGTGGGAGGGACCTGGTGGGAGGTAATTGAATCAGGAGGGCAGGTCTTTCCCATGCTGTTCTTGTGATGGTGAATATGTTTCATGAGATCTGATAGTTGTAAAAATGGGAGCCTCCCTGTACAAGCTCTCTTTGCCTGCTGTCATCCATGTAAGATGTGACTTGCTCCTCCTTGCCTTCCACCGTGATTATGAGGCCTCCCCAGCCACGTGGAAGTGTGAGTCCAGTTAAACCTCTTTCTTTTGTAAATTGCTCCATCTCAGGTATGTCTTTATCAGCAGCATGAAAACGGACGAATATAGTAAGTCACAAATTTTTTTGGTTTTCTAGTATAAGTTACATGTATACTATATTACAGTCTATTAAGTATGCAATAGCACTTTATCTAAAAAAAATCCTGATGTATGTACCCTGATTTTAAAAAAGCTTTGTTACTAAAAAGTTTTAGCGATTGTCTGAGCCTTCAGCGAGTCATAATCTTTTTGCTGGTGAAGGCTCATGCCTCAATGTTGATGGCTGCTGACTGATCAGGGCAGTGGTTGCTGAAGACTGGGGTGGCTGAGGTGACTTCTTAAAATAAGGCAACAATGAATCTCGCTACATTGATTGACCCTTTCTTTCACAAAAAATTTGCCTGTAGCATACAATGGCTGTTTAATAGAATTTTATCCACAGTAGAACTTCTTTCGAAATTGGAATAAATTCTTTAAAGCCCTGCTTTATCATCTAAGTTTATATGATATTCTAAATCCTTTGTTGTCATTTCAGCAATGTTCACAGCATCTTCACCAGGAGTAGATTCTATCTCAAGAGACCACCTTTTTTTTTTTTTTTTTTTTTGTTCATCCATAAGAAGCTACTCTTTATCCTTTCAAGCTTTATCATGAGATTGCAGCATTTCAGCCACATTTCCAGGTTCTACTTCTAATTGTAGTCTTACTATTTCTACCATATCTACAGTTACTTCCCCCACTTTTTTTTTAAATTATACTTTAAGTTCTGGGATACATGTGCAGAATGTGCAGGTTTGTTACATAGGTATACAAGTGCAATGGTGGTTTGCTGCACCCATCAACCCATCATCTACTTCAGGCATTTCTCCTAATTCCATCCCTCCCCTAGTCCCCTAACCCCTGACAGGCCCCAGTGTGTGATGTTCCCCTTCTTGTGTCCATGTGTTCTCCCACTTATGACAGAGAACATGTGGTGTTTGGTTTTCTGTTCTTGTGTTAGTTTGCTGAGAATGATGGTTTCTAGTTTCATCCATGTCTCTGCAAAGGACATGAACTCATCCTTCTTTATGGCTGCATAGTATTCCATGATGTATATGTGCCACATTTTCTTTATCCAGTCTATCATTGATGGGCATTTGGGTTGGTTCCAAGTCTTTGCTATTGTGAACAGTGCTGCAATAAACATACGTGTGCATGTATCTTTATAGTAGAATGGTTTATAATCCTTTTGGTATATACCCGGTAATGAGATTGCTGGGTCAAATGGTATTTCTAGTTCTAGATCCTTGAGGAATTGCCACACTGTCTTCCACAATGGTTGAACTAATTTATACTCCCATCAACAGTGTAAAAGCATTCCTATTTCTCCACATCCTCTCCAGCATCAGTTGTTTCCTGACTTTTAATGATCACCATTCTAACTGGCGTGAGATAGTATCTCACTGAGGTTTTGATTTGCATTTCTCTAATGACCAGTGATGATAAACAACAAACATATGAAAATGTTTGTTGGCCACATGTCTTCTTTTGAGAAGTGTCTGTTCATATCTTTTGCCCACTTTTTGATGGGGTTATTTTTTTCTTGTAAATTTGTTTCAGTTATTTGTAGATTGTGGATATTAGCTCTTTGTCAGATGGATAGATTGCAAAAAGTTTCTCCCATTCTGTAGGTTGCCTGTTCACTCTGATGATAGTTTTTTTTTTTTTTTTTTTTTTTTTTTTTTTTTTTTTTTTTTTTTGCTGTGCAGAAGCTCTTTAGTTTAATTGGCAATTTCAACTTTTGTTGCCATTGCTTTCAGTGTTTTAGTCATGAAGTCTTTGCCCATGCCTATGTCCTGAATGATATTGCCTAGGTTTTCTTCTGGGTTTTTATGGTTTTAGGTCTTACGTTTAAGTCTTTAATCCATCTTGAGTTAATTTTTGTATAAGGAGTAAGGAAGGGGTCCAGTTTCTGTTTTCTGCATATGGCTAGTCAGTTTTCCCAACATGATTTATTAAATAGAGAATCCTTTCCCCATTGCTTGTTTTTGTCAGATTTGTCAAAGATCACATGGTTGTAGATGTGTGGCATTATTTCTGAAGACTCTGTTCTGTTTCATTGGTCTCTATATCTCTTTTGGTACCAGTACCATGTTGTTTTGGTTACTGTAGCCTTGTAGTATAGTTTGAGGTCAGGTAGCATGATGCCTCCAGCATTGTTCTTTTTGCTCAGGATTGTCTTGGCACTTAAGTCTTGAATCTCTCAAAGTCATCCATGAAGATTGGAATCAACTCCTGATAATGTTGATATTTTGACCTCTTCCCATGAATTTTGAGTGTTTTTAATGGCATCTAGAATGGTGAATTCTTTCCAGACGATTTTCCATTTACTTTGCCCAGATCAATCAAATCAATTACTATCTATGGCAACTATAGCTTTATGAAATGTATTTCTTAAATAATAAAACTTGAAAGTCAAAATTAGTCCCCAGTCCATGGGCTACAAAATGGATGTTGTTTTATCAGGCATGAAAACATTAATCTCCTTGTACATCTGTATCACAGCTCTTAGGTGACTAGGTACATTGTCAGTGAAGGGTAACATTTTGAAAAGAATCTTTTTTTTCCAAGCAGTAGGTCTCAACAGTAGGCTTAAATATTCAGTAAACCATGCTGTAAACAGATGTGCTGCTATCTGGACTTTTTGTTCCATTTATAGAGCACAGGCAGAGGGCCCCAGGATTTTTGGAATGGTAAATGAGCATTGGTTTTAACTAAAAGTCACCAGGAGCACTAGCCCCTAGCAAGAGAATTAGCTTGTCCATGGAAGCTTGGAAGCCAAGCATTGACTTCTCTTCTCTTGCAATGAAAGCCCTAGATAGCATCTGTTTCATGTATGTTGAAAATCTATTGTTTAGTGTAGCCACCTTTATCAATTATCTTAGCTAGATCTTCTGGATAACTTACTGCAGCTTCTACATCAGTGCTTCCTGCTTCACCTTGCACTTTTATATTATGGAGATCAAACCTCATGAATCAGCTTCTGCTAGCTTCAGACTTTCCTTCTGCCACTTGCTCACATCTCTACAGCTTCATAGAATTAAAGAGTGTTAGAGCCTAGATCTGGATTAAGCTTTGGCTTAAGGGAATGTTGGCTGGTTTGATCTGTTTAGACCACTAAAACTTTCTCCTTGTCAGCAATAAGGCTATCTTGCTTCCTTAACATTTGTGTGTTGATTGGAGTAGCACTTTTAATTTACTTCAAACACTTTTCCTTTGTATTCACAACTTGGCTAACTGTTTGGCTCAAGAGGCCAAGTTTTCAGCCTACTTTGGCTTCTGATGTGCCTTCCTCACTAAGCTTATTTAAAAAATATAAGCATTTCTAGTTTTTGATTTAAAATGAGAGATGTATGACTTCTCCTTTTGCTTGAACACTTAGAGGCCTTGTAGGCTTATTACTTGGCTTGGTTTCAATATTGTTATGTATTAATTGGTAGGCAGGCCAAAGGACAGGGAGAGAGATAGGGAAGGACTGGTGGTAGGGGCATTCAGAACACACACCTTTTTAAATTAAGTTTGACATCTTGTATGGGTGCAATTTGTGGTGCCTCGAAGCAGTTATGATAGTAATATCAAAGATCACTGATCACACATGAACATAACAGACATAGTAATAAGGAAAAGTTTGAAATATTGCAAACATTACCAAAATGTGACCCAGAAACATGAAGTGAGTACATGCTGTTGAAAAATGGCGTTGGTAAACTTGCTTAGCATAAGGTTACCGCAAACCTTCAATTATAAAAAACACAATATCTCTGAAGTACAACAAAGAAGCACAGTAAAACAATGTGTGCTTGTAGTTATTGTACCATGTGGTCATTTTGCCTGCCAAGCTAGATTGTAAGGACTTTTAAGGCAAGAGACTGATTATTTCTTTGCTATACTGCTCAAAGGTTTTGATGATCATCAAGTGGATTTTAGTAAATAGTTGACTAAATTGACACTGTGGTCTGAGACTATTATGTTTTTCAGAGTCCCAGAGGAAGAATAACTATCACATCTTGTTTCTCCTCTCCTTCTCTTTCTGTACTTGAGATTCTCTTGAGGCAGTTTCCTTATTAGCAGAAATGAGTGCTTGATTTACCCAAACCCAACATGAGACAGTGCTTTCTCTTAGTGACTTAATGGTTAGGCTAGATAATGCCTGTTCCTTTATCCATTTCTCATAAACGCTATTTAAAAGAGGTTCGGTCTGCCATGAGGCTGATATGTATACGATTGTCCATCAATCTCAGAATACTTGAGCTGAAAATGACTGATGGGAAAATCCAATTCATCCTCCCCTTCTTACAGACAAGGAAACAGACTAGTTGGCCAAAGTAGCAACCACATTTCCCTATAATTGGTCCCTAACTCCTTCTTCTGCATTGTTCTTGAATCACTATGAAAGACCAGGAGGGATACTGCGAGGGGCTCATCCTCTGACCCCCAAATGCAGAATCCTAAGCAAAACAAAATCAACAAAGCAGGGTCATAGGTAACGCTCTTATGAGAGTTCAGAGAAGGCAGAAATCCCTTAATAGAATGGTCAGAAAAATCTTATTAGGAAAAGATATTATTGAAAGGCTTGGCATGATGGCTCATGCCTGTAATCCCAGCACTTTGGGAGGCTGAGGTGGGAGGACTGTTTGAGGCCAGAAATTGGACACCAGCCTGGGCAACATAGTGAGATCCTGTCTCTAAAAAAAAATACTAATACTTAAAGAAGATATAACTGAGTTGGAAATTGGAGTTGTGAAAGATTTTGACAAGGGTAATGATGGAACAGGGTTCCAGGCATGTGATGAACCCAAAGCTATGCTTAAGGAGCTATGAGAATATTTGGTTGGAGAGGACAACCTGTGGAGATAGAAGAAAAACTCCCTATGTGGGAGAGCCATGCATCTAGAGAGCAAGCCTAAGGAACTTGGCAAATGGAAGTTATGAAGGTTTTAAAGCATGAAGGTGGTACAAGAGGCATTTTGTGAAAATTAATCTAATTGTGGTTTGCAAGTTGGGCTTAAATGGGCAGAAACTGGAAGCAGGCCGAACAATTTAGAGGCTACTTCAGAGACATGGTAGAGCCTGGTTACCTCAGAGTTCCCATATGTAATAATGAAATCAGTGATTATCTCATGACTCAGAGAAACAGAATTTAATTTCTGATCCATACCTTCTCTTCTGGGAAATGGAAAGAGGGATTTTTATGGGGGAGGTGTAGTAAACATGGAGATGCTTTGCTCAGATCCTGCTTCCAGGGAGGACTCATTGCTTACCTTGGGGAGTAAGTCCTCCAACTCTCAGCATGGTCAGGGCTGGCCTCAGAGACCCAGACCTACTGTTCCTCAGGGCACAACTTCTTGTAAGGCAGTGAGGCAGGGTATACGGCTTGGAAATCTCTGCCTGATGCCAATCATTCTGATGAACAACACATGCTCCAGGACTCCCAGATGGAAGGGTTGACGCTTTCTAGAACCTGCCTTAAAGTTCAACTTTTCCCTATGCTCAATTCTGATTTTATCCCCTTCCATTCATAGCTGTTGATCTTTAACAAATATCTGCTCCACAATTCCATTATGGCGTCTGTTTCCAGAGACCTCAACTTCCAACAAGAGGGAAGGCAAGAACAAAGATCAGGAAAAGGCGCTCCACAGCTGTGTGTGTGATATGAAGGCACATGTTCTCCTGCTTTCTAATTGGGAAGTATTTAGGGTTAACAAGCTGATTGGAAAGAGGGTTAAGGAAATTATTTCTGCTCTTCTCTAGCCCTTTTATAGAAATTATAAAACAATAATTTTCACATCAAAGAAGTGGTGGCGGGTGACAGGCTGTGCTGATAAATGTAAGAAAATGAAAGAGGGATGTATTAAAGCTTCTCCAAACCCTTGGCATTGCTGAGAACTTCTTTTCTTTTCTGTCTTTCAGAATGCCAACATTTACTTTTTTTCCCCAACTTTTATTTTAGAATCAGAGAGTATATGTGCAGGTTTATTACAAAGATACATAGTGTGATGCTGTGGTTTGGAGAATGACTGAACCTGTCACACAAGTAGTGAGCATTGTACTCAATAGGTAGTTTTTCAGCCTTCTCCCTCCTCCTTCTCTCCCCTATTAGTTCCTAATATCTATTATTCCCATGTTTATGTTAGTGTGTACCCCATGTGTAGCTCTCACTTATACATGAGAACATGAACTATTTGCTTTCCTATTTCTGCATTAGTTAACTTAGGATAATGGCCTCTAGCTGTATCCATGTTGCAGCAAAGGACATGATTTCACTCATTTTTGTGGCTGCATGGTATTCCATGGGTGTATATGTACCACATTTTCTTTATCCTATCCATTGTATATGGACACTTGGTTGATTCCATGTTTTTGTTATTGTAAATAGTGCTGCAAGGAACATATGGGTGCATGTGCCCTTTTGGTAATATAATTTATTTTCCTTTGAGTATATACCCAGTAATGGGATTGCTGGGTGGAATGGTAGTTCAAGTCTTAGTTCTTAGAGGAATCAACATTTGCTTTTGTTATTGTTTCCTGTAGAATAAGGATGGACTGGATTATGATGCTTCACATCAAACAATTCCCAAATCCCAGTGATAAGAGTGATGGAAATTTACTTATCTCATATAACACAGGCTTATAGTTGGTATCCTTTGGAACTGTACTTTGCCCATGTTCTGAGACCTAGAATCTTGTACAGAAAACTTACAGTACCATAGGCTTCTTTACCTAGTCATTCTCTTTGCTGTCTCCCATGCTGGTGGCCATAGAGGAGGGAAAAAAGAGAGTTCCTGAAGGTCTCACATTCAAATTAAGTGTTTTAACTTGGAAATGGCACACATGACCTCTTACCAGTCAGAGGTCTCACGTGGCCTCACACAACTGCTTAGAAAGTACAGTACTGGCCGGGCGCAGTGGCTTACACCTGTAATCCCAGCACTTTGGGAGGCTGAGGCAGGCGAATCACGAAGTCAGGAGTTCGAGACCAGCCTGGCCAACATGATGAAACCCATCTCTACTAAAAATACAAAAATTAGCCTGTTGTGGTGGTGGGAGCCTATAATCCCAGCTACTCAGCAGGCTGAGGCAGGAAAATTGCTTGAACCTGGGAGCAGAGGTTGCAGTGAGTCAGAATCGTGCCATTGCACTCCAGCCTGGGTGACAGAGCAAGACTCCGTCTTGGAAATAAACAAACAAAAAAGAAAGTACAGTCCTATTATAAGCCCAGAAAAGGAATGGTCTAGAAATATTTGGTGAAGACCACAAATAACTAAAACAGTTTCATTTTCTCTTTCTGTTTCTTTAATATCCTACTTCTATTATTTTCCACTTGGCTGCCTGAGCTGTAAGCCTGCCAGCACACTCACAGACACTGGGGAGGGCCTTTAAGACTTTCCAGAGATTGAAAATCATCGAGACTTCCTTCCCTGCCTATGACAGGGTTTTGTGTGTGGGACATTCTTTACAATACAAGATGGAGTTAAAGAAGACCATTTCCTTGCAGAATTGAGTTAGGCATTTGCATAGCAACACAAAATGGGAGGAGAGAGAGTGTTGTGGGGAGAAAAAGGTATAATGAAAATCCTGTTTTGGTGTTCATTATAATGTCACTCCTACAGCAAAATTACCTTATATCCCTGACAGAGATTAAAGGTTTTACTCCTCCTGGTTATCAGCAACAACTCCTCTCATTAACTCTTCATCTCACCACCTATATAGCCATTTATCCAAATGTATATGTGAAATTAAAAATAAATAAAAGGACTAATCCATAAAGACTCACTGGAATAGGAAGGTAAGAGGATGGGATGGTAGAAATGCTAGACAAAATGAAAAATAATATTAAACCCATATTTCATGAGGCAAGGGAAATATTTCTCATTAGTTCATCCATCTCATTATCTTCCCAGAAGAGATTTTAACGTTCACCTTCACAAAGATGGTTTTTAAAGGCTCAGTTTTGTCTTGCTTAAATGTAGGTTCAAATATACAGAGAAAAATGCATGTTTTGTAGAAATGTTTACCTTTACCTGTGATGTTCATTCAAACTAGAGATTAGGGAAGTTTTTTCTTCAAAAACCAAAAATCTAATCTCCTTCATTATCACTGAGGGTAGAAAAATAGGGAAAATGCCTAAGTTGCAGTTAGAATGATCCAGGTTAGAGAAATGATGGCATTTCTCTTTTTTTTTCTTTTGTTTTCATGGAGTTTCGCACGTTGCCCAGGCTGAAGTGCAATGGTGCAATCTTGGCTTACTGCAACTTCTGCCTCCCTGGTTCAATCAATTCTCCTGCCACAGCCTCCCGAGTAGTTGGGATTACAGGCATGTGCCACCATGATGACTGGCTAATTTTGTCTATTTAGTAGAGACAGGGTTTCTCCATGTTGGTTAGGCTGGTCTTGAACTCCCAATCTCAGGTGATCTACCTGCCTCGGCCTCCCAAAGTGCTGGGATTACAGGCATGAGCCACAGCACCTGGCCTAAAATGAAGGCATTTTTTGAGTGAAAAGATTACTGTGCAGTGAGTAGTTTATGATAACAGTAAGATAACTACCATTCATTGTGAGCTTCTGCTTACTATATTCCTAACACTGAGTTGAATACTTACACAAATTATTTATTTTTAAAATTTTTGTTTGTTTGTTTGAGACAGGGTCTGGCTCTGTCGCCCAGGCTGGAGTGCAGTGGTGTGATCTAGGCTTACTGCAACCTCTGCCTTCCAGGCTCAAGTGATTCTCCCATGTCAGATTCTCGAGTAGCTGGGACTTCAGGTGCACACCCCCACTTCAGGCTAATTTTTGTACATTTTTGTAGAGACAGATTTCACCATGTTGCCCAGACTGGTCTCAAACTCCCGAGTTCAAGCCTGCCTCAGCCTCCCAAAGTGCTAGGATTACAGGTGTGAGCCACTGCGCCTGGCATATGAAAATAATTTCTGATTTTCACAGTGACTCCAAAATTGGACATACATTAATATTCCAATGTCCATTAAAAAGACTCAGAAAAGTTGAGTAGCTTCTTCGAGCTACACAGACAAGAAAAGGCAGCAGAAACAAGATGTGATCCCAGGTCTGAGAAAATCTCAACCATCTATTGAAGCAGGTAGGATTTATTCTTTTTAATAGTGGTGATTATGATAATGATAGCAATACTAATGCCACTCAATAACAGTTATTAACCATTTAATACATGCCAGTCTGTCTCATAAGCATTATTGAAGTATTAACGCAATAATCCTCAACAAATCCAGGGAGTGAGTGCTAATACACCATATCATAGATGTAGAACTTGATGAACAACTAAGAGAGGTTAAGGTAGTAGTGGGAGTTGTTAGAAAGATAACCTGGGTTCACCTCAGTTAATCTTAACTACTGGCTGGGCACGCAGTGGCTCACGCCTGTAGCCCCTGCACTTTGGGAGGTCAAGGAGGGCAGATCACGAGGTCAGGAGATCGACACCATCCTGGCTAACACGGTGAAACCCTGTCTCTACTGAAAATACAAAAAATTAGCCAGGCGTGGTGGCACTCACCTGTAGTCCCAGCAACTTGGGAGGCTGAGGCAGGAGAATCACTTGAATCTGGGAGGCGGACGTTGCAGTGAACTGAGATCGTGCCACTGCACTCCAGCCTGGGTGACAGAGCAAGACTCTGTCTCAAAAGAAAAAAAAAAAAATCTGTACTGCATCAGTGGACATAAAATAAGGTGAGTTTATAGAATTACGATAGTCTCTACCCATTTTTCCATCCACTGTCAATACTGTGACTTAAAGGACACCATGAAGAATGCTGGTTAGGCTTGTGAACTCTGGAGCTAGACTGTATTGAGTTCTAATCAGAGCTGAATAAACGTTAGGGAACATCCCTTTATTAGTTTTTTTGTGTTTGCTTTAACAAATGACCACAAACTGAGTAGCTTAAAATAACAGAAATTTATTCTCTTGTCATTCTGGAGGCCCAAAGTTAAAAGTAAGAAGCCAGTAGGGCCATGCTCCTCCCTCTGAAGGTGCTTGAGAAGGATCTGTTCCAGGTCTTTCTTCCAGCTTCGGCTGGTTGCTCACAATCCTTAATGTTGCTTGGTTTGTAGACACATCACTTCAACCTCTGCCTCTGCCTTTACCTGGTGCTCTGTTTCTCCATTTCCAAATTTTCCCCTTTTTATAAGGACAGCAGTCCTGCTGGATTTAAGGCCACCATAATTAAGTATGACTTCATCTTAACTTGATTACGCCTGCAAAGACCCTACTTCCAAACAAAGTTACATTCACAGGTTCTGGGTGGATATGAATTTGGGAATTTGAGGAGGGGTACTACTCAACCCAACACAGTTTCTAAAGTTTTTGGGTTTTTTTTTTGAGACAGAGTCTCATTCCGTTGCCCAGGCTGGAGTACAGTGGTGCGATCTCAGCTCACTCCAACCTCCAACTCTCGCTACCCACATTCAAGTGATTCTCCTGCCTCAGCCTCCCTGAGACTACAGGCATGTGCCACTACCCGCCTCAGCCTCTCAAAGTGTTGGGATTACAGGCATGAGCCACTACGCCTGGCCCCTAAAATTCTGTCTAACTTTTTGTCATGAGTAAAATGGAGAGAAAAATTACATATATGTCATTGGGTTGTTGTGAAATTTAATATGTACGGAGGACTAGGGCTCAGCACAGAGCAACTGTTATTCAAGTGTTAACTATTTTAATTGCATGACTAGTTTCTACTAGAACTTTGATAGGATCAGAAATTCTGTTAGGCTCGGTTCTATTAAAAATAGGTATGTGCATTTTTTCCCCTAGCCATTGTATTTTCCTGTAAATTAATATCGCTGATGACTGAAACTTGTGTTTACAGAACTTGGTTTCATCACAGAAAGGCAGGCTTCAATCCTAATCAATGCAACAACAGAGTAAGATCAATGTACAAGTCATTCTTTATATGATGACATCAAAAATACTGAATTTTATTCTATGTCTTTTTGGAGGGAGTGTGTGCTCCCTTTCTTTTTCTTTACTTTATTGTCTTTCCTGTCTTTCCTCTTTTCTCTGTGAAGATTTTGCACCTAGTGAGGTGGGTGCAAGATATCAAAGGGAACTATAGCTGCAGCCCAAGAACAATAAATTATCAGGCTCTAACAGCAAATGAGTGAATGCAGACAATTGTATCTGCTGCTATAAATGAAATAAGACTTCATTTTGGGGCTTGCTAGCCAGGCAGCCCTGAGACAAATTAATATAAGATTATTTGACAGTGTGGAGGTTTATATGTTTTAAAAACAAATTCTGTAGTGAGCTAAGCTGCTGATTCTGCTTAGTATTTCTTATTAAGCTTAATAAATGATATCACTTGATTGAATCAATGTTCAGTTTCAATTATAGCCTTTGAAACTTGAGAACCAGACGGTGTCTTAGAGTATGCAGGGCCACCCCCTTATTTTACCAATGAGGATATATTTATTCCTTGGGTTTGTAATGAGTTGTGACACATGAAATTCTTTCCTTCTTCCCAGGCCATCCCTCCTCAAACAATTCCATTCCATTCTTGAAGCTGCCAATTAGTGGTACCAAATATACATAGGTGTTTTTGAGAAAGCAAAAGTTTGGTTCAATAGAAAATGGAAGAGTCACAGAAAATGAAAACAACAAAAGACCTGCCCATTACTTATTGCCAGTGAAACCTGGAGAGAGTTTAAGGAAGCCAAACTCTATGGCACAGTGCAATTTCTGAGTGTTTAAGCGTAGCTAAACCTTGCTGAGCTGCAGTTCTTTTGGGTTTACATCAATTAGAATTTTCAAGATTAGAAAAATGGCTTTGCAAGCTCTAATTTTGCTCAAAGGTGACTTTATTTTCAATATTACTTTTGGCAGCACTTGGAAAAATACTTTTAAAGATTAATATTGCTTTGTGGTATTTGGGTTTTTAATGAATGCATATTTTGTTAGCATTCTCCTTAACTCTAGTCATGTGTGGTGAAGGTTTTGATTTGCTCATGAAGTTCTCACTAAGAATTTGCATTTACACTTGCATTCTACTTAGGCTCTGTCCTAAAAGAGATTATAATGCAGTTATGACAACTCAGGCTGACAGTCCTAGTAAAAATAATAGAGAATCATAATTTAGAGACTATAATAAAATGCTCTATCTTATTTCCCTCCTGAGGGCATGTGCTGTTTGCTTTTAGATGAGAAGATTGTGTTGGGCTATGGAATAGACACTCGGGTGTCAGTCACCATCTCAGTTGACCTCTGAGGTTCCTGCTGTCTTTATCCTTATCTCCCATGGGTCCATTAGGCTGCCGTTTCCTCACCTGTGAAATACAGAGCCTGGGCCCAGAGAACTTTGTCTCTTCTTGCTCTTATATTCAGAGTCCTTATCAGTGTCTGATGTAGGTGACCGTAGCACAAATAGCTTGTGACACTCTGTGAGTCAGCTTCTTTGACTGAGCTAAAATCACTGTAAGCAAAACAAAGAAAAGAAGAAAAACAAACAAGTAAGTCTGCTTTGATGGAAGCAGCCTCATCTGGAGAGCCAGCTGCTGTGTGTCTCCCATTAGGGTGTATTACAAGGAAGAATTTACACTGTCTTTGCAATAAGCAGATCTGGATTAAATTTCTGGCTTTGCTACTTCCTGGGAGAGCCTCCTAATCTCTTTTGATTTCAGTTTCCTTAACTGTAAAATAGGAATAATATCTTCCCTACTATTTAGAATTTTTATGATGAGCTAGTGAGATTTGTCCTTGAAAGTTATTTGCAAGCTATATAGTGTTCTAAGCTATACTTTCTGCTGTAGAGATAGATATTCAGACCATGAAGATCCTATGTATCCTTTTAGGAAAGAACATCAAATTCCACTTGGCTCCATCCTCTTTGACACACAAAGTCTAGCTACCCTAGTATGCTACACAGCATTGAATACTACAAAATATCATAGGAAACCCTGAAAAGAAGAGGGACATTATGAACCTACACATCTGAAGTGCTCATGTGGCCTCTGCTCGCCCTCTAAGAAGTATTGTTCTTGACCATCTATAATTGCTAGAAAGAAATTGTGGATCTTTCTCCTCCTGTTCTTGCTTATAAAGACTCTGGCACCTCTGGCACTTGTCTTTGCAGATACCTTTAGCTCTGGGATTTCATCTGGCTTAGGAGCTTTCCCTTAGCTCTTCTGTAAATGTCTTTAAAAATATCTATAACTTAATGTCTTAATCATATAATAAAAACATTATTGAATGTAATTATGTTCTTGACATTATGTTTGTCTTGGGAGTACAGCTTTGAACTTGATAAACTCCTAGTCCCTGGGGATATTAAACATGTGAAAAAGCATCACTAGAAGTATCTAAGCTCTTCAGAACCTCTTGAGCCAGGTCTTAGCATATGTGAAAATAGATCATTCTTATTCCTTAAATGCACTTCTTAAACTCCTATTCTCTTGAAAAAAAATGGAGGCTGGGGGCGGTGGCTCACGCCTGTAATCCCAGCACTTTGGGAGCCCAAGGCGGGCGGATCAGGAGGTCAGGAGATCCAGACCATCCCGGCTAATACGGTGAAACCCCGTCTCTATAAAAAATAGAAAAAAATTAACCTCTCTACTAAAAAATAGAAAAAAATTAGCTGGACGTGGTGGCGGGCGCCTGCAGTCCCAGCTACTCGGGAGACTGAGGCAGGAGAATGGCGTGAACCCCAGAGGTGGAGCTTGCAGTGAGCCGATATCGCACCACTGCACTCCAGCCTGGACGGCAGAGTGAGACTCCGCCTCAAAAAAAAAAAAAAAAAAAAAAAAAAAAAAAAAAAAAAAAAAAAAAGGGAAAAATGGGGAACATTTCTTGCTCTTTTATTCTATTTATTTATTTATTTATTTATTCATTCATTCATTCAATGGTAAAGTTCTTTTTTAATTATACTTTAAGTTCCAGGGTACTTGTAATGGGATGGCTGGGTCAAATGGTATTTCTAGTTCTAGATCCTTGAGGAATCACCACACTGTCTTCCACAATGGTTGAATTAGTTTACAGTCCCACCAATAGTGTAAAAGCATTCCTATTTCTCCACATCCTCCCCAGCACCTGTTGTTTCCTGACTTTTTAATGATTGCCATTCTAACTGGTGTGAGATGGTATCTCATTATGGTTTTGATTTGCATTTCTCTGATGGCCAGTGATGATGAGCATTTTTTCATGTGTCTGTTGGCTGTATGAATGTCTTCTTTTGAGAACTGTCTGTTCATATCGTTTGCCCACTTTTTGATGGGGTTGTTTGTTTTTTTCTTGTAAATTTGCTTGAGTTCTTTGTAGATTCTGGATATTAGCCCTTTGTCAGGTGAGTAGATTGCAAAAATTTTCTCCCATTCTGTAGGTTGCCTGTTCACTCTGATGGTAGTTTCTTTTGCTGTGCAGAAGCTCTTTAGTTTAATTAGATCCCATTTGTCAATTTTGGCTTTTGTTGCCATTGCTTTTGGTGTTTTAGTCATGACGTCTTTGCCCATGCCTAGGTCCTGAATGGTATTGCCTAGGTTTTCTTCTAAGGATTTTATGGTTTTAGGTCTAACATTTAAGTCTTTAATCCATCTTGAATTAATTTTTGCATAAGGTGTAAGGAAGGGATCCAGTTTCAGCTTTCTACATATGGCTAGTCAGTTTCCCCAGCACCATTTATTAAATAAAGAATCCTTTCTCCTTTTCTTGTTTTACCAGATTTGTCAAAGATCAGATGTTTGTAGATGTGTGGTATTATTTCCAAGGGCTCTATTCTATTACATTGGTCTATATCTCTGTTTTGGTACCAGTACCATGCTGTTTTGGTTACTGCAGCCTTCTAGTGTAGTTTGAAGTCAGGTAGCGTGATGCCTCCAGCTTTGTTCTTTTGGCTTAGGATTTTCTTGGCAATGTGGGCTCTGTTTTGGTTCTATATGAACTTTAAAGTAGTTTTTTCCAATTCTGTGAAGAAACTCATTGGTAGCTTGATAGGAATGGCATTGAATCTATAAATTGCCTTTGGCAGTATGGCCATTTTCACAATATTGATTCTTCCTATCCATGAGCATGGAATGTTCTTCCATTTGTTTGTGTCCTCTTTTATTTCGTTGAGAAGTAGTTTGTAGTTCTCCTTGAAGAGGTCCTTTACATCCCTTGTAAGTTGGATTCCTAGGTATTTTATTCTATTTGAAGCAATTGTGAACGGGAGTTCACTCATGATTTGGCTCTTTGTTTGTCTGTTATTGGTATATAGGAATGCTTGTGATTTTTGCACATTGATTTTGTATCCTACAGAAGGAACATTTTTTTGTGGAGACTCATAAAATAGCTATTTTTCAGAGATTGTGTAGCCAGCATAATTTAGAGACTTGGTTTACATTTATTCTCTTTGGAAATGATAAATTCAGGTGGCCCTAGAAGTGGTTAATTATAAAAACCAAAGAGAGGAAGCTGAGAAATAGAATTCTTTACATTCACCAGATAACATATGCTTAACTTGTTTCAATTTGTGAGCATAACTTCTCTCTCTGTAGACTAACCTTGTCCAGGGATACTCTCTGGTGACCTTGTCCTGTCCTTGGTGTTTAGGTGCCCCTGACAAATATTCTGTCAAAGTCAAGAGTGACACCTATAGGAAAGCCCTACTTCATAGCTGCAAATGAAATTAGAGCTACCCGCAACTTTGAGGAACAAAGTTGGGAGCTTAATGCAGTATAATTGCTGATTGTCAATGCTGATTACCCTATTGGTGAGAGAATGAGTCAGCATCTGTCATACACTGCTAGCCTACAGGTGAGAAGACTATGAGTGCTGGCAGGAATGCTATGAATCTTATGTATCTGGATGGAGTGGAAGTGACTCAGCCCAAATTAGGAAAGTAGCAGCCCAACACAGCTGCATTGCCTCAGCTAGCTGGATTCCTGAGCCAGCTCTAGTGTACTCAGTGTTAATTGACATTGGAGGAACATCTTATTGAATCTGTGTCTTTCTCACTAGATTTATTAAAGCATAATGTACATACCATTACATTCACCTGTTTTAAGTGTACAATACAATGATTCTTAGCAAATTTACAGACTTTTACAACCTGTCAACTCAAACCAGGTTAGAATGTTTTTATTACCCCAAGATCTCTTATGTTTGTTTTCAGTCAGTACTCAATCCCATCCCCAAGCTCAGAGAGCCACTAATCTACTCTCTATAGGTTTGCCTTATCTGAACATTTCATATAAATCGAATCACACATTATGTGTTTTTTTGTGTTTGACTTCTTTCACTTAGCATAATGTTTTTGAGGTCCACCTATTACGTAGCATATATTAGCAGCTTTTTACTTTTATATAAATGAATGGTATTCTACTGTATGGATTTATCACATTTGGTTTATCCATTTGTCCAGTGATAGACATTTACACTGTTTTTACTTTTGGATTATTAATGCTGTTGTTAATATTTGCATACATATTTCTGGCCCTACATTGTCAAATTAGAGTCTTCATAGTCGAGATTACTTTTGTGTTAGACACATTTTTTAGCTTTTAATGTCTGTAATTCTTCCACATAAATGTATGTATTTGTGTATTATACATACACACATGAATCTACATAGATACTTGCACACCATATATACTTACTGTGTCTCTTTACTCTGAACTCATGAGCCATAATTCCAGAGTACCTTACTTTGTTAATATCTATCTTTTCATTGCAGCTATTCTAGTGGATATAAAATGGTATCTCTATGCTTTGGGGTAGCAGGTGCCTGGTAACTAATGATATTAATGTGCTTATTAGCCATTTGTATATCTTCTTTGGAGAAATATCTACTAAAATCCACTGCCATTTCTTTTTAGTTCATCAGAGCTAACATTGCCAAATTTCAATAGAATTACTTTTCTTTTTATAATTGAGTTATAAGAGTTAAATATTCTAGATGTAAGTGCCTTATGAAATATATGATTTGCAAGTATTTTCTTTCATTCTGAGTTGTCTTTTCACTTTCTTGGTGGTATCCTTTTTATATTTTATTTTTCTGAGACAGTGTTTGGCTCTGTCAAACAGGCTGGAATACAATGGCACCATATCGGCTCACTGCAACCCCTGCTTCCCAGGTGCAAGAGATCCTCCCACCTCAGCCTCCCAAGTAACTGGCCCACAGGTGTGTGCCGCTATGCCTGGCCAATGTTTGTATTTTTGGTAGAGATGGGATTTTGCCATGTTTCACAAGCTGGTCTTGAACTCCTGGATTCAAGCAATCCTCCTGCCTCAGTCTCCCAAAGTGTTGGTATTGCAGGCATGAGCCACTGTGCCTGGCCTCTCTCAGTGGTATCTTTTGAGGCACAAAAATATTTAATACTGATGAAATCAAATTTATCTAACTTTTCTTTTGTTGTTTGTACTTTTGGTGTCATGTCTAGCAAACTATTGCCTAACCCATGGTTGTAAATATTCACTCCTGTATTTTCTTCTAAGAATTTTATATTTATAGCTTTTCTTTTTTTTTTTAATTTTTTTATTATACTTTAAGTTCTAGGGTACATGTGCATAACGTGCAGGTTTGTTACATATGTATACTTATGCCATGTTGGTGTGCTGCACCCATCAACTCGTCAGCACCCATCAATTCATCATTTATATCATGTATAACTCCCCAGTGCAATCCCTCCCTCCTCCCCCCTCCCCATGACAGGCCCCAGTGTGTGATGTTCCCCTTCCCGAGTCCAAGTGATCTCATTGTTCAGTTCCCACCTATGAGTGAGAACATGTGGTGTTTGCTTTCCTCTTCTTGTGATAGTTTGCTAAGAATGATGGTTTCCAGCTGCATCCATGTCCCTACAAAGGACGTAAACTCATCCCTTTTTATGGCTGCATAGTATTCCATGGTGTATATGTGCCACATTTTCTTAATCCAGTCTGTCACAGATGGACATTTGGGTTGATTCCAAGTCTTTGCTATTGTGAATAGTGCCACAATAAACATACGTGTGCATGTGTCCTTATAGCAGCATGATTTATAATCCTTTGGGTATATACCCAGTAGTGGGATGGCTGGGTCATATGGTACATCTAGTTCTAGATCCTTGAGGAATTGCCATACTGTTTTCCATAATGGTTGAACTAGTTTACAATCCCACCAACAGTGTAAAAGTGTTCCTATTTCTCCACATCCTCTCCAACACCTGTTGTTTCCTGACTTCTTAATGATTGCCATTCTAACTGGTGTGAGATGGTATCTCATTGTGGTTTTGATTTGCATTTCTCTGATGGCCAGTGATGATGAGCATTTTTTCATGTGTCTGTTGGCTGTATGAATGTCTTCTTTTGAGAAATGTCTGTTCATATCCTTTCCCCACTTTTGGATGGGGTTGTTTGTTTTTTTCTTGTAAATTTGCTTGAGTTCTTTGTAGATTCTGGATATTAGCCCTTTGTCAGATGAGTAGATTGCAAAAATTTTCTCCCATTCTGTAGGTTGCCTGTTCACTCTGATGGTAGTTTCTTTTGCTGTGCAGAAGCTCTTTAGTTTAATTAGATCCCATTTGTCAATTTTGGCTTTTGTTGCCGTTGCTTTTGGTGTTTTAGACATGAAGTCCTTGCCGGTGCCTATGTCCTGAATGGTACCACCTAGATTTTCTTCTAGGGTTTTTATGGTATTAGGTCTAACATTTAAGTCTCTAATGCATCTTGAATTAATCTTCATATAAGGAGTAAGGAAAGGATCCAGTTTCAGCTTTCTACTTATGGCTAGCCAATTTTCCCAGCACCATTTATTGAATAGGGAATCCTTTCCCCATTTCTTGTTTCTCTCAGGTTTGTCAAAGATCAGATGGCTGTAGATGTGTGGTATTATTTCTGGGGACTCTGTTCTGTTCCATTGGTCTATATCTCTGTTTTGGTACCAGTACCATGCTGTTTTGGTTACTGTAGCCTTGTAGTATAGTTTGAAGTCAGGTAGCGTGACACCTCCAGCTTTGTCCTTTTGACTTAGGATTGTCTTGGCAATGTGGGCTCTTTTTTGGTTCCATATGAACTTTAAAGCAGTTTTTTCCAATTCTGTGAAGAAACTCATTGGTAGCTTGATGGGGATGGCATTGAATCTATAAATAACCTTGGGCAGTATGGCCATTTTCACGATTATTGATTCTTCCTATCCATGAGCATGGTATGTTTTTCCATTTGTTTGTGTCCTCTTTTATTTCACTGAGCAGTGGTTTGTAGTTCTCCTTGAAGAGGTCCTTTACATCCCATAGGGTCTGTGAGCCTTGAATTTATTTTTTTATATGGCATGAGGTGGGTAGTCAAATGTTTCAGATTTATGTTTTGCATATGAATATTCAGTTGTACTGGCAACATTTGTTGACGAGACTATTCTTTTCCCATTGAATTACCTTGGTACCCTTATTAAAAATCAATGGACCATAAATGTAAAGGTTTATTTCTGAAATATTAATAATATCTCATTGAGTCATATGTCTATCATTTTGGCAGTACCACATTGTCTTGATTACTGTAGCATTATATAAGTTTTGAAACCAGAAAATGTGAGTTTTTCAACTTTTTTTAATAAAGTTTGCTTTGGCTATTTTGGTGGCCCTTACATTTTTATATGATATTTAAAAATCAACTTGTCAGTTTCCGCCAAAAAAAAATTCACCTCAGATAGGATTTTGGTAAGGATTGCATTGAATCTACAGATCAATTTGTGGAGTTTTGCCATCCTAACAATATTAAGTCCCTGATACATTAATATGTATATATTTCCATTTGTTAGGTCTTTATTAATTTCAGTGATTATAGTTTTCAGAGTATAAGTTGGCAATTTCTTTGTTAAACTTATTTCTAAGTATTTTATTCTTTATGCTATTGTAAATAGAATTGGTTTCTTGTTTGTTTTTTTCTTTTTTGAGACAGAGTCTCCCTCTGTCACCCAGGCTGGAGTGCAGTGGTATGATCTCGGCTCACTGCAACCTCTGCCTCCTGGGCTTAAGCAATTGTCCTGCCTCAGCCTCCCAAGTAGCTGGGACTACAGGCATGTGCCACCATACCTGGCTCATTTTTGTGTTTTTAGTAGAGATGGGGTTTCACCATGTTGGCCAGCCTGGTCTCAAACTCCTGACCTCACATAGTCAGCCCCTGAAAGTGCTGGGATTACAAACGTGAGCCACCACACCCAGTCAAATTGTTTTCTTAATTATATTTTTAGATCATTCATTGCTGGATTGATCATTTAGATCGTTCATTACACAAATACATACAGTTATGTGGAAGAATTCTAGACATTAAAAGCTGAGGTTTGAGACCAGGAGTTTGGGACCAGCCTGGCCAACATGGCAAAACCCAGTTTCTAATAAAAGCACAAAAATTATCTGGGTGTGGTGCACATGTCTGTAGTCCAAGCTACTTGGGAGGCTGAGGCACAATACAATTAATTTTATATAGAAATACAGTTGATTTTGTATATTGAAATTGTACCCTGCAATTTGGGGGTACAGTGTTAATGATTGAAATGAATACCTAACCCTTTTAGCACTTTGAATATGTCATTCCATTGCCTCCTGGCCTCCATTGTTTCTGGGGAGAAGTTAGCTGTTAATTTTATCAAGAATTTCCTTAGATGTGATGACTAATTTTTTTTCTTACTGCTTACAAAATATTTTCTTTGTCTTTTTCAGCATTTTTACTATAATGCGTCTAGATATAAATATCTTGGAATTTATTTTACTTGAACTTTTTTTAACTTCAAATTTGGAATTTTTTCTGCTGTTATTTTATATATACATTAATTTATATATATAATTATGTTATTTTATATATAAATTACTTTATATATGTAAATTACTTTATATATATACACACACACATACACATACATGTATTTTAGGCTCTTTTCTCTCTCTTCTTTCTTTCTGGTTCTAAATTTATGTGTATGTTGATGTGCCTAATGATGTCCCACATTTCTCTGATGCTACATTTACTTTTCCTCATTTTTTCATTTCTATCTATTCTTCAGACTGCATTATCTCTATCAATCTAATTCCAAGTTCTCTGATTCTTTTTTCTGCCACTTCAAATTTATTGTTTAGCCCATCTAGTAAATTTTTATTTCAGTTATTGTATTCTTTAACTCCAGGATGTTAATTTTGTTTTCTTTTATATAAGTTCAATATCTTTATTGATAGTCTTTATTCAGTGAGACATTGTCGATTTACCTTCTTTTACTTATTGAAGCATGGTTTCCTCTAGTTCCTTGAAAATATTTATTATAGGCCAGGTGTGGTGGCTCACACCTGTAATCCCAGCACTTTGGGAAGCCGAGGCTTGAGACCAGGAGTTTAGGACCAGCCTGGCCAACATGGCAAAACCCAGTTTCTAATAAAAGCACAAAAATTATCTGGGTGTGGTGCACATGTCTGTAGTCCAAGCTACTTAGGAGGCTGAGGCACAAGAATTGCTTGAATCCAGGAGCTGGAGGTTGCAGTGAGCTGATAGCATGGCACTGCACTCCAGCCTGGGTGACAGAGTGAGACTCTATCTCCAAAAAGAAAATAAGTATATAGCTGCTGTGAAGTCTTTGTACGTTAAGTAAATAATCTGAATTCTCTTAAAGGCCACTTCTGTTGTCTGCTTTTAATCCTGTGTATGGATCACACTTTCCCATTTCCACCAGAAATTGTAACTACATAGTTTTTTCCTCCTATTCTTTTCCTCCTTCAAGGAAAAACAAACAAACATACAAACAAACAAAAAACCTTAACTTTGTGAACATCACTTTAGTAAAGGTATGTGACAGAATATAGAACAAAAAAATCTAAAAGTCAGACTTATGTGTCCCAAAAGTTTTAATTTTTTTTTTAATTTAGAATATTTTGAATAAAATAGTTGGGAGCAGTGGAAGAAAGAAAGTGGTATTCCATGACTACTCCCAATCATTGTAGAAAAAGAATCACATGGGTGGAAAGGCAGAAGAGAGTAATGGTGGGAGTGATTAAAGAGAGAGAAATTGAGAACCTTTGAGAATGTGAGATCTGGGACCTGATTGCATAACAGGATGTTCATAAGGTGGGCTGAGGAGGAAGAACACCATCAGTGAGTGTAAAGAATGTGTTATCAGTGAAGGTGGACAGAGTCCTAGACAGTATGCAGAATTTTCTTTTCCCCAAGGTGGAGTAGAAGCTGCAGAAAGATACCTATGCTTCAGCCTGCCCTGGCCACAGCAGAGAGATGACAAGAGACTCGAAGGAGTTTTGTGGATAGGAACATGAACTATCTCAAAAGTGACCCGTGTATACCTATGGCTGAGGAATAAAAATGGGGAAATGTAGGTCTCAAAGTGTTCTTGCTTGTACAGATAACTCAAAGACAGAGGCACCACAGTATCCTATCCCTATATGAGCCCCTAAAACTTAGAAGCAACCATAGCATTCCTAAAGTATAAGGACTCTGAATAAAAATTAAGCTATAACATAGAACAATAAAAGAAGAAAAAAAAAATTGCACACGCAGAAGAACAATCAAGAAAACATGGCAAGGAAGAGTAATGAGAGGGGAAGAATTTTACCATAAATTAAAATGTGCTATAGCCCATATGTTAAAAACTGTGTAGTGTTGATAGAAGACTAGACAGACAAAACAATTGGATAAAAAAAGTCCAAAAAATAGATGTAATCACATATGGAAATCAAGTATGCAATAAGGCCAATCTCTGACTTGATAGATAAAATCATAGATTTTTATAATAAGTGGTTTTGAGATAAGTGAATATTTATATTAACTACATCAAGATGGATCAATTTTTCACATTACACACTAGGATAAATTCCAAATGGATTAGGTATTTAAAGGTAAAAGTATTAAACCATACAAGCAAAATGAGAAAACATGGTGTAATGGCTGAATTCTTTTATATACAGAGAAAGGCAAAATTCTTTTCTAATCATGAAAACAAAATACTCCATATACATAATAAAAAGAAAAATGACAAGATGGGGCATAGTATTTGTAATAGTATGGACTGAACGTTAACATCTTTAAAATATAAAGAACTATTAAAAATGAGAAAAATGTGCCAACAATTCAATTTTAAAAATAGGCAAAAATAGATCACAGATATGTCACTGAAAATGAAATGAAAATTCTCTCACAAATGAAAATGTAACCAATCTCTCTCATAGTAATATAGAAATATAAATTTAGGATACAATAATTAATTTGTTTTTCTGATGAGGAATGCTGCCTCAGTATCTCATCACATTTTCAACACTCTTCTCATATAGCTCTTAACACAATATGACTTAGTGTTCACCAAGGTAGAGGTTTTAGAGAGGTTACTGCCACCACATACTCTCCACCATACCAAGAACCAGATTGTGTTTATTTGGTTTCACTCTAGTGCTCACCTGATTTGTGCCTTTAACTGATTAAAACCCCTATGTAAATGCTTAGTCTGATGATAAACATACACCCAGAAAGACAGCACCATCCCTTCTAGTGAAGGGATCCCATCACTAACTTTCTAGTGAGATACAGCAGAGTATAGTGGGCAAACTCACATCTTTAGGGTGAGATCATTAAGGTTCACTTACTGGCTCTGCAATTTACAACTGTGCAACTTTGGGCAAGATATTTGTTCTCTCTGTGTTTCTATTTCCTTTAAATGATGATGTAAATGAAAATAGTAGCTTAGCTATAGGATTTTATGAAAACGAATGATTTATTAACATAAAATTCTTAACAATAGTGCCAGCTTGTAGGTTTAAGTGCTAGATAAATATTTTGCATTGTTATTAGTCAGGAAAATAGCACTTACTTTCAATCCAAAGAGACTGGGGAAAGATTGGGAAGATAATTAAAAATACATATATATTGGGTTTAGTGGAGGTAGATGTGGGGGCTCAATTTTTTCCATTTTTAACTGCTTGCCTCCCATGATAAGTTGTGCTGACAATATTTGTTGCATATTGAGGTAGCCAATCTTTTACTTTTCTTCTTGTCTAATGTCTCAACAACACTGGTTTTCCCACAATATCCTTACTGATCTCATGAGCCTGGAATGACCAGTGAACATCAAGCCAGAGATTATCTTGAAAGACAGGCTTCCAGGCCTTCCAAAATTATGCAAATTTATACATCAAAGAAATTATTGAAGTGATTATGTTCAGCTTAGCATTTGCCACCTTGCTACAGGGCAATAGCTTCTGAACACCATATATTGACTGTATTTTAGGGGAAGATAGTGATCCTTATAGTCTACCAAGGAATGGCTGGAGGATGGGGCCTCAACTTCCCCAATCTTCCATCTCTTCAAATATGTTAATAATGGTAATAATAATGACAATATCACTTGACATGAAAGACTAGTATTCATTTTACACAAAGTGTGAGTAAAGGTATACTCAGACTTTGTTATCTTTATTGATCTTCTATATAAAATATAAGCAAACTTAATCTGCTTCCTATGAAAACACAGTTTTAAGATGAATTTCCTGCCCTCTTACTGTCTCTGAGCCCCTTCTAGACTTGTCTTTACTGCAGAAAATCTGGAGTTACCTACTGGCTGGACCCATTGATGAATGAAAACTCTACAACAATTTGTTACAAGAGAAAGTTAAAAGTCTGTGGAAATTCTCTAGGACCTGGAATCCATCTCTATTCATATGTCTAACGTTCCCACTGTATAAGTAACCTTTATTCCAGCATTATAAATATCAACTTGCCTTAAAGAAAAGGAATTAGTGTCATTCATTTTATTTTTAACAAATCCTAAAAGAAAACAGGAAGTAGCCCAGTTTGGAGGAAATGAAATAGTATTGAGATTTAGATCCATCTCGAACAACTGAGCTGAAAATGGATAGAGTTCCCTTAAAATATTTTATTAAATTAGCAAAGAGGGCAATCTGAATCTAAATTCAAGGTTGTAGATTGCAAAAGCAGTACTAACACCACATGTCATGGAGGAAACTCAGGCTGGACCATGTGTAGGGAACTGGCTAACCATAAAAGTGAATTTGGGCTGGGCGCAGTGGCTCACGCCTGTAATTCCAGCACTTTGGGAGGCCAAGGCAGGCGGATCACGAGGTCAAGAGATCGAGACCATCCTGGCCAACATGGTGGAACCCCGCCTCTACTAAAAATACAAAAATTAGCTGGGCGTGGTGGCACATGCCTGTAGTCCCAGATGCTTGGGAGGCTGAGACAGGAGAATCACTTGAACCCAGGAGGTGGAGGTTGCAGTGAACCAAGATCATGCCACTACACTCCAGCCTGGGAGAACAGAGCAAGACTCTGTCATAAAAAGAAAAAAAAAAAAAAGAAGAAAAGAAAAGAAAAAGAAAAAACCGATTTGGCAAAAAGAAACTCTTGTCCTTAGGAAATAGGACTCTGGGCAAGAATGTGCAGACTGATGATCAAGTGAGGAAACCAGTGACTGGAGAAACAGGAACCAACATTAGAGTGACCATGGCACTATGGAGAGGAGACTGAATCAGCCCTTTGTCACAAGGTGTCTGACTGAGAAAAGTTGACTCATTATCCATCAGGTAAACAACCAAAACGCTCTTTGCATTTCCCTTTCTAGGGACAAAATGGGACCCAGGGCCTGGAATACGAGGAATAGATTAAGTGAAGCTTATTTCTCAGTTTAGAGGTGTTAGAAGGATAGGAATCTATGCAGCCTTTACAGAAAGTCATTTCCCTAAACACCTGTGTTCCTCCCAGAGCTGCCTGAGGAGCAGTCCTGTGGAATGGAAAGTACCTGGCTCTGGAATGAGACACACCTGGGTCTGCATCCTGGTTCCACCCTCTCTGCTTGTCCCATAGTATCCAGTTTCCTTCACCACTCAGTCACTGCATCATAGTCTAGGCGGTGCTGGTAATACAACTACTGCAGAGGATTATATTGGAAAATCTAAATGGAAAGTCTGGCACAACATAGGTTCTCAAAAATTAATAGCATTTATTTTGAACTCATTTGAAGGAAGTTCGATAATCTTTTTAAAATTTGTGCTTCTCTTTTCCTTCAAGCAATTCAATAAGGTAAAATATGCCTTCATAATTTGGTAATCAATGCTTTAACAAAATGTAAAATGAATATATGTATTTATCTAATAATTTAGCCTTTAAGATTTTTCCCCCAGAGATATGAGAAGATGTATGTACAAAAGTATTCTCTTCATCATTGTTTGTTACTGAAGAAAACTAGAACCAACTTAAATGTTAGGGTTAAATTATGATATACTCATGAAATGAAACATCACAGTCTCTAAAATGAACAGAATAAGTCTTTATGAGCTGATTTTAAAACACAGCCAAGATATATGTATGATTCCATTTGTATAAAAAGAGCATATATGTATATGTTTGTATGTGTAACTATTTTATGGAATGCAAAATACATTTTATTTTAACTGCATTTAAATTTTAAATGTATTTAACATTTAGAGAATAGTATAAATATGTCAAAAGTTAGAAAGTGAGAAAATTTAATTTAAATACTTTGGTATTTGAATGATATTCTTGAATGTTCATTACTTCTATGATTTTAAAATAATGGTTAAAAATGGCTACGTAGGTTTTTTAATCCACAGATTTTTTAAATAAAGAGAAATTTGTGTTGGCTTGAGACATTAATGCAATAATAATTTTTTTTACTGAATATTTCACTTTTTTATTTTCTTACATAACTGAAATATTTGAGGTGCACAAAAAAAGGGTGGGAAAAATACAATCCATGTACAACTTCAGGCCTAAAATTTGTCATCTTAACATTTGCCATCTTGGTTACAAACTCTCTTATTTATTTATAAATAAACAGAAAAACAAAGAAATAAAATAATATTACTATATTAGAGGCTCTACTTTTACTTTCTCCCCTTGCTATTTCCATTTCTCTTTTGGAATCGCTATCGTAAAGTGGTTTACTTCTTTCTCTTGCATGTGTTTTTGCCATTTAATCTTTAAGACAACACTTTAGCATAGGTATTATCATTACCATACTCAAGAAATATCCTATTTCCTTATATATGATTATTCTAGTGAGATGCAGAAGAGTATAGTGGGCAAACTCATAAATACATACATAATATGTATGTACTTCCTTATCTGTAGTATATATGTATATATAAACTCTTCATATGTGGGTACACATATAAGGAAATGGAGGCTTAGAAAGGTATAGTAATTGATACTACTCATGTGACTAGCAAATGATGAAGCTTGAATGCAAACCTAGGGCAATCCGGCTAAAGCTTCAAGTGTATCTCACTAAGAGTGATTACTTTTTAAATTGTGGGTAGATCTGTTTTATTCAAATCTTACTGTTATGAGTTAAATTGCATCCTTCAAAAGGGTATTCTTGAGTATTTACACCCAGTACCTGTGAATATCACCTTACTTGGAAATGGAGTTTTCATAGATAAAATCAAATTAAGATGAGCTCATACTTGATTAGGATCAGCCCTAATTATGACTGGTGTCCTTATAAGAAAAGGAGAACAGACAGAGATAGACTAAGAGGGAAGAATGCCATGTGGAGATAGAGGCACTGATTGGAGTTATGCAGGCTCAAGGAAGAGATGTCAAGGCTTGCCAGCAAACACCAGACGCTGAAGGAAAGGCATGGAACAATTTCTTCCCTAGATCCTTCAGAGAGAACATGGCCTTGCCAACACCTGAATGTTGTATTTCTAGCCTCCAGAACCGTGAGATAATATATGTCTGTTGTTTTAAGACATCCAATTTGTGGTACTTTGTTATCACAGCCCTGGGTAACCAATCTATTGGTTTTGTTTTCACTCATTGAACAAATGTGTGTGGAGCAATTTAGGAAAACGGTTAAGTATATACCAAATATCTTATGTCTAGATCCTAAGACTTAGGGCAAGTTATTAACCTCTCTCTGCTTCAGCTTCCTCATTTCAAAATGACACTAATAATAGAACTTTCTTCATAGAATTTTTATGAGAATGGCATGAGTTATTATGTGTAAAGCATTTAGAACATGAACATAATATCATTAACATGTTGATGGTATACCAAGCACATACTAGGTGTTAAGGTCATCTTCATTAACCTAAACTAATCTTTTATTAATAATCCATTTATTAAACAAATATAATAATGCACAAGATGACTGTAAATTTTTTTGGTTCAATTCTCTGCTCTAAATTTAAAGTGAAAGATTAAATACCAATAGAAGGAAAAAACTCAAAAGATATAGCTAGATATAGGAAAACAATATAAATATTTCTAATGCAAATAATGAATGAGGCTTAAATGAATATGAAATGGCATCTTCAAGTTTTGCTCCTGGGGACAAAGGGATCTAAGTGACAATATTTAAAATGAAATGAAAATGACTTTATGGGCCGGGCGCGGTGGCTCATGCCTGTAATCCCAGCACTTTGGGAGGCTGAGGCAGGCGAATCATGAGGTCAGGAGATCGAGACCATCCTGGCCAACATGGTGAAACACTGTCTCTACTAAAAATACAAAAATTAACTGGGCATGGTGGCACATGCCTGTAATCCCAGCTACTATGGAGGCTGAAGCAAGAGAATCACTTGAACCCGGGAGGTGGAGGTAGCAGTGAGCCGAAATCATGCCACTGCACTCCAACCTGGCGACATAACAAGACTCTGTACCCTCCCCCCCCCAAAAAAAAGGAATGAAAATATGACTTTATGACATATCAAAGGCTGTAATGAAACTGAAGAAAAACTTAGATTTAGATTTATAGCCTTAGTTATTTTTACTAAAACAAATGTAAAAGACTGAAGATAAATAAGTAAAATCATTTATCTTACATTTCTTCAAAATAAACAAGATTTAAACAAGATATGGTTCAAAAGAAGCTGTACTAGCAAATAAACCCCAAAACACAATGGCTTGAGTAAGATAAGTGCTTATTTTTTTATCAAATCATAGTGATCTGGGTCAGGTAAGGCAGCTCTGCCATATTTGCATTGGCTTTTATGTCTCAGTTCACAATGTCTGGCTGCCCCAATTCTTGTCAATGCCTGATTAGCAAGAGTGAAGAACAGATCATGATTGACACATGCACCTTACTTTTGTATATATGACCTAATAGTACTCTTCATTATTTCTGCTCTGATGAACTGACCAGAACATAGTCACAAGACCTTACCAAGACTCAGGATTTTCTATTATTTGAAAAGGGAAGAATCGATGTTAAGGATGACTTGTAGTCTTTGTTTGAATCCAAAAAAGTGAAAGGAATGAAGTAATAAAAATAAAATAATATTTTAGTGATATATAAAACAAGGAGACTGTAGAGATTATCAACAAAACAAAAAGATGGATGCTAAAAATAGATAAACTTAGCAAGAGTGATCAAAAGAGAAAAATATACAAAATATTAGAAAAGAGACACACATCTAAAAATCAGTGTAGTGTTTTTCAAATCCTAATGGAATTCTATTAGCAGTATTATACAAGTACATTAAAAAATTTTAAATAAAATTGAATATTTTCTTTTTTTTTGTTTGAGACAGGGTCTCACTCTGTTGCCAGGCAACAGTGTCACGATCAAGGCTCAATGCAATCTTGAACTGCTAGACTCAAGTGATTGTCCCATTTCAATTTCCTGAGTAGCTAGGACAACAGGCACATGCTACCACATGTGGCTAATTTTTAAAAACTTTTTGTAGAGACAGGGGTCTCCCTATGTTGCCTGGGCTGGTCTTGAAATCCTGGGCTCAAGCCATCTTCCTGTCTCAGCCTCAGAAAGTGCTGGGGTTACAGGTGTGAGCCACCATGCCCACTGAATGTTTTCTACTATAGATTTAACTGATCTTAACCAAAGAAGAACATCAAAAAAACTAAATACACCAATAGCAATTAAAGGCATTGAATTAACAAATGATTTTTCTGAAAGACACTAGTCTAAGTTTAGACACTTCTATAAATTCATTTGCAAATCATTAAAAAAAATTTCAGAATACAAGAACTTCTTAGAATAGCATTGACAATAAAATTTTCCAGCACAACTCAATCAACGTATCTCATGCAATTTTATTTGAGCAGAGATGCAAAATTCTAACTAAAATACAAACAACTTGAATTAAATAGTGTGTAAATATCACCTAGTTGCCAAGGAAAGAATATGCCAGGAATGTCAGGATGGTTCAACATTAGAAAGTGTGTAACACAAGGCCGGGCGCGGTGGCTCAAGCCTGTAATCCCAGCACTTTGGGAGGCCGAGACGGGCGGATCACAAGGTCAGGAGATCGAGACCATCCTGGCTAACACGGTGAAACCCCGTCTCTACTAAAAAATACAAAAAACTAGCCGGGCGAGGTGGCGGGCGCCTGTAGTCCCAGCTACTCGGGAGGCTGAGGCAGGAGAATGGCGTGAACCCGGGAGGCGGAGCTTGCAGTGAGCTGAGATCTGGCCACTTCACTCCAGCTTGGGCGACAGAGCGAGACTCCGTCTCAAAAAAAAAAAAAAAAAAGAAAGTGTGTAACACAATATAAGCAATAATAGCTATCTTGAGCAAATCTAATGAGCATCTTTATAAATGAAGATATGACAAAATTCTTACACATAGATTTTTATTAATGTTGTATATCTTAAATGTGACTGAAAACGTTGTGCTTAATAGCTAAATTTTTTTTTTGAAATGGTGTCTCTGTCACTCAGGCTGGAGTCCAGTGTCGTGATCTTGGCTCATGGGTTCAAACGATTCTCCTACCTAAGCCTCCTGAGTTGCTAGGACTACAGGCATGCACCACTAAGCCCACCTAATTTTTGTATTTTTAGTAGAGATGGGGTTTCACCGTGTTGGCAGGCTGGTCTCAAACTCCTGACCTCAAGTAATCCACCCACCTCGGCTTCCCAAAGTGCTGGGATTATAGGCGTGAGCCACCGCGCCCAGCCGTTAAAGCCTAAATTTTATTATCTTTTCTATAAAGGATTTACACATCTTTTATTAGCTTTGTTACCTTATCATGGTTATTGCTTATTCTGTATGGAATCTTATATTTCTTTGCATTCTACACTTGATCTTAGCCAAAAGGCCGAGAAGCGATATTTCTTTGCATTCTCTAATTGTTTTATGGGGTGTGTGTGTGTGTGTGTGTGTACATATATAAACTCAACATTTTTATGCAGTATTTATTTATTTTTATTTAGTTTTTTTTTTTTTTTTTTTTTTTTTTTTTTTTTTTTTTTTTTTAGAAATGGAGTCTTGCTATTAGATTGGTACAAAAGTAATGGCAAAACCACAATTACTTTTGCACCAACCTAATATGTTGGCCCAGGCTGGAGAGCACTGGTGATTTACAGGCACAATCATAGCACACTTGTAGCCTTGAATTCCTGACCTTAGGTGATACTCCCACCTAAGCCTCCTGGGTAGCTAGGACCACAGGTGCATGCCACCATGACAAGCTTACAGGTAAGCCTACTAGATTTTTATAGAGACAAACAAAGAGATATTTAGTTCATTTTATAATTATTATACCTTTTATTTATTTTCCTTCTCTTATTGCATCAATTGGGTTTTTGAGAACAAGGGTTCTCACTATCCTCACTTTTACTCGACAATGTACTATGTAGCAATTCACAGAAAGCACACTTTGAATGACTGATGATCAAATAAAAGAATACTCTATTTCACTAATAATCAGGGTAATTCAAATTAAAGCCATAAAGAGATGCATTTACTTCCCATCACACTGATGATAATTGAAAAATCTAACAATTGCAAGTGATGACAAAAGTGTAGAAAATCACAAATTGCTGACAGAGATATAAATTTGTACAGTCACTATTCTCAAAGTGTGGTCCCTGGACCATCAGAACCTGAGCACTTGTTAGAAATGCACATTCTCAGACTCCATCCTAGACCTACTAAATCAGAAACTCTGGGCACAGAGCCAGCAATCTGTGATTCCAAAGAATACTTAAGTGTGATAACTCTGACTTAAAGGAACACACTGATAAGCTATTTGACATTATCTGGCAAAGATGAAGTTATAACAGTTTTACTTCTAAGTATAAACCCTAGAGAAACTCATATGCATCTATTAACAGAAACATGAAACAAAAAATTCATGGCAGTATTATTTGTAGTAATATAAAGTTAGAAATTTGCAGCCGGGTGCGGTGGCTCACACCTGTAATTCCAGCACTTTGGGAGGCCGAGGTGGGCAGATCACCTGAGGTCTGGAGTTTGAGACTAGCCTGGCCAACATGATGCAACCCTATCTTTACTAAAAATACAAAAATTAGCCACACATGGTGGCAGGTGCCTGTAATCCCAGCTACTTGGGAGGCTGAGGCAGGAGAATCGCTTGAACCTGGGAGGTGGATGTTGCAGTGAGTTGAGATCTGACCATTACACTCCAGCCTGGGCGACAAGAGCGAGACTTCATCTCAAAAAATTAATAAATAAATAATAAAGAAATAAAATCAGAAATTTGTTGTAAATGCCCTTCAATAGGAGAATTGAAGAATATTTCTGGTAAAACATATCTCATTCTTCACCCCACAAAACATTTGTTATTCCAAAAACAGACTTTGAAACATTTTAATTTATTTAGGAACCCAAATAAAACTCATGAAAGAACTTTGAAATCACTTAAATTAATAATCTGAGACATATTTAGTGAGAGAAATATATGCATGGAGAGCCAGCAATAATTTTGTAAGTGATATCTTGAGGAAAGTCAATTATCTTTAAACATTCTCAGCATGAATATAACTAGAAAGTTTTACTTAAAAGGACAAGGACATCCTAAACCTATTTTACTCTTTGAAACTTAGTTTTAAAAAATTAAGAGTTTTATGTCTGTAGTAGTCAATAGAAGGGCAGTATCTATCTGGCTTAATTCATAGGGATATTAACCATCCTTAGAAAACTGTTTGGGGCAAATGATGATTCACTTTGTGTAGTTATTGGACAGGTCTGAACAGATTTCAGATTATCCATTATTAACCCTCACTAATAGAGGCCAAACTATTCCCACCTTCACATCTTCTGATCTTAAGCAACGTGTGTCCTGCCATCAGTCACAGTCGGAGGTAGACAGAGCAAGATGAACATCATCTGTTCTCTCTGCCATTTTCATCCATCACTGCCTTGGGGAATCCCATGGAGCCTAAGGAGGAGTTGTAAGTGGTGTAGAAAATGAACCCAGAATGAGAACTTAGGAAATATGTGTGCTTGCCCCAACTATGTTATAAAAATAATAGAATTTTAGAATGCTAGCATTAAAGGGACCTCATAGATCATGTTGTCCCATGCCATCATTTTAAAAATGAGATTCAGAGTGAGAAAGTGACTTGCCCAACACCATTCTCACACCATCAATTATTTATTAAGAAATAGATGGAATAGAGTGACAAGTGTACTCAAATACAAATCCTAGACTCAGAATCTTGGCCACTCCACAGAGCAGTGTGATTGTGTCTGGGGCCAACTAACAACCTCTTTCAGTTCACTCAGCTTTCAGCTCATTAAATGGGGATACTGTGTGTCCCTCCCTGCCCTTGTGATTATAGTGTGAGCAGAAAAACATATAGGAATTTGTCCACTTTTCCCTGCTTTGCTTTTGGTCATACCTTCTGTCACTTTGTCTTTTATTCCTCTGTTTCATTAATTTCATGTCTTAGAGAACTCTTATCATTGTCACCTTTTTAGAAGATCATAGGGAGCATTAAATCTAATTATAGATGTCACCCTGTCCTATAAAATGTTAGACAAACATAAGAGGTAATGGGGAATTTGTTTACCCACTGTTTGACGAACTGTTGCTTTCCCCACTAAGCCATTGTACCAAAATTGTGTGTGCATGTGTGTGTTTGTGTGTTTGTGTGTGTGCATGTGTGTGTGTATTGAAGGCAGACAAATCAGAGGCAGGTAAGGCATGCCTAAGATACGTGAAGCACCCAGGCAAAGGCAATTTGAAAAACAACCTAACAAGAAGACAACAGAGAGGCTAGAGATGGAAGACAAACTTCCAATTCTGTAATTGGAACAAAAGTCACTTCTGACTAAACTGTTCTTAGATAAAAAACAAACAAACAAACAAAAATAGTACATAGATATGGATGATCCAGGCTACCTCTTTTACCCAACCCTAACTCCATTTAACATCTTCATGTATGATCCAGGAACAATTCACAGGCATCCTTCCTATGTCTTGATAGAATATTGTGGTTCTTGGAAACATAGCTGATGCAAGCCCTTACACATGCTATGTACACAAATCACTTATCATTCATAGAAGTGGACTTCCAGTGAGCCTCTTTCATGGCCTCGCCACAGGTCTGCACTTCTCAGACTGGGATAGCACCTTTGGTGCTGAACTGGAATGTCAAAGCCACAGAATAAGTATTCATGAAGTGTTAATTTCATTTGAAAATTTAGGAAAGGGATATATTAAGTTATTTAACAATTTAAATTATTTGCACATAAAATGGACACATTCTAGTATAGAATGCAAAACCTATCTACTTTTGGGAAATGCAACTCCTGATCACAACATTGCTGACTGACACAAAAATGTTGGTCGGGGGGTGGGAGTTCCTTTCAAAAGCCCCCATGTTGGCCTGAGTCATGATAGTAAATGTCAGCTCAGCACCAGCGAGGAACAGACTCCATCCAAAAGTGAGATGGCATCCCTAGCATGATTGTTGTTGCCACAATGATTTCTTGTCAAAATTAGTCACATCTACTGAAATTTGCTGAGTCATGAGAAAGGTACATAGAATTCTCTTTAATCATGGTGCTCTTAATTTCCCTTTCCATTTTACATTGAAATGTTTTACAAGAGTTCTGGGCTTATTTTGCTTACACAGTACACATGCCCACACATACACACACACACAACTACAGAGAGAAACATTTCGATTTATTATTAAATATATAAACCTCATGTAAGAAAACACTTCATGTATTTTTCTCATTTTCACATTTTAAAACTTTTAGGCCCTAGCTTATTTTACCTTGCTTTTTTACAAACATAATAACCTTTAAGATGAAAATTTCTGAATTCATGTTAATGCTCACAACTTCTAGGAAAAGTGCATATCTAGACACAGTCCAGTAAGTTTTTGATCAGTCCCATACAGTATGTATGTATTTATTTATTTTGGAGAGGGAGTCTTGCTCTGTTGTTCAGGCTGGAGTGCAATGGTGTGATCTTGGCTCAGTGCAACGTCCTCCTCCCTGATTTAAGCGATTCTCCTGACTCAGCCTTCTGAGTAGCTGGAATTACAGGTGCCTGCCACCATACCAGGTCATTTTTTTTGTATTTTTAGTGGAGATGGGGTTTCACCATGTTGGCCTGGCTGGTCTCGAACTCCTGACCTCAGGCGATCCACCTGCCTTGGCCTCTCAAAGTGCTGGGATTGCAGGTGTGAGCCACCGCGCCAGACCCCATACAATATTTTAAAAACAATTTTTAGGCTGGGTGCAGTGACTCACACCTGTAATCCCGCACTTTGGGAGGCTGAGTCAGGTGAATCATTTGAGGTCAGGAGTTCAATACCAGCCTAGGCAACATAGTGAAACCCCATCTCTACAAAAAAATACAAAAATTAGATGGGGATGGTGGCACACAACTGTAATCCCAGCTACTCTGGAGGCTGAGGCAGGCTGAGAGAAGCGCCATTTCCATAGCTATTTCCACCTACGGTCTTCAAGGGTTGATGTGTGCATTAAATTCAGAAGCAAGGAAACACAGGAAAAAGCTTTTTCACAGACCACCAAATAAGCTTATTTTCCAAAATTACCATTTCCTTTTACTTCCTTTCTGCCTCTGCTCCCCCACTCAAATTATTTCCATTTCATAGTACCATGATTTATACTTAATGATTGAGATATTTGGGTGATAAAAGTCTTTCCTCTCTTTATGTATGTATTAACCTATGTAATATAATGGTCATAAAATTGATCCTGATAGAATTTATAATAAGTTTTCTTAGAGATAAAAATTTCCCAGCCAAACAGTCTTGAAATTTCCCAGTTCAAGAATCGCTTGAACCTGGGAGGTGGAAGTTGCAGTGAGCCGAAATGGCATCACGGCACTCCAGCCTGGGCAACAGAGTGAGAACTTATCTAAAAAAGTAAATAAATAAAATAAAAATTTAAAAATGTATATTTCTGTATCCTTACATCTTGATACATTCTAAATGCTTTTATTCTTCCCTTCTCACTTCCTGAAAACTTTCCCACATCTCTATTCACATTGCACTTTTAATTCACTTTATGAGATTTGAGTATTAATATATCCAAGTAGACACATGTCACTGTCCCTCTCAAAAAGAAGGGCAAGTGTAATATGCTAATAGAGTGAGTATCCATTGCCAAAATAACTGCAGTACTGTCTACTCAAAAAGTTCACCCATACCTTGTCTGTTCCTTCTGAATAGTAGTTAAGGCTTTTTACTCAGTAAATGATCACAATCCACAAAATATGAATTTAAGAACAGATGCTATTGGAAAATACTGTGCTTCAAATCTGGACAAATATTAATTAATCCATTCAACAGACATTGGATCAGATACCATTGTATACAGGACACAGTGTTTAGTGATAAAAGACAATTCCTGCTCATAGAGTTTTCTATCCTTTGCAGGAGATAGATGAATGATGTCCATGAACTTCATAGCATCAGAACAGAGGCAAGTACAAGGTTCCTGCAGGAAAAGGCACATGATATTGGGCTATAGATCAGTCCCCCAGGAAGCATACTCTGAGCTGGATATTTATATGGAATTCCCTCAGGATAAACACCAAAGGGATATAGAGGGTCAATGATTCCACAGAGGGAGAGGTTAAATTTTGAAGCAGTCAGAACTCAGGACTCACCTGATGTTCCATTCCTGGAAGCTCTGCAGCCAGAGGCACCCTCCAGAGTTGCCCACCTTGGGGACAAGGGTGCAGGGCCTTAATTTCCTCACCTCACTAAATACCAGGCATTGAATGAGAGTTGTCCTCCGGAGGGAGTGTGACCCTGAGTAAAGGAGATATGCTTTCTTGGGCTGAAGTCAAATCTCATGGAGGAACTCAACTGAGAAATGTCGCCACCAATAGCAGCTCTGAAGCAATGGGTGCCTTAGTCCTGAAAGGGGATCTGGGCTGTCCACCATGGGATCCACTACACCCTGTATCTGTCAGCTGCTCTCCATACAGGTACTTACCCTGCCCCATCTCACCCAAACTACTGGTAAGAATTACAGAAGCCACCATGGGTCTATTATGCAAACACATGCAGCCTGAGAGAAGTGCCATTTCCATAGCTATTTCCACCTATGGTCTTCAAGGGTTGATGTGTGCATTAAATTCAGAAGCAAGGAAACACAGGAAAAAGCTTTTTCACAGACCACCAAATAAGCTTATTTTCCAAAATTACCATTTCCTTTTACTTCCTTTCTGCCTCTGCTCCCCCACTCAAATTATTTCCATTTCATAGTACCATGATTTATACTTAATGATTGAGATATTTGGGTGATAAAAGTCTTTCCTCTCTTTATGTATGTATTAACCTATGTAATATAATGGTCATAAAATTGATCCTGATAGAATTTATAATACAGTTTTCTTAGAGATAAAATTTCCCAGCCAAACAGTCTTATTTTCTTGGTTTTTTAGAAAAAGCTTTTTCACCAGTTTTCTTCCAGGAAAAAGAAAGGAAGAACATGTATATTAAAATGCCTAAAAAATATTTCTTTTGTGTAGAATCTTAGGGTTTCTAAGTTAAAATAAATTGAGAATATGTTCTTTTTAAAAATTTGTAAGGTTCAGAAACATAAAATTTAAAGAAGCATGAAAGTTTACTTGGGTGTGTATTCAGTTATAACTCAACTACCTGCTGCTAAATGCTGGTATAAATGCTTTCTTCATATAACTCTTTCACTTTTATTTAACCTCACCCTCAACTCCAAGATTAATCCTTTCCCTTTTCCTTACCCACCTTAGAGGACTGGAACAGCAAGAAAAGGGATAAAATTGGAGATACATGACAAAGCTAACGCAAATGATAAAATAATAAGAAAAATAAGAGCAGAGATAAAAAATGATAATGTACCATTAACTAAGAAGCAGAGAAAATTAACTTGTGTGCAGCTAAAGTCCAGAAGGAGAAAGGAAGCGGGAGTGGGTAAAAAGAAAAAAAAGAATGAGCCCTATGATAAGAACACAAAGAAAGGAAAGTTACTGCATTTGTTTGGATTTGATGTTACAGTGTCAAGCAGGTACAGAAATTAGTCATTTAGAAAGGCAACAGAAAATAACAAACTTGGGAGGAAAAGCACATGATATTCAAAAAGGTATTGAAAGTAATTTATTGCATGGGGTCTTGACTTACTTTTATGCAATTCTCTTAATTTTCACTCAGAATTGTCAGTTTTTTTATTTTTAAATAATATTTATGAACTGAAAACCATTGTGTTTTATTTCTAATTTCTAGAGAAAAATAATTAATATTACTACCAGAATTCTCTTATTTATTGTTCTTTGAGGCTCAAGCAGAGGCAAAACCCTTTAAGGGCCTGCAACAGTTAAGAATTGCTGTGAAAGAATAAAAACAAGAACAAACATTAAAAAACTTAGGGTCTGTGATGTTGTGTTTCTAGCATGTCAACTGAGCTGAGATTGAACTGTGTCTCCTCCTGCTGAAGAGGTGGAGGGGAGGTGAAGCCTGGTTCTTTCCGTGTTCCGAAGCTCGTGCAGAGCCTGTGGTGCTGTAACAGCACACCCATGTCATTGCTTATCTCCTGGCCTACCCTTGGTGGTACAGCAGCAGGACTGCAGCTCCTGTAGCTCACACTCTATCTCCTCCTCCAGCTCACACTCTATTTCCTCCCCCAGCTTTCCTGATTCTGGGCCAGATAAGTGTTCAACATACCCTGGTCATCTAAGTTGGAGGCTTACGGAAGTAAGCAACCAAGGCAAGTTCCAGTTGGTCCTCACAGCTCACCTTCACAGGATCCAGTTTATCTTTGCTTTTTTCATTTTCATTTCATCTTCTCTCCCCAAGTGTGTGCTCTGTGGACGTTAGTCTCCAGCACCAGTTGCAGAAACCAAAACCTCACACAGAATGTACAATCAACTTTCACAACTGATTAAGGTCAGATTGCTAAAATATTCCTTCCCCCTTCCCTTCCCTTCCCTTCCCTTCCCTTCCCTTCCCTTCCCTTCCCTTCCCTTCCCTTCCCTTCCCTCCCCTCCCCTCCCCTCCCCTCCCCTCCCCTCCCCTGCCTTCCCTTCCCTTCCCTTCCCTTCCCTTCCCTTCCCTTCCCTTCCCTTCCCTTCCCTTCCCTTCCCTTCCCTTCCCTTTTTCCTCTCTTCCTCCCATTCTATCTTCTATTTACTAAATTTCTGCTGGTCTAACTGAATCCTAACTGATAAAGAATTTGGAAGTGGGAAGTTGTTACAGAGGAAAGCTGATAACAAGAAGCTCTGAGAAGATTTATGTAGATAAACTAGGTAGGGAGAAAGTGTGCATTTATTTGCTTTCAAAGTGATTGCTCGCGAAAGAGCAAGGAGGATCTTTGTAATCAACTGGGTAAGATGACTCATCCTGGCCAGGCGCGGTGGCTCATGCCTGTAATCCCAGCACTTTGGGAGGCCAAGGTGGGCGGATCAACTGAGGTTGGGAGTTCATGACCAGCCTGACCAATATAGAGAAACCGCATCTCTACTAAAAATATAAAATGAGCCAGGTCTGGTGGTGCATGCCTGTAGTCCCAGCTACTTGGGAGGCTGAGGCAGGAGAATCGCTTGAACCCAGGAGGCGGAGGTTGTGGTGAGCCAAGATTGCACCATTGCACTCCAGCCTGGGCAACAAGAGCAAAACTCTGTCTCAAAAAAAAAAAAAAAAAAAAAAAAAAAAAGGAAAAGGAAAAGAAAAAAGACTCATCCTATGAATATCAGTCAGCCTATTTGCCTAGTTACCTCCTTCATTCCTTGGGCTTATGACAAAAATGGCAGCGGCAGTGGGGATAGAGGTTATGCATGGGCTCAGCAGCACAGAATTTCATTCACCAGGGCCAATCTGGCTGCATTCATTAAGTGTCCAATATGCCAATAGCAAATACCAACACAAAATAACTGTTCAGTGGCATTCTCTGGGTGGATTAACCAGCCACCTGGTGATGAGTTGATTATGTAGGACTACTTCCATCATGGAAAGGGCAGCATTTTATTCTCATTGACATAGACACTCTGGATATGAATTTTCCCTGTCTGCACATACTGCTTCTTCTAAAACCAACATCTCTGGACTTATGGAATACTTTATTTGCTGTGATGTTATTTTATACAGCATTGCTTCTGATCAGTGAACTCATTTAAAAGCCAATGAAGTCTGACAATGTACCATGCTCACATAAATCACTGGTCTCACCATGTGACTCATCACTCTGAAGCAGCCGGCCTTATAGAATGTTGGCATTGGGGTGGCTTGTTTCTTTTTTTCTTCTTTCTTTTCTTTTCTTTTCTTTTCTTTTCTTTTCTTTTCTTTTCTTTTCTTTTCTTTTCTTTTCTTTTCTTTTCTTTTCTCTCTCTCTCTCTCTCTCTCTCTCTCTCTCTCTCCCTCCCTCCCTCCCTCCCTCCCTCCCTCCCTCTCTCTCTCTCTCTCTCTCTCTCTCTCTCTCTCTCTCCTCTCTCTCTCTCTTTCTTTTGACATAGTCTTACTCTGTTGCCCAGGCTGAAGTGCAGTGGTGCGATCTTGGCTCACTGCAACCTCCGCCTCCTGGGTTCAAGCCATTCTACTGCCTCAGCCTCCCGAATAGCTGGGACTATAGGGGCATGCCACCATGCCTGGCTAATTTTTTGTATTTTTAGTGAGACAGGGTTTCACCGTGTTAGCCAGGATGGTCTCAATCTCCTAACCTCGTGACCCACCCACCTTGGCCTCCCAGAGTGCTGGGATTACAGGTGTGAGCCACCGCACCTGGCTGGGGTGGTTTTGGTCTCAGTAACAGTGCAAACTGGGATAGCAATATTTAGAAAGCCAGGAAATGCTATGTAAGGTATGTTACATGTTCTAAATCTGTGACCAATGTATAGTGCTATTTCTACCATAGACGAGATGGTTATGGCAATTGGATCTTCTCACTATAATTCCCCTAGTGATAGATCAACAAACTTTTTGATTTCTTTCCCTGCAAACTTTGGCTCTGCTAGTCTAGAAAATAGTTCTCAAGTGAAGAATGCTTTTACCAAGATAAAACAATGGTTCATTTAAATAATGAAACTGGAAGTTGAAACTGTCCTCTGGACACTAGGCTCTTTGTACTAGTAATTAATAAGGAAAAAGGAGGGTTACTTGTACTGGATGAGATAATTGATCCTGATTATCAAGGTGAAATTGGATTGCTACCTCACCATGAGGGTAAGCAGAACTGTAAAATACAAATGGTTTCCCTGGGGGGTGACTTTTACAATTCCCCTGCCCTATGATTAAAGCTAATGGAAAACTAAACAATGCAATATGGTCACCAAGATTGCTAATGGTGCAGACTCTTCAGAAGGGTTTGGGTCACTTCACCACATAAGGTACCACAGCCAAATAAAATGCTTGTTTTAGGCAATGTGAATAAAAAATGAGTAGTGGAAGAAAGAACGTGGTAAAACATACAATGTATGACTATAGGATCAATTTCATTTTATTATTTATTTATTTTTAATTTTTATTGATTGATTGGAACAAGAGTCTCATTCTCTTGCCCAGGCTGGAGTGCAGTGGCACAATCTCAGCTTACTGCAACCTTTGCTTCCTGGGTTCAAGCAATTCTCTTGCCTCAGCCTCCCGAGCAGTTGGGATTACAGGTGCCCGCCACCATGCCCGGCTAATTTTATATTTATTTTGTATTTATTTTGTATTTTTAGTAGAGATGGAGTTTCACCATGTTGGCCAGACTGGTCTCGAACTCCCGACCTCAGGCGATCTGCCCACCTTGGGCTCCCAAAGTGCTGGGATGACAGGCATGAGCCACCGTGCCTGGCCTTATTCATAAGCAATTACCAATTTCAGAAACATGAGCAGTTTCTATGAAATTGGGTCGGGCTTGATTTTCCTTGGATGGGCTTGTTCATGCATCTGCGGTCAGTTGGAACCTGAGACTCTGCTCCATATGGTCATTCATCCTCTAGATGGCTAGTTCACCTTGTTCTCTTGGCAGTACCAAGATTCCAGGTTGAGTAAGAGAGGGACTGGAAAAATGCAGTGCTACATTATGATTTCAGTCAGCACAAATTCAGAGCAGGTAGGGGATTACCCAGTTTCAAGACAAATGATGTGGATATACGGATGCCTGTCAAGTCTGTTAATGCAACTAGTCTACCACCAAACCCTCATGCTTTATAGAGTACCCTAGGATACTGACAAAAGGATAGCCCTAGCAGAAATTCTGAATGTTTTTAAGCCTTAATTCTTAAACCCCACCCTTCATCTACTTAGAACCTGCATCATTTTTCTTCCACTTTATTATTAGGGAGTCAATTTTTTCAGTGTCACCTGTGCATTTCAAATTTTCATGCACATTGTACACTTTATGATATCTGATACTTGGCTGCATTTTCCTGATGATTCCTGATGATGACAAGAGGAAGTTTAGAAAGTTTGGGGATACCTTATAATCTACATTAGTCTCCTCAAAGGCATTCTCCCATGCAATAAATGTATTATCTAAATAAATTTCATGAGGATTCTAAGCAAATTTAGCTTCAAAGATGAATCCTATTTTTTCCCCATTTATCCAATTTGAATCATGTGAACTTGCCAACTTTCAATCTTTTCTCACCTACAAAAATGGCAATTTCATATAGTTCAACCCATAGATTATGAAAAAGTTTTGTTTTTTCCCTTTCAGCACAGTGTCCTGAAGATGTCTTCTGGCATTTACCACCACCTAAGGCCTCCTATCTTTACATATTTCTTTCAGAGGCAGGTCCCCTCCTGCCAGGCTTACTTAGTGGGCCACCTCTGACATTAGAAGGCTGAAACATTTCTATTAAATGAACGCTCAAAAGTAGGCAAGAGAAAGCTAGCAAGCAAAGAAAGCACTAAAGTCTCATTCTTTCTCCTGTGAAAATGTCAGTGCCTCCTAGAGGTCTACATTAATTTTATTTTTTTATTGGTGTTTAAACTATACTGAGATATTAATAGTCTGATATTTAAGGCAATTTAACACGAAAATCTTCCTGTTGAGTAGTTTCTCTGTGTTGGTTAGCACCTTATGAACATCTTCCTTAATTTTTAAAATAGCATTTATAATTATGATTTGCCTAGCATTTTGGAAGTGGAATAGGTGAATGGGGATATGTGTGGAGGTATTATAAATTCCAGGAATGAGGTGGGCATAGTAGGAATGTGAAGTGTTACTTTTTCTTTTTGCCTTTCTCTCTCTCAGTTAAGAGAGGCTGAGATCTGGGTTGTTATACTTGTATTGATGTGTAAAAACCAGTATATATTTTTAGTTCATCAGTATAAAAATAGTCATTGAATTATAATGTGTTTGAGCTGTGGAAGAATCTTAATGGTCTACCAGGTTGACTACCCAGGTTTACTGGAGTCTCCTTTCAACATCTTTCTGAGATGTGTACTCATTTAGCTGCATTTTGATTCTTCCCATGGTTGTTCCCACAACTCGAAGCAATCCATTCTATTTGGGGCATATCTGATAATTAGTAGAATTCCTAAGTGAACCAAAATCTACTTCTCTGAAACTTTCATCCATTGATCTCATTTTTTTTTTATTAGAAGACTACTCAGAAAAATATTCAATTTCAGTTGCCTAACACAGAGTTAGGAATTGTGGTTTTTTTGTAAGTGCCATCAGTTACAAAGCACTATAGGCAAATACGTGCTATTGATATTTCATATTTTATTTATTTATTTATTTATTTATTTATTTATTTATTTATTTTTTGAGACGGAGTCTCGCTGTGTCACCCAGGCTGGAGTGCAGTGGCCGGATCTCAGCTCACTGCAAGCTCCACCTCCCGGGTTCACGCCATTCTCCTGCCTCAGCCTCCCCAGTAGCTGGGACTACAGGCGCCCGCCACCCCACCCAGCTAGTTTTTTGCATTTTTTAGTAGAGACGGGGTTTCACCGTGTTAGCCAGGATGGTCTCGATCTCCTGACCTCGTGATCCGCCCGTCTCGGCCTCCCAAAGTGCTGGGATTACAGGCTTGAGCCACTGCGCCCAGCCGTTATTTCATATTTTAAAGTCAAGTATTTGAAATCAGCTATTAGGTCAAGGGACTGAATAATTTATTCAAAAATGACCTAAGCTTCTCCCTATAATTAAATAATTAGAGAAGCTTATCCAGATGTTAGTTATTCCTACTCAGTTGAAAGTAGATTTCTAGATTTCTTTTTCTAGAAGTGTAAGTTATGTTTCACTTTTTCAAAGACAAATCAAGGGGTGAATATGATTTTACAATTAGGTCAATAAGTCTAGTTAAACATTAATCTAACCTTTGCATATTTTATATGATTTATCTTACAAAAATATTATTTACATACAACTATTTATGATTTTTTATTAATAGAACTAGGTATACCTGTAACTAGATAATTCTTTAGACACTTCATTCTTTGTTATGACTAGCTTATTTACTTAGCAACCCATAGTTCTGTATTAGATAATACGCTAATCAATAAAAGATTTGGATAAGGTAAGAATACATTGATTATATATATATATATATATTCTTTCTGGGATGCATCTGAATATTAGTAGCTCTCATTCTGGGAGATCATTTCTTAATGTTTTATCTCATTTTCCATTATTTGTCCTCATAATCACATTCTAATGGTATTAGCCCCAAACTGCAGATCCAGAAATGGAGTGGCCTAGGAACAGGAAGACTAATTCATCAGCAGAAGCTCACAAAACCAGTGACTAGCTGCTGAGATCTGTTTGAGCCCATACCACTCTGCCTTCGGTCTTACTAGAAGTCAAAACGATCTGTATGACCTTGATCTTTCTGAGGTCATTCTGACAAAGTTCTTGTATTGCTGGTGTGCTCTCAGTTTTCTTGAAGCCCTTGAAGACAAAGTGTTGCATTAACTTAGTTTATCCACAAGTGAAAGCCAGTGTTCCCATTTGTGGTCTTTGGAAATAAGCCTCACTCCTTTGTGATGGCAGAAGGCTGTCTAGAGCACTGACCTTGGCATCATGGTAGCATGGGCGGGTCTGTTGGTGGAATGCTTGGAAGTCCCAGATACTGTTGGCCGCTTCAGGATGCTCAGTGTCCTCATGCCCCACCCCACCCCACCCCACAGCCTGCTCTGCATCTCAAATATATTTCTCTCTTCACCCTCCTCTTGAGAAAAATACCTTGTGTCAATAAACACTTCTGGTGAATTGCTGTGGTTCCTATTAGTTCTTACTCAATCTGCTGCACTAATTCCCCTGATCTTATGCATTTCCAGAGTGATCTTTCAATGTCATTGCAGTGATCTTTAAAATAATCCAATCAGGCCACTTTCTGCCAAGGGAAAGGCTTTTCCCCCTTTCCATCCCCTAGAATTGGCTGTCTACAACTTACTAGACAAAATACAGATTCTTTATTTAGCACCACAAAGTTTTCAGTATTCTGACTTTAGCTCACCTTCTCAAGATTATCTTCTCTACAAAATCCTTTGATGTATCCTACACACCATCCACACTAAACTTGTCAAATCTTCTTTATTAGGTATTGTACTACTTTCCAAGGGCTGCTGTAACAATGCAGTATAAACCGGGCTACTTAAAACAACAGAAATCCAGAATCAGAATCACTGGGCTGAAATCAGGGTGTCAGAACGGCCACACTCTCTCTGGATGTAGGAATCTGTTCTTTGCCTCTTAAAGCCTCTGGTAGCTGCCAGCATTCTTTGGCTCATCACCTTATCACTCCTGTCTCTGCCTCAGTGGTCATAGTGCCTTTCATTTTGTATCAAATCTTCCTCTGCTTCCCTCTTATAAAGACATTTATGATTCCATTTATGGCCTACCTGAATACTCTGCCCATCTCAAATTCCCTAACTTAATCACATCTGCAGAGTCTTTGCCCTAGAAGAAAACACACATTCTGGAAATTAGGATGTGAACACATCTCTGGGGGCCATATTTAGCCTACCCACACTTACGTATTGCTGACTAGCCTGTTATCCCTAACATTAGCAGTTTAAAACAACAATCTATGTTATCCTGTGGGTCATGAATCTGAGTGTGTCTTAGTTGGGTCCTCTAGCTTGGAGTCTCTCCCATGGCCACAGTCCCGATAAGACTTGAGTAGAAAAGACTTACTTCCTGGTTCACTCCTGTGCTTTTTTCAGTGTTCAATTCTGCATGGTTGTTGGACTGAGGTCCCAGGTCCGTACAAGCTGTTGGCTGGAAGCCTCTTGCAGCTCACTGCCACACAGATTGCTTCATTGAGCATCTCACATAATCGTGACTTGTTCATCAGCAAGTGAAGGGGCAAGAGAGAGCGCCAGCAGGACAGAAGTCACATCCATCACTTTTGCTTGCTCTATGTGTGAGAAGAAAGTCACTAGCTCCACCACACACTCAAGGACAAGGGATTACACAGAGACGTCAAAATTGAAAAGCAAGCTCATTGACTCCATGTCAGGACCTTCCTACAATAGCTCCCCCAATATGTCATGCTCTTTTATGACTGCATGCCCATGCATAAGTTTTCTTTTTTTTTGAGATGGAGTCTCCGCTCTGTCGCCCAGGCTGGAGTGCAGTGGCGTGATCTTGGCTCACTGCAACCCCGCCTCCTCGGTTCAAGCAATTCTCCTGCCTCAGCCTCCTGAGTAGCTGGGACTACAGGCGCCCAACACCACCCCCAGATAATTTTTGTATTTTTAGTAGAGATGGGGTTTCACTGTGTTGGTCAGGCTGGTCTTGAAACCCTGATCTCGTGATCCAGCCGCCTCGGTCTCCCAAAGTGCTGGGATTACAGGCGTGAGCCACCGTGCTTGGCCCCAAAACATATTTTATACCTTCGTGTCACCTGTAGGTGTTCAGACATTTGACTCTCCCATTAAACTAGGGTTATTTGGGGCCAGGAGTTCTGTCATTTTCCTTCTGTGTTCTCAGTGCCTCTTGGACACAGCACTCTGCATACAGGAAATACTCAATAAGTGTTGTTCTGAATATTAGTTCTTTTTATAATTGCATAATTTGGTGCTTATCTGATTGAAATGTGGTCATTGTACTTCATGTATTAACAGTTTGCCTTAAAGAATTTGACTTCATCTATTGTGCTCTGTTTATCTATTGTGCTCTAGCTGTGTTGCTTCAACTTCACTGTATGAATAAATCCCCTGGGGATTCATTTAAAATGTAAATTCTTATCCTCTAGGGCTGGGATGGAGCTCAAGATTAAAAATTTCTAGCGTGTTCCAAGCTGGTGCCCATACTGTTTTTCCAGGGACTGCACTGAGAATAGTAAAACATAGAAAATAATGTAAAGGAAGGTATAGGATAACAATGAGAGGATTTTCTAACAGTAAGATATACATGAAAGGAGGATGGGGGTGTATGGGGGTGTGAGTTAATTAATGAGCTCTTTTTTTCTGGGCTAACTCATACATAGGCTGGGAGTCCAATTGTTAGGGATAATATAGACGGACTCAGGGGACACTTAGAATAAATTGGGATTTTTCCCATCAAAAAGTGGGCAAAGGATATGAACAGACACTTCGCAAAAGAAGACATTCATACAGCCAACAGACACATGAAAAAATGCTCATCATCACTGGCCATCAGAGAAATGCAAATCAAAACCACAATGAGATATCATCTCACATCAGTTAGAATGACAATCATTAAAAAGTCAGGAAACAACAGGTGTTGGAGAGGATGTGGAGAAATAGGAACAATTTTACACTATTGGTGGGACTGTAAACTAGTTCAACCATTGTGGAAAACAGTGTGGCGATTCCTCAAGGATCTAGAACTAGAAATACCATTTGACCCAGCCATCCCATTACTGGGTATATACCCAAACGATGATAAATCATGCTGCTATAAAGACACATGCACACGTATGTTTATTGCGGCACTATTCACAATAGCAAAGACTTGGAATCAACCAAAATGTCTATCAGTGACAGACTGGATTAAGAAAATGTGGCACATATACACCATGGAATACTATGCAGCCATAAAAAAGGATGAGTTCATGTCCTTTGTAGGGACATGGATGCAACTGGAAACCATCATTCTCAGCAAACTATTGCAAGAATAGAAAACCAAACACTGCATGTTCTCACTCATAGGTGGGAAATGAACAATGAGATCACTTGGACACAGGAAGGGGAATATCACACGTGAGGGCCTATTGTGGGGGAGGGGGAGTGATAGCATTAGGAGATATACTCGTGTAAATGACAAGTTAATGGGTGTAGCACACCAACATGGCACATGTAACAAACCTGCACGTTGTGCACATGTACCCTAGAACTTAAAGTATCATAATAATAAAAAAAGAGAAAAAACAAAAGAATAAATTGTGGTTTTCTCAACATGATCTATAGGGTGCTATGGTTTTATTCTAGTCCTTAGAACATCCATGAGCACCAAGGAAAACCTAAAATTTTAACTTCAGTTTTATATATTTTATCCCTCAAAACACCTTCAATTTTATATATTTTACCTATTGAAGTTCTGTGTAAGATTTAATTTTTTAAACAAATCTGGTTGCTTAAAATACACACTCACAACACACACACCCAAAAGTACAAATAAGGCACTAGAAGAGTTTCTCTGATTCTGTGAGCCCTGATCAGAGAACCATGATCAAGTGGTAAAAAAAAAAAAAAAGATTCCTCAATGAACAACTTTTCAGTTTAACCTATGGAAGTTATTTTGAGTCTTCAAATTCTTGATTAAGTGCAGGGAAAACTCATGTTCCATTGTGTCCACTTGCAAAATGGCTCAATACCCTTCTGAGTAAGCAAACTGACTCACAGAGTCCCTGGACCATAGGACTATATCTTTATGTGTTTAGTTCACAGGAGAAGTCTTCGGGGCTTCCTTCATCCCAACACCTGTTGGTTCTTATATTATAGACAACTTTAACACCCAACCTGACACAGTGTCAGAAGGGCCACACTCTCTCTGGATGTGAGAATTTGTTCTTTGCCTCTTCAAGCCTCTGGTAAAGGAAAGGAACTGTAAGGTTTGAGTCCACAGATGTGGTTAAGGCTTAGCTCTACCAGAAATAACTCCAATAGTTTTGAGCATGTCCCTTGCCCTCTCTGGGCCTCAGTTTCCTCATGAGAGAATTGTTCTAGATCAAAAGTTGGCAAATGTTTTTGTTAAAGGGCCAGGTAGTAAATATTTTAGTTTTTATGGACCATACAATCTCTACCACAAGTATTCAAGCCTGCCATAGCCGATATGTAACCAAAACCCATGTGGCTGCATTCCAATCAAAGTTTCTTTACAAAAACAGGTGGTTGGCTAGATTTAGTCTGTGGGTTATACTTTCTAAACTCTGTTCTACATGATCACTGGGCATCTGCCCAGCTCAGAAACTGTGATTTAAAATTAGATAGACTGTGGTAATTTTTCACTAAGTTATTAATAGGTTATACTGGCTTGAACTGCATTTGCTTTTGAATAGGGAACAGAATCTTAACTCAGGGGCCATGATTCTACAGAAGATTTTGAGACATCAGGGTCAGGCAGTAGCAGAGGTATTTTTTGATCCAGGGTCTTTGGAGGGCCTGACATTATACCACAGTGGAAGTTACTTGCCCTGTCTATATGTAAGGCCAATCTGGTTGCGCAGAGGGAGTCATTAGCATTTGGAAGTCTCTGATGAAGACTTTCTGGGACTGCTCACTTGCCAGGACAGCTGAGAAACCACAATAGGAACAATGAATTCTGTTATTGGGAACTGTAAATAATGAACTTACTGCAGTAGTTCTGCTTCATAGGGCCCCATACTGACTGCTATTCAATTGTAAATATCCCCTGTCTGCTGTTGTACTGGCGGACAGAGAGTCTGTGCTATATATTATGCTAAACATTCCCTGGAATCCAACTGCAGGAAGAGAAGACAATGCAGGCAGCAAAACCATCCCATTAACTTACTGTACATCTGTTTCTGTCTCCTCATAATTCAAGGTGTTAAGACAGCCCACAACTTCCCTTTGAGATACATGAATATTTTTATAAGTATGGAACTCATATATGTGTGTACAAATGTATTGCTATTTGATTCTTTCAGTGGCACCTTCCTAGAGATGAAAGAGATTGACTTATGTCATTTATTTTTCCCTACAGTGTTTTTCCTTTTTCACTTCGTATTGTTTTGCTTTAACTGATACAAAGCCTTTCCCATGAGAAGCTATTAAATAGCTGGGGAGATATTTCAGGGAGCCTTAAATTAATACCCATTTTGCATCTGGTGCCTGGAGCTCTCACCAAGACCCTGGCTTGGGTTCTTGATCAAGTATAGGATTAATTATTTTCCTACATGTGATTTTTTATTCGCTAGTTTGCTAACTTGATTCCTGACCCACTTCTGCATTTTTGAACTTTGAGATTCTGAACTCTGAAGTGTGGTACTCTGGATACTGTCTGTTTCTGCCCTCGTCCCTGAACTTAATTTTCAGGCACTTAGGATGTTTATTAAACTTTGATAACTTTTCTTGCTTGCCATCGGATAGAGCAGGAAAGTGGTTCAAAAAAATACATTTACAGAGCTTCAAAGTTTAAAGGGCTCCTTGAAGTCATTAAGGATAATCCATTTTAATTTATAATGAAGGCTGTGGGTCCCAAAGACATTGCTCAATTGGCCAGAGCCTTCCAGATGCCAACCAGATGTTAGTTTCCCTCCTGCTCCCAACCATCTTCCTTCCTGGGCAGTCCCCTCTGCTTCGAGTACATTTGGAGTAACAGTTTGTTTCCTTACATCCTGTCCTAACTCGGTTCCACCTTTAGGTTATGAAATGGGAGGCTTTCCAAAATGCTGGGGTCCTTGGGGACTTTGTTAACATCATGCTCCCAACTGTTTAAAGTGCTATCAATTCAAGGAAGTGTTTGTGGCACTCTTTTAAATGTCCAGGTAAGGTATCAGTGACAACACTCATGCTATTAAAAAGCTTTTAGTCCTTCTGTCCGTGAATAATTTTTTATTGTCTTTTTTTGTTAATAAGCCTCAGTCTGAATACATATTGCTCAGGCATCTCTTATTTCAATTACCAAAAGTCCTTTTGAATCACCCCCTTTTAGGGCTTCTTCCAAATGCTCTTAGTTCACATTCATTCATGCAGAGCAATTGAGCTCTCATTTTGTTTTACCATACACTGAACAGCATGAATTTTTGTCCCAATAGTAGCCTATCAAACCATTTTGATAAAGCAGGCAATTCAATATGGAGAGAATTAGACAATTCTCTTACTATGTGAGGGAACTTGTGAGTCTAAGTATAGCATTATTTTCTCTCTCATTCTCTCATATCCAGAAAGCAGCCAGATAATTTAGACTCAAATTCAAAACGTCCTTCAGGGTGAACTCAATGTTTGGATTGCTTACTGCTTTACAACGTAATCCAATGTCTAGATAATAACGTTCCATTGTATTTATGGGGGGGTGCCAAAAGGAACATGACTAAGGGGAAGAGAGTTGGGATGAATACGTGAAATGAAAGCAAGCCTTATACCTTCCTTACTAGTTTAATTAATTCAGTACTTCATTACATTGCCTTCTTCCTTCCTTCCTTTTACCTCTCTCCTCCTTCTTCTTCCTTCTCCTTTCCTACCTTCCTCCTCTTACTCTGTCTTCTTCTTCTTCTTCTTCTTCTTCTTCTTCTTATTCTATTATTCTTCTTCTTCTCTTCTTCTTCCTTCTTTTCTCTTTCTTTCTTTCTTTCTTTCTTTCTTTCTTTCTTTCTTTCTTTCTTTCTTTCTTTCTTTCTTTCTTTCTTTCTTTCTTTCTTTCTTTCTTTCTTTTTTGAGATCGGGGTCTCTTTCTTTTCTTTTCTTTTTGAGATTGAGGTCTTGCTTTGTTTCCCAGGCTAGTCTAAAACTCCTGGCCCCAGTCTGTCCTCCTGCCTCAGCCACACAAAGTGCTGGGATTATAGGCAGGAGCCACGGTACCCAGCCTTGAATATTTTTAATAAATATAGACATTGGCTTTGGGGGACAGAAGGAAAAGAATCTTTATTTCAGTTCTCTATAATGCACGTATAGATTGTGTTAAATAATATATACTAAAGCATTCTTATGTTTTCTTCTCCTTAAGTGCTTCTCCAACTTATTCTGACCAAAAATCAAGTTAGACAGAGGGCTCCTGAATCAGCTTAATCCATTTTCACCAGCGGTTGCAGCAAAAATGACTTCTCAGGAGCTGTATTGCAGAGGTTATATTTAGTTGGATGCCAACCCCAGTTCTGCAGGTAACTTAGCTGCATGACTTTGGTTAAATCATTTTGCCTATTTGGATTGGAATTCAGTTTCTTGAAGGAATACTTTGGTTGCAAGAAACAACAACAAAACAAAACAAAACAAAAACCAGAGCAACAGCAGTTTTATCAAATAAAGGTTATTCTTTCCTGTAGCAGGTTATCTGATCATCAGCATCCTCAACTGTTGTTTCAGCAATAGTGTGAGGGCCAGCAACTCTGCAGTTCTTCTGGCCTCATCTTATTGTCTCAATACTCAAGCTATAGCTCCAGGCATTACGTCTGCATTTAGGGAAGGGAGAGAAGGTTAGGGAAGCAGCTCTCTGCCTCTATCTCTTTCATCAGCAAAAGGAAAAGCCATCTCAGAAGCTCCCAGCAGACTTTCTCACTCATTTGACAGAATCACATCAATACCCCAATTGCAAGAGAGGCTGAGAAATTACATACTTAGCTGTTCTCATCTCTGTGGTAGAGGCAGGCAGAAGAAAGGAATTGTGATTAGGTTGAGTTAGTCAACCTACAGTGTCTAGCTTACCTTCCTTATATATAAAAGACAGAGGCTGTGCTAGGTGATCTTGTAGACCTTTCCCAGTTCCAAATGCATGTTAATCTCTGAATAGGGAGAAAACCTCAGTATGGAGTATCACTTTCATGTGTATGGCAATTCCTGGATTCTATTCAAATCCTCTCCCCAGAAATACCTTCACTAATATTCTATGTACAGGTTGGAGAAAAGCTGATGCATTTCTCATATGGGTAGCACAATGTCATCCCAAGAAAAAAAACAGAGGGGGCCAGTATTCATAACATAATGCTGTTTTGACAGATCCAGGAAAAGAAAAACAAATATCAATTCACATGAAAATACTCCTAAGAGAGGTAACCCACATATTGATATTATATAATGTTTTTTGATTAAATTTGTATTGATGATTTCAGGTTTTAGAAAAAACTATAAAATCAAGATAAAAAGTATTTATTTTTAAAATTCCCCTTCAGTCCTCAGTCACATATAATTTTGCATGACTACAATCTTACATGCAGACCTTTCTGTGCCCTGAGTTTTCCACTTACCATTATCAGATTACTATTTTACAGAAAGTTGAGTCAGAGGAAATAGAAGGAGCAGGAATGATTGAAGAAAATCATCATAAAAGAGTGAACAGAGGGGGCAGGTGAATCCTGAGGTCTTAATGAGAAGCTTCACCCCTTCCTCAATGTGTCTCAGTTTGTGTGATTACAAAAATGGGGACATAAGAAGGCAAAATGGGCTATAGCTACATAGACCAGTAGGGTCTTCTTTAGCAATCCAAAATAGAGACTTGTGGTCCAATTACCTCTTGGATCTTCTTAAGCATTTGACGTAGGAAATAACTTCACCTCATTGAGCTCACTTCCATTTGGAGTCACCAATTGCTTTTGTGAGAAATTGGTTTCATTGTATTCCTCCAGAAGGGCATGTTTGTTTATTGTAGACGTTAAGCACATCTCAAGGAGATGTGACTGTATAATTTAAGCACATCCCAAGAGCTCTCTGACAATCAATGTGTCCTCCAACACCAGCATCACACTCAAAAAGGCCTATGGAAACCAAGCAGAGAGCATGAATGTATGATTTTCTCAGTAGAAGACTAGAGAGTGGCAGAGTTAGTGTCAGCTGGAGTAATATGGTTTGGATTTGTGTCCTTGCCCAAATCTCATGTCGAATTGAAATCCCCAGTGTTGGAGGTGGGGCCTGGTGGGAGGTGATTGGATCATGGGGATGGTTTCTAATGGTTCAGCAACATCCCCCTAATGCTGTCTTGTGATAGAATTCTCACAAGATCTGGCTGTTTAAAAGTGTGTGTCACCTCCCTCAACTCTTTCTTCCTCCTGCTCCTGCCATGTAAGATATGCTTGCTTCCCCTTTGCCTTCTGTCATGACTGTAAGTTCCCTGAGGCCTCCCCAGAAGCAGAAGTCTTATACAACCTACAGAACTGTGAGGCGATTAAACCTCTTTTCCTTAAAAAGTACCCCAGTCTCAGGTATGTCTTTATAGCAGTGTGAGAATGGACTAACATAGAGAGAGTATCTAGGCCTTCTCAAATCTTGACTTCTTTAATATTGTTTGGATTTCTGCATTTTTGGGGCTCTCCTCAGTTTCACAAGAGTTGAAAACTTCAATTTTGAGTGTGTGACTTTCTTTATAAGCCATTGTGGTTTGCCTGGTTAGGTATATATTACACTGACAATTCTGATATTTTCTGTTTCCAGACATAGAACTGTGCAAAGTTAAGAAGTGGTAAGTTAAATATTTCAGGGATCAGTAATGCAATTTACTAAAGATATTTGGGTTTTCTTTCCTTTTAAGCATATGATAATATTTTAAATTTTGGCTTCTTTGTGGTTGGTTGGGACAACGTTATTCGTTTTGGTTTTTTTCTTTTCTAATGAGTTATAAGCCTATGTAATGAGTCTATGTTATGAGCCTATGTTATTTTCATGCTAAGGCATTTAGCTGTGGATTGTATATGTGAGAATTTTTAGAGCTCTCTTTTCTTCTGACACAAACAACCATCAATGTTCAAGGTGATCGTTGCTCCATTAGTCTATGTTAAAGAGTAACCACAAAGAACAGAACCCTTAGGGAAACTAATTCATAACATGCATGAGAAATATACTTTCACTACTAAGCCATCTAGTTTTGGGGAATATTTTTTACCATACCCAAACTTAGTCTATCTTCACTGATTAAAGCCTTCTTCTGAGATCTTTTTTCCTCAAGCCACAAAGAAAAAGTAAAATCGTGATTATCTTGTGAGAAGTTCAAATATAGCATAGAAATATAGATTTACTCAAGAGAAAGGGAATTGAACTCGATCCTGCCTTCTCCCACTGGTAAGTTATATGACCTATGGCTTATTACTTAGTGTCCAAGGGTATCATCAGTTTACAGAAGAAAGGCTAACAAGGGATAATGACACATCTTGCCTTTTATTTACCTGGTTCTCAAGAAAATTAGTTCTCTGTCATCTTCAGAAGGTGATCAATTACCTTGATATTTAATTGATTTCAATTCTTACCCTTATTAAAAATCTCAAATTGTCCCATGTAGAAGTCACTTCATATCAGCTCCTTGAAACTGTGTGCATCACCCTACTAGTCTCTTATATGTCCCATGCCCTCTGATGTCAAGATATTCTAGGCACAAGCCAGAAATCAGCTGTTTCTCCGTGAATCCTTAGTTTTCCTGTTGAGGAATGAATTTTAACACCAGAGTCCAGATTTGCTTTTCATACTGGCTTGGTCACATTTTTCTAAACTTTCAGTGGACAGAACTAGGTAAAAATATGCATATATGATATATTGTGAGTTCATATGGGCATTTCCAATTCGAATTCAGAACTACAAGATTTTTACTTCTATGTTACTATTGGGAAATAATTCTCCATGGATCTCTCATGTTTCTGAAAATTTTGAATGCAGAGGTATTGACTATCTTTGTTCTATACTATTTTTTGAAGGATAGTTGTATAGTAAACAGACTTGAAAAATAAAGATAATATCTCCCTCTGGACAAAGGGTAGATTTGTTTACTCTTTGGTATAATAAACATATCTCTATCTAGGACAAGGGAAACTGTATTAGTCAGGGTTCTGCACAGAAAAATAGAATATATATAAAGGGATTTACTTTAAAGAATTGGCTCATGTGATTGAGGGACTGAGGGAATTGATTGAGGTCTAAAATCCATAGGGCAAGCCAGCAGTATGCTAGAAACTCAACAGGAGTTGATGTTGCAATCTTGAAGCAGAATTTCTCCTCCAGTTTTTATCTTAAGTTCTTTCATTGATTGAGTGGGGCCCATATACAATATAAAGCATAACCTCCTTTCCTGAAGGCCAGCTGATGACAGATGTTAATCATAGCTACAAAATACCTTCACAGCTCACTTAGATTAGTGTTTGATTAAATCATCTGGTACTATATAGCCTAATCAAGATGACACAGAAAACTAACCATTACAAGCAGGTTTGTTTGTAGCCTATTATAAAAGATTCAGTTTCCCTAAACTCCAGGTTACTTAGCTGTGATGCAAACTCACAATTTAAGCTTCTCTGTATCACCCTTGTTGGTTTAGGGGGGCAAAGATGATGGATACAAACATAGTGCTCATGCTGTTTGCTGTGCATATGTAGAGTGTTAAATCCTTTTGTCTCTGACCCAGTAGTCTGTGTGTGCTGTCAGCATCCATGAAATTGAAGTAGGATCCTAGTATAGTAAATTTCCAGTAGGGTAAAATTGCAGAACTTTCACAGTTCTGGACAGTTACATCTATTTTTTTTCCTTCCATCCTGAGAATTTTAGTTCTCAAATATAATAGATACATGAATTAGAATGTCCCCTAATTAATGATTTGCTTTATCCCAACTTGCACACTCAGAATAACAATACCAATGATACTACCCTTAATTGTAATTATGGAAAATAGTCACTTTTTAAGTATATCCTCATCCTCCTTTTGCATTTCTTATATTTCATTCTCTTCTTGTTTTCTTATGATTTTACTATATCTACTATGAAAAAAAATGAAATAACTAAGGTGAAGCTTTCTAAGGTGGAGCCAGGAGATGGGGAGAAGTTGGGACTTACACCTGCTAATGGCCAGACTGCAGTGTGTCCCCATAGCCTTGGATAAACAACTGAAGTCAGTATCCATAGGCCTTCAACATTTCTCAACAGAAATACCCTCATTAACTAACCAATGAGAATGGCTGCGCAATGTAAGATCCCCATCTAGCCAATCAACTGCCTCCAAAAACAACTTTTTATGGAAATCCCCTCTACAAAATATCTCTTCTGTGCTTGCCTTTTCAGACACTATTCAGGGCTTTCCTGATTCAGTGTACCCAACATGCAATTGTTTGTTTCCCAAATAAATGCTATTTCCTTTGACCTCCATGTCATTGTTTTTTTCAGTTAGCACTACATTTTCAGATCATATGGTAATTATATTATTTATTTAAACCTTGTTTAGCCTTAATATTAGGAGTAGCTATACATGCAATACTCACCACCAGTTTTTATATTGGTATTTCTAGGAATGTAGGGTGTCTGAAGTTTGTTCTCTGATGGATTCCTAGGAAGATCTTCTGGGGACAATAGGACAAGGTTACATGAATTCTTGCATGCTAGTAACAGTCCTTTTATACTTGAATGGCAGTTTTTTTTTATTACAAAATTCCTGTCTCAGATTTTCCTTCCTTGTATATCTAAAATATGATGTTCAATATTCTTCTGGCATAAAGCACCTGTAAAAATACCTGATGGTAATCAAATATTGTTTGTCTTGTAGGTCACAAAACCTTTTTGTCTAGATGACAAGAAGATTTTTCTTTTTAAAGTTCAGGAATTTTATTAGGATATATCTTAGTTGGTAGTCCTAAGTATGTGGTGTGGTCTTTCAATGTTTTAAGTATTTTCTTACTTAATGGACAAGGACTTCATGTCTAAAACACCAAAAGCAATGGCAACAAAAGCAAAATTGACAAATGGGATCTAATTAAACTAAAGAGCTTCGCACAGCAAAAGAAACTACCATCAGAGTGAACAGGCAACCTACAGAATGGGAGAAAATTTTTGCGATCTACTCATCTGACAAAGGGCTAATATCCAGAACCTACAAAGAACTCAAACAAATTTACAAGAAAAAAACAACCCCATCAAAAAGTGGGTAAAGGATATGAACAGACATTTCTCAAAAGAAGACATTTATGCAGTCAACAGACACTTGAAAAATGCTCATCATCACTAGCCATCAGAGAAATGCAAATCAAAACCACAATGAGATACCATCTCACACCAGTTAGAATGGCGATCATTAAAAAGTCAGGAAACAACAGGTGCTGGAGAGGATGTGGAGAAATAGGAACACTTTTACACTGTTGGTGGGACTGTAAACTAGTTCAACCATTGTGGAAGACAGTGTGGTGATTCCTCAAGGATCTAGAACCAGAAATACCATTTGACCCAGCCATCCCATTACTGATTATATGCCCAAAGGATAATAAATCATGCTGCTATAAAGACACATGCACACGTATGTTTATTGCACCACTATTCACAATAGCAAAGACCTGGAACCAACCCAAATGTCCATCAGTGACAGACTGGGTTAAAAAAATGTGACACATATACACCATGGAATACTATGCAGACATAAAAAAGAGTGAGTTCCTGTCCTTTGTAGGGACATGGATGCAGCTGGAAGCCATCATTCTCAGCAAACTATCACAACAACAGAAAACCAAACACCACATGTTCTCACTCATAGGTGGGAACTGAACAATGAGATCACTTGGACACAGGAAGGGGAACATCACACACCGGTGCCTGTTGTGCGGTGGGGGGAGCAGGGAGAGATAGCATTAGGAGATATACCTAATGTAAATGATGAGTTAATGTGTGCAGCACACCAACATGGCACATGTATACATATGTAACAAACCTGCACGTTGTGCACATGTACCCTAGAACATAAAGTATAATTTAAAAAAAAAGAAGAAAAAGAAAAACAATTGTTCTTGAACTACGGTTATTAATGTTTGTTGCTTTTTATTTTTGTTTTCTTCAGAAAACCCTATTATTTATAGGTTGGTTCTTTTTTGCTTATCTTTAATAATTGTCCATTTCTCTCAAATTCTTATTTTTTATTTCTTCTTGATTTGTAAAATTTTCTTTCCTTTCATATTCTATGCCTCTAGGCATTATTTGTTGTTATTATTTTCTTTAGTGTTCCTTTTATTTTAGTCTTTCCTTCTATAATTTTTAAATCATGATTCTGTATTTATTTTGAATATTCTGCTTCTGATTTGTGTTCTTTATGCTTTCTTTCATTTTTATATTACCCTAGCTAATACTCATTTTTTCTTTTACAGCTTTGACTCCCCTCCCCTCTGTGAGTATGTGTTTATGACATTGTTTTCTTGTCTTCAGGGCTATTATCCTGTTCAATTTTCTCTCTCTCTTGTCTTCATAGAAACTTCGTAAAAAAATTTTTTTTTTATCCAAAAAGTTTAAAATTATTATTATTATTATTATTATACTTTAAGTTCTAGGGTACATGCGCACAATGTGCAGGTTTGTTACATATGTATACATGTGCCATGTTGGTTTGCTGCACCCATTAACTCGTTATTTACATTAGGTATATCTCCTGATGCTATCCTTCCCCACTCCCCCCTCCCACAATAGGCCCCGGTGTGTGATGTTCCCCTTCCTGTATCCAAGTGATCTCATTGTTCAGTTCCCACCTATGAGTGAGAACATGCGGTGTTGGTTTTCTCTTCTTGCAATAGTTTGCTGAGAATGATGGTTTCCAGCTGCATCCATGTCCCTACAAAGGACTCAAACTCATCCTAATTTTACGTCTGCATAGTATTCCATGGTATATATGTGCCATATTTTCTTTTTTTTCTTTTTTTTACAGTAAGTCATAGTTTTTATTAAATGCAAGTAAAATTTCTGATGGATGTACACGTTACCATTGATTTCCATTTATTTATTTATTTATTTATTTATTTATTTATTTATTTATTATACTTTAAGTTCTAGGGTAACGTGCAGGTTTGTTACATATGTATACTTGTGCCATGTTGGTGTGCTGCAGCCATCAACTCGTCAGCACCCATCAATTCGTTGTTTATATCAGGTATAACTCCCAATGCAATCCCTCCCCCCTCCCCCCTCCCCATGATAGGCCCCTATGTGTGATGTTCCCCTTCCCAAGTCCAAGTGATGTCATTGTTCAGTTCCCACCTATGAGTGAGAACATGCGGTGTTTGGTTTTCTGTTCTTGTGATAGTTTGCTAAGAATGATGGTTTCCAGCTGCATCCATGTCCCTACAAAGGACGCAAACTCATCCTTTTTTATGGCTGCATAGTATTCCATGGTGTATATGTGCCACATTTTCTTAATCCAGTCTGTCACTGATGGACATTTGGGTTGATTCCAAGTCTTTGCTATTATGAATAGTGCCGCAATAAACATACGTGTGCATGTGTCTTTATAGCAGCATGACTTATAATCCTTTGGGTATATCCGCAGTAATGGGATGGCTGAATCAAATGGTATTTCTAGTTCTAGATCCTTGAGGAATCGCCACGCTGTTTTCCACAATGGTTGAACTAGTTTACAGTCCCACCAACAGTGTAAAAGTGTTCCTATTTTTCCACATCCTCTCCAGCACCTGTTGTTTCCTGATTTTTTTAATGACTGCCATTCTAACTGGTGTGAGATGGTATCTCATTGTGGTTTTGATTTGCATTTCTCTGATGGCTAGTGATGATGAGCATTTTTTCATGTGTCTGTTGGCTGTATGAATGTCTTCTTTTGAGAAATGTCTGTTCATATCCTTTACCCACTTTTGGATGGGGTTGTTTGTTTTTTTCTTGTAAATTTGTTTGAGCTCTTTGTAGATTCTGGATATTAGCCCTTTGTCAGATGAGTAGATCGCAAAAATTTTCTCCCATTCTGTAGGTTGCCTGTTCACTCTGATGGTAGTTTCTTTTGCTGTGCAGAAGCTCTTTAGTTTAATGATATCCCATTTGTCAATTTTGGCTTTTGCTGCCATTGCTTTTGGTGTTTTAGACATGAAATCCTTGCCCATGCCTATGTCCTGAATGGTACTACCCAGGTTTTCTTCTAGGGTTTTTATGGTATTAGGTCTAACATTTAAGTCTCTAATCCATCTTGAATTAATTTTCGTATAAGGAGCAAGGAAAGAATCCAGTTTCAGCTTTCTACTTATGGCTAGCCAATTTTCCCAGCACCATTTATTAAATAGGGAATCCTTTCCCCATTTCTTGTTTCTCTCAGGTTTGTCAAGATCAGATGGCTGTAGATGTGTGGTATTATTTCTGAGGACTCTGTTCTGTTCCATTGGTCTATATCTCTGTTTTGGTACCAGTACTATGCTGTTTTGGTTACTGTAGCCTTGAGTTCTAGTTTGATTGCCCTGTGGTCTGAGAGACAGTTTGTTATAATTTCTGTTCTTTTACATTTGCTGAGGAGTGCTTTACTTCCAATTATGTGGTCAATTTTGGAATAAGTGCGATGTGGTGCTGAGAAGAATGTATATTCTGTTGATTTGGGGTGGAGAGTTCTATAGATGTCTATTAGGTCCGCTTGGTGCAGAGATGAGTTCAATTCCTGGATATCCTTGTTAACATTCTGTCTCGTTGATCTGTCTAATGTTGACAGTGGAGTGTTGAAGTCTCCCGTTATTATTGTATGGGAGTCTAAGTCTCTTTGTAAGTCTGTAAGGACTTGCTTTATGAATTTGGGTGCTCCTGTATTGGGTGCATATATATTTAGGAGAGTTAGCTCTTCCTGTTGAATTGATCCCTTTACCATTATGTAATGGCCTTCTTTGTCTCTTTTGATCTTTGATGGTTAAAGTCTATTTTATCAGAGACTAGGATTGCAACCCCTGCTTTTTTTTGTTCTCCATTTGCTTGGTAGATCTTCCTCCATCCCTTTATTTTGAGCCTATGTATGTCTCTGCATGTGAGATGGGTCTCCTGAATACAGCAGACTGATGGGTCTTGACTCTTTATCCGGTTTGCCAGTCTGTGTCTTTTAATTGTACCATTTAGTCCATTTACATTTAAGGTTAATATTGTTATGTGTGAACTTGTTCCTGCCATTATGATATTAACTGATTATTTTGCTCGTTAGTTGATGCAGTTTCTTCCTAGCCTCGATGGTCTTTACATTTTGACATGTTTTTGCAATGGCTGGTACCCGTTGTTCCTTTCCATGTTTAGGGCTTCCTTCAGGGTCTCTTGTAAGGCAGGCCTGGTGGTGACAAAATCTCTAAGCATTTGCTTATCTGTAAAGGATTTTATTTCTCCTTCACTGATGAAACTTAGTTTGGCTGGATATGAAATTCTGGGTTTAAAATTCTTTTCTTTAAGAATGTTGAATATTGGCCCCCACTCTCTTCTGGCTTGTAGAGTTTCTGCCGAGAGGTCTGCTGTTAGTCTGATGGGCTTCCCTTTGTGAGTAACCCGACCTTTCTCTCTGGCTGCCCTTAAGATTTTTACCTTCATTTCAACTTTGGTGAATCTGACAATTATGTGTCTTGGAGTTGCTCTTCTCGAGGAGTATCTTTGTGGTGTTCTCTGTATTTCCTGAATTTGAATGTTGGCCTGCCCTACTAGGTTGGGGAAGTTCTCCTGGATGATATCCTGAAGAGTGTTTTCCAACTTGGTTCCATTTTCCCCCTCACTTTCAGGCACCCCAATCAGACATAGATTTGGTCTTTTTACGTAATCCCATACTTCTTGCAGGCTTTGTTCATTTCTTTTTCTTCTTTTTTCTTTTGGTTTCTCTTCTCGCTTCATTTCATTCATTTGATCCTCAATCGCTGATACTCTTTCTTCCAGTTGATCGAGTCGGTTACTGAAGCTTGTGGATTTGTCACGTATTTCTCGTGTCATGGTTTTCATCTCTGTCATTTCATTTATGACCTTCTCTGCATTAATTATTCTAGCTGTCAATTCTTCCACTCTTTTTTCAAGATTTTCAGTTTCTTTGCGCTGGGTACGTAATTCCTCCTCTAGCTCTGAGAAGTTTGGTGGACTGAAGCCTTCTTCTCTCATCTCGTCAAAGTCATTCTCTGACCAGCTTCGATCCGTTGCTGGTGATGGGCTGTGCTCCTTTGCAGGGGGAGATGCGCTCTTATTTTTTGAATTTCCAGCTTTTCTGCCCTGCTTCTTCCCCATCTTTTTGGTTTTATCTGCCTCTGGTCTTTGATGATGGTGACGTACTTATGGGGTTTTGGTATACGTGTTCTTCCTGTTTCATAGTTTTCCTTCTAATAGTCAGGACCCTCAGCTGTAGGTCTGTTGGAGATTGCTTGAGGTCCACTCCAGACCCTGTTTGCCTGGGTATCAGCAGCAGAGGTTGCAGAAGATAGAATATTGCTGAACAGTGAGTGTACCTGTCTGATTCTTACTTTGGAAGCTTCCTCTCAGGGGTGTACTCCACCCTGTGAGGTGTGAGGTGTCAGACTGCCCATAGTGAGGGATGTCTCCCAGTGAGGTTACTCAGGGGTCAGGGACCCACTTGAGCAGGCAGTCTGTCCATTCTCAGATCTCAACCTCCGTGTTGGGAGATCCACTGCTCTCTTCAAAGCTGTCAGACAGATTCTTTTGCATCTGCACAGGCCTCTGCTGCTTCCCCTTTTGTTGTTTAGCTGTGCCCTGTCCCCAGAGGTGGAGTCTACAGAGACAGGCAGGTTTCCTTGAGCTGCTGTGAGCTCCACCCAGTTCGAGCTTCCCAGTGGCTTTGTTTACCTACTTAAGCCTCAGCAATGGCGGGCGCCCCTCCCCCAGCCTCGCTGCTGCCTTGTGGTTAGATTGCAGACTGCTGTGCTAGCAATGAGGGAGGCTCCATGGCCGTGAGACCCTCCCGGCCAGGTGTGGGTATAATCTCCTGGTGTGCCCGTTTGCTTAAAGCGCAGTATTGGGGTGGGAATTACCCGATTTTCCAGGTGTTGTGTGTCTCAGTTCCCCTGGCTAGGAAAAGGGATTCCCTTCCCCCTTGGGCTTCCCAGGTGAGGCGATGCCTTGCCCTGCTTCAGCTCTCACTGGTCGGGCTGCAGCAGCTGACCAGCACCAATTGTCCAGCACTCCCCAGTGAGATGACCCCACTACCTCAGTTGAAAATGCAGAAATCACCAGTCTTCTGTGTCGCTCGTGCTGGGAGTTGGAGACTGGAGCTGTTCCTATTCGGCCATCTTGCTCTGCCCCTATCTAAAAAATTTGACCTGAAGACTTTTCTGATGTTCATCTTATTTACAGATTTTAGTTGTTCTAAAATTTAAGAAGTTGGATCAAATCAGCTTTTCTTCACAGAGCTTCTTCTATTGCTTTTGTGTAAAGTTTAAAGCTGTGTTTCTGAGATTTTCTGGTTCTGTTCTTTGCCTCCCCCTCCCCCTACACTTTTTCTTGGACAGTCTCATGCCTCTCTATGCATTGGCCCAATCCTGCTCAATCTTTGTTCCTCTCACAGCAGTTATTTCTGAGTGCGTTGCAAGTTGGTTCCTTGAGCTCATTGTGCTCCAGCCTCTGTTCTTGCCGTGGACCTGTCTCATAGTTACTGCTATTGGAGTCCTTACATTTACCTGCCACACTTTTGAGCGAGGCCTGCTTCCTATTGGGGGTTCTCTTATTCTCAGGTTCATCACATAACCTGTTGGTTTCCTTGTTTTCTTCCACATAGATGCCAGTAGCATACAAAGCTTGTCCTATCAGCATTTTGTCCCCATATTGGCTTCATGCCCATATGGTGTCACCCAGCTTTGTTGAAAATGTTGGACATAGGGTTTTAGTTTAGCTCTCTAGTTTGTCTGTTTTTATGTGGAGATTTAGGAAGACCGAAGACTGCACACCACAACTATCATTTCCCCATCTATTTATTTTTCATTCAAACAGCTTTTTATTTATCAACTACCATTATATAAATGTCACAGATATAAAAGTGAATATGATGCTGTACCTTCTCTTAAAGAACTAGTACAAGATTGAAAAAAAAGCATTGAATTCTGTAGCATTTTTTCTATAGTTTTAAAATTTAATTTCTTTTTGAGATGTAATATACATTTTGAAAAGTGCACATTTTGTAAGTGTACAGCTCAATGAATTCTCAAAAATCAAACAAACCCATATAACCAATACCTACGTGAAGTAAGAGAATATTGTCAGTACTCTGTCTGCTTCCCTTTGCCCCTTCCTTTTCTCACCCCCCCATAGGAGTAATCACTCAAAGCATAAATTAGCTTTGCTTTTTCTTTATATGTATGTAATCATACAATATGTACTTTGTGTCTTTCTTTACTCAACGTAATATTTGTTTTTGTCATCATTATTGCTGTGTATAGCTGTAGATTATTCTCATGCCCATACATTGTTCTCTTTGTGAATATATCACAATCTATCCATTTTACTGATTATTAGCATTTTCATATTCCAGCTTGGTGCTACTATAAATAGTGCTGCTATGAACATTCCAGTATACACATCTTTGTTGAGGATATTCCAATCCAAAGGTAGAACTGCTGAGTCAAAGTTAATGCATACATTCGGCTTCAATAGATGCTTTCAAGTCCTTTTCAAAGAGCTTGTACTGCCAGTTGTATTTTCATTCAGTGCTGTGGAAGCAACATCAGTGATCTGAGTAGGGAAAAGCAATGACCAAAACTGTCTTTGGGTAAAATTGTTCTGGGAATTTTTAAGAGTAAATTGGAAGAGAAAGACGTCAGAAATAAAGAGACTAGTCTGATTACTAAAGAAGAGAATTACGGATTAGAATAGATAAATGGGTTAAAGGGAAAGGTATGCATATGAGTCATTGTGTGATGGTATATTCTGCTAACCCCATAGGAAAGAGAAAAAATAATGACAGTTTGCATAAAAGTTTGATTGGGGTGAGGATGGTGAGTTCAGATAACTCCTATAAATACAGAGAGACCTCAGCCACTATTGAGATCTGAGAGTTGCAGCTCTATCTCTCTGCCTTATTTCCCATTTCTGCGAGTCCTGAGCTGGTCCCACAGGCTTCCTGGAGCCATGTACATTGACAAATAAAGGATCACTTTTTTTTATACATAACTCATAATGCAGTGATGCTAATAATACAGGGTCCCAATAATATAAAACACCCATTGAGAAGAATCTGCAATTACTGCTTTCAACTTCACACTACTGTATCATTTTTACTTTATGTCACACACAAAAGTTCTTTAAAGAAGCTAATCGAGATTGACAGCGCTTGGGATGCAGCTCTTCCCTCTGAGGCAAACAAGTGAACACCCACTTCTTTATGCCTAGGCAGTGCTACATCCACCCAGATCCCTGCACTAAAAGACAACAGCTATAAATTGCAATGGCCTAGTTGCAGGGCTTTTCCCCAGCCCACCCTCCTTTGTGACTAGGAAGGAAAGTATTCCCTGATGGCCTGAAGAAGGGCATATGACACCAGCAAACACTCTACATTATACAGAAGTCTCAATTGGGGGCTGAGCCTTCCTATTTTCTACAGTTTTCTTCAATCTTCTAGTACTGATGAAATTTGCATGTGAACAGACTCTTTGCCTCTTTTGGGCCCATCTGTTCCTGCTGTTAATTTTTCACCTGGAGTCCTAATTATAACTGACTCCAGACGGAAATGCCTGTGATGTCACCGTCAGGAGACTGGGGCTTCAGGTGGGAAATAAGGTGCTGGAGCAGATGGACATTGTCTGAGCAAAAGATCCTGATGTTTTGTAAATATTCACTGCATAAGAATGAGAATGAAAGGAAATATTGAGAATGGAAGCAAGGAAAATAATTCCTAACTACACTGCTCCTTTTCTTCCCTCTTTTCAATCTTTCCACATGGTGCCAGTAGTACAGTTATAAGAGAGATTTGCCAGTATTAGAAGCATACATTTAGTAACCCTGGCTTCCCTAGGGTCCCGTATAATGCAGTGGACACTCACTTGGCTTACAAGTTAACAGAGGAGTCTACCATGGCATTGGCATCCTAGGAGTAGCTAATGGAATATCTTGAAGACAGCTAATAGAAGGAAACTGTTACAAACTTTGTATAGTCCAAATCTCTCTCCACATTGTAAGCATGTCCATCATTCTTCTAGAGTCAGCCCTACTCTTATCGCATGATAAGTAATGGGATCATTGTCACAAGAGGCTGAATGGGAACATCTTCTCTTCCTCTAGTGGGTTTATATGACATGGATTTTCAGCCAATCACCTCTCTAGAAAATTACCAGAAATATGCAGCTCCTGAAAATATGTGTGCTAAGAATAGACGAAATTCTTCATTGAAGATAAAACACATACCTAACAAATGCAGAAAAATGAAAAGAGTTTAGGATTAGATCCAAAATTTATAACAAATATTGGAGGGAGATTAAGAATTCTAAACTAGTCACCAAACGGTAAAATCCCCAACTACTACTACTTAAGTCTTCCTTCTATACCTTCTTTTTTTTTTTTTTTCTATTTTTTCCCAACAAAATCTTGCTTGTATGACTACTTTGTTGACTCGATCAACTCACAAACCAATTACCTGACAGAGTAGGTCTGTCTAGGCCAGGAAAGACTAATTCAGGGCATCAAGTTAGTTTAAGCGGCCTTGTTTTAGCTTTATTAAGGATCACATTTCCATTTCCAAGGGTAAAATTTTAAGCTAGGTTTTGTTTTCTTTTGTTTTTTAGCTAAATGAGTGGGACTTGACACAGACACCTTGCCTCACAACAGCTGGGCTGTGCACAAGCAGGCATTACTGCCACCTCCTGCTCTCCAGAGATCCAGTGAATGGAAACAACAAAGATCCTGTGTTTTTCTCTCCGCTCCAGGCAGGGTTTGATGCTTACTCTGATGGAAGGAAAGGCAAGCAAACATATTCAAACAACCTACAAGTTCTCAAGAAATCTGATCGAGTTTCTTGATCATCAGAGGAGAAATGGCCAATAATGGAATGGATCTCAGCAAGTGAAAGTAAAGCAGCACTCACCAGATGAACAACCTTTGCCTTTGATTCTCCGAAAGGGTGGCCCTCAGGTCGTCCATCTTATGGGATCAGCTGGGCACAGGTCTGTTTCTTATTAAAGATGGTCAAAACCAGGGTAAGATTGCCTCTCACATGAAGAGTGAATGGTCATGTTAGGGCTTTGTTCTATCCTCCTGGACAGAGTATCCTTTTGAGACATATGCATAAAAGCCAGACACATTTCAAATATTGCATTGGAGTCTAAATTAAAATTGTCATGATGTTATCAAGTTACATTGGGCAGTTTTATATTTAAGAACTACTGGCTTCAACTACTAATAGGAAAAAACGGCATTTTCTTGTAAAATGGCATTTGCTTCAGTGGCACCTAGACCCCAAGCAGCAGCTTATCTCAGGGATCTCTTACCAAGAAAATTCTCAAAATAATGTGGATCTACAGGGAAAGGTTCAGAGGCCAGACAGGGATCAATAAACATAGGGAAGGAATCTTGAATGTAGGAGTACAGAAGGAAGACCATCTTTGGATAAGAGATGAGGCAGCTTGTTTTTCATGGTGCATGGTGGCTAATGTCTTGCTTTCATAAGAGCTCTCAACTGACAAAGAGAAAAAAAAAAAAAAGACCCTACGTATGTGGCACAGGATTATATTTACACAAAATAGGAAGAAGACAGAAAATGAAATCCAGATAAGTTAATTTCAACATCAAGTTATTTTAACCAAGCCAGAGAGTAAAATCTTTACAAAGTTCCAGTAAACAGATATGTACCAATGAGATTCCTTTTCCATTGCCAATCTTGAGAGAATTGGATTTTCTTGCCCGTATATTTCCTTATATATGACCACACCAATGATAGATTATTTTTTTCACATGATATCTCACCTCTCTTGCTCTTATGCCCCCTTTGAGGTATTAGAATGAAATAGTTTACATTTCAGGTTGAGAGTCAGAAAGAGAAGACTAGTTTGGTTGAACTTAGACTGGCCTGAGACTTTATTTTTGCCAGAACTGCTTCTCAGAAAATGGGTACATTGGTTTCACTGTCTTGATTTGGAAGCCTTGACTTAGAGGAAACATTCTGATTTGTTTCATCTAAATTAGAGCAGGGATTGGCCAGCCTCAGTCCACTGGCCAAATCAGCTGGTTGCCTGTTTTTAAGTAAAGTTTTATTGGAACACAGTCTTGCTTATTGTTTTTTATTACTATTATCTATGTTTGTTTTCATGCTACAATGGTAAAGCTCAGTAGTTGACCCATAGATCTTATTCTCTATATTTGTCCCTTTACAAAAAAGATTTGCCAACCTAGAGGAGACTTCTTCAATATTTCATTAGAGAGTTGGTAAATTTTCCCATAAAGTCTCACCAAGGATCTAAAAAATGTCTAGCCATCTTTGAGTTTTCCTCTGTGACATGGCAGAAAAGATAAGTGTTTTGGGGGTTAGAAGATCTGAGTTCAAATGTCAGTTTCGTCACTACTGTTTTTATGATTATGACAAGTTTTAGGACTTCTCTCAGCTTCTCCTATATAACAGGTCTCAAAATGGTTGTTTCAAAACTCATTGTGAAGACCAAGGTCCTGACAAATTCTGGGCACTCAATATGTATTATTTCATCAGCCTTCCCATGTCACCATCCTCCTGTCACCATTTTCTTCCTGGCCCACCTGAGGTGAAATTTTGGTAGACATTTGTTGCGGATTGTGTTATGTAATTCTTCACTGAGGGAGCTGGAATAAATTCATTTGAAAGGGAATGTGCTCACCTTTGTTCTGGGGAGATCTCAGGGATTTAGGCAGACTGCTAATGCCTTTTACAAAGGATTCGCCTCAGTCATCATGTGCTAGATGTTGTCATGATTTCTTTTACAAAAGAACAAATCAGTCTTGTTCCTCTCCATCCAGGGAAGGAAGGAAGGGGAAGGAAGGGGAAGGGGAAAGGGAAGGGGAAGGGAAGGGAAGGAACAGAGGGAGGAAGGAAGTAGAAAAGATAGAAAGAAAGAAAGAGACAAGGAAGGAAGGGAAAGAAGGAGAGAGAGAGAAAGAAGGAAAGAAGAGAGGGAGAAAGAAGAGAGTGGAAACCTCTGCATTAATCTGCTGATTGAAAAGAAGTATCAACACTATTTTGACCAAATTTGTCACCTCTTTTGGTGGGCATTTGAGTAGAAATCAGAGCAATGAATGTCTCTTAGATATCTGCATAATAATCCCAACCTAATGAATTTATTTCAGCAATTTTATATTTTGTAAATAACTGAGGATATTCTAGAAAGAGCCACAAAACTGTTCACTTTATCCTGTATGATGGCCTTGAAGCATGTGCTGCAAGTGCTTCCATTTTCTTTTTGCAGAGGAGAAGGAGGAGCCAAAGCCTTATATGAATAAGTGAGGGAGCTGGTAAATTCATATAAGGGTGAAAGCTTGGGGAATAACACCATCCTTATGTGGATAATCCTGACACACTATAGGACCTAAGACAATTTGCTTGTTCTCACTGAGTTTTGTCCTTTATTTTCTATTAGATTATCTCATTGACACTTTATACCACTTTCAGACATTTCTGTACTCCTATAGAGTAAATCTCTATAGGAGTTTTTTGGCTGGGCGCAGTGGTTCACGCCTGTAATCCCAGCACTTTGGGAGGCCGAGACGGGCGGATCACGAGGTCGGGAGATCGAGAGCATCCTGCCTAACATGATGAAACCCTGTCTCTACTAAAAATACAAAAAATTAGCCAGGCGTGGTGGCGGGCGCCTGTAGTCTCAGCTACTCTGGAGGCTGAGGCAGGAGAATGGTATGAACCCTGGAGGTGGAGGTTGCAGTGAGCTGAGATCGCACCACTGCACTCCAGCCTGGGCTACAGAGCGAGACTACGTTTCAAAAAATAAATAAATAAACAAATAGATAAAAATAAGTAAATAAATCATTTTTGTTGTTGTTGTTGTTGTTTTGACAAAATCTTGCTGTGTTGCCCAGCCTGAAGAGCAGTTGTGCACTCTCAGCTCACTGTAACCTCTGCCTCCCAGGTTTAAGTGGGATAAATCAATTTTTAAAATGTGAAATGTGTAGTCAGTTCACAACTGATGAGAGGGTCTAATTTATTTTGTGTTAAACTTGATTGTTAGGAATTCAAAATTTACTTTTCCACCATAAAATACTGTAAAGCATGGATAGGTTATTAACTTAAACCACCATTTTTATTTCTCTAGGGAATGCACATGAATATTAACATTTATTTAAAACTGTTTTCTCATGTATAAGGCTCTATTTCACTATCAGACACATCTAAGTTGCCCAGTTTCCATACTGTGAGTACTCAGCATAATTCCTGGCCTTTATACCAGGTGAGCAGAGGGAGTAAGGGAAGTGGAGGCCACAGGGAGGCTGTGGTGGAAGTGGGGAGAGGAGGAGAGAAGGAGTCCTTGGCAACCACTGCTCAGGTGGGAGGGCTCAGATCCCATGTCTCATGCATCTTTTTCTCTGTGGGTGATGGAAAAGAGATTCTGAGCATCCCAAGTAAGAGTAGGAGGCATCCAGCAAACTCTGGCAATCTCTGTTGAGGTGAGGCTATGGAAGGGGAAGTGTCTGTCTGAAAGGAAGGTTGGTGAATTGTTCACTGAGCATCACGAGTCTTCTAATGATGTCTAAGTTCTGTGTCCTATTAATTGTTTTATCTTCAGCTCCTAACACAACGCCAAGAAAATAGTAAGCCTTTAATAAATGTTAAATTGTCTTGTGAGATTACCCTTGGAAGGTAAAAACAAGTCACTTTGGATAGGGTCTGGCTAAAATAATCCCACCCAAATTTATATTTTACTTTCTCGAGGGCTGGAATCTTACAAATATTTACAGACCTTTACATACTGTGGTACACAAATAGCAGGAGTTGGAAGCATTGATGGAACAGAGCTGCGTTAGAACAGTTCACTGACAATAGACTAGAATAGAAACTGCGCTGCCCCAAACACTCTACTTATTAAAAACCACCATCCAAAAAGTAGTGGAACTGAGAAGAGCACACATTGTAGAATCCAAACAAACTGGACTTGAATTATGGCCCTGTGTGACGTGGCTAAGTTACTGTTTTCTCCAAGCCTCCATTCATTTATGTGTAAACATGGAAATACTTTTAGAAAGAGATTTAGTGCCACATTGGGTTGTGGTGAAGATTAAATGAGATAGAGGATGTAAAGTGCCTAATGCACAGTGAGAACTGAATAAACGCTTATTTCCTATATTTCTCACTTTCGGAAAATGTTACATGAAGGCAAAATGAAAGTATTTCCTCCAGACCCTGAGACCAGGAGACACCTGAGCGGGGAATCCATTTCAGAGCTCTTCTACCGTGTCTGAATGCCTCTGAAAGCTGATCAGAGTTATTACAGCTAATCAGGACAAGGGAGAGAGAGGCAAGGGAAGTGACAATCATGTGCCCCCCTGTGGGTCTGCAGCACCCACCGCGACTTCCACAGCCATTGTGTTTGTGCTCCAGGCGGTTCTATTATTAGTTTCTGCTGCTGTTTCTGCTCCAGCTGTGTGTCCATCAGGGTCCATTGCAGAATACCAATCTGTCCTCACATGGTACAAAGGCAGTGCAGCAGTCTTTACAAAATATTCCCAGAACCTGAGGCTCCAGAGAGCCTTGACCCTCAGCAGTCTCACTGCTTGGAAGACATTGTTCTGGAAGCTTCCAAGGTCTTCCTTATTATCTGCCTCTTTTCAGTTGTACTCGCAGCTTGTCGCCCTGAACTAACTAGCCCCACAGCCAAACCTTTGACAAAACATTCTGGCTTTTGATGATATTATCTGTTTCCTCAGCAGAGAGAAGTCAGAGCCAGGTATCTTTGACTTTGAGAGATTACGGTTTCATTCATCCTGGAAATACATACAAGGGTTATCTTTTATCCCCTGTCTTCAAGCCATGGTCCTGAAGTCAGTATGTCATTACCTCGCCTGTCACCTGTGGCACAGTCTTTTTATCAACTATGTAGTGTATGATGTCATGATATGAAACTGCCCTGTGCTTACTTCTGATTTCTCTTCCCACATCTGAATTTCCTTTTTGCTAATCCACACCTCATGCAGTTTTGTGTCTATTTTACCATCTTCACCCCCAAATTCCTTCTGTGGGAAATAGTTTGTGAACACCTGTTTGTGGTGTGTAGAGAGACTTGATGCTTTCAGGCTTTTTGCTATTCTAGAATATTTCATGTTCATAACATGTAATCCTGGCCTGGATGGGGTGTGCACCCTTGTGGTTCTTAAATCACCAATGTGCTTGTGAGTTTCTCCTCCTCCTTCCTATCCTATAGTCACCTGAAAGAATTAGACAAAACACAGCTAATTAGCAAATATTAACTGACGATGTTCTGGTTGCTGGGAGTCAGCTGAACTGTGAGGAAACCAGAATAGAAGGAAAAGATAAGGATGACAATTCTGTCATCTCTATCAGACTAGAGCAAGATGGAGGAGAAAATATTCAAAGCAAATATGGGTACTGTTATATGCCAGGAACAGTCCTAAACTCCCTGTGCATGTGAACAGCTAAATCTTGCACTAACTGTTGAAGTCGGCAGATGAATGAGAGCACTGTAGCATTTTTTCACAAAGAGGATATACTTTGGAGACCAATGCCTGGATTCTAATACTGGCTCCTCTCCTAACTGTGAGGCCCTGAGAAATTTACTTAACCCCTCTGTGTCTAAGACTCCTCATTTACAAAATGAAGCAAATTATACCTACTTTGTATGTTTCCCTAAGAATTAAATGAGTTCATAAATATAAACTATGTAAAACAGATCCTAAGACATAATAAGCATTCATTAAGAATAAGCTATTAAAGTAGTTATGCATTAATAACTGTATTCTCACTCGCAAAGCCTGGCCATGGCTATGGTATATTTCCCCAAGGACATGGCAGTGGACTGTAGACCATCATAGTCCTATATCTATGTGTGCCTGGAGGTCACTGCCAGTTGCTTTCCTAGTAACTTCAAAAGAGCAGGTGACACTCCCACTTCTTGCCTTCATGCCTCAGTAACACTAATAGCATCTCACACTCTGTTCAGTGGCAAAGGTTTAGCACTTGTTTCAAGAGCATTTTGGCCTTTTGCATATTATTACTTTAAAGTCTTAAATCCCATCTGCTACTAGAAGCAAATTGAGAGCTAATTAAATGTAATTTTTCTGGAAAAAATCCGTTGGTCTTTTCAGAGTGGGACAGATTGTATTTTATAAGTCTTTGCTGATAATTTCCCACTCCTCATTTATAGCTTTCACTAATTTATTAACATAAGAAAAATACCCATGAAAGATCTCCTGAACAGATAAACACACCGTGAAATAAAGTACATTTTCCAATTAGGAACATTATCTATCCTAGTGCTCACTGGGCAACAAACTTTAGAGGTAGTAAAAGAATGAGCCCGTCTCTGAATTTCTTGGCTGCTTGAATCATTAATAAACAAGTCAGTCATAACTTAATACATAATTGTTTGTGTTAAGATATCTTGTTCTTAATTGTAAGTTCATTGAAGTTATAGACCAAGCCATATATAGTTTCTCTCACCATGTCTGGCAAGCACTGGGGTAATCCTTTATCTGAAAAGCACATTATTTCCTCTTTAACCCCCATCTCAATAAGCAATTAATTAGAATTGTTCAGAAGACCCATATATTTGAACTGGCTCTACTAGATTGGCTAAGTGCCACCTCTTTATTCTTATTATACATGTTTCAGTTATATCAGCCTCTTCTCACTATCTTGAAAGCACTGGGAGTCCTTCTACCACAGGTCCTTGGAATTTACTATTCCCTCTGTCTCAATATTCTTACTTTATGCTTGCTCCTCTCATTTTCTTCATCTCCCCACTTAGCGCCTATGCATCCCTCCGATCCTTCCTTGACCCATTTGACCATGGCCTTTCACCCTCCTCATCTCCACCTCATCTAAGTCACAGTTCTTTGATATATACAATCACAGAATTGTCTTCAGTTCATTGAAGGTACTTTTCGGTGTTTGTAATTAAACTTTTATTAATGCAATTATTTAATTAATGACATTCTCTTGAGTAAGGAAGAAACTCCATAAGAAGAGAAACTCTTTTTGCTCACCATTGCATCCTCGGCATTGGCACACAGGAGGGCTGCAATGTTGAATTAATTCTGAGTTAATTCTCAACAAACATTAGTTTTTTAGTGATTAAGGGTTTGTTTGTTATTAGATTTGCAAACTCAATAAAGTCTTCTAGAATAAGAACTGACTATATAGTTTTACAATGGGGTATAAGTAGTTTCAGACTGAAATGTTCTACATATGGATATGTCTGCTATGCAGTAGAGAGGCAAATAAAGAATAAGGGTAAGGTTGGAGGTTTCTCCCTGGTGGGTTGTTCTGGTCCAGGGTACACATGAGCAGAGATATCAGGACTACTTGGTCTAGATAACAAACTAGGACTAGTATTGTGGAATACTCAGGGGTTGATCAGAGAAGAAATCCAGATGGTAGGAAAAATATCTGGAATCTTGTTTAATGAACTCATTTATTTATTGTCAAAGTATTACGAGCTAGTCATCATACTAAAGACTGGAGATCAATAGACAAATGAATCCCTTCCTTAGAGTCCACAGGGTGGGAAGGTACAGTAGGAAGGTGAATATTTTTGTCTTTTCAAAATTCATATGTTGAAATCCTAACCACCAAGATGGTATTTGGAGGTTGGGGTTTTTGAGAAATCATTTGGCCTTAAGGGTAGAACCCTCATGAATGAGTTCAGTGGCCTTAGAAAAGGGATGCCAGGGAGCTATTTTGCTTTCTTTCTACCAAGAGAGGATGCAGCAAGAAGTTCATAGTCTGCAGGTGGAAGCAGGCTTTCACCAGAACCCACCATGCTGGCATCCTCATCTCAGACTTTCAGCCTCTAGAATTGCAAGAAATAAGTTTCTATTATTTATAAGCTACCCAGTCTATGATACTTTGTTATAGCAGCCCAAACTGACTAACACAGGGGGGAAGAGAGAAAATAATTAATTAGAATGCATTGTAGAAAATTGTGTGATGGAAATGCTATAGGAAAACAAAGTTTCACAGCCTGTAAGCTTTATAGAAGGCTTCTTTACGGAGATGACTCTGAGCTGATCCATGAGGCATCAGCAGGATTTAGGATCCAGGTGGTGGGCAGAGAGGAAGGACATTCCAAGTAATGAGCTGGGATATGAGGTCAAAGATTGAAAGTGCCCCGTGTATTTGAGGAACTGGAAACCTCTTCTGGATGACAAAACTGCAGAAGGCAAAAAGCAAGGGGGAGAGGGCAGAGCATATTAATAAGGCTTCAGTGAAGGACATGAACTTGATTGGGTAGGATTTAAGAAGTCATTGGGGGATGATCAATAGGTCTATCTGTGATCTAAGCTATGCTTAAAAAGTGGCTTTGTCATTAGAGTAGGTAATGGATAAACAAGGAGCTGAACTGACTTCACAAAGATTGTTTAAAAGGCATAAATTATGAAAGTGACACATGGTCATGGTAGGACCTAGGAAAGTGCGTTTTAATTTCAGGAGAGGAGACGGACTTCAAGTGTATTGAAGACGTAAAGTCAATATTGTTTGGCCATGCTAAATGTAGGAGGTAAAAAAAGAGGAGGGTTCTGAATTGGGCAATTTGGTAGATAGTAGTACCATTTACAAAGAGAGCAAGCAGCAGAAGAAAAGCAGATTTTGTTGTTTGGAAATAGATAAATTTATTTTAAATATGCTGAGGATTAATGAGGCTGTTTGCTAGCCGCACACACCCATTTCCTCCCAAATAAATGCCATGTTTTAGCTAGGCATGTCTCTGCTTGCTTGCAGCGGGATGTGACCATATAATTAGGTTCTGGCCAGTGGGATACAAGAAGTTGAGTACTTCTCCAGCAGGTGTTCTTCTCCCTGTTTCTTATTTCCTAAATCTCATGGCCGGGAACATAGACAGGTTGGACAGACCTCTAATAACCATCTTAGACCATGAGGTAGAAGCTGCATATTGAGGATGGTGAAGCAATGAGAAAGTATCTTGGGCCCCTTTTCAGCCTTGGCATGCCCATGTGAAAAAAAACTAAACATTTATTTTATTTAAGCCTCTGAGAGTAAATTTAGTCATTTACAACTGAACTTAATCCTGACTAATACTTTGGGTTTGAGATGCCCAAGTCTGGACTCGAAGATGTCCAAAAGGCAGGTAGACATAGAAATCTGGAGCTCATGACAAAGGTCTGTGCTATTAATGAAAGTTTATACTCATCATCTTACTACCATCAGAGAGGTGAGGCCTTTCAAGGAGAGTGTGTAGTGTGAGAAGAGTGCTAAGGATGGAACCCTGGGGACCACAATAATTAAATCAATGAAAATAGGAAGAAGAACCTGTAAAGACAATTGAAAAAGAAATAGCAAAGAGTTGGTGGGAAAACTAATTTAGAGTTAAGACAGTGATCTGGTTTGGCTGTGCCCCCACCAAAATCTCATCTTGAATTGTAGCTCCCACAATTCCCATGTGTCGTGGGAGGGACTCAGTGGGAGGTAATTGAATCAAGGAGGTGGGTCTTTCCTGTGCTGTTCTGGTGACAGTGAATAAGTCTCATGAGATCTGATGATTTTATAAGGAGGAATTTCCCTGCACAAGCTCTCTCTCTCTCCTGCAGGTATGTAAGATGTTCCTTTTGCCTTCTGCCATAATTGTGAAACTTCCCTAGCCACGTAGAACTGTGAGTCTGTTAAACCTCTTTTTCTTTATGAATTACCCAGCCTCAGGTATATCTTTATCAGCAGCATGAAAGCAGACGAATACAGGCAGGAATAACCAAGTTCTAAATGCTGCTGAGAAACTGGTGAAATAAACCAAGAACTTAAAAGTCCCAAGCAGTATAACATACTATTTGTATGTTATACTGTATTTGTATGTTATACTACAGTACAACAATGTACAGTATACTACAGTATAATGTACAATACACTCTGTTGCTTAATTTGTGTAATAGGGATTAAAATATCTTCCTCGTATGGCTGCTGTAAGATTTAAAGGAGAAAATGTGTGTAAGGTGCTTCATATTGCACTTGGTACGTAGTATGCCTTAGTAAATGATGTGTATTATTGTTCTAGAAGCCAAAATACTGTCATGTGAGGCTCTAAAACTTTTTGACTTTAAAAAGTTTATATCCCAAAAGGAAGTATCTTCAGTGATCTCTAGAACTTTTCTCTGCACAGTACAATCAATCCTCATGTATCCTTTTTTCTGTACCTGCAGGGTAAAGCTAATGTGTTTAACTCATCTGTGCTAATGATTGAATTTGTTTTCCCTCTCAAGTAACCTTTGCATTTTAACAGGGAGACCCTCAGTGCCTTAATAAAAATAAGTGACTAATGTAAGCATTGAAGGCACCTGACAGGGCCAGAACCAGATGTGTCTGGGCAGGGGCCCCTCTCTCAGGTAATTTTACATAACTCCATACAGAAAGCCACTTAACCTACCTATGAATAAGGTTGACCTTGTTCTATGGAAGAATAAATCTGTGCAAATCAATACCAGCTCCTGTTGTTTTCATGCTTTACTCCCTGCCTTTTGGGTGGAGACACACAGTAGGCTCTATGCAAATGTTTGTAAAATGCATAGATTGAAGATGAAGGAGTGGGGAGGGGCGATTGAGAGGCTCATTTCAAGAGGTCAAGAAAATGTCTGAGAAATGGCCATTCAAATTCAAAGATGGAGCATGTAGCTAATTCAACACAATTTCCTTTCATTTTCTTTCATTTTGTCATTGTCCTACTGCATTTTAATTGACATTTGCTTTTTCTTAGTCTCTGACAAAGAACACAATGACTCCAACTAATCTCATCAGTTCAGAGTAAAAAAATAAGACAGCTTATCAATTAATATTGTGAATTAATACAGTGCCTGCTAGTGTGCTGATAGAATATCTGACCATGAAGTTAAAAATACTGTACAGTAGTATAAAATGAATTCTAGGTATGTAAGTTTTAAAAAGCCCTCAGATATCATCTAATTAGAAGGTATTTCTGTATTTTAAAAACTCTCAGAGAATCTGAAAATTTGACTTAACCAGAAAAATGCACAGATGTACAAAATTCTACATATGGTTTTCAGGTGGTCATGGATTATTTGAATTGTATTAACAAACCTCCGAGAGGACCACAGAGTCTCGTTTAACAACATTTCATCAAACCCAACCTCTTTATTTTATGGAAAAAGAACTGGGACCTAGAGAAGTTAAAGTCAGAAATCCAAAGTCACATATGACATGGAAGCCCTGGACTAGTATCCATGGCTCAAGACTTCCCTTCTATTAGCTCAAGTTCTTGGTAAATCCTAGTGAAGCTCACCATCTTATTAAACTAAGAGCAGTTTCTATTTAGTAAAATTCTGTGAAAGAAGATAACATACCATAGCTCCTAATCACTCAGGTAGGGATTGTAGAAAACAAACAATTCAGTTTCTGTTGTTTTCAAGCTATTCTCCCCGTCTTTGAAGAGCACTGAATTTCTTCACCTCAAAGCATGCATTAAAATTTAATTTTGTCATCATTCTGCCCTCAAACAGGGTTCCAGTTCACCTTCCAATCACCATCAGACAAGGTTATTCATTTTTCCAAAAGCGGAGAACAAGATTGCAGAAGACAACTTGATGTCCCATTTTAGGATCCAATAACCCTCACATTTGGAAATTTGATTACTACACTTTCAGAGGTATGTTTTACATTCAGACAGAGTCGGACAACCCAACATGCTATGCAGTTTGAACTTAGTACGTTCTTCTCAAGCTTGTCTTGCATGCTTTAAACTTAGAAAAAGATTTTATTTTTACTGTTTCCCAAATTATATTGACTGGGACAAGTTACATGTCATTTTATAGAGTTCTTAAAAGATGTTATTACCTTTTACTCAGTCATTTACTTTGTATTCACTACATTTGCGACATTGGAAAAATGTGGTACCCTGGAAAAATGTTTTGCAAATGTATCATGATTTGTGAGATATAAGTTTTGCTCTTCAATTCTGTGTAGTTGTTTTTGATGTGCTTAAACTAGTTCGTTTCTATTGAATAGATGTTTTTCTTCCCTATGACAATTGTAGATTTAGTTTTTTTCTTGCTTTGTAGAGAATATTGCCCTGAGGTTTTGCACTTAGAAAATACGTATTGTGTGTGCCTACTATGTGCATAGCCCCATGCTGCACCAACAACAAATCCTTGTTTCTGCACCTACTGCAATGATGAATGTACATCATTCAAGTGCACACTGGCTTTGAAAATACTACAAACATAAATATGCAAAAATCTGTGATAGTATATTTCAACTCAATAATGGCTTCTAGGAAGCTAAAAAATATAAATCTGTCTCACCATGTCAGTAGATAACCTATTTTCCCCCTGTTGACCCATGATTATCTCAAGAAGCTAAAGAGAGACCCATGGACCCCTCTCCCCACCACACACACACATACACTCTCTCTCTCTCTCTCTGTCTCTCTCTTTCTCTGTCTCACACACACACATAGTGGCTGCTAACTTGTCAACTCCATGGCATAGGAAACAATGTCACCCTGGAGAGCAGATAGTTTAAAGGAAAGCAAGATAAGACACTGGGAATCATGCAAAGATCCCCTCTCAGCCATGAGTCTGACTGACCAGTGGCTACGGAGGCGCCATGTTGGGAGTGGAGGCTAAACACCAATATTCTACTGTAGGCTATGGGGAGCATGAATGGTGAGCAAAATGCACAAGAAAGTCTAGTTTGTGTTGTGCTGATGATGTACCAGGCATAAATAGATTCAGAGTTTGTATGGCCTGAAGCTTATATGATTACAGAGTCTATTTAAGGAAAAGAATACAAAACTGTTAATACAAGATTAAGTACAAAAGTGAATATTTATTTAGATGAGAAAAGAAATTACAACAAATTATAACCATATAAAAGCAAGTGCCACAAATATAAAAATCCAGAAAAATAACATAGTAACTTATTTTTCATGAATTTATTTAACTTCCAGCCTGTGTAGGGAAAACTCTTTCTAACCACGTTTTTCCTCTAGTCTCACACCACGACAATCAACACAGAACACTTCTGTGACCAAATATATGGGATTTTTTCCCCACATAGCAAGCAGCAGATACCAGCTGGTTGTCCTCTAATTCAGTTCTGACACTCTCTACCCAGAGGTAGTTTCAAATCCCACAGGTTGAGGGCTCAGTCCCCTCCTATACACACACCAGCCGCAAGTCCAGGCCTCCAGAGCTTCTGATTGACCAGCTACAAGTTGGGGTTCCTATGATCCCCTCTTTGGGTTTGATTAATTTGCTGGAGTGACTCATGGAACTCAGGGAAACACTTACCTTTACCAGTTTATTGTAAAGGTTATTGCCAAGGATACAGATGAAAAGCTGCATAGGGTGAGATAATGGGGAAGGGGGTGGAGTTTCCATGCCCTCCCAGGGCCTGCGACCTTCCAGCAAATTCCAGGTGTTCAGCTATCAGGAAGCTCCCTGAACCTTGTCCTCTTGAGTTTTTATGGAAGTTTCATGATGTCAGCATTCCTTTTCCCAGGGTACAGGGTGGGTCCCTCTCATGGGAGGGTCTTAAGGCCCACAATCAGAAAGACAGAAGAACATTAAAGTGAAAGGAGAGCAGAAGAAGCTTAGAGGCCTGCCCCTGAGGCCTAGCACACCCAACATTCTAACAAAAGACTGAGGACTATGGAAGTTATAAGCCAGGAACCATGGAGGAAAACTAGTATATATATCACAGCACCACATAGCCACACCTTTATAACCCTTTTTAAACTTATTTTTGTTGGCAGCATACTTTTCTGTCTAGGGTACATGTGCCCAACGTACAGGTTTGTTACATATGTATACATGTGCCATGTTGGTGTGCTACACCCATTAACTCGTCATTTACATTAGGTATATCTCCTAATGCTATCCCTCCCCACCCCCAAAATAGGACCAAGTGTGTGATGATCCCCTTCCTGTGTCCAAGTGATCTCATTCTTCAATTCCCACCTATGAGTGAGAACATGCAGTATTTGGTTTTCTGTTCTTGCAATAGTTTGCTGAGAATGATGGTTTCCAGCTTCATCCGTGTCCCTACAAAGGACACGAACCCATCCTTTTTTATGGCTGCATAGTATTCCATGGTGTACATGTACCACATTTTCTTAATCCAGTCTGTCACTGATGGACATTTGGGTTGATTCCAAGTCTTTGCTATTATGAATAGTGCCGCAATAAACATACGTGTGCATGTGTCTTTATAGCAGCATGACTTATAATCCTTTGGGTATATCCGCAGTAATGGGATGGCTGAATCAAATGGTATTTCTAGTTCTAGATCCTTGAGGAATCGCCACACTGTTTTCCACAATGGTTGAACTAGTTTACAGTCCCACCAACAGTGTAAAAGTGTTCCTATTTTTCCACATCCTCTCCAGCACCTGTTGTTTCCTGATTTTTTTAATGACTGCCATTCTAACTGGTGTGAGATGGTATCTCATTGTGGTTTTGATTTGCATTTCTCTGATGGCTAGTGATGATGAGCATTTTTTCATGTGTCTGTTGGCTGTATGAACGTCTTCTTTTGAGAAGTGTCTGTTCATATCCTTTGCCCGCTTTTTGATGGGGTTGTTTGACTTTTTCTTGTAAATTTGATTGGGTTCTTTATAGGTTCTGGATATTAGCCCTTTGTCAGATGGGTAGATTGCAAAAATTTTCTCCCATTCTGTAGGTTGCATGTTCACTCTGATGGTAGTTTCTTTTGCTGTGCAGAAGCTGTTTAGTTTAATTAGATCTCATTTGTCAATTTTGGTTTTTGTTGTCATTGCTTTTGGTGTTTTAGACATGAAGTCCTTGCCCATGCCTATGTCCTGAATGGTATTATCTAGGTTTTCTTCAAGAGTTTTTATGGTTTTAGGTCTAATATTTAAGTCTCTAATCCATCTTGAATTAATTTTCATATAAGGTGTAAGGAAAGAATCCAGTTTCAACTTTCTACTTACAGCTAGCCAATTTTCCCAGCACCATTTATTAAATAGGGAATCCTTTCCCCATTTCTTGGTTTTGTCAGGTTTGTCAAAGATCAGATGTCTGTAGATGTGTGGTATTATTTCTGAGGGCTCTGTTCTGTTCCATTGGTCTATATCTCTGTTTTGGTACCAGTACCATGCTGTTTTGGTTACTGTAGCCTTGTAGTATAGTTTGAAGTCAGGTAGCGTGATGCCTCCAGCTTTGTCCTTTTGACTTAGGATTGTCTTGGCAATGTGGGCTCTTTTTTGGTTCCATATGAACTTTAAAGCAGTTTTTTCCAATTCTGTGAAGAAACTCATTGGTAGCTTGATGGAGATGGCATTGAATCTGTAAATAACCTTGGGCAGTATGGCCATTTTCACAATATTGATTCTTCCTATCCATGAGCATGGTATGTTCTTCCATTTGTTTGTGTCCTCTTTGATTTCACTGAGCAGTGGTTTGTAGTTTTCCTTGAAGAGGTCCTTTACATCCCTTGTAAGCTGGATTCCTAGGTATTTTATTCTCTTTGAAGCAATTGTGAATGGAAGTTCATTCATGATTTGGCTCTCTGTTTGTCTGTTACTGGTGTATAAGAATGCTTGTGATTTTTGCACATTAATTTTGTATCCTGAGACTTTGGTGAAGTTGCTTATCAGCTTAAGGAAATTTTGGGCTGAGACGATGGGGTTTTCTAAATATACAATCATGTCATCTGCAAACAGGGACAATTTGACTTCTTCTTTTCCTAACTGAATATCCTTTATATCTTTCCTTTGCCTGATTGCCCTAGCCAGAACTTCCAACACTATGCTGAATAGGAGTGGTGAGAGAGGGCATCCCTGTCTTGTGCCAGTTTTCAAAGGGAATTTTTCCAGTTTTTGCCCATTCAGTATGATATTAGCTGTGGGTTTGTCATAAATAGCTCTTATTATTTTGAGATATGTCTGTCAATTGACAGTTTGTAGCATGAAGGGCTGTTGAATTTTGTCAAAGGCCTTTTCTGCATCTATTGAGATAATCATGTGGTTTTTGTCTTTGGTTCTGTTTATATGTTGGATTATGTTTATTGATTTGTGTATGTTGAACCAGCCTTGCATCCCAGGGATGAAGCCGACTTGATCATGGTGGATAAGCTATCTGATGTGCTGCTGGATTCGGTTTGCCAGTATTTTATTGAGGATTTTTGCATTGATGTTCATCAGGAATATTGGTCTAAAATTCTCTTTTTTGTTGTTGTTGTATCTCTCAGGCTTTGGTATCAGGATGATGTTGGCCTCATAAAATGAGTTAGGGAGGATTCCCTCTTTTTCTATTGATTGTAATAGTTTCAGAAGGAATGGTACCAGCTCCTTCTTGCACTTCTGGTAGAATTCAGCTGTGAATCCATCTGGTCCTGGACTTTTTTTTGGTTAGTAGGCTATTAATTATTGCCTTAATTTCAGAGCCTGCTATTGGTCTATTCAGGGATTCAACTTCTTTCTGGTTTAGTCTTGGGAAAGTGTAAGTGTCCAGGAAATTATCCATTTCTTCTAGGTTTTCTAGTTTATTTGTGTAGAGGTGTTTATAGTATTCTCTGATTATAGTTTGTATTTCTGTGGGGTCGGTGGTGATATCTCCTTTATCATTTTTTATTGTGTCAATTTGATTCTTTTCTCTTTGCTTCTTTATTAGTCTTGCTAGTGATCTATCAATTTTGTTGATCTTTTCAAAAAAACAGCTCCTGGATTCATTGATTTTTTGTGTCTGTATCTCCTTCCCTTCTGCTCTGATCTTAGTTATTTCTTCCCTTCTGCTAGCTTTTGAATGTGTTTGCTCTTGCATCTCTAGTTCTTTTAACTGTGATATTAGGGTGTCCATTTTAGATCTTTCCTGCTTTCTCTTGTGGGCATATAGTGCTATAAATTTCCCTCTACACACTGCTTTAAATGTGTCCCAGAGATTCTGATATGCTGTATCTTTGTTCTCATTGGTTTCAAATAACATCTTTATTTCTGCCTTCATTTCATTATGTACCCAGTAGTCATTCAGGAGCAAGTTGTTCAGTTTCCATGTCAGTTGAGCAGTTTTGCTTGAGTTTCTTAGTCCTGAGTTCTAGTTTGATTGCACTGTGGTCTGAGAGACAGTTTGTTATAATTTCTGTTCTTTTACATTTGCTGAGGAGTGCTTTGCTTCCAACTATGTAGTCAATTTTGGAATAAGTGCGATGTGGTGCTGAGAAGAATGTATATTCTGTTGATTTGGGGTGGAGAGTTCTGTAGATGTCTATTAGATCCACTTGTTGCAGAGTTGAGTTCAATTCCTGGATATCCTTGTTAACTTTCTGGCTCATTGATCTATTATTGACAGTGGGGTGCTAAAGTCTCCCATTATTATTGTATGGGAGTCTAAGTCTCTTTGTAAGTCTGTAAGGACTTGCTTTATGAATCTGGGTACTCCTGTATTGGGTGCATATATATTTAGGAGAGTTAGCTCTTCCTGAGGAATTGATCCCTTTACCATTATGTAATGGCCTTCTTTGTCTCTTTTGATCTTTGATGGTTTAAAGTCTGTTTTATCAGAGACTAGGATTGCAACCCCTGCTTTCTTTTGTTTTCCATTTGCTTGGTAGATCTTCCTCCATACCTTTATTTTGAGCCTATATGTGTCTCTGCATGTGAGATGGGTCTCCTGAATACAGCAAACTGATGGGTCTTGACTCTTTATCCAATTTTCCAGTCTTTGTCTTTTAATTGTACCATTTAGTCCATTTATATTTAAGGTTAATATTGCTATGTGTGAACTTGATCCTATCATTATGATATTAGCTGGTTATTTTGCTTGCTAGTTGATGAAGTTTCTTTCTAGCATTGATGGACTTTACATTCTGAAATGTTTTTGCAATGGCTGGCACCTGTTGTTTCCTTCCATGTTTAGTGCTTCCTTCAGGATCTCTTGTAGGGCAGGCCTGGTGGTGACAAAATCTCTAAGCATTGCTTGTTTGCAAAGGATTTTATTTCTCCTTCACTTATGAAACTTAGTTTGGCTGGATATGAAATTTTGGATTGAAAATTCTTTTCTTTAAGAATGTTGAATATTGGTCCCCACTCTCTTCTGGCTTGTAGAGTTTCTGCTGAGAGATCTGCTGTTAGTCTGATGGGCTTCCCTTTGTGGGTAACCTGACCTTTCTCTCTGGCTGCCCTTAACAGTTTTTCCTTCATTTCAAGTTTGGTGAATCTGATAATTATGTGTCTTGGAGTTGCTCTTCTTGAGGAATATCTTTGTGGCATTCTCTGTATTTCCTGAATTTGAATGTTGGCCTGCCCTACTAGGTTGGGGAAGTTCTCCTGGATGATATCCTGCAGAGTGTTTTCCAACTTGGTTCCATCTTCCCCATCACTTTCAGGCACACCAATTGGACATAGATTTTGTCTTTTCACATAATCCCATATTTCTTGGAGGTTTCATTCATTTCTTTTTACTCTTTTCTCTACACTTCTCTTCTTGCTTCATTTCATTCATTTGATCTTCAATCGCTGATATTCTTTCTTCCAGTTGATTGAGTCAGTTACTGAAGCTTGTGCATTTGTCGTGTAGTTCTTGTGTTCTAGTTTTCATCTCTATCAGTTCTTTTAAAGTCTTCTCTGCATTGATTATTCTAGTTATCCATTCATCCATTGTTTTTTCAAGGTTTAGTTTCTTTGCACTGGTTACATAGTTCCTTCTTTAGCTCTGAGAAGTTTGATCGACTGAAGCCTTCTTCTCTCAACTTGTCAAAGTCATTCTCCATCCAGCTTTGTTCATTGCTGGTGATGAGCTGCTTTCCTTTGGAGGGGTAGATGCACTCTGATTTTTTGAATTTCCAGCCTTTCTGCACTGCTTTTTCCCTATCTTTGTGGTTTTATCTGCCTTTGGTCTTTGATGATGGTGATGTACTGATGGGGTTTTGGTGTGGGTGTCCTTTCTGTTTGTTAGTTTTCCTTCTAACAGTCAGGACCCTCAGCTCTTTGAGGGTCCACTCCAGACCCTGTTTGCCTGGGTATCAGCAGCAGAGACTGCAGAAGATAGAACATTGCTGAACAGTGACTGTTGCTGTCTGATTCTTGCTCTGAAAGTTCATCTCGGGGTGTACCCCACAATGTGAGGTGTGAGGTGTCGGTCTGCACCTAGTGGGGGATGTCTCCCAGTTAGGCTACTCAGGGGTCAGGGACCCACTTGAGCAGGCAGTCTGTCTGTTCTCAGATCTCAACCTCCGTGCTGGGAGATCCACTGCTCTCTTCAAAGCTGTCAGAGAGGGACATTTACCTCTGGTGAGGTTTCTGCTGCTTTTTGTTCAGCTATGCCCTGTCCCCAGAGGAGGAGTCTGCAGAGGCAGGCAGGCCTCCTTGAGCTGTGGTGGGATCCACACAATTTGAGCTTCCTGGTGGCTTTGTTTACCTACTTAACCTCAGCAATGGTGGGCACCCCTCCCGCAGGCTCATTGCCACCTAGCAGTTAGATCTCAGACTGCTGTGCTAGCAATGAGGGAGGCTCCATGGGCATAGGACCCTCTGGGCCAGCTGTGGGATATAATCTCCTGGTGTGCCGTTTGCTAAGACCCTTGGTGAAATGCAGTATTAGGGTGAGAGTTACCTGATTTTCCAGGTTTCATGTGTTTCAATTTCCTCTGGCTAGGAAAAGGAATTCCCTTCCCTGTTGTGCTTCCCAGGTGAGGCAATGCCTCGGCCTGCTTCAGCTCTTGCTGGTTGGGCTGCACCTGTGGACCAGTGCCAACTGTCTGACATGCCCCAGTGAGATGAACCTGGTACCTCATTTGAAAATGCAGAAATCACCCATCTTCTGTGTCACTGACGCTGGGAGCACGAGGCTGAAGCTGTTCCTATTCGACCATCTTTGGCGCACCCTTGGCAGCATACTTTTCCATCACCTCTGCCTTTGAATGATTTTTCAGTATCAATTTCCATACATCATTCAGTAGAGTTTCACAAAGGAAACATAATTCAGTATTTCCTCAGTATTTTTTTCCTTACAATTTGTTTCTCATTAATAGTTTAGATTTTTTCCCCTCATTTTCATGACTTGTTATGAATTTAGGATTGTTGCCAAACTTGGGAAAGCCTCTGTCACATTTCCTTTATAAATAAACTGTTATAGATAGACTTAGTGTTTGTAGTGCTACTATCGGTTTGTACAGCCTCAGAAATCCTAACAAATTCCATTCACACCAATTCCCATCAAAAAAAGAAAAAAAAGAAAAAAAGAAAAAAGAAAAAAGAAAAAATCAGAAAGTCAGAAGTGTTTATAGTTATGTGTTCTTTCTGTTTTCTAGTGTATTTCTAATAGAAGAGAACTTCTGTTTTGACTAGGTATCCATGGGAATTAAATCTTCCCATCACAATTTTATACAGCTGATGATTAGAAGAACTTTCCAGAAAAGCTTTTGGTCTCATAAATTTCAGGCTTTGTTTCTCCTTTATTCTGGTACTAGAACCTGTAAGACACCAGGACCTCTGGGCCTGCACCTTGGTGTCATGACCCCAGCTGAAGTGGCATTGTGGAAGTTAGAAATGTTCCTGGAAGCCATTCCCAGATGTGACAGATAGCAAATGATTAATTATACATGGAAATGACCCTGAACCATATTAATAGACTTAACACACTTGAACCAAGTATATCCCCAACTTCTCTTAGATGTTCCAAAAAAATTGGAACCTCTGTCACAAGAGAAGTCCAATGTAAAGAAGAGAGGTTGGAGTAAAAAGGGACAGTGATCTTAATTGAGGTGTGATTAAAACATCTGACTTTTGCAAAATTTTAAAAGATATTACTGGGGCCCCTGCTCTGGCCCTGGAAAAGCCCAAGACTCAAGCCTCATCAGCTTCATAATTAAACTAGTTTTGATGTCAGAGGTTGTAATGTTTCAAATATTTTAGAATTCCAGCATCCTAGGGCTCAGACCTTCATCGTTTAAAAAAATTTTTTTTCATCATATTTATTCCCTCCTTTGATGATCTCCACCAAAATTTCTGGCTTTAAATGTATTTAAGATACATATATTAAGATGTTGTCCAAATTCTTTCTCACATTCTTTCTCCATTCCCTGGAGCTTGAGAATTAGATGTCTAAGTGCTGGTTCAATCTCTCCCCTTGGAGTCTAAGAGACCTCTCTAACTCAACATCACCACAACTGAACTCCAGATCGTTCTTCTGAAATCTTCTCTTCTCACAGGATTCTCAGCTAGTGACAACTTTATCTTTTCCATTGTTCATACCAAAAATGTTAGAGTCCTCCTGCCTATCAGGAAATTTAGTGGCTTTAATTTCAAAATAAATATGAAACTTGATCATAGTTTACCCACACCGCTGCTACCACCTTGATTATAGACATCATCCCCTCTCACTGACATCTCAACCAAAGTCTCCTAAAATGCCTGACTGCTCCCACCTTTGGTAGCTTTGTGGTGGTTTTCAACACAGTAGCTTTCACGCTGTAAATCACGTCTTCTCACTCCTCTGCTCAAATCCGTTTGACTGTAGAAATCTGGGAGGGCACAGAAACTCCTACCCCTCCCCTGGTACCTCACCCTATGCAGCCTAGAAGGTGCTAGTGACCTGACCTCACACTGTCTGTCTGATGTCCTGTCACACCCTCTCCCCTTGCCAGAGCTGCAGCCACACTGGCTTCCAGGATGCTTGTCTAACACATCAGGTAGGACCTCAGGGCCCTTATCCCAGGATTTACTGGGCTTACTCCATTTCCTCCTTCAACTACTCCCTCACATCTCACCTTCTCAACAAGGAGGGCCAGGCTACCTACTAAATGCTACACTATGCCACCCACCCACCTAGCATTTGCATTACTTTTACCCTTCATTACTTTACTGCACTCCTATGGCACTAGTCACTTGCTCATATACTATGTGTTTACTATGAATCATTTGATTGTTCACTGTCTTATCCCTGTCCTAGAATGCAAACAACGCAAGGACAGGGATCTTTGTGTTTTTCAATAGTGTGCCCCATGAGACTAGAAATTTATCTAATTCTAAAACACACAACAAAATAACCTGAAATAAAGAAAAGTGAAGCAGCATGAGAGGATCACAAAAGTAGTAGAGGTGGCATTTAAACCTAGATAGCCTCCAGAGCCTGCACCCATAGCCTGTGTGCAATATTGCTTCCTACTGCCTAGAGGGGAAAGGCAGCCAAGGGAGTGGAGAAGGGATATGGCCCTGGAGGCTGAATCGCCAGCTTCCCTGCATGCTCACTCTAGATTGCTAACCTCTGAGTTAAAGCCCAGTCAAACAGATAAATGTTTTGATATTAAATTTGGTTTTAAATAAGTCACTTTACATATGTGGAGTATGCTTATATTTTATAATCATTTTCCCAAAGAAATAATGATACTCTTCTCCTTTGTGGGGTAATTTTGTATACAGTAGTCACCCCTTATCCATGGTTTTGCTTTCTGGGGTTTCAGTCACCAGCAGTCAACTGCTACCAACTGTCCACAAATATTATGTGGAAAATTCCAGAAATAACAGCTCATATGTTTTAAATTATGTGTTGTTCTGAGTAGCATGATAAAATCTCTCACTGTCCTACTCTGTACTTCCAGGGACATGAATCATCCCTTTGTCTAGCGTGTCCATGTTATCTACACTACCCACCCTTTACTGTATAGGATAAAACATAGTATATATAGGATTTGGTAGTATCTATACTTTCAAGCATCCACTGGGGGGCTTGGAACATACCCCTGAGGATAAGGGGCAGACTGTATTCCATTGGCCCCTTTGCAAGGCTTAACTAAGTTTACCACAATAAATATGATACACTGAGCTATCATTCTGTACTATCGAGAGACATGAAAATCACAACCATATTCCCAACCACATTATTAGAATAACATATGGTTTCAGAGGTCAAGATGGTTTGTATAATGAAAGAATTACCTGAACTCAGGTGGGGAATGCTACTGCTGAGGGAGATATTTTCTATCATCTGGGCATTGAAAGCTATTAAATATTTGTATAATGTGGCTCTTATATGTTTATTTAAGAAGTAAATTAAAATGTATAAAGATTATGACAATTCTTTGCCATGCCTTCATAATTTCTGAGCTTAGAGGCAGGCAACTATGTATTAATGGGGGAGAATTTTGCAGATGTGCAATGAGGCTGAGATGAGCCATTTCTTGAGCCTATAGCTTGGACAACCTACCTATCACTATACATGTGCACACACACACACACACACACACACACACACACACACATGCAAGAGTATATTTCTGACTCTTTCTAAAACCTTATATCTAATCTTCCTGCCTTCAGCTTTCCTTTACCCTCTCACTCTAACACATTGCCCTACTATTATCTTCCAAGAGTCTGTACTGGAGCATGCCAGTTCTCTACTTAAAATTGTCCATAGCACCCCTTTACCTAGTATGGATCATCTTTTTCTATGGGGCAACCAAATTCAATCTGAGCAGACTTGATCTTTGCTCTGTCCCCCGCTGTTACATTCTATTCCCTAATCACAACGCATTCCTCAAACACTCCATGCTTGGCCACACTTTTGTGTTATGGGTTCCTGCTGAAACTCCCTTTCATGTCTGCTCTGACTAGCCCAGTTACACCCAACTTTTACACTGAACGAGCTTTGGTGTTACTATTTCTGGGAAGCCTCTCTGGCCAAATCTCAGCCCCCACCAATTCCTGAAAACCTGCAAACACACACGCCCTTTGGAAATAATAGTTTTCTGTACTTTCACAGGACGTTTTTTATACAGGTGGTAAAATGTTTATTACACATGAACAATTAAGAGATTTGTGAATATATCTCCCTAGTGAATGCTAAAGTCTTTGAGTGCAGACTTCAGAATCTTTTCATTTTTCATGTGTTACACCAGCCAACTTCCTGACCCACAGAAGCCATTTGATTCATTTAATTGTATTGAATTGCATCGGATGGAATTGGGTTACTGTGATGTGCCAGGTGTGACGTGCTTGCCATGCTACTGCTCCGGTTAAAGGAGAGGCGAGCACTCGGTCATACTGACCTGATGGTATTTTGAGCCCTGAATTCAGATCTATATGTTACCCCTTTCCAAAGGACATGAAGAAGATAATAAGGTTAGGAAAGTTTCAAATTCCTAGGGACAAAAAAGACAGCATCACTCTGAAAAAGAGAAGACGTTAGATGGTTTGAAGAAGTTGGATGCAATGCTGAGATGGGAAAAGGCAGAGAGAAGATGAGGGATATTACAAATGTGTATAATATAGAAAACTAATTAAATTGACTGCATATCTAAAGATTTGTGGAAGCAACTCTCATGTGGAAGCATGAGAAAGAAATATCCAAGTAATTTGTATCTTATTGTAAAAAATACATTTTAACATAAGAGTTGCCTACAAAATAACAGGATTTCTCACAAAACTCTGAGTGCCCCATCTCTTCATATCATCAACCTGAACTTGAGAAAACATCAGTCCAGAGTTGCAGAAAAAATTATCATGCAAAGTGAATTGGATGACACTAAAATTCTCAAATAAAGAGTAATATACAAAAAAAAAAAAAAAAAAAATGGTAAGAGTAGGGATTTTAGTACCTTTAAAGTTGTTTTGTTCTGTATTGTTGTTTTGTTGCTTTTAAAGTAGAGCAGGAAGTCCGCAGAGTTCTGGAGTTTAGAGAACTCTATTGCAGAGGCTTGCATTTTGGTAATTTCTCTATGTTCTGCCATGATTTGGAAAGTCTCCAAACGTCTCCAAGAACTGGAAAATCCCCTTTGGTATTTGTGGAGGTGAGTTAGCAGGTCTCTGTTTGTGTAGATTCCTCATAATAAAGATCAAAATCTGAAAGTTGGTTTGGACACAGAAAATGTGAATGGAAAGTTCTCTAGGGTCCGTTTGTTCATTCACTCAGTTAGTTCGAGAAACATTTATGGAGCCCAGTTTTTGCCAAGCACTGGCTGAACATTGGGGTACCAGAGTGTGCGCTGCAGACCCAGCACCTTCCTGCCTGAGCGTAATGGCCAGGGAGCAATTATGCCAAAGCGAAGTATTTGCTAACCATAGCCATTCTGGGACTGCACGGCTCGTTCTCATGCTAGAAGAAGAAAGGGTTGTGTTTCATTCATTTTTATATCACCTACATTGCTTTTAACCAACTGTCATTGGAATGATAATGGCACTTTTTACACATGGAGGTGTTTAATAAATAGCTGATGAAAGAGGAAAGGAGAGAGGGAGAAAGCAAGGTCTCTTGGTTATTACCTAAACCTCTAATCTGAATCGTAAAAAAAAAAAAAAATCACCATCTTCCCTACATGTTATATTCAAAAGTTTGTTACTGCAAACTCTAGGAACACTGAAACAAAAGCCAGTAGTAAGAAAAAAGAAAGTAAATAACAACAAAACAAAATAACTCCAAATCCCTGGCAAACTGCCTAAGCATGATTAGGCCATTAGAGCAAAGTACTCCCTGATGACGTAACCCCTCAACCTGTCTCCTCTACATAGACCTTTTCCTTAAATGACTTCGAAAGCACAGTCTCTTGGGTTTTGCATACCTAGAAGGCTTTAGGGATTAGATGAAGGTAAGCAGAATACATGTAACAGGACCATAATTATCTCTTTCCTTTATTCCCCTCTTCCCCCCATTCCTGTGGGGCTCTGGAAATGTCATTGTCCTTATTTACTGCAATGTAGTGAGTGTGGGATGAAGTCCCACCTGTGCCACGAAAATCCCTCAGCAGCTTGCAGCATTGGAGGATAGAGGATGGGAGGAAAGACTAAAAGACTTCTGTGGTATTGATTGATATAACAACTGCAACAACAAAACCCATGAGACCTTCCAACAAGTGCAGAAGGAGCAGCAAGGTGGGACTGATTCAGAAGGATTAGAGAAATGCAGGAGACCTGGTGCTTTGCTCTTCTCATTACAACCTGAATTACCCGGCACTTGGCAGAGAAAGCTCACCCCTCAGACTTATGCATCCACTGTAGATGAGAAACTAGCATTTTCTTTACCCTTGTGTTTGTTTTTCTGTCAGCTAACAATAGGTAGGGGTAGAAAAGAAGATTATTGAGATTAGATGATTTTTTTTCTCACATATTTATTATTCTGTTCTGTCCCAATCATCTCAATATTCAAAAAGTAGACTTAGAGGAAGGCTAGCATAAAGAAAAGAACAGCCAAGCTTCTGAGGGCTGTTGAATTTTTAATCCTCTAACATTTTTCTCCCCCTTCAGTATTTGTTGTCTATTTTCAAAGCCCTAAAGCAAAGGGATTGTCTAAACCCCATTCTTTGGCAGCCATTCAAAAAGCTTCATCTTGTAACATGACTGGGGAAAACCAGGAGTGAATTTTTAGACAAAAACTTAGGAGTCAGTAATGATATTTTTAAAAACCTCAATGTTTAGCACTGAGGTGAGAAATTTAAGTGATAAAACTGATGGCTCAGTGATTAGAGCATCAGCAGCTCTGGGCTGGCGAATCCTGGTGCTCTTTATTCCTGTGGTCCTGTTCCAGTCCCCATGGCAGGAGATTGCTAATAATCTGGGCTTGGGATATACACCTGTGTCCCTCCATGGTCGTGGTTCTCTTCTTTTAATCGGTTTCCTTCCTCAGCCTCAGAGTCTTCACCTGTGCTTTAATACGACAGGATTTGCTGCTTTTCCTCAACTCGATTAAGGCTCTTGTCCTCTGTAGGGGAGACGGCTTTAAGAAGGGGTCTGTGTCTTTCCAGCAAAGACTGCCCCTGTGCCATGACTGCTCCAGCAGGAAACCTCCCCTCTTCTCATCTGCTGCTCCCAATCTTTCTCCTGAGCACCAGAAATTACCTTGAGAAGAAGTCTGAAAACTAAGTGCAAATTCGTCATGAGTCAGTTGCTATTAGGGCTCTACATTCTCACACTAGCCTACGTTTAGCCTTCAGCAACGTGTTTACAACTGTGACCTATGGCTCCTTACCAGGGTGCATGGTGTCCAGAAGCATCTACTCCAGGTAAGAATGTGTTTGCATCTTATATCTTCATGGAGGCTTCTGCCTTGTCTTACATTTTGGGTGAGTTGGTTGCTTTGCAATCTCAGCTCTCTGATGGAATCAAGACAATTGCTAGTTTACAGATGGCCTTGTGTTTTGTTTTGTTTTTGGTTGTTAGTAAATGGGTCCATCAATCTTTTTTGCTTTGTACATTGTAAGTGGAAGACAGAAGTCAACTGACGTGTTTACTGAACTCAGTTTCAAGAGTTACACTTTAAAGGCGTGCTTTCAAAATGCAGTTCATCCAGAGAAGAGAGATTAAGATTGTCCTGGAAGCCATGATAGAGATACTAGAAACATCTAAATTGAAGATGAGCAGTCTAAGGGGAGAACTCTCTTCAAATATTTTCAGGGCAGTTCTTCTTTGACGAGTTGATGGGTGCAGCACACCAACATGGCACAAGTATACATATGTAACAAACCTGCATGTTGTGCACATGTACCCTAGAACTTAAAGTATAATAATAATAATAATAATAATAATAAAACATTAAAGAAAAAAGATAAAGAATGTACAGTATAGTTTAGAGCGCTTAACCATTAAAGAGGGTTTGCTATGGTTTGAATGTGTCCCCAAAGCTCATGTGTTGAAAACTTAATCCGCGTTGCAATGATGTTGAGATATAGAAACTTTAAGAGGTGATTACATCATGAGGACTCTGCCTTCATTAATAGATGAATGTCCTTTTGAGGGAGCGAGTTAGTTGTCACAGGCACAGGTTCTTGATAAAAGGATGAGTTAGGCCCCCTTCCTTTCTCTTTCTCTCTGGCACTGTCTTGCTCTTCCACCTTCTGCTATGAGATGACACAGCAAGAAGCTGCTCACCAGGTGTGTGCCCTTGATTTTGGACTGCTCCACTCACAGACTCATGAGACAAATAAATTTCTGTTCATTATAAATTACCCAGTTTGTGTTATTTTGTTATAGCCACACAAAACAGATTAAGATAAGGTTCCTTTTGGACAAGGTCCAAAAAGAACGTCGTAAATTATGGACAGTTAGTGTTAGAGATAGTTTCTGGCCAGACTGGAATCTTTATCATGATGCACAGAACTATACACTGAAATTGAAAATAAAGTAATAGTTACCCCAGCAAAAGTAATATAAACGTGTTGCCAAATAGTAACTTCAGTGATATTTTTAGAGTTCTAATTAAGAGATCCAAAAAGGCTAAAATCATTTGGTTCTGAGGACAGGAAAAGGAAGCATGCATCTTAGCTAAAGTAGGCCATGTGTGAATGTACACATAATGCTTTATGTATACATGTGAATGCATGCATAATGTGAGGTGAAGTACAGGTGGGGCATATGGTTTTACACAGAAAAAATAAAAAAGCATTCTTTATTCTGCATTGCCTGTGTAAATCAGTGACTCCCAGTAAATAAGCTGGGGAGAAGGAGGCTATTTGGAGACAGGCCTCAAGGTGGAGAACTTCAGATGGTGGCAGAGCAGGGGTGAAGAGCACATCTTAGTGCTCTTAGTGACTTTTCTTAGTGACTGTGTTGTGTACTAACTCAAGGTTTCCCTGAAAAGAATGAAGTGATTCGCTGACATCTCTATGTTTTCTATATGGAAATCATAGAGCCAGAAGCATAAATAGCATCAGGAATATCATACCTAGTTTTTGCCTCAAATATAATCTATGTTGCAAGATGAATTAATGAAAAAGACATTCCTTAAAATGTCATAAAGAAGACACTTTGAGCCAAATCAATCTACACACAAAGGAACCTATGGCACAGGTGTGAAGTGAGCAACCCTTAGCACCAGGCCGCCTCATTTCCTATGGTTGCACCCTCTGTTTCCTTTTCTACATGTTCTCCCTTTTTCCTTTCTCTCCTCCACTATCTTCTTCTTGATAAAGGGCCAACCCTAAGATCTTATGTGGCTCCTGGCAATTCAATGCCTATCACTTGGGAATAATGTTGGGCTTACAAACAAATATTGATTTGGCAGATGTATTAGAGCTAAGAGAGGGTAAGTGACAGATCTTCTAGTGCAAGAGATAGTACCTTTTCAAAGCATGAGATTGATTCTGCTTGAAACAATGGATTTTAAAGTCTCTTGTGTTACATACTGTTTCAAGGCATAAAAATCAGCTGGGGTTAGCTAATGTGTACATTTTCCAGGCCTCTTGTTTCTCCTCCTGCTACTCTTATTTCCTGCATTTTGAGCAGTTCTCTGCTCTTCACATTTCCCCTAGGAGGGTCCCCAGAAGGTCCCCAAAATTGAAGCAGGGGAATGAAAATGAAAATTGATTTAGTTTGCTACTTTTAGATCCTCTGGTAAGAATTTGACAGGAAAAGAATTCGAAGCTACTGATCAAAATCAGGTTACTGCAGTATAAGTAACACCAGTAGATTTTGTTTCTTATTTCCAAAACTTTCTTGAAAATGAATTGATCTTTATGACTACATTTTTTAGAAATAATATTTTTAAATTATTTTAAATCAACCTAGGTTTGAATTATAATTAATTTTTTTATCATTAATTCACTTAAAAGTATTTGTTGATTACCTAACATACGCCAAATACTACATTAAATTCTGGGACACATAGGAAAACAGTAAAATTCAATCTATGTTCTCATTTGGGCTCACTGTGAGAGGTAGTATGGAAAGATTTTGCAGTGAGCCAAGATCGCACCACTGCACTCGAGCCTGGGCAACAGAGCGAGATTCCGTCTCAAACAAAAACAAACAAACAAACAAAGAGCTTAAGATATGATTCCTGCCTTCAAGAGGAAGTAGACTAGGAGAAGAGAGAGACTATATTGCAAAGAGAAAATAAGGGAGCTCTGGCCAAGAGCTGGAAATTATGTAACATCTTAGAAGTCCAGGAGATTAAGAAGGAGACTGAGTAAAATCTTACAGGATAAAAGAATATAGACAAGAGTAGAGGCAGAGTAAATGTTATTCTAGTGGATATGACAGCATATTTCTAATAAGTGCTGTGAACACACACACAATCAGAGGAAACTAAACTAGTACTGAGTATCTCTGATGTGATCAACACAAATTCAAAAGTTACAGGACATACATACCTAAGTGATATGAGGCATAGTCATTTTCATGAAGGGCTTACCACTGTCGGCATTCCAAGAATAATATACATGAAACAATTAGAAAATAATTACATAATAGCAAGGGATTCGCTGCTACAGTATGGCCAGTTCTAATGTGCTATATGAATTACTGAGAGAGGGAGGTCAAGAGGTTGGAGAAATTATAGAGGACTTCATAGAAGAGGTGAGACTTTAACGGGCACAGAAACTTTGGATGAAGCATGGAGTGAAAGCATTTTGCATAAAGTCAAGAGCAGCAAACATATACCAATGAAGAGCAGTGTAAAATGACTCTGGGGCATTAGGCTGAGGACAGGCTATGGATGACTTTGTGTGCCAGAAAGATCTGATGACACTGGGAAGATAGAACCTTTGAAAAGTGTTTATTGGTGTAATTAATTGGATGGAAGGGATATTTTAGAATAACTTCCTCCTGTAAGTAGGACCACTGAAGAACCAGACAGACTTAAGGGGTTGAATCATCAAGGCCCCTGAGCTATAGGAATTACAAGGTTAGAATGATAGCAGAGGAGAAATACTTGTGGTCTAAAGGTGAGCAGTTGAAGTTTTGTGTGCCATGGAAATTATCCTATGCAGGGTCATTTCTGTCACTAACCATTTGAGTCAGTTATTGCCTGATTGAGCTAAGATATATTCTCCCCACTTATCTTGCAAATTCCAGCTAACAGAATCCTTTGCTGACTAGTTTCCATGCATTTTAGTCAATGTGAGAGATAGGTAGAGAACTGGCAAGAGGAAAAGGGAAAAGGGGAGAAACCAAGTTGTGTCTCATTCTTAGCTCTACGACAGAGGAAGGGAATTGCGTGCTCTCTCTATATCTATATCACAAAATATCAAGGAATTGTTTTTTTTTTTCTACCAGTATCACTGTCTTCTTTGGTTTCTTTGGGTTCCTAGCTCCTGTAGCAAACCCAAACTGTGATTTGACATCTCCTCAGGTGGCTCTGGCTTCTTCTGGGTTCTGGAAACATTTCTCTCCTTTGGGTGATAGCAGCCTCTTGTTGTGGCCACTGCCTGGATTAATTAATAAGCTGTTTGCTTTCTCAGCTCTTTTTTACACCAGTGTGATCAAGTCCATATATGAATTTCCTGTTGTTTAAAATACATAGAGTTATCCTTATTTTCTGCAGTCTGATTGATATCCTATGTCACCATGGTTAAATAAAAATATTTCTGGCTCTGGTTTTTATATCATTAAAACTGAAGGCATTAACTAGTTGATTTGCAGTGTTTTTATGAATAACTGAGAAACTCAGAATATAAGATGTCTATAAACTCAGAATATAAGATATGTCTAACACTATCTCATATAAGTTTATCATTTTGTGATTTATTCATATAAAACCTTCTCATATGGTATGTGAAGCTGTTTTGAAAATTTGCAAAATTCAAGTTTTGAAAGAATCATCCAGTGCTTAAAGAACCTAAATGGTTGTGATTGACCCAACATAACTCAGTCCTTTTAAGGATCCAGACTGATAATCTGCTTGGAGATGCATGGAGAGTAAAGGAAGTGATACAAGGGAGATTTCTCATGAGAAAGCCCAAAAGAGATCACAAGATGTGGAAATGCATTTAGCCCCAGAGACTGAGCATTGGGAGCAAAGAGGTCAACAAGCACAAAAAAGGAGAGGCGTCCTTTTACTTAGCACTTGCTAACACCCGCAGTGTCACATCCTTTATTTGAATTTCCATCTCTTTGGTGACTAAGTCACCCTATTACCTTGTAAGTATCTACTTCAATCCAAGACAGGCAATTTAGAATTTTTGTAATTTTCTAAGGATTAGCAGTGGAGTAGGCCTTGTTTGTTCCCAATTGAATGCTCAATTTTAGGGCCATAATTGGAAAGATTTCCAGTAATTTGTGGTAGTTGCATTTAGTAAAAGGAATGGAGGTGATTTTCATTACTTTATTCTTTTGTTAGGCCTTTATAACCCACATTTGGCAGGAGTATGAGATAATCTCTGGCAGTATGCATCTTGAATAAGTTTGTTGTTTTTTCAATGTGATACGACTGCAGAGGAGGTTGAAAGTAGCCTGTCCTGCTACTTATTTATCCTCTTGGAATGATCAGTCATTACTGCTATTTATACTATAAGACAGAGACATTTTACTGTCAATGATGAATCAGTAAAAGTTAAATTTTGCTCAAAATGAACCAGTACATGTATATTTAAAGTCTGTGATTGAGTTAGGAAACAGTTGACGATTGGATCTGCTAAATCACCAAAAAAATGATGTCTTAAATGATTAATTTTTCCAAATATTGGGGTGTGCATGGTACAGATACTTGCAAAACCACAGCTTTTGCTTTCCATGGTTAAGATTAGAGACAGACATTTTGCTTCCACATAAAAAACAAAATGGGATAGAATTCTCAAAATCTACTAGATGATAATCAAAGCTGCATATGTGTCTATCTGCATAGACCTATGTATTATACAAATGGCCATCAAAAGTCTAGGTCAATGCAATGAAAAATTAATCTAGTTTAACACATAGATCAACTTTGATGTGACTAATATTCTAGGTTCTTCAGGAGATGCAAATGAAAAAGTGATTTATTTAATTTAATAAAAATTTTTAAAAAGTTTCTCCTGCTTCTTTCCCTAAGCATGCAGATCAATTGTTGATAGAAAAGTAACCAAATAAAAAGCTTAAAAAAACTTTAATTTTAGAAATAAACCATTGATTTTTGTTTGTTTGTTTGAGACAGCATCTTGCTCTGTTGCCTAGGCTGGAATGCAGTGGTACTCTCATCGCTCATTGCAGCCTCAACATCCTGGGTTCAGGTGATTCTCCCACTTCAACTTCCTGAGTAGCTGGGACCACAGCCACACTTTACCATACCTGGCTAATTTTTACAATTCTTTGCAGAGACAGGGTTTCGCCATGGTTTCTAGGCTGGTCTCAGACTCCTGGGCTCAAGCAATCTGCCCACCTCAGCTTAATTTTGAAGGAAATAAAAAACAAAGGCATCATCTAGTAACTTCTTATAGACACTATCTTTCTAAGTCAATGACACTAGAATCATGATGCTTAAATTATTGCCATGGCTGTGCTATTATGTGATAATAATTAATCTGACTTTTGTTTATCTATAAAATGTAAGAGTTGGATGAAGGTGGTGAAATACCTGGTATGTCAAGTTACCAAAATCCTTCAGAATTGTGCATCTAAATTTTGATGAGTATGTGCATTTTCTTTTAATACAAATAATGGAAATTTGAGCTGGACAGGACATGTGACCCTCACAAAGTGGTACACAATGTACTGTGAGTAAAAGGCATGGTTTAATGTGAAGCCCAAGATAGAATCTGTGTTTACTGAAACATGTGACTACTTTGCCTTTTTAACGTTTCAAATTGCATGCTCAGGGTGGCAAACAACCTGATATAAATAGCTAACCAGTGATAAAGAGCAACCAATAAATACAACTGTTGAAGATTTATTTCATTACTTTTTTCCCAAACGTGATTTTTAATATTTCGGTTCACTTTCCAATCCTTTCAAGCATATTTTCACAAATTCTAGAATTTCACCAGGGTAAAATGCCTTATACCCACTGTGCTAGGGGAATAGGAAGGTCTCTCTTAAGTTTTTAAATTTGATGACAATATCTGAATCAAATACATATAAAATTTTCAACTTCTGTTCAGGATGCAAAAGAGTGCAAGAGAGCATTGTTCCCATCCTAACAATGAGAAAAAGCTGAATAATCTCCTAAATCATGACTTTTTAAAAAAGCCGTCATTGTCGAAATTGCAAAGCAGACATTCCAAAGAGTAATATGCCCCTATAAAGATAAATGAGATAAAAGTCTTTTCTTTTTTCACCTGTGGCAGGGCAAATAAAGGAGATAGTTTTTATAAACTTATTTAAGTAGAAATTAACTAACACTTTTGTGAACTTTAAATGCTGAGACCAGGCTAGTGTATCAATTTAGAAATAACTCTGACTTCCAGACACAAGGGAAATTTGCTTTCATTTGTAAGTTCTTATCTAGATTCTCCACCAGGTGCTCACGAGACAGATTTGGAGCCGACAAGGAAACTGGAGATACAGTGCAGGTGGCACACGTGTGCAGTCATTGATTGACTACAGCTGGGACCAGAAACAACATACTCCTGCTTCCCTGAACACATCTCTCATAGGGAAAAATGTCTTCACCAGTGAAGGAGGGAGATCAGACCCTGCAGCTCTGTGCTAAGGAAAAGATCTACTGCTTTTGCATAAAGGATAAAGGTACAGCCTCTGGAAGAAGAAAAGGAAAATCTCTCCAAGCCAAGTCCTGCACTCTTACAAAATAGAGGCCTCTATACAGAGAGAGATAGAAAATATTTCTTAGCTCCAGAGGTGCCAGAGAGACCAAGAAATACTGAGCAGAGCTTGGTGGACATGGGTGGAGGGAGGGGGTCAAGAAATAGTAACGCTGGGAAGTTTCCACTCCCTGAAGCCCAGGCAAAGAATCTTTGCCTAAAACTTAGGCTTGACATGAGAACTGCCCCCTATGCTCACAATGGACCTAGGCCTCAGTAGCTATCAACAGAAGTATAAAAGTAGGAAAGGGAAAGAGCATAGAGAGAGACCTTCTTTAATGACACATGTATTCAGAGATGGCTGAAACCAAGAGTGGAGGAGGAATGCTTATATACAATCTTCTGACACCCAAGACCTCCCATTAAGAAGTTGTTCACTGCAAGATGAATTTGAAAACTGTGGTGATCTGAAAGTAAGGATAGTGGCAATAAAACCTAAATTTAGCTCAACTACTGGCTTAATTGACTTAGCTCCCAAAACTCATTAGCTAGTTAGGCCAGAGAGAAGATGTGTTCATTTTCAGAAAAAAAAAAAAAAAAAAAGTTTACCTTAGTTTTTACTTTTCTTCTGCTCATGATGATAAGCAATCAATCAGGATTGTGACACACATATAAAACAAAGGAAAAAAGGAGTAACACAAGATGAGACAATAAATAATATCAGACTCACAGGTGACTTAGATGGTAGAACTGATATGAACTTTAGAATTGTTTTGATTACTATGTGAAATATCAGTTTAGTGGGAAAATTGGATGACATATTTACACAAATAAGGAATATCAGAAAAGAAATGAAAGCTAAAAGAAATAGTAAAATGAGAGTTTTAGAATAATTTTGATATTGAACATAACAAAAATTTTAACAGACTTAGCATACTGAATAGATCATAAAAACAGATAACTTGAATACTGGGCTACATAGATTATCCAAAATGTGACAACGAGAAAAAAAGACAAAAAATTGAAACAAGAACAAAGCATCTGAGAGCTTTGGAACAATATTAAATAATTGGACATACATGTAATTGGAGTTTGAAAAGGAAAAGACAGAACCAAAGAGGCAGAAGAAACATTTAAATATATAATGACTAAGATTGTCCAAAATTAATTAAAGATAGAACACCATTCTTAGAAACTTAGAGAAAACACAAGTCAGATGTGTGCACATGTCCACACATATACACACATACACACAGTCCTAGAGTTATTATATTCAAACTGATAAAACCAAACTTAAAGATCTTGAAGGTGGCCAGAGGGGAAAAATAAAACAATGAGAAACAATGTAAGAATTACAACAGATTTTTCATCTGAAACTATGGTAGCCAGAAGCTAATGGAGTAAAATCTTTAAAGTGCTAAAAGAAAAAAAAAAAAACAAATCTGTCAACCTGGAATTCTATAACCATTGAAAATATTTTTCAATAGTTAACTCAAGTAAAAGAGACTTTCTCAGACCAATAAAACCTAAGATATTTTATTTCCAACATTCTGCACTAAAATAAGTGTTAAAAGAGAGTGCTCTTCAGAAAGAGACTATAATATCACATGGTAATTTGAATCTACACAAATAGCACAGAAAATGGTAGAAATGATAATTTTTATTTTTAATCTTTTCAAAAGTTAACTGTTTTAAAGCAGAAATGTGTAACATTGTGTTATGTGGTTATATGTTTAATACGTATGAATTCAACAGCACAAAATATGAAAGTATACTGTTATAATATTTTCATATATCTGAAGTTGTATAGTATTAATTGAAGATAGACTGTGATCAGTTTAAAATGTATAATGTAAACCTTAGAACAAGTACAAAATTATGCTTCCAAAAGTAAAATTGTAAATAAACCGAAAGAAGGCAGGGAAAGAGGGAAAGGGAGACATACAGGATCATGAAAAAGCAACTAGCAAGAGCAAAGATTTAGATCCAAAAGTATCAACCATTGATTTAACTGCAAATAGTCAATCCCCACCAAAAAGGCAAAGATTGTCAGATTAGGCAGAAATGTAAGACCCCATTCTATTTCACAGACAAAAATTTTTTTGATGTAAAGACATAACTTGGTCCACATAAAAGGATAGAAATAAGACATGCTTTGTAAACACTAAAGAGAAAAAGTGGAAGTATCTATTAATATTACACAAAGTAGCCTTAAAATAAGGACTATTATTAAAAATAAAGAAGAATAATATAAATAATAAATCCTATGGATAAATAACTAATATAAAATTATATCACAAAGATATCATTGTCATAAATATGTATGGACCCAACAAAAATGCTTCAAATACTTCAAAATACATAAGAAAAAAGCAACTAAAAAATTGAGAAATATATAAGTATAGTTGGGAATTTTAGTTATGCAGTGACTGATAGAACAAATCGACAGAAAATCATTAAGAACATAAACAATCTGAACATGTTATGGAACAATTTTGATAGTTGGTATTTAAAAGACACTTTGCACAACAATGGCAGAATGTACATTCTTTTCAAATGCACAGGAAATATTCACCAAAATAGGCTATTTTCTGAGTCATAATTCAAATTTCATCAAGTAAAATGTAAATTTACATAAATAGTGTTTTTTAAAAAAAAAAACAACACAAGGAAGGTTTTTTTTTTTTTTTTTTAAGAAAGAAAAACACAATGAAGTTAAAGTAGAAATAAGTAACAGAAAGATACTTATAAAGTCTCCTCATATTTGAAAATTAAGCATTAAACTTCTACCTAGCCCATGGCTCAAAATAGAAATGAAATGTTGAATTAACTATATATAAAATACAGCATATGAAAATTTGTGGAATATAGTTTAAGCAACGCTTAGTGGAAAATTTTTATGCGTATTTAGAAATCTAGGAAAGTCTAAAATTGACAATGGGTAATATCCTAAGAAACTAAAAAAAGTAAGGTAAATTCAAGGAAAGCAGAGAGAAAGAATAAAGATATTACCAGAAATCAATGAACTTTTAAACAGAATAAAAAGGTTTTTTTAAAAAAAAATTTATTAAACCAAAATGCTGTTCTTTAAAAAGAATTGATGAAGTTGATGAACCTGTAGCCAAACTGATCATGAAAAAAAGAGATACAATGTTACCAATATATGTAATAAAAGCAGAAACATTACACATTCTACAGATTAGTAACTACCTATTAAAGAGATTTTGTGGAAATATTTATGTCAATGAATAAAATAAATATCATAACATAGATGAAAGTCAAATTACTTGAAAGGCACAAATTACCAAAGCTCAATCAAAAAGAAATATGTGGCCGGGCACGGTGGCTCACGCCTGTAATCCCAGCACTTTGCGAGGCCATGGCGTGTGAATCACCTGAGGTCAGGAGTTCGAGACCAGCCTGGCTAACATGGTGAAACCCCCATTTCTACTAAAAATGCAAAAATTTAGCTGGGCATGGTGGCGTGTACCTGTAACTCCAGCTCCTTGGAAGGCTGAGGCAGGAGAATCACTTGAACCCGGGAGGTGGAGGTTGCACTGAGCTGAGATTGTGCCATTGCACTCCAGCTTGGGAAAAAATAGTTGAACTCCTCCTAAAAAAAGAAAAAATTTGGTAACCTGAATCACTCTGGATCTATTATAAAAATATTTTTAAAACTCATCCACAAAAACAGATAAACATGCAAAAAAAAAAAAAAAAAAAAAAAAAAAGTCCAGGCACAGATGGCTTCATAGGCAAATTCTAACAAACTTTTCAGAGAAAAGTCACACCATTTCTATACAAATTCTTCTGGAAGAGAAGGAAACATTCCTCAACTCTATATTTATGCTAGCATTATCCTGTTGTCAAAAAGTAAAAAATGTTATAAGAAAGAAAGTCTACAGACCAACATCCTTCATGATCCTAGTTGCAAAGATCCTTTAAAAAATATTACCAATAAAATCCAGCAATATATAAAAAGATAATACACCTTGACCACATGATGTTTATATACAAGGAATGCAACATAGGTTCAAATTTTGAAAATCTGTCAATGAATTTCACCTGTATCAACAAAATAAACAAGAAAAAAAGTGATCATCTTAATAGATGCATTTTAAAAATTGACAAAATTCAATAACACTTTACAACAATAGCTCTCAGCAACACACAAATAGAAAAGAATGTCTTCATTCCCTTAAAGGATATCTTAAATGCCATATATGGCTAACATTCTATTATACAATAAAAGACTGAATGCTTTCCCTTTAAGATTGGGAACTAGGCAATGGTTCCTGCTATCTACACTTATATTCAACATTTGCTATAGGTTCTAGCTAGTGTGATAAGGCACCACCACCACCAACAACAAAAAGTCATGTGGAACAGCCAGAACCCTCATATATTGTGGTACAAGTACAAAATAGCCACTTTAGAAAATGTTTCAGTAGTTTAGTATGAATTTAATAAAGGCCAGGCATGGTGTCTCCAACCTGTAATCCCAACAATTTGGGAGGCTGAGGCAGGAGGATTGCTTGAGCCCAGGAGTTGGAGGCCAGCTGGGCAACATAAGAAGACCCCATATCTACCAAAAAAGAAAACATTAAAAATTAGCTTGGCATGATGGCCTGTTCTTGGAGTCACAACTACTTCAGAGGGTGAGGCAAGAGGATCGCTTGAGCCCAGAAGTTCAAGGCTGCAGGGAGTTATGACTGCATCACTGTACTTCAACTGGGCAAGTGAGTGAGACTCCATCTCCTAAAAAAGAAACAAAAAGAATTTAATTATTTATTCAAATCCAGCATTCCTACTCCTAGGTATTAATAAAAATAAAAAGTTACATGCATGTAAAGTCTATGCATGAATATCAGTAGCAGCTTTATCTATCAATACTACATATTTATTTACATTGTATATAATATAATTTACATTATTTATATAAAATACATATTATATTTTGTTATGTATAATGTAAATAAATATGTATTATGTATCGATAAAGTTGTATATTTATAGATATGTATAAAGCTGTAATATATCTTTATAGAGTTTTATCTATAGATATATATTATATATTAAGATATATTGTGTATAAAGGTGTAATGTATCTTTATAGGTAAAGCTTTATAGATACATAATATTTATTTATATATTACATATCTTTTATATATATATAAATAATAAATATATAAACCCAAACCAGAAACAACTCAATTGTATTGCAGCCATACAATGGATTAAAAAGGAAAAAAAAATGAGTGAACTACTTACATATTTAACCTCATGGATTAATCTCAAATGTAGCCTGCTGAGTGATAAAAGCCAGAAACAAAAGGTGCTGATTATAGAATTTTTTTCCATGACAGTCCTACAAAGACAGTTTCATAAGGATGAATCAGTTGTTGCCGAGGTCTGGGGATAGGGTAAGAGGATTGTCTACAAAGAAGCAGGAACAAATTTTTTGGAAGATGAAAAATTCTACATCTTGACTTTGGTGGCTATCTCAATGCTGAATAAATGTGTGGAAACCCATTCTACTCTACACCTAAAATGGAAGAATTTTATAGTATTAAATTATTCTTCAATAAACCTGACTTTAAGAATATGTATTATGGATCATTTTAATGAAAATGGCCATCCAAGGTAAAATATGACTACAGTTAAAGTATGCATAAATCATTTCATATGTACTCTGGGCAATAACTATCTATCTGTTGAATTTGATTTGATAACCTGGCCGGGGGTTTGTGCGGGCAGGACAATAGCATTCTAGAGGCTCTGCCCAGGTACATTATCCATGATGAAGGGTGCTTTGGTTATTTATTTGAGCATTAAATGATTGAAAGGTAAAATGTTATTCTGAGGCTTTGTGACTACGGTGCTAAATTGAACATGTGTGCTTATCTTTGCTCTCTTTCAAAACTCTAGTACCATGGTATTGAGTCATGAATTTTGTTTTTTATTTTATTTTATTTTATTTTATTTATTTACTTAAAAAATCAAAAAGGAGAAACCCACCAAGACCAAGAAAATTATAGTGGACAATAACAACGTACTATAATAACCAGAAGGCAGACGACAAATTGTAACAGAAAACAGACATAAGGGAGCAGAAAACTAAGTGAATGGGGCAGAAACCCTAGAAGATGAATGCAGAAAGATTTAGGTGGCACAGGTACCTCTGACAGTGGTAAAGAAGAAGAAAAGCAAAACAGGAGGATGGGTGGAAAGTCTGCATAAGAAGTAGTTTAGTTTTCAAATCTCCTCTCTGATGCCCCACAGATGGGCACATGATTTTATCCAACATAGCAGAAGATTGAACATTTATTCCTTAGATAGAGGGAACCAGAGGACCGCTGAATATTAGACTGGGATAACATCCTGAAAATAGTGCATGCATACTCATCTTCCAGAATGCAAGCAGCCAGGATTATTTCCTTTCAGAAGGGGCAGTGCTCACTTTGTTCAAGAGCAACATTGGTTGTTTGAATTGACACAAAGGAGACAGCTTTAAGAAGGTACACAGAAAAGAAGGCAACATATAGCAGAACAGCACTCTAGGGTAGTCCCATAACTTTTAGGCATGGCTTCAAAATTTCCTAGCCATTGCAGTCTTGGGAAATGCCTCCTCACAAAAAGACAAACTTGGGTAAGACAAGGCCATCTCATCACAGGAAAACCATCAGTTCTTGGGTCCCTTCAGTTATTACATCTTATTAAGCAGTAGCTCCTTCAGGGCTACATGAGCAGTGCTCAGCTTCTGGTTCATCTGTAACTCATCATTCATTACCAGTTGTTACTCATTATAGTCCCAACAATAAGGCACTTGTGCTTGTTTGGTACATAGTTGTCTCAGCTGAATTCTCACCTATCCTGGGTAGAGTACATTGATAAATCCTTTAAGCTAGTATAACAAAATCTAAGCTCAAATCCTCAGTCATCCCTGAAGCTAGAAGTGTCACAGTATTGTGAGACTGTTCTCCAAGGGTCAGGCTTCTACATGTTTCGTCAGTAGAGATATAGACTACCCCTCTGTCCAGATTATTGTTTCAGGGATACTTAATAGTCTTTGAAGCTAGTTATAGCGTCACTCTCTTAAGCAAAAGGCAAACATTATTTTGTTTTGTTTTTTCTTTTTCTTTCTTTCTTTTTTTTAAATGGAGTTTCACTCTTGTTGCCCAGGCTGGAGTGCAATGGTGCAATATCTGTTCACTGTAACCTCTGCTTCCCGGTTTCAAGTGATTTTCCTGCCTCAGCCTCCAGAGTATCTGGGATTACAGGCATGCACCATCATGCCTAGCTAATTTTGTATTTTTAGTAGAGATGGGATTTCACCATGTTGGTCAGGCTGGTCTCAAACTCCTGACCTCAGGTGATCTGCCCACCTTGTGCCTGTAATTCTAGGCATTCTTTTTATCCAGTATAGCAAACATAATGTCTGCTTCTAGAGCAAAGGGTAGGCAAGCTTACCACATGCTATCAAGATTCTGGATTCCCTAAACTCAGAGCCCGTCTCCTATGACTCAACTCATAGTGTATTCAAGCATCCATTTGATATAATCTCAACGACACTCAAAACTTCACCCTGTTTGGTGCTTAAACCTCAGAAACCATGCACCGTGATCCTTTTGTTGTTATCTAGTGATAATAGTACAAGATCATTAAGCCAAATATTCATTCTGCTACTATTCTGAAATATTCATTCTGCCACTTTTCTCCTCTGATTCTTCCTGCCACTCCTGGCATCATTCATTTGAGTTTTTGGACCCATATTCAACTTTAAACAGATTCCTCCACTCTTCAAATTCCTTGTCTTAACATACCTATCTTTTTCTCAAAGACCCTACTTCCCCTTTAGTATTCTGCAAAGATGACGCTTCATGTTCTTACGTCATATGTACTTTGAGTTTGGGGGATGGTCTTAGAATTTTGTAGCTACTTTCAGACCATAACTTTTCCTAGAGCCATGCAATAATTTATTCCTCCCTTGTAACGTATGCCCCCCAGATATAGCATTGATTATCTGACTACCAGTTTGTCATTTGAAAGCCCCTTAGTTTAAAGCATTGAGAATTTTGGTTTGGGACCAGTTTTTCCTTTCATCCTCATCCCTGTTAGCATCAATGGCAGCACTAATACTCACATCACTCATGTAAACCCATCCAATAGTCTGACTGTACTCATTTGAGAAACTCCATCTATGCTATAGGTTAGTAGCCACTTCCATGGTCCAGTCCCATCCTGAATCTATCTCTGGAAAAATGCAACACACGTGGAATCATCTAAAAACATAACTACAATGTCTGGTGACAAAATTCTCCTGGATTTTTACTCTTTTATTTCTACTTCAATGTACACAGACTTTGTTGAGACCTCCCTTCCTATCCTCTATTTTCTTTCAGTTTCATTGTTCTCTCATGGTGTTACTTTGTTCCTCTTCCAATATATCCTCATGGTGCTTCAAATTATTGTTTGGATAGCATCTTCAGTGTCCTCTGGGCTACTAGACACAAGAGACTTTTTCCCCCTTTTGCCTTATAACATGCTACTATTATAATCATGGTAGTGTTTCACCATTTTTACCTGTTCCTTTGTCTTCTATAGGAAGCAAGCATCATGAGGCTTAGGGTTCTGTCCAATTTGGCTGTGCACACATATCCTCAGCACCTGGAACAGTTAAGAGTCCATATTAATGACTCAAGAAATACTTAGTAATCAAAGCAATGAAGCCGATTATAGAATGAAAGACCTTGGTTTATCCCAATAATTACTAGTCTGCAGACAGAGGTGCCAGAAGGAGGTTGATATGACTCAAAGAGCTATTCCTTCAGGATATAGATGATCCTCACAGAGAATTACAAACAGAAAGTGATCAGCTCTTAATTCAATATATCAATCATGAGACTGTGAATTTTTTTTTTTTTTTTTTGTCCTTGGCTTCCTCCTTGGGAAAATCGAAGCAGTTAATTGAAGGTAAGTGGCATGATGAATTTCACCTGTCAGTTACAGATTAGAAACTTCAGTCTAGTTGTAAATTTATCGGCTAAAGTTTTTAGCCATACCACTGAACATGAAAATGTTTTCGTCCCCACTACCATAATATTCCAAATTTGGAAAAAATAAACAAAACATGCTTTTTTTTTTTCTCAAATAGCATGTAAACCCTTTTTAAATTTTGACCTCAAATGCATATTCTTTACCAGTGGGTCAAGAACTAGAGAGGTGGGAGAAAGAGAGCTAGGAGTGAAATCAAAAGTTTTATCTCTTTCACTTTGTGTTGCTTTGGGCAAGTCTCTTTACCTCTCTCAATGTCAGTTGCCTAAATTATAAATAAAGACAAACCTTAACATGGTTTATAAATATCAGAAGATAACATGAGGCAAGAAATTTATAAACTGTAAACAAGTCATACAAAGATCAATTACATTTGTGAATTTAGCATTCAGTTAGCATTTCATTAGGGGGAAAAACAATGTATCACTGTAATATATTTGAATTACTGTGACATTACAGGAGACTCAGAAATGTTGACCTCTGTTGTCACAATAGACACAAATAGACATCTGTTAATTCAGATGTGGATTCCAAAAGATATATTCAAGGAAATAACAGCTTGTTTTCTCCCCTGAAATTTGTAAATTCCCTTCTATTTCATATTCTTCAAACCTTGCTATTATTATTTGATTGTGTTGAACGTTTCTATTTACTTTCTTTCCTTTTTTATTCCAATGAATGTATAAATATTTTCTGGAAATCTAAACATTGTAACAAAAGTACAAATATATTGTTAACACCTTCTTACTCCTTGTCCCTATAAGTATATGACTAAAACTTTAAAAAGTTATGCTTTTTTTTTTTTGTCTTTTTTTTTTCTTCCTTTTTGTGAAGAACGGGGTCTCTTTATATTGTCCAGGCAGGTCTCGAACTCCTGGGCTCAAGCTATCCTCCCGCCTCTGCCTCCCTGAGAGATGGGATTACAGCCACTGCGCTGTAGAGGTGAGCCACCGTGCCTGTCCTAAAAAGTTAAAGACAATTCAAATATTTAAATTCTATAGTTGATATGATTGATTTTAAAGAAAAATTATAAGTTTTGGATGGTTGAAGTAGCATGAAGTTATGCTGAATCAAGAAGGATGAGTAAGAACCAGTTGGAATGTAGGCACTGAGTCTTAGTGTTTTGTTTTGTTTTTTGTAAAAGTTGGATCTTATGATTGCTTTTTTCTTTCAACTCATATTATTTCTATGAATATCTTGTCTGGGAGAAAAGAGAAAATAAAATATTCCTGTAAGTGAAACAAAAGAAAAAAATCAAAGATGAGGTGGTGAGATTATACTTTCCATTATGGAGAAGATCTGGCTAAACTGAGGTGTTCTGTACAGGCACTGTGTGCTATATCTTTCATATAACATGGTAGTTGACTATACCAATCCATTTTCCCCTTCTTCTTCATTAACAGAATTCTTGTTTTGCTGAGGGTAGCCATGTGCCCAGTTAAAACACTCCTCTCCTTATTAGACTCTGTTGAGGCCAGAAGTGGCCAAATGTCCTGGTGTGGCTAATAAAATATGAGTGGAAGTTACTAGGTTAGGCTTCCCAGGAAATGTTTAAAAAGATGGAGTCAGCAGATACGCACCTTCATCATTCCCTCTCTGTGATGTTTTGCTCTCCCCTCAATTTGGTGAAAGCTGTAAATCAGGACTGAGGTGAGACAACCATCTTGGCATCATGAGGACAGAAGTCAAAAAGAACAGTCATGCAAAACCCAGAAGGTACGTGAGCAAGGTAATATCCTGAATTATCTTACCAGCCCACACTGCCTGTCTCCATATGAGAGAAGAAAAAAATAAAGAAATAAAAGCTTCTATGTTTCAAGCCACTGTATTAGGGTTTTCTATTGATTGTAGTTAACCATAATACTAACCAGAACACATATTTTACATCATTTAATAGTAGTAAAACATATGCTTTAAAGAGATTTCAAAACACTTTTTTTATTATACTTTAAATTCTGGGATACATGTGCAGAACATGTAGGTTTGTTACATGGGTATACACGTGCCATGGTGGTTTGCTGCACCCATCAACCCGTCATCTACATTAATTATTTCTCCTAATGTTATCCCTCCCCTAGACCCCCACCCCCTGACAGGCCCCGGTGTGTGATGTTCCCCTGCCTGTGTCCATGTGTTCCCATTGTTCATCTCCCACTTATGAGTGAGAACATGTGGTGTTTGGTTTCCTGTTCCTGTGTTAGTTTGCTGAGTGGATGGTTTCCAGCTTCATCCATGTCCCTACAAAGGACATGAACTTATCCTTTTAAAATTGAAGTTCAGGGATGTTAAGTAGTTAATTAAGATCACATAGCTGGTAACGTAATAGAGTGGACCTTGAACTTCCAAATAGAGCTCATTGCCATTCATAGTACAGTAGACAGGTGAAGAGATAAAGATGGATGTTTAGAAAACACAGACAAGAAAGTCTCTTCCTTTTTCTCAATGTTGTTTTAGAGATTCACAGCAACAGAGAAACTGGAGAATAACATTTTTTTCCTCTTGATTCCTTTCCTTGCCTGAAAAGACTGGCAGAAAAAATACTTCCCAGTTCTTATGGCCAAGAAAAAGGGAAGACTTGAACTCATCTGGCCTGGAAAACAGATATGGAAAGGTAAATACTCTTCTTCTGCCCTTCTCTTCCTCTTCTCCAGAAATTGGAGTGGATTGCAAAGACAAGCTAGCCTCAAATAGACAAAAAAAAAAAAAAAAAAAAAAAAAAAAAAAAAAGTATACTAGGTGCCTATGCAGAAATGAGTAAGGTTGAGGTTTGTGACTTTGCCACCAAGTCCTGAGAAAACGGGACTTAAAATTATACATAGCAATTCACCAGCAGTCTAAGACTTAGCACTTTAGCAAGTGATTCCATACCACAGAATGGGGATAAACAAGATATTACCTGCATATGTGTGATAAACTTGAGTGCCTACAATTGATGAATTTCATATGTGAGCATCCTTGTGATCCCTGGTACACACCCTCTTGTGTATCTAGGTATCTGGGGATCTGAATAAACAAAGAACTACATTAGCTTTTGGTTGTGCAATCAATCAGTTGAAGACATGGGAAAACATCCAGGGATGTTTGAAATCAAGGCTCTTTTCTTCCTCCTTTGGTTGCCTCTATGATTCTAATGTTTAATAAGAATTGAAGACTCCCTAAGGAAACAAACAGGAAGGTATTAAACTTCCTGTTAATGTACACGTGTACACATCTGTGACATGTGTCCAGATGATATTTTGCTATGCCAAACCCAGTTTTCTTTTTCTTCCTTTCATTTCTGTTTATTCAAGCAGGTATTATTGACCCAGGGTGGGGATATAGCACGAGGGAAAGTAGGGAGACTTTCAGGTTTTATTTTGAAAAGGCTAAGGCTGAAGGGTTTAACATTTCTGAATGTGGACAAAATATTTTGGCAAGAAGTGAGAGCAGAAAGATTTCCATGACAGTAGGTCCACTCCTTTGGGGTGTGGGGAGAGTAGAGTGATGGAAACAGAAAGGCCTGTGAGTCCTAGAGTGATAGAACAATACATCTTGATTGCTGAGCAGAGTCAGGGGAAAAATCCCTAATTCCTGCACAATTCACTAAGGTAGAGAAACTTTGAAAAGGTCCCAGCAGAGAACTGGGACAAGCTTTCCAATTGCATTAGAATTGCAATATTAGGCCGGGCGCGGTGGCTTGCGCCTGTAATCCCAGCACTTTGGGAGGCCGAGGCGGGTGGATCATGAGGTCAGGAGATCAAGACCATCCTGGCTAACATGGTGAAACCCCGTCTCTACTAAAAATACAAAAAATTAGCCGGACGTGGTGATGGGCACCTGTAGTCCCAACTACTCGGGAGGCTGTGGCAGGAGAATGACATGAACCCAGGAGGCGGAGCTTTCAGTGAGCCGAGATCGCGCCACTGCACTCCAGCTTGGGCGACAGAGTGAGACTCCGTCTCAAAAAAAAAAAAAAAAAAAAAAAAAAAAAATAATAATAATAATAATAATAATAAGAAGAAGAAGAAGAAGAAGAAGAAGAAGAAGAATTGCAATATCAGCATTCTCCACAACAAGTTACACTAACTGGAATTCTCTAGTCTCAGTAGCTATGTCTATGAACTAATGACAAGGAAACTGATTGGCTTCACTGTCCTTCCAGGAAATACTATGTATAGTTTCTAAAGATACAGGACAAACTGGGAAGCGAGGAAGACTCTACAAAAGATAGGAATTGTTTCTACACATCTTGGTAGGATGGAGATTGAAAATAGGAAATTTAAGTAGACATAGAGAAAAACGGAGTTATATACTTGAACCATTTGAGATGTAAACTCTGTTTTTATATTCCTATGGTTTCAGATGCCTATGATAGTCTGAGATAATTTTTAACATTCAGTTATTATTATGGAAGGATGTATACACAAGGCTACTGATGGTACCACTGTTAGTAAAAGCCAAAAACTAAAAATAACCCAAATGTTTACCAAGATGTGACTGATTGAATCAACTGTGGCATGTTCACTCAGTGGAATACTGTGCACCATAAAAAACACATGTACTGCTATGAATTGATCTTCAGAATATATTACTGAATGGAAAAGCAAACGGAAGAAAGTATAGTGTGCTATCACTTACCCACTTACCCACACACACACACGCACACCTGTATACTTATATTTGCTTATATTTTGAAAAAATTGATAAACCAAAATCACTTCTTGAGAAGGAAGAAAGAGATTAAAGTGAATATGAATAAAATCAGGGTTCTCTGAATATGCTTGCTTTTTGTTGGTTCAACTTTTAAAATTATTTAAATATTTTATGTGACTTAAAAGCATAATTAATAAAGTTTAAAAATATAAAGTAAAATAAAATAAATAAACCTATTTTTGTATCCAGTTGGTGCCAAACTGCAAAAAGAAACCAATCAAGGGATTTAAACATTTTGTAATTTGACTGTATTTCTAGTGTGGTATTTCCTGAGGACATACGAGAACTGGAAAAAATATCAAAGGCTTTTAAGTAATCATATTTTTGGTGATAGTGATATTTGTTGATATTTTCTATTGAAGGCTAGTGCCTAGGTATTGTGGGTAAAAACAAGTGTGTGTTTGTGCTGATATAGGTAGTTTCCAGAATTTAAGTACCATAATAATACTTAATAAAATACATTGTATACCCCATCAGGATGATAAAGCACCACCTCATATTTTTTTGAAAACTGGTAAAAAAACCAAAACCAAAAACAACAACAAAAAAGGAAACCCTGTATTTAACCTATCTTTCTTTTACAAACTCTACATGAAGGTAATCAAATTCCTGATAAGCATTCTAGAAGTATTCTAGTCAATAAGCAAAGAAAGAATGATGGAATTGCAATATCAGCATTCTACAACCTCCCGCTGAAAAAAATAGATCTAGAGAATGATCATCCACAGCTGCTGGTAGCACAAGGAGGTAACTAAATATTGTATAACTCCAGATGGAAATATACAACAGTAACCTCTAAAAATTGCCAGCCAGCCAAAAAAGTCAATCCTGAATCAGAATAAGCCCCTAATTACTAACAATTTACAGACAATACAGAGAACAAAAAATATGTTAAATGACACCAAGATATTGCAATCAGTAAAGCCTAAATTCTGGGAAACTAAAAGGTTAAATGACCTGATTTCTGGAAGAATAAATTAAAAGCCAAAAAAAAAAAAAAAAAAATGAAGAGGAGACCTATGAAGTGAAAGAAACTGAAGGAACAAATCCAATAAATAAAATGTACAGGACTTATTTGGATGCTAATTAGTAAAACTGTAAGAAACAGGTAACGAGACTATTGGAAGAAATTTTATAGTAGGCAATTGATTAATCCAAATAGGAAATTATTGCCATCTTTTTAGGTCGAGTAATGCCATTGAAGTAATGTTTAGAAATGCAGGAGTCCTTATATGACTGAGCTATATATTAAAATATTTATGACAAAATGGTGTAATATCATGGGATGGATTCTAAATAATCTGGTGTGGAAGGCCTGGGTAAAAAGTAGTACAGACACAGATTAATTATTTATCCACTGATATTACTAAAGGTAGATGATCAGATTCACTGTTAATTTATTCTCTTCCCTCCATTTTTTCAGGAATAATTTTACATGATTTAATGTTGGCAAGTTTAATCATTGCCATATTATACATTGTCACTCCTTCATTTGATACTTTTTTTTTTTTTTTTTTTTTTTTTAACCTACATTCTGGTCTCTTTCTATTCACCCAAACACATACATATACACACAGGCCAATACACCAAATACATCACTGATGTAGAATAGTAGCTGGTAATGAATTTGATACCTTTAAAAGGGAAAATAAATTGTCTGGCAATCATAGCATTTACTTAATTCATTTATATTAAACTGTTACTTATACATTTTTTAAGTATAAGCTCCTAATATTATAGGTTTTATACAATAAACAAAACCAAATTGCCAAATGTGAACACGATTAAAAATTCATGAGCCTTAAAATTAATATATTTAACATAAATGTTTTTGAGGGGGCTAAACCAATTACTTCTCACAACAGTATAGGTAATGCTAACTACAAAAACCTGGGTTTTGATTTCCAATTGCCTAGGCTACTACATACTCACAAAATGTGTTCATCTATAAACAAGTAAAACAATGTTTCATTTGTTTATTTAAACAAATAAAAGTTTACAGATGAACACATTTTGTGAATACACAGTAACCTAGGCAATTGGAGATCAAAACATTTGTAAAACTTTTATTTGTTCAGCACACTGTGAAATAAATTGGCCCTCACTTGGCTTAAGAGCATACTTTACATATCAAATGTGTTTCTGTGTTCTTCTCCTTAGTTTGTAATTATTAAAGGGTTTTTACCTGCTGCCAACCTGATGGTAAGGCTAAATGCAAATTAAAGCAATGGAATTATATGTTAATATTTGTTTAAGTGAATACACAAATGGTCGAAAATATGCTTACATCCACACACATTAAAATGAAAACAGAAATTAAGAAATACATTAATATGAATTGTATGAACCCTTAAGGAGCTGTTTTACAGAATGCAGAACATCAAGATTGCAGATTGAGAATCAGTTGTGTGGGACTTGTAACTGGCAGTACCAATACCACCATGGAAGCAGGAAAAGAAAGAGGGAAAAGAGGTTGCACAAGAACACCATTTTTATTTCAAATATGCTGCTTTAATGTAGTCTCCACAGAACATCCACGTTTGACTTTTCCATGAAAAGTAAATGGTAACCATGGGTGAAATTAATGGGGGAATGCATGAATGAATCTCCTAAGGACTTGTAGAACTTTATGAGTGATGAAGGTTGACAGGCATACAGCAAAGTGATCATATAGACCCATAATCCTGGTAAAATGTTTAATAGTTATCTCTTTTTATCTCCAAGTGTTCTACTTTCGACAATAAATAATATGATCAACTTTTAAAATAAACATTCACACACAAATAATAAATTATTTTGAATTCCTGTTTTCAAAGCTATATGTGACATACATAGAGCCATACAGCCATCCCCTTGTTGCTAAACGCCAGGAGTTCTGCCAAAGTCCACCAGCTTGCTGCACAGAAAGCCAATCACTGTGACAAGTACTACCAGCTAAGAAAGGCTTTAATGCAAGTGACATCAGCAGGGAGACAGAGAGATAAGTCTCAAATCCATCTCCCAACTGACTAAAGTTAGGTATTTGTATAGTAGAGAAGGAAGGAAACTACATGCAGGAAAACAGGGATTAGGAAGGGGTAAGAAAGAAGAGTTGGTCAATAGGAAGCAGGTAGTTGGTTAGGCAATCATGATGGGTGAGGGGTCTGGTTTCTCAATTTTTGGATGCAATGATCTAGTAAGTTTCAGTTCTTCAATACTATCTGGGAGGCCTGATGGTCGGTTTCCTGAGAAAGGAACTCAGATAAGACAAATGTAAGTTTCTCAAGCTTTAAGACTGGGATGGTTGATTTCAACATTTATTGAAAAACCATAAACACCAGTTCTATGGGAAAATTGATGTGGTTTCCCATAGAAAATTTGACAGCTAGAGTTAATCATTCTCCCATAGAAAAGCTGACTGCTAGAGTTCATCAGTTAAGCTCTAAGGAATGTCCTTAACTGATGAACTTTAGCTGTCAGACTCTTACAGAGCCCAGCTCATGTTTTGAAAAGCCAATGACAGAGAAAGGTGGTGGTGGCTGAAGCTGTAGTCTCCTCAGAGTCATCCCTGGGCCATAACCACTGGTTACTGGTGATTCAAGTTGGTGGTTCAAGAGCATAGCCATTTTACCCAGCCTGGGACTCCTCTGACAGAACTCATTCTCTCTGGCTGAATATGTCAGGTGTCCATCATACTCTGATCATTCCCCCTTTTCTAGTTCTCTCCCCTACCTAGGAAACTTTTTTGCACACCTAACTCTGTCTTAGGGGATGTTTCCCAGACAACGCAACCCCACAACCTGTAACACTTTCTTTTAAAAGTTACATTCATATATAAGCTGGGAATTTAGCAATATCAAACTATTTTAAATTTTCCCAGTTTACATCAAAAGCCAAGTTATAAAATGTGGCTTTCTTTAATGTTTCAATGGAATACGTTCCATGGGCATCTAGCCATGGACCAGAATGAAGGCACACAATAAAGGGAGCACATTCTCAAAGAGAAAAGGCCAATTAGAACTTGAAAACTCTCTGCTGAGAGAAACCTACCCTTGAAATCCATGTGGCTCCTGGGCAGACACAGACATGATCTTTGTCTCTTTTTCCTCTCTGCTTTGCTGCAAGAGAGAAAGGAAAGCATGGTTTTGAGCAGGGAATTTATAAGGGTAAATATAACCTTTGGTTTGATGCACAGTAAGCTGACAGTTAAAGGTGTATCATACTAGATAAATGTCAAAAGCCAAATAAAAGCCTTGATAATAAGCTGTCCAGAGGCTAAAATCCAGAACCCTTAAGCATGAGAGAAGGATTAGTCTTTTAACACAATTTTTAACCCTAACTGAAACTGTCCAAGGTGACTCAGAATGCTGTGATATTCTCAAACTCGGGGGTTGGAGGGTGGCAAGTGTGAAGAAAAGAGAGGGAAAACTGGAGTAACTCAAGATAGAAAAGGTATCTAGTTGTACCAAGATTTTTATATTTATTTAGGTCTTCCTTTAAAATATAGTAAAGTGGGGCCAGTGACAGTGACTCATGCCTATAATTCCAACACTTTGGAAGGCTGAGGCCAGAGGATTTCTTCAGGTCAGGAGTTTGAGAAATCCTGGCAACATAGTGAGATACTGTTTCTACAAAAAATTTAAAAATTAACCAGGTGACAAGGAGTATGCTTGTGGTCCCCAGCTACCTGGAAGGCTGAGGCAGGAGAATCACTTTAGGGAGTTTGAGGCTGCAGTGAGCCATGATGGCATCACTTCACTCCAACCTGAGTGACAGAACAAGACCCTGTCTCTATGAAAAAAAGTCAGAAATCCGATACGTTTTCCTACAGACTGAACTTTGTCCCCCAGTAATACAAATGTTGAAATCTTAACACCCAGTTCCTCAGAATATGACTGTATTTGGAGATAGACTCTATCTATCCATTTGGAGATAGGTTCTTTAAAACAAGATCATTAGGGTGGGCTCTAACTCGTATGACTGATAGTTTCATAGAATTACAGAATTTTAGGCTGCAATAAGCATTGTTCATCAGTGAATTGCTTATTATAGCAAAAACGATTAAAAACTGTTGATAAAATGTAAACATCGATCAATATAGGAATAATTAAATAAATGATGGTAGATCCTTGCAGCAACATAATAAATGACAAAGCATATCTACATTCATGGGCTACATATATTCTATTTATAGTGTCTACAATAAATAAGATTTTGAAAACCCTAGCTCCAAGTTTGCTTTGTTGAATCTCCTTTTTCTGTTGTTTAGTAGGTACCTTAATAGGTTCTGGAGTGGATTCCAAAACTCCCTGACCTATTTTTATTATAAAAATATCAGTCTAAAGCACATTAAAAACTCCAATCTCATGTCAGATTCAAAGAATCTCTCTTCTCTTTCAATAGCCAGACTGAAGGCTCTAGTGACCTGCAGTGGGGAGAGAATAGTGTTGGTTTCATTACTCCTCCCTTCCTCCCTCACCTTGAAGCCAAGAGTGGCCAGGGATCTGCTCTGGGAATCCTCCTCCTTTACTTTAGTTATCTAGCTCCTTTGCAGTGTTTGGACATGGGGCTAGGGAGGTCTCTACAGGGGATTGTCTGGAGGCAGAAAGTCCAATGGAGAATATTTATTTCTAGCAAGAATAAATCATTTATTATATTGGTGAAACTGAGGCAGAGGAGGGCGGAGTAGCATTCATGTGTTTATGCCACAAGTAAAAATCACACTCTGTTCTCTCTTCTACCCTCTGGTTTGTTCCCCTGATCACCTTTCACAGCACCTGACTTTGAAGATGCTTTAATAGTCTTAATGCTCATGATTAAAATTTATGAAGAAAAATTCAACTGTGGATATAAATATTTCCCACATATCAGCAATGGATAATTTTCTCCAAATGCTTATTTTGATTTCTGCTGGGTACAGTCCTCAGCTTATTCTTTTCATTGTTAGAATTAAATCTCTAAAGTAAAAACATTTTCTCTACTTGCAAATACTAGTAAGGGACTACCAGTCAGTCTGAAAAAAAATCTACTTATATTTCAGGGTCACAGAATCTTGCAAGAAGAAAGGCTCTGTGGGTTTTGTTCATCCCAAAGAAGAAGGAAAACATGTGTTTAGTTTGCTCAGGGGGTCTTTGGATTACTAATCTACCATGCTGTGCATTTGAGTAGGTAGACTTTGAGAGGGTAGGAACTCATTGAGAACTGACTAGAGTTTAAGAGTTCAACTCCTGCTGAATTAATCTTCGTATTGTGAGTTGTTTTCATCCTATTGGATTTGCTAGTGTCAGACTATGCAGCCCATTATTCAGACTAAACATCAACCAAATTTTTGTCTTGCCTCCTGAAGTCACCCACAGACATGACTTTGTGGGCAACTCTGCTGCTAAGATGATTGAATTATTAAAGGCAGTGTCTCGTGGATTTCAACTTGTCCCAGAAGTGATGTGCTCACAGAGTTATCCTAATGTGGGAAAGGCTTGCCCTACAATCCTATGACGTATCCTAATGCCTCTCAAGGACTTAGAGGAAAAAAAAAAGCACGGGTTAGGTTGCATTGACCCACTCCCATGTAGCTTTGCTGGGCTTACAGAATGAATGCAAAAGAAAGGACTTTCAGAAATCGGAGTTTCTTCTGCATCTATGAAAGAACCCTATGGTCAAGAATAATGAAAGTTTAATATATAATAGAGCTGAAAGCCTGGGCAGCCACTCCAGAGAATTACATAGACCCCTTATAAATCTGGAGACCTGAAATAATGAAGGGTTTCCTTTTGCGCCAGGAACATTCTTCCATTGTTTTCTTTCCTCACTGCCATCATCAGTAAGTTTAGGAAGCTCCCACCCTTCCAGTGAGTATTCTGGTCAGTCATCATTTTATCTCTTTTTCAGGTGTGAGACTTTGAAAAGTAGCATATGACCTATACTGCTACAGCCAAAGCAAGTCAACGAATCAAACAAAGCATGTTTCTTGCTTGTCTTGATGGGTGTGCTTGCATGGGGAGACCCTAGATAAAGAGTACTAGGGGAGAGGATAGAAAAAGAGGCTAGCTTCTTATTATAAATATTTTATGCCCTAGTTCAGAGGTTCTGGACACTGGTTACACATTCGTATCACCCAAAAAGTCTGATTCAATCATCTCCAGTGGAGTTTAAGCTTTGGTATTTTAAAATTATTTTCCAGGCCATTCTATATGCAACCAGAATTGAGAATGATTGGCAGCTGGAACAATCGAGTATAAGCTTGGAGTTGAGTGTGTGTGTATTTTAAAAATCACACATTAATTAATAATGGAACCTGCATAAACTTAACACATGTGTAGTAAGCTGACCAAAATAAAACAGTCCCTTTGTTTATAATTATGTGGTGTTATTCTACTCACTCTTCTACAAAATAGAAGCTTGCTGAATTGTGAGCTCCTTGTTTTTATTATTCTCAATTTGAGTTATTCTTGGAAGCAGGATCTAGATCATTTAAAAGCACAGATCCTATCCTTAAATTTCTCAGAGTTAGACTCCCCCGTAAAACGTCTAAATATTTCAAAAGCTTTTCCCTGAAGGAGGTTTCAAGTTGAGTTTCTAAAGAAGTGAGAAACATAGATGGAATTGTAGGTTGAGTAAATTACATGTAAGTGGAACATTGGATACAGGAGAGTCAGGAGAAGAGAAAGTGGGGAGGAAAGGCAGAGCTAACATGCCACCCAGCTCTGTGAAGGAGTCTCAGCTCTTGGGAGGACACAGACAAGACCAAATGGTCTTTTTACTTTTAGAATGGATTTGAGATCATCAGTTTTAGAGCTGTCCACCTGTCCATTGTTTTGGGCACTCCTGTGACTCTACTCTACATAATGACTGTTTGGTTTGTCTAAATTTAGGCTTTAGGAAAATTCAGCCATATTTCTACAAAATTATTTCATGAAAGAATCATGAAATTCTTGCTGTTTCTTTAAATGAAATTATTAAAAAGACACTTTGTGTTCATCGTAACACATTAGGAAGGCATATAAATGTACAAAGAAGAAATTTAGTTATCTCAAACTCTATGACCCAAGATAATCATCATTAGTATTTTGTGTACTTTTTGGCCATGAGAAAGGCAAGAATCTTGCATTTTCCTTTTTCATTTACCATTTTTCTGATGGTAGCAGAGAGTTGGGGCACATGACTAACATCTTCTATGTATTGAATAAATGCAGTGAAGTTTTCTTCAATGACATCAGACCATTGACACCCACCAGGTAGCTTTCATCTCCATTTAGCTTTTGTTTTCTTGCAGTATAGGCTTTGTATGTCTTCATTAGCAGTTTGGGCCCTGAGGCTTTTCTTACTTTCTTAGATCAAAGAGGAAAAAGCAGATTTGCTCAGTTTTGCTCAAGCTCAACAAAATGGAAAGAAATTTTAAATTAGACAAAAGAAAGATGCTAAATCCATCACATCAAGGAGATTTGAATCTCCAGAGCAGCCAATGTGTATGTGTGTGTGTGTGTGTGTGTGTGTGTGTGTGTAAAATTGTGGTGGTGGTGATAGCTAATAAAGTGTATTGTTAACCATAATCTCTAACTTTACAAAGCAATTATCATCAGCGTGGCATGATTTTCTTCCTCTTAACAACATGGAATTTCTGGACTTATTTAAGAATTGAAATTTATACTGAAAACATGAATGGATGTATTGATCTTTTGCCTGTGTTGCATTGATAGTTTGAGAAACAGGGCAAGCATTCTATAAATCTAGATGTCTTCTGTTAATTTGAATGTCTGTAGGCAACGTTCTCAACTGTTTTCCCCCTTTTATGTCCTTCTCCAGTCTATCCTAACAAATCTGCAATAATTCATGCTGCCTGTTAGATTGCAAGAACACTCAACACATTAATGGACCCTTCTTTTTCAGGGAAAAAAAGTCATACTTCTCAGGGACTCTCTCTGCCCCTAGTCCATGCCTTCTGACTTAGGCACTGTTTTTCAACCTACACACCATTGACATTTTGGTTGGAAACTTCTTTGCTGTGCAGGGCTGAGCAATGCATTTCAGGAGGTTTAGTGCTATCTCTGGCCCTCTACCCACTAGATGCCAACAGCACTCGTCAAGTTGTGACAGCCAAGAATGTCTTCCGATGTTGCCAAATATCCCCAGGGAAACAAAAATTGCCCCCAGTTGAAAATGACTAACCTGATATTAGCACACACTGATTTTCTGTACTAATCCTCTCAGGTAACATATTTGCATTTGAGCTGATGATTGATTATTTGATTTCAAATCCTTAACATTAGGCTAGTGGTTCTTAGCATGGGAACTTTTGGAACCACAATCTGCATTTTAGAATCATAGACCTTCTAAAAACTATTAGGGTCCAGTCCCATGTCCAGGAATTAGCTCTGGAATTGGGCCCAAGGAACATTTTTTTAGCTCCCTAGGAAATTGTAAAGTGCAACAAGGGTGAACATGCTTCTTGAGTGTATTACCAAGGATGTAGAGTTAAGCTAATGTTGCTCACATCACATCGTGGAAATACTCAGCCATTTTAAAAGCATCCTTAAGCAACTTTACTGATCTGACTAGGCCTTCTCTGAGAGTATTATGCCATTTAATAGTCAACCTTGAGGTGTATTTTTAAAATGTTCTTTATTTTCTGGCAACTAGCAAATGTTACATGGAATATGATTGGCTTACATTTTATTAGAGTACATAATAGGTTCTTCTAAGTAATGCTATTCTTACTTGATAAGAAAAACACTTTTAATACTTCAAACTAAAAACTTACAAAAATTTAATTATTAAGAAACGTATTTTTAAATAAAATAAAATTTAAATTATACTGGTGTACATGTGGTATATGTGTGTGTGCCTATTGTTTCATAAATAGTAGCCATTAGTGATAAACAAATGTATACATCAAGCTACAGATGATACTTTCCCCTATGTAGTACTCTAAGAGGATTACACTTTAGAAAAGAAGACTAACCAAGGCCAGTGTATCTCTTTATGAACTCAAAAAACTACCATTGTTATACTGGGATATCTGATTAATATAGTGTATATTCTGGGATTTTTGTCTGCCCAGCATATTTTTTCTTTTTTCTCTTGGAAATGATATGCAATTTTCTGTGAAACACATATTCCATTCTCCATGTTGCTGTGGATTGTCAAACACAGTGCTCTTTCCTCTCCTGCAGTAACAGGCATGGGTGTGGAACACAAGCTGAACTAATTGTAATAGGGAGTCACCTACAAAGAGATGTGTGATGAACCTACTAATCATAAAATGGAGCCAATTACAAGCCTCCCCTGGAATTTTCTGCAGTGGAAGATAAAATGTAGTTCTCAATTTCTCTTGGAACTTGAGCCAAAAATGCCTAAGTCTACAACTGTCAGCAACCACCTTTGCTGGTACATGGAGAGTGCCCACATGCATTAGACAGAATGGGACCAGCAGACATGGGATGTAAGAGTTAGTCATGGCATTTTCAAAGAAATATTTCAGAAAATAAACTGCCTCAAGAAGTGTGATTCAATGAAGGGAAACTGCTTCATCATAAATTTGCAGATTCCATGTATATAGATAGTATACCTGAATTTTAATCACAAGAAATGCCTATAGTCATTTTGGTTTCTGTTTTGTGGTTACTGTTTGTATGAAAGAAACGTAGTTCAGACCAAAGCTTCCTGAAATAAAATGAAGTTTTATTTTCGTTGTGAACAGTAAAGTAGGTGATAGCAATCTGTCTTTTCCTGTGATTTTGAATATGCTGTTATGGTGTGTCTACTTAAGTCAAAGAGGATCAGGCGTTTTGGATGTCACACTAACAAAGAATGGGTAGAGTTCCACTTTGTGTCATACCAGATTTAAAATAATTAGAATCATACTGTCATAGGACATTAGCAGTTTAAGGAAACTTGTGTTTTGAATCTAAACCTCATATGGGGTTGAGAAGGACACATGTCACTGTGCAGAGATCAACTAAAGTAAATGGCATAGTGAATGACATGGTTTGGCTGTGTTGCCACCCAAATATCATCTTGAGTTGTAGTTCCCAATCTCATCTTGAATCTCATCTTGAATTGTAATCCCCATGTATTGTGGGAGGGACCTGGTGGAGGTAATTGAATCATAGGGGCGGTTTCCCCATGCTATTCTTGTGGTAGTGAGATCTGATGGTTTTATAAGGGGCTTCCCCCTTCACTCAGTTCTCATTCTTCTCTCTTCTGCAGCTATGTGAAGAAGGACATATTTGCTTCCCTTGCTGCCACGATTGTAAGTTTCCTGAGGCCTCCCAGGCATGCGTAACTGTGAGTCATTGAAACCTCTCTCTATAAATTACCCAGTCTCGGATATGTCTTCATAGCAGTGTGAGAATGGACTAATACAGTGACGTTTGCAATGACTTGATTAGTTTTTTTTTCAATAGACTAGAGTAGATTCAGAGTTAAAAGTTCAACATTTTCATAACTGGTTGTCAGGTGATCCCACATCCCACATTCCTTACAAAGTGAGCACTTACCTGTTTACAAAGCAAATAGAAATATCTATCCCATCACAGAAACCCAGAAGAAAACTAAAATTCTCTTTGTAGACAGGGGAGCACAAATAACTACATTCCAGGCCAGTGTCTTCATAGCAATACATTTTGAGAGCTTAAGATGATTGGGTGATGAGCTCCTGGCTTGAGACACAAACTAGCCCCACTTAGATGCTCTCCCGCTTCAGATGGTTCTTCTTCCACAGCATCACTGTTCCTGACAATAAAATGCATTTAAAGGGAAACTTGTAGTTTTCTTTGCAATAGACCAGCTTTCTTCCCTTTCCTGCATTTAGATCTTATATAATCTCGATGACAGAAATCACATTTTTTGGTATATACCACATAATTCTGAATGAAAGTTTTCACACAGTAAGCACTAATTATTTTGCTTGTTAACTTGAAAAAAGAAAATTACATCTAAACTATGTTAGCAATTAGAAAAAAAGATCAATGAAAAGAAGAATTTATAAATGTATCCAAACTTAACTCATTTGTCTTAAGTGATAAGGCAGAATGAAGATTCTCAATATTCTTGTTTAAAATCTTCTGAGTTTCAACAAGCAGTTGTGTGTAAATAAAATGAATGCTTCTCAACAATCAGTTGTGTGTAAATAAAATGAATGCTCCTTACTAGGAAGGGGAAAACTTAGAGTGGGCAGTCAGGCTTATCAAAACGCATGGAAATGTGGTAAAAATGGTAAAAATGGGACTTATAGGTGTAAAGTTTTTGCATTAATAGCTGTTTCAAATGTCACTAAACCAAATGATTTGTGTAAATATGATAACATTCTTTCATAAATGGGCACCTCATTAAGACCAGCACAGCATCTTCTTAGCTGAGCTAAAACCACTTACCGTCTACTTTATAAGTTGATTCAACTGATTTTCAACCTTTCAGGGAAATTGTTTTGCATCAGACAAATAAAAAGTCTGAAAACATGTCAATGAATCATTAGCAGTAGCATTTTCTTTTCAAAATATCAGACACATTTTCTATAAAAAAATATTTCCACAGCCAATTTATATATATGTATATAAAATAAAGCAATTGTATCTCATACATTTTACTTTATGTAGCTGTGTTCCTGAATCAGTGCTGTTTTAGTCAAATAGAATTAAATATCTTTTTCAAGGTTCGAAGACATCATGCCATCCAAATAGAGTAATCCTCTCTTTCCCAACCAAAACAAACTGTATTGTAGAAATTTCACTCATGTTACACCCTTTTTTTTTTTGAGTCAGTGGGATAGGCCATCTGAAACTCAACTGAAAGCTTGGTGGATTTTCCTGTGGGGAGAGAGTAAAATATCATTGCACTGAACCTCTTCCAAACACATAGGAACTGTCACGCTATAGTAATGTGCTATAAAGGTCAGAAGAGAGCAATCACAAAATGAAACACACAAGGATGGGGAAAAAAATTGGTCTGGAAAGAGTCTTTCTTTTGCGTAAGTGTGTTGCTTTTGGAGCACAACAAAGACTAAAATCAAGACATTTTCTTTCACTCTGTATCTGGCTGGGTACGCTGTGGGGCCAGCACACAGTTTAAAAAAGAGAACTGACCAATGACGGCTATTGTGCCCACACCTGAATTGATTGATTGATTGAGAAGGAGTCTTACTCTGTCAGGCTGGAGTGCCGTGGCATGATCTTGGCTCACTGCAGCCTCCACCTCCTGAGTTCAAGCGATTCTCCTGCCTCAGCCTCTAGAGTACCTGGGATTACAGGTGGACACCACCATGCCTGGCTAATTTTTGCCTTTTTATTAGAGATGGGGTTTCACCATGTTGACCAGACTGGTCTTGAACTCCTGACCTCAAGTAATCCTTCCACCTCAGCCTCCTAGAGTGCTGGGATTACAGGTGTGGGTCACCATGCCCGGCCCACACCTGACGTTTAGATTTCAGTACATGAATAGCCATCAGTCATCCATACTGGATACTGTTTGGTAATTGTTCATTACTTTTATTTAAAGCATATCTGGTATAAAGCATATCCCTGATATACTAGAGAAGCTTATGGATGAAATCCCAAATTATGTAATCAAGTAGGTGTTTTTTAATTGTTTCATTTTATTTCATAAAAGCCAGGAGTTTGCAAATGCTAGGTGCACACAGCCTGTCTTGACCCACTCAACAGAGTCCATGGACTCTTTCAGATTCCAGGGCATGAGCTCCAGAGACAGCATCCAGCCTGGGTCTACCATTTGTCTCTGCCATGTCCTGGCATGGGAGTTCACAAAATGAGGATTAGTATTGTAACTGTATCAGGACTGGAGTACACATTAAAGTGTATCATGTATATAAATCACTAAGCACTGTTCCTGATACATATTGAGCGCTCCAAAAACAATTCCTATAAATATGAGGATATTACAAAGGCACCTTCACTACTCACGTTGCTGTTCACTCCCTGAAAGTTATCTGCATCCATTCCTGTCTACTTTGAGACCCATTAAAACTGGTGTTACATTCACCATTTGTAAGGCAAACAAAAAGACAGCAGGCTTTAGAGATAATGTGGAAATGCCTGAAAATATGTGAAGGTTAGTCTAATAATCAAGGAGTTTTTAAAGATTTTCCACTTTCTTTTCCCAGAAAATTCTGTAATCACAATATCTATATTTATAATTTAGTAATAGCTCCTGTATTGAATTACTGATGATATAACATTTTGACTTGTCATTTAAACTGAACACTTGAGACATGCGTGACATAGTGTAACTAGAAATTAATAGGACTGAAACTGAATTTGGACATCCCAATGCTGATTATCTTCCCTAAAGCGGTTGGGTTGGAAGTGCGGCAGAGACCCTCTAAAACTTCCACCAGTAACTCATGTCCCCTCTCTCCATACTGCAGAGCTGTTACTTGTAACTGCTCAGGCAAGAACTATTAGGTTGGTGCAGACGTAATTGCAGCTTTTGCCATTAAAAGTAATGACACTGACCTAATACGTTTCTCAGACTTTTTCACTTCTGAGTAGCAAGTTTCTCCAAATGGAGTGAGTGCAAGGAATGTGTATCAAATTCAGAACGAGGCTGAGAAGCAGCAAGTGGGTTATATACAGAGGACTGTGAGGTTCCAAGGATACCAGGGCTGCAGGATGGAAGAAACTGTGTTCATGAATCACCCATGTGGAGAAGCCACCGGTTGACCAGAAATGCCTGCAGTAGTGTGTTGTGTAGCAATTAATAAACTTATTTTGTGTTGAGCCACTGAGATTTTGGAGTTTTGTTATGCCAGCTTATGCTTTTATAACTAATATAAAAAGTAATTCAGTTATCCCAATAATTTACTGTTTCAAATATTTTGAAACTCTTCTGGATTTGCTATCTGGGCTCTTCAAAGTCTCAGTATAGAAAGTTTAAATGTAGAGGTTCTCAATGTATTATTAGAAATCAGTCTCATTAGGTAACCACACAGGTAATTCCAGAAAATGAAACCCTTAATAAAGTACAACATGGCTTCATGGTGTCATGCTAGAAAATCTTATCATGTTGAACCACACTACTGCTCAGAAGACCTGATTTCTGATTCCAGTTCTGCTTCTTAACCTCTCTGAACCTTGCTACCCTCATTGTGAAATGGAGATAAAAAATGTCTGCGTTGATTACTCACCAGAATTGTTGTAAGATTCATATGAGGCAATGCATGAACAGTATTTACAAATTGGATAAGGCTATAGAACATAGCATAACATTTAAGAGTCTTTGTAGTTAGATGAAATTGGCCCAATATCCAAGAGACTCTGTGAGTGGAACCCTGAAAGCAATGTACTTTGAGGTGCTAGTGACCTAGCACTGTGTCTGGCATGTGGTCACAGCTCATTGAACAGTAGCTACAATGACTATCATTTTGGCCTCCTAGGGTTAGGACATCAACAGGAGTTACTAATTCAGATTAGAATCATACTGATCTAGATATCTACTCAGGTAGACAAACAGAGGAATCTTAGCCATTGACTGCAATGCAACTGCAGAAGGAAGCAGTGTGGGCAAACACAGGGAGAAATGATAAATTCTCCAGGAAGCTAATACAGTGTAGACTTGAAATAACCAAGAAGTTATACTTATTTCAAAAATTAATAAGAGGGTGCTATTGTGAGCTTAGGATTTTCATTCCTGAATTTATGAAAGAAATATTAAGCATGAATCTTGAATTTCCTTTATTTCCCTTTATGAAAACTAGTAGTAATTTACGATTCAGTTGTATATAAACAACAGAATATGGCAGTGCACTTGTAAATTAGCCAATTAATTGGATCTTTGTAAACCACTGAGAATAATAATTTCGATTTCACAACATTTGTTTCTGGCAAATATAAATATGTCCCTTGCACATAATGCAAATTTACTAATTGACTGATTATTTGGGGGTCCTGTCTTCAATGATCAAATTGTAAGTACTATTAATGTTTTTAGATCAAGGAACAGAATATTTGGGAAGACAATGTATAAAAATTGTAGCAGGAAGAAATGTAGGAGGCACAAGTCAGTGGTTCTCAGACCAGCAATGTGAGCATCACTGGGGAACTTATTAGAAATGCAAAACTTCAGACCTTTCTCCAGACCGGGTGTATGTATTTAACCAGAACGTTGAGTGATTCTCATACAAACTAAAGTGAGAGAATTGCAGGCATGTGGATGGAGATGAATATAACTGGAGAAGAGACAGCTGGGAGTAGAGTGGTATAGGATGAGGTGGTAGAAATAGATTCAGATTTGAGGGGTGTGGGGCTTGAAGGTATTTCAAGCCAAATCAATATCCTAAGAGCAATGGGAAAACAGAATGGTTTAAGCATTAGGAATTTGAGTGTCACAGGAAGAAATTTGCATTTTAAAAAGATCATTCTAGTTACAGTATGAAGAGTGAATTAAAGGAGTCTAATGTAAATATTATAATGTCAGGAGTATAACAGGGTTGCACATTTATTTATACTGCAACTTGGAAGTGCAATGAAACCAGAGCTCCTTTATTTTACTTAAAATTGATCTGGTGGTCTTTGTGAAAAATCACCCACTTTGTAGCAGGGAGAAGAAAAATGTCAGCTAGTGATCATTTTACTACATTTTAACAATTTTTTTTTTTTTTTTTTGAGATGGAATCTCACTCTGTTGCCCAGGCTAGAGGGCAGTGGTGCATTCTCGGCTCACTGCAATCTCTGCCTCCCGGGTTCAAGCAATTCTCCCTGCCTCCGCTTCAGCCTCCTGAGTAGTTGGGATTACCAGGACCCACCACCATGTCCAGCTAATTTTGGTACTTTTAGTAGAGACATGGTTTCACCATGTTGGTCAGGCTGTTCTGGAACTCCTGACCTCAGGTGATCCACTCACCTCAGCCATCCAAAGTGCTGGGATTACAGACGTGAAGCATTGCCCTGGCCTTACATTTTAATATTTGCCAGTTACTAAACCTTACAGTGTTTTAGAATTTACATCTTTAAAATGGGAAAAAGTTTATTTTTCTTCCTCACTGAAGTATTTTAATGATCCTATTAGATGAGAGATATAAACATGTTTTAGATCGAAGTACTACTGTTATTTTATATTATTATTTCATAAAAGAATACAAACCATTAATATTAATTCCTCTAATTCCATATAACAGTAAATGCATTTTTTTATGTCCATGTTAATGTTATTCTCTATTTTAGGGTAAAAATATAAGTTTTGATTTTACTTTAACTTACTTTTTAATGAAAGTTTTTAATTTTTATTTCCAAAAAGCAAGAAGATGACAAATTGTGGGCATAGTATAGAAATATTTTTACAAAAGTCTTGGGTTTTTTTTTTTTTTTTTTTTTTTTTTTTAATGCCAGGCTACACTTTGAATGGTGAATAAAGTATCCATATGGCAATGTTAGCAAACATCCCTACTTGTTGCAATGCATGATGGTATAATTTCCTAGTTACATTCAAATTCTTCTTTGTAAAAATAACTGTATTTAAAATTCTAAAACTACCTTTCAGTGAGCTACCTCACATAATCAGATGAATAATATAGAATATGGAATTGTATAATATTTATGTATCCTGCATGTTATCAGCAAACAAAGACAGCTGGAAGGCAAAAATTTAAAGAATTTCTGATATGGCTGAATTGGTCTCTGGAGCAGAAATGGCTTTCTGTAAAATTGTTAAGAGGGAAAATTTACATCTGGCTCCTCTCTTCAAATTTCTATTTTGCTGCTTCCTTCCCTGTGATTCTCCTCAGAACTGTCCCTCCCTTGAATATGTGGGAACCCATGCGTATACTTTCTCAGGACCTCTATCCATATTAACAATTTGATTTTTCAAAGGTTATGCATATTCGAGATGACCTTGGAGCACCTTTTAGTACCAGCAAACAAAGAATTCCTCAAAAAAGAAAAAAAAAAGGTGATGGGAGTATGTCAAAAGGATACAGGAGCTAACTGAAAGAGCTCCCAATGGACAAAATGAGAACAATTTGAGACACATAGTAAAACGATACTGGATCATAACTCAAAGTTTAAAATAAATATTCAATGATTCCAGGCCAATATAAATAAATGGTTAAATAAATAAATGTGGGAGAGTAAAGAAATTCCAATTGCAGAAGAATTCCTAATAGTTTATGTAGATACTCCACCCTTTAAAGGAGTGGAGCATGAGTCCCCACTCCTTAAGTGTGTGCTGGGTATGGTGAGTTTCTTCCAGAGCATGGTACGCTATTGGGAGAAAAGATGAACTTTGCAGTGGAGGAATCTGACAAACAGTATCTCAACCGGGTGATCAAGATCAACATCAACAGCATTAAGTCATATTGATAGTAGGAATCTTTGATACGATCAGATGAGAATGGCGGTTTACCTCTGTGTTCTTCCTCTCAAAAGTCTATATCCCCAGTCTAATCATGACAAAAATGTTACACAAAGACAAACTTAGGGACATTCTACAAAATTCTTAACCAGTACTCCTCAAAATTGTCAAGACTATAAAAACATAAGGAAAGTCTGAGAAATTGGCACAGTCAAGAGGGGGGTGTAAGGAGACATGATGACTAAATATTACACAGTATTTTGGATGAATCCTAGAACAGAAAATTCCCTTTTGGTGAAAACTTAGAAAATCTTTATTTTATTTATTTATTTATTTATTTATTTATTTATTTATTTATTTATTTATTTATTTTTGAGACAGAGTGTTGCTCTGTTGCCCAGCCTGGAATGCAGTGGCACAATCTTGGCTTACTACAATCTCTGCTTTCCAGGTTCAAATGATTCTCCTGCTTCAGCCTCCCAACTAGCTGGGACTACAGGCACGTGCCACCACACCTGGCTAATTTTTGTATTTTTAGTAGAGGCAGAGTTTCACCATGTTGGCCAGGCTGGTCTCAAATTCCTAGCCTCTAGTGATTCACCCACCTCCGTCTCCAAAGTTCTGGGGTTACAGGCTGTGAGGCACCACACCTAGCCGGGAAATCTTAAGGAAGTGTGGCTTTAGTATACAATTATGTATCCATGCAAATCAATAAATGTAATCCAGCATATAAACAGAACCAAAGACAAAAACCACGTGATTATCTCAATAGATGCAGAAAAGGCCTTTGACAAAATTCAACAGCCCTTCATGCTAAAATCTCTCAATAAATTCAGTGTTGATGGAACATATCTCAAAATAATAAGAGCTACTTATGACAAACCCACAGCCAATATCATATTGAATGGGCACAAACTGGAAGCATTTCCCTTGAAAACTGGCACAAGACAGGGATGCCCTCTCTCACCACTCCTATTCAACATAGTGTTGGTAGTTCTGGCTAGGGCAATCAGGCAAGAGAAAGAAATAAAGGGTATCCAGTTAGGAAAAGAAGAAGTCAAATTGTCCCTGTTTGCAGATGACATGATTGTATATTTAGAAAACCCCATTGTCTCAGCCCAAAATCTCCTTAAGCTGATAAGCAACTTCACCAAAGTCTCAGGATACAAAATCAATGTGCAAAAATCACAAGCATTCTTTTACACCAATAACAGACAAACAGAGAGCCAAATCATGAGTGAATTCCCATTCACAATTGCTTCAAGGGAATAAAATACCTAGGAATCCAACTTACAAGGGATGTGAAGGACCTCTTCAAGGAGAACTACAAACCACTGCTCAATGAAATAAAAGAGGACACAAACAAATGGAAGAACATTCCATGCTCATGGGTAGGAAGAATCAATATCGTGAAAATGGCCATACTGCCCAAGGTAATTTACAGATTCAATGCCATCCCTATTAAGCTACCAATGACTTTCTTCACACAACTGGAAAAAGCTACTTAAAAGTTCATATGAAACCAAAACAGGGCCTGCATTGCCAAGACAGTCCTAAGGCAAAAGAACAAAGCTGGAGGCATCATGCTACCTGACTTCAAACTATACTACAAGTCTACGGTAACCAGAACAGCATGGTACTGGTACTAAAACAGAGATATAGACCAATGGAACAGAACAGAGCCCTGAGAAATAATACCACACATCTACAACCATCTGATCTTTGACAAACCTGACAAAAACAAGAAATGGGGAAAGGATTCCCTATTTAATCAAGGGTGCTGGGAAAATTGGCTAGCCATAAGTAGAAAGCTGAGACTGGATCACTTCCTTACATCTTATACAAAAATTAATTCAAGATAGGGGCAGAGACTTAAATGTTAGCCCTAAAACCATAGAAACCCTAGAAGAAAACCTAGGCAATGCCATTCAGGATATAGGCATAGGCAAGTACTTGATGTCTAAAACACCAAAAGCAATGGCAACAAAAACCAAAGTTGACAAATAGGATCTAATTAAACTAAAGAGCTTCTGCACAGCAAAAGAAACTACCATCAGAGTGAACAGGCAACCTACAGAATGGGAGAAAATTGTTGCAATCTACTTATCTGACAAAAGGCTAATACCCAGAACCTACAAAGAACTCAAACAATTTTACAAGAAAAAACCCCACCAAAAAGTGGGCAAAAGATATGAACAGACACTTCGCAAAAGAATACATTTATGCAGCCAACAGACACAGGAAAAAATGCTCATCATCACTGGCCATCAGAGAAATGCAAATCAAAACCACAATGAGATACCATCTTACACCAGTTAGAATGGCAATCATTAAAAAGTCAGGAAACAACAGGTGCTGGAGAGGATGTGGAGAAATAGGAACACTTTTATACCATTGGTGGGACTGTAAACTAGTTCAACCATTGTGGAAGACAGTGTGGTGATTCCTCAAGGATCTAGAACTAGAAATACCATTTGATCCAGCCATCCCATTACTGGGTATATACCCAAAGGATAATAAATCATGCTGCTATAAAGACACATGCACACGTATGTTTTTTGCAGCACTATTCACAATAGCAAAGACTCGGAACCAAGCCAAATGTCCATCAATGACAGACTGAATTAAGAAAATGTGGCACATATACACCATGGAATACTATGCAGCCATCAAAAAGGGTGAGTTCGTGTCCTTTGTAGGGACATGGATGCAGCTGGAAACCATCATTCTCAGCAAACTATTGCAAGAGCAGAAAACCAAACACTGTATGTTCTCACTCATAGGTGGGAATTGAACAATGAGATCACTCAGACACAGGAAGGGGAACATCACACACTGGGGCCTATTGTGGGGAGATAGGGGAGGGATAGCATTAGGAGATATACCTAAAGTAGATGACGTGTTAATGGGTGCAGCACACCAACATGGCACATATATACCTATGTAACAAACCTACACGTTGTGCACATCTACCCTAGAATATAAAGCATAAAAAAATTATGTATCAATATTGGTTCATTAATTGTAACAAATATACTAAAAATATAAGATGTTGATAATATGAAAAGTGGGTATGGGGTATAGGGGAGCTTTCTGTACTATCTTTACAATTTTTCTGTAACCCTCAAACTGTTCTAAACAGCACAGTTTACAAGTATTATTACAACATTCAAGAGCCTATATAAGGGAAGGATTCTTGATGATGACTTAAAACTGACATTGGCAAACCTTTTATTTCAAGGGTCTGATGGTAAATAATTTAGTCTTTGTGAGCAACATAAAGGCATGTCTTCATTACAAATTGTTTATTTAGTTAGTTACAACCCTTTAGGAATGTAAAAAATATTCCTAGCTATAGGGCGACACACAAACAAGCAGAGGCAGATGTATTAATAGCAAAAAGGCTATAGTTGCAGATCTCCCAATTTAAAATAACATGTAGAGAAGAGCTATTTACACATTACTTTATTGTCCCTCCAGTGCACATGTAGATTTTCTTAGTGTCCAGCCACACTTTCTTCTTGTTCGGGTCCAAGAACTACTATTTTTTGTTAATCTTTTGTTTTTCTTGTTTTCTAAGACTTCTTATTTGCATTGGAGTTTTTTTTTTTTTTTTTTTTTTTTTTTTTTTTTTTTTTTTTTTTATTCACTCATATTCAACTAAACGGTTTTTTTTTTTTTTTTTTTTATTATACTTTAAGTTCTAGGGTACATGTGCATAACGTGCAGGTTTGTTACATATGTATACTTATGCCATGTTGGTGTGCTGCACCCATCAACTCGTCAGCACCCATCAATTCATCATTTATATCATGTATAACTCCCCAATGCAATCCCTCCCTCCTCCCCCCTCCCCATGATAGACCCCAGTGTGTGATGTTCCCCTTCCCGAGTCCAAGTGATCTCATTGTTCAGTTCCCACCTATGAGTGAGAACATGCGGTGTTTGGTTTTCTCTTCTTGTGATAGTTTGCTAAGAATGATGGTTTCCAGCTGCATCCATGTCCCTACAAAGGACGCAAACTCATCCTTTTTTATGGCTGCATAGTATTCCATGGTGTATATGTGCCACATTTTCTTAATCCAGTCTGTCACAGATGGACATTTGGGTTGATTCCAAGTCTTTGCTATTGTGAATAGTGCCGCAATAAACATACGTGTGCATGTGTCTTTGTAGTAGACTAATTTATAATCCTTTGGGTATATACCCAGTAGTGGGATGGCTGGGTCATATGGTACATCTAGTTCTAGATCCTTGAGGAATTGCCATACTGTTTTCCATAATGGTTGAACTAGTTTACAATCCCACCAACAGTGTAAAAGTGTTCCTATTTCTCCACATCCTCTCCAACACCTGTTGTTTCCTGACTTCTTAATGATTGCCATTCTAACTGGTGTGAGATGGTATCTCATTGTGGTTTTGATATGCATTTCTCTGATGGCCAGTGATGATGAGCATTTTTTCATGTGTCTGTTGGCTGTATGAATATCTTCTTTTGAGAAATGTCTGTTCATATCCTTTCCCCACTTTTTGATGGGGTTGTTTGTTTTTTTCTCGTATATTTGTTTGAGTTCTTTGTAGATTCTGGATATTAGCCCTTTGTCAGATGAGTAGGTTGCAAAAATTTTCTCCCATTCTGTAGGTTGCCTGTTCACTCTGATGGTAGTTTCTTTTGCTGTGCAAAAGCTCTTTAGTTTAATTAGATCCCATTTGTCAATTTTTGCTTTTGCTGCCGTTGCTTTTGGTGTTTTAGACATGAAGTCCTTGCCCATGCCTATGTCCTGAATGGTACTACCTAGATTTTCTTCTAGGGTTTTTATGGTATTAGGTCTAACATTTAAGTCTCTAATCCATCTTGAATTAATCTTCGTATAAGGGGTAAGGAAAGGATCCTGTTTCAGCTTTCTACTTATGGCTAGCCAATTTTCCCAGCACCATTTATTAAATAGGGAATCCTTTCCCCATTTCTTGTTTCTCTCAGGTTTGTCAAAGATCAGATGGCTGTAGATGTGCGGTATTATTTCTGAGGACTCTGTTCTGTTCCATTGGTCTATATCTCTGTTTTGGTACCAGTACCATGCTGTTTTGGTTACTGTAGCCTTGTAGTATAGTTTGAAGTCAGGTAGCGTGATGCCTCCAGCTTTGTCCTTTTGACTTAGGATTGTCTTGGCAATGCGGGCTCTTTTTTGGTTCCATATGAACTTTAAAGCAGTTTTTTCCAATTCTGTGAAGAAACTCATTGGTAGCTTGATGGGGATGGCATTGAATCTATAAATAACCTTGGGGAGTATGGCCATTTTCACGATATTGATTCTTCCTATCCATGAGCATGGTATGTCCTTCCATTTGTTTGTGTCCTCTTTGATTTCACTGAGCAGTGGTTTGTAGTTCTCCTTGAAGAGGTCCTTTACATCCCTTGTAAGCTGGATTCCTAGGTATTTTATTCTCTTTGAGGCAATTGTGAATGGAAGTTCATTCCTTATTTGGCTCTCTGCTTGTCTGTTGCTGGTGTATAAGAATGCTTGTGATTTTTGCACATTAATTTTGTATCCTGAGACTTTGCTGAAGTTGCTTATCAGCTTAAGGAGATTTTGGGCTGAGACGATGGGGTTTTCTAAATATACAATCATGTCATCTGCAAACAGGGACAATTTGACTTCTTCTTTTCCTAACTGGATACCCTTGATTTCTTTCTCTTGCCTGATTGCCCTAGCCAGAACTTCCAACACTATGTTGAATAGGAGTGGTGAGAGAGGGCATCCCTGTCTTGTGCCAGTTTTCAAAGGGAATTTTTCCAGTTTTTGCCCATTCAGTATGATATTAGCTGTGGGTTTGTCATAAATAGCTCTTATTATTTTGAGGTACGTTCCATCAATACCGAATTTATTGAGCGTTTTTAGCATGAAGGGCTGTTGAATTTTGTCAAAAGCCTTTTCTGCATCTATTGAGACAATCATGTGGTTCTTGTCTTTGGTTCTGTTTATATGCTGGATTACGTTTATTGATTTGCGAATGTTGAACCAGCCTTGCATCCCAGGGATGAAGCCCACTTGATCATGGTGGATAAGCTTTTTGATGTGCTGCTGAATCCGGTTTGCCAGTATTTTATTGAGGATTTTTGCATCAATGTTCATCAGGGATATTGGTCTAAAATTCTCTTTTTTTGTTGTGTCTCTGCCAGGCTTTGGTATCAGGATGATGTTGGCCTCATAAAATGAGTTAGGGAGGATTCCCTCTTTTTCTATTGATTGGAATAGTTTCAGAAGGAATGGTACCAGCTCCTCCTTGTACCTCTGGTAGAATTCAGCTGTGAATCCATCTGGTCCTAGACTTTTTTTGGTGGGTAGGCTATTAATTGTTGCCTCAATTTCAGAGCCTGCTATTGGTCTATTCAGGGATTCAACTTCTTCCTGGTTTAGCCTTGGGAGAGTGTAAGTGTCCAGGAAATTATCCATTTCTTCTAGATTTTCTAGTTGATTTGCGTAGAGGCGTTTATAGTATTCTCTGATGGTAGTTTGTATTTCTGTGGGGTCCGTGGTGATATCCCCTTTATCATTTTTTATTGCATCTATTTGATTCCTCTCTCTTTTTTTCTTTATTAGCCTTGCTAGCGGTCTGTCAATTTTGTTGATCTTTTCAAAAAACCAACTCCTGGATTCATTGATTTTTTGGAGGGTTTTTTGTGTCTCTATCTCCTTCAGTTCTGCTCTGATCTTAGTTATTTCTTGCCTTCTGCTAGCTTTTGAAGGTGATTGCTCTTGCCTCTCTAGTTCTTTTAATTGTGATGTTAGAGTGTCAATTTTAGATCTTTCCTGCTTTCTCTTGTGGGCATTTAGTGCTATAAATTTCCCTCTACACACTGCTTTAAATGTGTCCCAGAGATTCTGGTATGTTGTATCTTTGTTCTCATTGGTTTCAAAGAACATCTTTATTTCCGCTTTCATTTCGTTATGTACCCAGTAGTCATTCAGGAGCAGGTTGTTCAGTTTCCATGTAGTTGAGCGGTTTTGATTGAGTTTCTTAGTCCTGAGTTCTAGTTTGATTGCACTGTGGTCTGAGAGACAGTTTGTTATAATTTCTGTTCTTTTACATTTGCTGAGGAGTACTTTACTTCCAATTATGTGGTCAATTTTGGAATAAGTGCGATGTGGTGCTGAGAAGAATGTATATTCTGTTGATTTGGGGTGGAGAGTTCTATAGATGTCTATTAGGTCCGCTTGGTGCAGAGATGAGTTCAATTCCTGGATATCCTTGTTAACTTTCTGTCTCGTTGATCTGTCTAATGTTGACAGCGGAGTGTTGAAGTCTCCCATTATTATTGTATGGGAGTCTAAGTCTCTTTGTAAGTCTCTAAGGACTTGCTTTATGAATCTGGGTGCTCCTGTATTGGGTGCATATATATTTAGGATAGTTAGCTCTTCCTGTTGAATTGATCCCTTTACCATTATGTAATGGCCTTCTTTGTCTCTTTTGATCTTTGATGGTTTAAAGTCTATTTTATCAGAGACTAGGATTGCAACCCCTGCTTTTTTTTGTTCTCCATTTGCTTGGTAGATCTTCCTCCATCCCTTTATTTTGAGCCTATGTATGTCTCTGCATGTGAGATGGGTCTCCTGAATACAGCAGACTGATGGGTCTTGACTCTTTATCCTGTTTGCCAGTCTGTGTCTTTTAATTGGAGCATTTAGTCCATTAACATTTAAGGTTAATATTGTTATGTGTGAACTTGATCCTGCCATTATGATATTAACTGGTTATTTTGCTCGTTAGTTGATGCAGTTTCTTCCTAGCCTCGATGGTCTTTACATTTTGGCATGTTTTTGCGATGGCTGGTACCGGTTGTTCCTTTCCATGTTTAGGGCTTCCTTCAGGGTCTCTTGTAAGGCAGGCCTGGTGGTGACAAAATCTCTAAGCATTTGCTTATCTGTAAAGGATTTTATTTCTCCTTCACTTATGAAACTTAGTTTGGCTGGATATGAAATTCTGGGTTTAAAATTCTTTTCTTTAAGAACGTTGAATATTGGCCCCCACTCTCTTCTGGCTTGTAGAGTTTCTGCCGAGAGATCTGCTGTTAGTCTGATGGGCTTCCCTTTGTGGGTGACCCGAACTTTCTCTCTGGCTGCCCTTAAGATTTTTTCCTTCATTTCAACTTTGGTGAATCTGGCAATTATGTGTCTTGGAGTTGCTCTTCTGGAGGAGTATCTTTGTGGCGTTCTCTGTATTTCCTGAATTTGAATGTTGGCCTGCCCTACTAGGTTGGGGAAGTTCTCCTGGATGATATCCTGAAGAGTGTTTTCCAACTTGGTTCCATTTTCCCCCTCACTTTCAGGCACCCCAATCAGACGTAGATTTGGTCTTTTTACGTAATCCCATACTTCTTGCAGGCTTTGCTCATTTCTTTTTCTTCTTTTTTCTTTTGGTTTCTCTTCTCGCTTCATTTCATTCATTTGATCTTCAATCGCTGATACTCTTTCTTCCAGTTGATCGAGTCGGTTACTGAAGCTTGTGCATTTGTCACGTATTTCTCGTGTCATGGTTTTCATCTCTGTCATTTCGTTTATGATCTTCTCTGCATTAATGAGTCTAGCTGTCAATTCTTCCACTCTTTTTTCAAGATTTTTAGTTTCTTTGCGCTGGGTACGTAATTCCTCCTTTAGCTCTGATAAGTTTGATGGACTGAAGCCTTCTTCTCTCCTCTCGTCCAAGTCATTCTCTGACCAGCTTTGATCCGTTGCTGGTGATGGGCTGCGCTCCTTTGCAGGGGGAGATGCGCTCTTATTTTTTGAATTTCCAGCTTTTCTGCCCTGCTTCTTCCCCATCTTTGTGGTTTTATCTGTCTCTGGTCTTTGATGGTGGTGACGAACTGATGGGGTTTTGGTATAGGTGTCCTTCCTGTTTGATAGTTTTCCTTCTGACAGTCAGAAGGACTCTCTGTTGGTCTGTTGGAGATTGCTTAAGGTCCACTCCAGACCCTGTTTGCCTGGGTATCAGCAGCAGAGGTTGCCGAAGATAGAATATTGCTGAACAGCGAGTGTACCTGTCTGATTCTTCCTTTGGAAGTTTCCTCTCAGGGGTGTACTCCACCCTGTGAGGTGTGGGGTGTCAGACTGCCCCTAGTGGGGGATTTCTCCCAGCTAGGCTACTCAGGGGTCAGGGACACACCTGAGCAGGCAGTCTGTCCGTTCTCAGATCTCAACCTCCGCGTTGGGAGATCCGCGGCTCTCCCCAAAGCTGTCAGACAGAGTCGTTCGCGTCTGCACCGGCTCCCGCTACTTCCCCTGTTGGTCTTCAGCTGTGCGCTGTCCCCAGAGGTGGAGACTACAGAGACAGGCAGGCTTCCTTGAGCTGCTGTGAGCTCCACCCAGTTCGAGCTTCCCAGCGGCTTTGTTTACCTACTTAAGCCTCAGCAATGGCGGGCGCCCCTCCCCCAGCCTCGCTGCTGCCTTGCGGATAGATCGCGGCAGACTGCTGTGTTAGCAGTGAGGGAGGCTTCGTGGGCGTGGGACCCTCCCGGCCAGGTGTGGGATATATTCTCCTGGAATGCCTGTATGCTTACAGCGCAGTATTGGGGTGGGAGTTACCCGATTTTCCAGGTGTTGTGTGTCTCAGTTCCCCTGGCTAGGAAAACGGATCCCCTTCCCCCTTGCGCTTCCAGGTGAGGCGATGCCTCGCCCTGCTTCAGCTCTGGCTGGTCAGGCTGCAGCAGCTGACCAGCACCGATTGTCCGGCACTCCCTAGTGAGATGACCCCAGTACCTCAGTTGAAAATACAGAAATCACCGGTCTTCTGTGTCGCTCGCGCTGGGAGTTGGAGACTGGAGTTGTTCCTATTCGGCCGTCTTGCTCCGCCCCTAAACGATTTTTCTTATTTGTTTAAGTTCAGCCATTGAAGTACAGCCTTCTCTCACCTCTGCACTTAAATTCTTACTCTTGCCTCTCCTGGAAAGACCTCCCTTACATTTCTTTATTCAATCCATTCTTCAAGGCCAGACGCTCCCCAAAATTTTTGTTTTCTTTTGCTTTCTAGCTTACTGAGGTATGCTTGACAATTAAAAATTATATATATTTAATATATACAATATGATGTCTCAATATACCTACACATTTTGAAATGATTTCCATAATCAAACTAATTAATGAGTCACATCAAATTAGCTTTTTTGTGTATAAGGAGAATACTTGTGATCTACTTTCTTACCAAATTTTAGTATATAATGCATTACTATTAATATAGTCACCATGTGGTACCTTAGGTCTCCAGAATACATTCATCTTATAACTAAAGTTTTGTACCTCTAACCAACATCTATTTTTCCTCCCCACCAGCCCCTGGTAACTACCATCTTATTGTCTTTTTATAGGAATTTGACTTTTTTAGACTCCACATGTAAGTGATATCATGCAGTATTTGTCTTTCTGTGTCTGGGTTATTTTACTTAGCAAAATGTTTTGCAGGTTAATCCCTGTTGTTGTAAATGGCAGAATTTCCTTCTTTTTAAAGGTTGAATAATATTCCATTGTGTGTATGTATATGTAGCACATTTTCTTTATGCATTTATCCATCCAGTGACACTTAGGTTGTTTAACATCTTGGCTACTGTGAATAGTGCTGCAATGAACCTGGGTGTGCTTTCTTCAGGATAGATACAAAGGAGAATTGGTGGATCATGTGATAGTTCTATTTTTCACTTCTGGAGGAACCTTCATATGGTTTTCCACAATAGCTATTCCAGTTTACATTCCCATCAATGGTGTATAAGGCTTCACTTTTTATGACATCCTCACCAACACTTGTTATCCTCTGGCTTTTTTGTGATAGCTATTATAACAGATGTGAGATGTTATCTCATTGTAGTTATAATTTGCATTTCCCTGATTATTAATGATGCTGAGCACCTTTTCATATACCTGCTGGCCATGTGTATGTCTTCTTGGAAGAAGTATCTATTCAGATTCTCAGCCCATTTTTAATTGGGTTATTTGTTTATTTCTGTTTTGCTATTGAGTTTTATGAGTTCCTAATATATATTTTGAATATTAACCTCTTTTTGGATATATGGTTTGTAAATATTTTTCCTAATTCGTAGGTTGCCTTTTCTTTTTGTTGTTTCCTTTGTTAAAGGTCCAATTTCATTCTTATTCATGTGGATATTCAACTGTCCCAACAACATTTATTGAAGAGACATCTTTTCTCCATTGCATATTTTTAACACCTTTGTCAAAGACTAGTTGGTCATATATACACAGGTTTATTTCTGGAATCCCTATTCTGTTTCATTGGACTATGTATCTGTTCTTCTTGCCAGAACTATACTATTTTGATTACTATAGCTTTGTAATATAATTTGAAATCAGGAAATCTCGAACTTTATTATTCTGTCTTAAGATTGCTTTAGCTATTTAGGGTCTTTTGTGGTCTCATATGAATTTTAAAATAGCTTTTTCTCTGTTATTGAAAAATACCATTGGAATTTTGATAGAGATTATATTTAATCTGCAATCACTTTGGGAAGTATGAATATTTTAACAGTATTAGTTCTTCCAATCCATGAACACGAGGCGTATTTCCATGCCTTTGTATCTTCTTCAATATCTTTCATCAGTGTTTTATAGTTTTAGTGTACAGATCTCTCACCTCCTTGCTTAAATTTATTCCTGAGTTTTTTATTTTTTAAATATTATTATAAATGTTATTGTTTTCTTATTTCTTTTTCAGATAGTCTGTTGTTAGTGTATAGAAGTAGAACTGGTTTTTATGTTGATTTTGGATTCTGCATATTTACTGAATTTGTTTATTCTAGTAAGTTTTTGTTTTGGTAGCATCTTTAAGGTTTTCTAAATCTATGTAAGGTCATATCTTCCTGCAAATAGAGACAATTTAGTTTATTTATTAGTTTGATGCATTTTTTCCTTGTCGAATTGCTCTGGATGAGACTTGCAGTGTAATATCAAATACGATTGGGAAGAGTGGCAAACAAATCAGCAAGAAAAAAACAAACAGTCCCATCAAAAAGTGGGCTAAGGACATGAATAGACAATTCTTAAAAGAAGATATACAAATGGCCAAGAAATATATGACAAAATGCTCAACATCACTAATGATCAGGGAAATGCCAATCAAACCCACGATGTGATACCGCCTCATTCCTGCAAGAATAGTCATAATCAAAACATCAAAAACGAGATGTTGGCATAGATGCAGTGATCAGGGAACACTTCTACATCTGGTGGAAATGTAAACTAGTACAACCACTATGGAAAACAGTGTGGAGATTCCTCAAAGAACTAAAAGTACAACCTCCATTTGATCCAGGAATTCCACTACTGGGCATCTACCTAGAGGAGAAGAAGTCATTATATAAAAAAGATACTTGCACAGGCATGTTTATTGCAGCACAATTCACAATTGCAAAATCATGGAGCCAACCCAAATGCTCATCAATCAATGAGTGGATAAAGAAATTGTGATATATATATATATACACACATATATATATACACATACACATATATATACACACATACATATACACACATATACACACACACACACGCACACACACACAATGAAATACTATTCAGCCATGAAAATGAATGAATTAATGGCATTAGCAGTGACCTGGATGAAATTGGAGACTATTAGTCTAAGTGGAGTAACTCAGGAATGGAAAACCAAACATTCTATGTTCTCACTGATATTTGGAAGCTAAGCTGTGAGGGCACAAAGGCATAAAAAATCATATAGTCGGTTTTGGAGACTTGGGAGCAAGGATGGTAGTGGGGTGAGAGACAAAAGACTACAAATAGGGCTCCGTGTATACTGCTCAGGTGATGGGTGCACCAAAATCTCACAAATCACCACTAAAGAACATACTCATGTAACCAAACACCACCTGTTTCCCAATAACCTATGGAAAATTTTAAAAAAAGAAGTGGCAAGAGTGGGCATTTTGGTCTTGTTTTTGATCTTAGAGGAAAAGCTTTCAGCTCTTCATGTTGAGTAGGACGTTTGCTTTCGGTTTGTCATATGCAACTTTTATATTGTTGAGGTATATGATTTATTGAATGTTTGTATTATGAAAGCATGTTGAATTTTATCAAATGCTTTTTCTGCATCTATTGAAATGAATATATGATTTTTATCTTCATTCTGTTAGTGTGACATAATATAGTTATTGATTTCCATATATAGAACCATCCCTGCGTCCCAGGAATAAATTCCAGTTGATCATCGTGTATGTCCTTTTAACATGCTATTGAATTTGTTTGCTAGTATTTTATTGAGAAGTGTGACATCTTCATCAGGGATATTATCATACTACCCTAAAATTTTCTTTTATTTTTGTAGTCTCCTTGTCTGGCCTTGGTATCAGGGTCATGCTGGTCTCATAGAATGAGTTTGAAAGTGTTCCCTCCTCTTCAAATTGTTGGAATATTTTGAAAAATATTGGTGTTTCTTCTTTTAAAAATATTTTGTAGAAATAACCTGTGAAGTCATTTGGTCCTAGGCTTTCTTGGTTAGGTGATTCAATACCTTTACTAGTTATAAGTTTATTCAGATTTTTTATTTCTTTGTACTGCCTCTCTTAAACCCTACTTTTCAATTCAAGGGATATATAATGTCCCTATGCTAACCCTAGATTCCAGTCTCTCTCTAGTGATCCCCTTAGTTGTTCAGGAGTATATTTTAAATTTCCACATATTTGTGAATTTTCCAACTTTCCTCCTCTTATTGGTTTCTAGTTTCACACAGTTATGTTGAGACAAGACACTTGATATGATCTCAATTTTCTGGAATTTGTTTAGACTTGTTTTGTGCCCTAAAATATCATCTATTCTTTAACATCCAGCCCTGAATTATACCAGAAAATTAAGAAATCATGTACTTGAAGTAAATGTTTTGCACCCTTCTTTTCTCAATCTCCAAAATCCTCTCCTTTGAGTTGCTTTTATTGACTTGTATTTTAATGTCTCACCATAAACGTAACTTTAGGGCAAGGGAGCCAAGTTAAATTTGACACCATGTTATCTTGAAAGGGTTTAGTTAAGGATGTTGTTAATCAAAATATACACTTGTATTAGAACTTAGAACAGTGGGGATAAAATCAAACTGTGTGTAGAGAAGAGCTCTAATTTTTCTGAGTAACCGATTGGCTTTTATAAACAGAATATGGAGACCAATATGTGTATGTTTTCTTATTCACCACTGGAAAACTCATAGCCAGGTTTGCGACTCATCTCCAGAGACTGGTGTGTCCTAAACTGACTTGAGATTCTCTTATTTTTCCATCCTTATTTTCCTATTTCATTTTGCTTTTATTTAAATTTTATTTAATATTCTTGTAATGTTGGTATACTTGTAAGTCACCTAACATGTGTCTCAGACCAAGGCTGGCTATAAATAATTCAGAAGTCGTGACCAATGTGCTTAGAAAGATTTTATGTTGTTGTGGAGAGAGTGTGGGCTTTGGGATTACACATGTTAAATCAACTATTGGTTCTTTTTTTTTTTTTTTTTTTTTTTTTTTTTGAGATGGAGTCTCACTCTGTCACCCAGGCTGGAGTGCAGTGGCGTGATCTCGGCTCAACGTATGCTCCGCCTCCCGGGTTCATGCCATTCTCTCGCCTCAGCCTCCCAGGTAGCTAGGACTACAGGTGCCCACCACCATGCCCGGGTAATTTTGTGTATTTTTAGTAGAGATGGAGTTTCACCATGTTAGCCAGGATGGTCTTGATCTCCTGACCTCATGATCCGCCTGCCTCAGCCTCCCAAAGCTGGGATTACAGGTGTGAGCCACAGTGCCTGGACTAGATCATCTTCTTAGGAGTTCGGCGACCTCCTGCAGGTATCTTACCTTGATATGGAATCTTCAGAAGAGACATAACTGCTGATTAATCCCATTTTCTTTGTTTCTAATGCTATCTTTTTTGTAACTTTTGTATGCATACAATATTTTCTGACACATCTGTCTATCCTTTCACTGGTAAAATAGTCATGGACAACTTGCACTTGCAGATGAATATCAACAAGAGAAAAGATCAGGAGATCCAAATGAGATATACATACATATATATATGTTTTTGTTTTTCTTTAATTTAACTTATTTTATTATTATTATTTTTTTTTTTGAGATGGAGTCTTGCTCTTATTGCCCATGCTGGAGTGCAGTGGCACAGAATCGGCTCACTGGGTTCAAGCGATTCTCCTGCCTCAGCTTCCCAAGTAGCTAGGATTACAGGCATGTGCCACCACACCTGGCTAATGTTGTATTTTTAGTAGAGACGGGGTTTCTCCATGCTGGTCAGACTGGTCTCGAACTCCTGACCTCAGGTGATCCGCCCGCCTCGGCCTCCCAAAGTGCTGGGATTACAAGCATGAGCCACCGCACCCGGCTGAGAGCTGTATTTTCTAAGAAAACTAGGAATGAGCTTCAAAATTTTAAATTTGTACTGTGGTAAAGTATACATCTCTAAACCTTTAATTCCCTTTTCCACATCAGCATTCATAACCTGCTCTGCTGCTTAATTTATAGTACTGATTTCACTGGTTTCCATCAGAAACATAAGGCAAAGCACTTAATATTTTGGCTGTCATCAACATTTTTCTCTATTAATACAAACAGGAGCACTCCTTATCAATGACTATAAATCAAAGAGATAGCGTCTGTCCTTACAAACAAACAAAGAAAAACTCTCAGAGTTTAATAAGTCTCTTCTATCTAATGAATGAATTTATGATTTCAAAGAATAGTAAACCTGTCAGAGGGAATTAAATGATATGTTGCACCAGGAATAACTTCTGTGTCTGGCATTTGTGTTAGGCTGTTAGTAAGAGGAAAATAGAACATGTGGACCTTGATAATATACCTGTCTTTGATATTATTGTTAAGCTTGACTCTTCTGGTGATTAAAGTGGCAGGTAGTAAAATGTATCATGCACACGTAAATGTGATATTTTTCTTCTATTTTAAGTTTCTCATAGAAAATGATTTTGTGATTTGTCTTTGAACAGCACTTTATTTATAATCTTATTTGCAACTTGGAGAGATTTCACCTCAGAAAGCAAGTGAGCACACTGCTCCGGCTTTTGTGATTCTGAAAATGTCACTGCTGTCATTTGTCAAATATGCCTGAAATCTGCCGTTTCAATAAGTGACATCTCCCACTCCTTTTGGATGAAACTTTTCACTCCCTTTTTTTTCTTTCTTTCAGAAGAATTCTAAATAGAAAGCAGATATTTGAATCCTGATTTTACAACAGGAATGAGAAATTAATTTCTTTTGTAAAACTAAATAGTATTTATTTCAGTACAATACATTTGGGAAACTTTAGACTTACTTAATTTTAATTTTGCTTTGGGATGGAATGCCTTGTTTTGCATTCATAAAATGGATTATATTTCTTTATATTTGGCAGAAAATCTCATAGAGCAAGAGTTGTCTTCTCAAGCGTGTATATTTTTACCTGCTCCTCCATGGCTGATTCCTTCCTTTTCTTTTCATAAGCCTCATGAAAGGTTTTCCTTTTCTTTCTGCTTACTTGCTAAACTCCACAGGATCACAATTTTCTTTCCTGGGGCTGGGGATTTGCAAACCCTGCAGTCATGTCTTCAGATTTACAACCGACTGACCTGTCTGTCCTTTGGCTTCTGGCTTAACTCTCTGGTTCCAGGTTATACCACCTGAGAGATGTGGACAGCATCTCCTCACATTATGAGAGATGTGAGGATTAATTGATGTTTGCAGTACACATCAAAGCCCAGGGCTGCAAGATGCTTTATAAATTCGAAATACCCCTATTTGGATAGCAGGCTCTGTTACAAAAAACCTGCTAAACATAAGCCTTCCACTCTCTGGAGCTCCATGACCTTTCTCTCTAGCCTAGTAAGTCCATAGCATCTCCCAGAGGGGTATTCTCTGCCTCTGCAGCCTGGATTTGCCTCTAACTTGATAAATGCAGTAACCCTGAAAAGCAAGTATAGAAAAAAAAAGGGGATTTATTTATTTAAGTAATGCTTGTTCACCTGGAACATAATAGCAGCTGGATTCCTGCTGAATCAAGAATCTATTTGTTCCAGCAGGTCACTCAATGTTGTTTATCAATTTTCATTCTCACTAACAGAACTAAGCTCCCAAACCATTTCAAATCAGTTTTCTCCCCTTCATTTTGGATGCTTTCAATTGAAGGGATACATTTAGCATGGTCATAGCCTATTACTTACAAGAGGAATGGTGGCTTCTGCTTTGTCTGTGCCAAAGCTGAGCTTTCTAAGAGAGCATCTCCTACCCAAGATATCAACTATATCTTAGTGCAAAAACAGCTATTCCAAATGTACTTTTGGAAATGGCAGGTTTTAAATCAGGTATTTGCAGTTTCTGATATTAGAGTTACATGAATTATTTTGTATTGTTGTTAACTTTTTTTAAAGATGTCCTTGTTATGAACTATTTTAGTGTGGTGATTAAACCTAGATTTAAGATATGAAATCTTAATTATTTTTTGAAAAGTGTCTGTTCCTCAAATAAAGCCATTTGTTTTTACATTATTTCTCCAATAATGAATGTAGGTTCAACTTAACTCAAGCCTCGTTTTTTGGCTTATTCTTCATAGGGCCACTGGCTCAGATAACTTACAATGTCATAACTAGCCTTGATTAAAAGAGGTGCTCTCTTAACCAGAGATGGATAGTCTGTAGTTAACTTAGACTTAAAGGAAAAAAGAAAAGGTAGCCAGGTTTTCAATACTGAAAAATATTCTTTAAAAAAGCATGCAAGAGTTTGAATAAAACTGTGCTTCCAAAAGCCATGTAAGAGAGACAGTAGCTATGTGAATATTGGTGAAAATTCAGATAGAGTCGAACTCTGGAGGTTAGACAGATACTTAGCAGAGATGTGGGCCTGTAGACAGTACTGGGGATACCCAGAAACAAAAGTATCTGGTCCTATAATGACTATAACTACCATCTCTCTGTTCAACTATATATAGAAAGCACCATGGTAAACACTATTGACATGTATTAACACATATCACATGTGATCAGTACCACATTTCTGTGAGGTGGGTGAAATTATTATCCTCATTACCCTGGCAAAAAAACAAAGCACAGAAAAGATATGTAATAATTTCAGGTTCACATATTAGTAAGTGGAGAGGAGAGGAGCCAACCCCAATTAGTCCAATTCTAGAGCATTTCAAGCTCTTGAAGAAGCACAGGGTAGGGTGATTAACAGCATGTGCTGTGGAGTCACACAAAGTCTGTGTGACCTTGGGCAGGTTACTCAGCCCCTCTTTATCCACTTTTCTCATCTGTAAAATGGGATGATAATAGCACCCACTTCATAAGGTTATTGAGAGGATTAAATGAGATAGCACCTATGAAACCTAAGAAGAGTTCTAAATCCATTGTAAGTGAGCAGCAAATGCTAGTTATTGCTAAATTGCAAGGAAAACAACAATACAGAAAAATCAAATACCAGTGGACCAAAATAATTGAGCAGGAATATAAATCACTGAGGCATATGGAATAAGAGAAATGGGAGAGGACATCAGGAGCTATACTTTGTTGTTATTAATGTGTGTTTTGTACTCATAAAACCTGCCTACTTGAGTTCTTCCTGCTGGAGGTCATGCTGGAGTTCTGATAGTTTTACAGAGTTCAAAACAGTAGAGTTTACACATTTATTAATTTTTCCTCCTGATGCCATACTAAAATGAGATTAAATTTCCAAAAGAGCTTAAATCCACAATAGTCATGAAAATAGAAGGGTGATAATCTGTGAATGAGAAATTTTATACAATTTCTGGAAGATTAAAAAATATGTGAAGTAATGATAATAGAATAAATAGAGGGGTTGGAGCCACAAGAAGAGATGTACTGTCCAAAATGGTAGTCACTCGTCACATGGGCCATTGAACTCCTGAAATGTGGCTGGTACAAATTGAGATGTGCTTTAAGTATTTTAAAAAATACACATGAGATTTTAAAGATTTAGTATTAAAACGTAAAATATCTCAATAGTTTTTATACTGATTGCACATTGAAATTATTTTTCAAATATTTTGGCAAAATAAAATATTATTAAAATCTATCTCAACTTATAAAACTTTTAAAATGTAGTTTCTAGAAAAAATTAAAATTATTCAAAAGGCTCTCATTTGTAGTATTTTCATTAGAGAATTCTTCTCTTGTTTATATATGCAAAAAAGACTATCGAAGATCTCTCAGAGATTCTTGTGTGTGAGATACATGATCTAAAAGAGGAGAAAGGTGAGAAGGAGTTCATAATTGCGGATGTACTTAAAGTTTATCAAAGGAGAAGCTGGCCATTTTTCTCCATTTTCTATGCCTGAGATTAGGTTATCCAGAGCTAGCTTTGGATCCTGGGTCGATGGAGAAGCAGATATTCCTCTTCTAAAAAATGATGTTAGGGTGCAGAAGGCCAACTGATTAGAAAACAGGGCACCAAGATAAAGTTCTCTCTAACATGGCATTTAGAGTTTTCCCAATATCATAGCTACTTCACAATGATTGTCCCCAATCAAAGTTGTCAATTGACTGGCCCTGCTGATGCAAAGAGAGCCCTATTAGCTTTCCCATGCAATTGTTTAGTATAGAAATGAACAATCAAGGGCCACCAGATTTTTTAGGAAATTTGCTTAATGAAAGAGAATGATCAAGGCAGAGTAAAGTAACACTAGAGGAAGCAGACACATTGAAGATCAAAAGAAAGTAAATTAAAACAAAGCAATTCTAAGTAGTCTCTTCAGGATGATTGAAGAATATATGACAGTCAAAAAGCAAGAAGATGCCTTTGTTAAAAGGCACAATTTGATGATGTACTATAGTTACATAAGACGTAACCAAAGGTAGAAACTAGGCAGGGGATACACAGGTACCCCCTGTGCTGTCTTTGCCACTTCCTGTAACTCTATTGTGGTTTCAAAATAGTTAGAAGAAAAAAATCAGTTGGAAAAAAATAAGGAGCTCCTGGAAATTGAAAATAAGCATATTTAAAAAAAATAAGTATATGAACCTTAGAAGATAAGAGTTGAGGAAATCTCTCAGGTCATAAAATTGAATAAAAAAGGAGAAGTATAAATGTTTTTCATGGAAGAGGAGAATATTATTTTTTCAAACATTAAAATTATGTGTTTAGTCTCAATAGGGATAAGCATTGTTTTTGATTTTCAAGTTTTGGAGTTTACCTATAAAAAAATCACAAATTGGAAAGTATAATTTTCAGCCACAAGGGAGATAAAGTCATAGGGGCCACATTGATGACTTTGACTTCTCTTTACTTTTCTTCATGGAGTTTTACCAGCAGCTAGAGCTCTTATTTGGTTCTCTTATATTTCCTCTCTCTTTCTAGCTTGTGGTCTCTAGGTCTCTCCCTCCTCAGGTCTTCCTTGCATCCAAGTGTCAGCATGACCTGTAATTTTAGCCCTCTCTGAGAAGGCCTAGAGTTGTTAGACTTGACCAGCTCTCTGTTGAGGCTTTGGGAGGTTGGGTGGCAGCATGGTCGATGGCATGGATGTATTTATTCTGGTTGTCTTTCTGGTTCAATTTTTTTTCTTTGATTGCATTATAAATATTTGCATCAAATCACACAAGACAAACTTGGGTAAGCAAATGGCCCAAGGACTCCTGACCAATCCACAACAGTTCTGCAATGATATTTGTGATACAAGCAAATAATCAGGACTTGCTGTGCCTTTCTATATCTTTGTTTACTGGAAATTTGTTTTTTGTTTGTTTGTTTGTTTGTTTTGGCCAAAGTTAGAGTGGCTAGGTCATGATTAGAAATATCCATGATTATGGATATTTCTTGGTCCCTGACTCAATAAAATAATAAAAATTTTTGATAATATTCCAGTTTCCCTCAGCCCACTCTTATTTCTATCACCGGAATAACTAATATCTGTAATTCCTGAATTAATACTTCTAGACCTACTATTGTTTATTGCCTCACCAACCCAGAGCTCTTTTTCTAACTCTATAAAACCCTACATGATTGGAAAAAAATATGTATGCATCAGTACTCACTTTTTATTCCATAGGTAAATATGAAGGTGATGCCAAGGGGGTCTAGATTTGGGGTAATCTAATGGACATGATGGTGATTTGCAAGTTATTTTATGATATTGTCAGAAGAACCCTCCTATCTGTCAGAGTCTGGGTTAGGGTTTTCAGACACCACCTTCCCGAGAAACGCAGCTTTCCTCTCAAGTCCTAATTCTAACCTGGTGGCTTTAAAAAGCCCAAGTAATATAACAGGGAAATGCATATATTCTTCTTTTTCATGAAATGTGGATGATTATGTAGTCTAATTGCCTCATTTCACAGACTAAAAAACTGAGGCCTAAAGAGAATAGGTGCTTTGCATTGGTTCCTGAGACCAGAATAGTAACTAGCATCTCAACCACATTCCTCTATACTCGATAACATATATAATTTCTTTTTTCACAGTGGCAATACATTTTGAATAAAAAAACAATAACTTGAACATTCATCCATTCCTCAAAAATTGGAAACGAGACTCTTTATTTCCAAAAACTGAATAAGGAAAACTCTAATCTTTTCTTTCTTTGTGTCACCAGATTAACCTGCCCAATATTCATCTCAATGGGAAAGTCTTCTTCGTTGACTTCTCTTTTCTCTGTAGACAAGAGATCTTGCCAGAGCCCACACTGTTTTCCCAACCTTCTTCTTTGTCTTAAACATGAAGCTTCCAAGAAATATTCTAAAAAATTACAATTCAAGAGGACGCCCCAAAGATTTTTAAAAATCATGTATCACCAGACAATTCTGATACAAGAGGGTAGAGTATACTTTGAGCAATTTTGCAATAGACTCTGAGCTCTATCAAGGGCTAAATCTACTAAGTCTTATTCACATAAGCACATAGGAATAAGCACAACATTTTTACAAGTAAAAATCAGTCATGTGACCAGGTAGGTGTTTTGACAATGGGACAGAATATTTTTTATCTGGAATGTATATTTTCATACATATAATAGACTCTCAATTAAAATTTATGGGTTAAAAATTAGGCTAGGCTTTATCAACTAAATGGGGAGTAGCTTCTCTGTCCAGTCTCTGGTCCTGGGTAAATGAAGTCCAGATTTTGTGGGATTTGAAATACTGCCCCAGTCCTAATTCTGAAACTCCTGATTCTGGTTTCTTTTCATCTATCGGGAAAGCACTCAGTTCTGAACGTTTGCAACTACATCAACATTTTTCCTTTCTCTGGGAGACACAGAGTGGGAAAATGGGTGCTATGTCTGTTTTTCTTTTCACATATTTAAGACAGAGTTTTCATTCAGAACCCCAAAGGGTTTGGAAAGGGGAGAGACATTGGAGCTAAAAAGACTAGGATGTAAATTTCACTCCTTCCACATAGTGTGAACTTGGGAATCCCATATTCCTCTGTTAAAGTAATTCTATTCATCTTTGCAGTTGGCATAAGATGTAAGAAGATAAGATATTCTCTGGTACTCACAGAATGACATTTGCTCAAATAGATTAGTTTCATTCTCTTCTCTTCCTCCTGTTTCTCCATCATGTTGCTAAGTGTCCTTCATGAACTGTGAGTTATACTGACATTGTATGATAGATTAGATTTGTTTAACAAATGTAGATTATTTCTTCAATCATTGTTCATCTCTATAGTATTTGACCTTATGGAAAATGGAGTAAAAGTCCTAGTGAATGGATATGGAAAGAAGGAAATATCTTTTGGAGGTAGAGATAATAGGTCTAAATGTTGGGGTTTGATATGTGACTTAGAGAAAAAGAAGAACCAAGAATTGCACCATGATTTTTGGATTAAGCAAGAAAGTAGGTATTGGAGCCACTTGGTGAGATGAGAAAACAGAAAGGGAAACAAAATGGAATCGAGGGTTATATTTTAGACATGCCAATTTTGAGATGCCCATTGTACAACAAAGTAAAGATTCCAAGTGGTGGTTAAATACATGCATTTTAAGTTCAAGGGGAGGGAACAGGGATAAACATATAAATTTGGCAACTGCAGACATAAAAACTATCTACCAAGCCACTGGATGGAATAAGATTACACTGGAATAAATAAAAATATAGAAAAAAAAAGAAACCCTTTTATTCCAGTAGCAAACCCTGGTTATTCCAACAATTGACAGTAAAGTAATGGAAGAGGAATCAGCATAGAAGCGGATAAGGCAGATCAAGAGAGGTAGAAGGAAAACAAAGAGGGCATCAGGAATTCCCAATAATAAAATATTTCAAGAAGGAAAGAATGATCAAATATGTTGAGAGGATGTTGCATGTAGCAGCACAGAGCACAAGGATAACTGACAAAAACAATTTCCATTAAATTGTGGAAACAAAAAGACCACTGGGGTAAGTTGAAGAGAAAACGAGAATGTCATTGGTTACAGGATCTTTTGTCGGTGATGAGACCTCACAACATAAACACCAATTTGAGATGAAAGGATAGCCTTATTCTAGGCTTAATAATCTTTCTCAAACTTTGCTTCCTGTAAATGATGAAAAGGTTGTGTCACAGGTTATGAATGTCTGTGCCTTATATTTTCTTAAGACATTATCAAATAAATACAATCATCTGTTTTACCTTCTGCCTGATATCCATGTTTCACGATTCCAGCTTGATCTATAGAATACAAAGACTTGGCCAGCATTTCTCACATTCTGGTCAAAAGCCTTGAACTATGACGTTCCCTCTGGTGCAGGGAAAAATCTGACCTCACTATTGCCACTACAGAAAGAAATTGAGAAGATGTGAAGTGAAAACCAATGCTGAACGACAAGTTAGGAAGAAGAGAGCCCAATTATATTTGAGCCTTCAGATCAGAGTCTTATTTCCGCAGAAAGAGAAAAGGAGATTGAATTTACACAAATCAACAAACTTTGAGTGGTCAAGAAATTGTCTCCTAACCTCAATGGTTGTCATCTCTGTTTTTACATGTCTCTGTCTCTGATGCATGATTGGAGTTTGTTTTATTACTATGAAAGAAGAGAGATGGAAAAGATACATTTGTCAGGCTATGATGGTTATTTATTTGTGGATTGAATTTTTCTTTTCAAGGAAATGAATAATTTATGGTTAAGACAGAATATAGAGCCTCTTGGATGTTCCTAATTCAAATGTTTAATATCTTTCATACGCCCAAAACACAAAAGAAACGTATATCAAATAAGAACCAGAAAAAAGTTTATACCTTTTATATGTTCAGTCTTTCCTTGTTCTTGATTGGCTTGATATTTAGGAGAATCTCTTTCTACCTTTAGCATCAGTCACTTAGGACATTTCCCATTTTCCAAACATGTGTGACTGTCCTATCTGTAGCCGTCTGCTCATGTTGTCCTTATGGTGTAGCTTCTCCTTATCTCTTCTTCCTTTAAATTGTATTGAGACTTTATGGTTTTGCACATAATTTTTGAAAATATTCCAAATATGCCTGAAAATGATATATAATCTCCAGCTGTTGGGTACAATTTGAGGATATGTAAATGCACTATATATATATATATATATATGGTGTGTGTGTATGTACGTATATACACATACATAAATGTGTTGCTCAAATCTTCTATATTCTAACTTTGTTTACTTTATGGATTCTTGAGAGGGTTATTAAAATCTTCCACTAAAATGTTGGCTTTGACAATTTCTTCTCATAGTTATATCAATTTTTAATATATATGTTTTATGACTTTAGTACATGTATGGAAATTTTAAATTTTATATCTTATTTAGTTGAATGGAAGCTCTTATGAATATCCTGAGACCTTGTTTATTAGTAGTAATTTGTTTTGCTGGCAGGACAAATGTGATAGATGTTAGTATAGCTGCACTAGACTTTTTGGGTGACATTTGCCTGGTATACATATTTTTAAAAATCTTGTTAGATGTCCCCTGTCCTTATGTTATAAATGACTTCAGTAATCTAACCTACCTGGAGAGATTAAACTTTTACCTTGTGGTTACTAATATATTTGGATTTATTTCTATGATCTAGAATACTCCTAAATACTCCTAAAGATGGGGATATTTCTCCTATTTTTCTTGTTTCTGAATGTATAACTTTTTTGTTATTTTTCTCCTTTCTTGTTTTATTCACACCACACTAGTCTATGCAACAGATGCATCCCAAAAACTCAGTAGGTTAACACAATAGAAGTTTTTTGTTTGTTTTGCTTTTTAAATCACTCATGACAAGCCCCCAAAACAGATGCTCCTGGTTGGTAGACTATCTTCCAAGTGGTGATTTGGAGATTCTGCCTCCTTATATCTTTGATTCAAGGTTATTAGAGAAAAAAAAAAGACAAAGATAATTGGGCATGGGAATAATTTATGAATCTAATCAGAAAGTAATCCATTACTTCCACATTGCATTGACCAAAGTAAAGCCCAGTGGCTACACTAAGTGTGAAAGAGCCTAGAAAATGTAATTTACCTGTGCGTCTAGAAGTAATAATAAATACACTTGGTGAATATATAGCCAGTCTCAACCACACATGTCTCTCTCTCTTTTTTTTTTTTTTTGTTAATTCCACCCCCTCCCCTTATTCTAAATTTTCTTCTCTACTCATTTGAAAATCATATACTCTATTTCAACTCTTTTACTTGTTATCCTAGTTTTTAACATACACATGTAGCTTCCCAACTCTTTAGGTGAACCAGTACATCCTCCCAAACAATACAATGACTTTAGAAGTTTTCAAACCCACTTACTTTTCATACCAATCACTGCTCAGTCAGGAAAAAGGAACCACCTGGTAATTTGAACAGAAAAAGTTTAATATAAGGAATAATTCACAGGAGACTGGAGTAAAGGGAATTAAATTGTAAGTATCAAGGAAGATTGTAAAGGATAAAGGAATTGGAGACATGTAGAACAGCCACTATCCCCAGGACTGGAAATAGAGCACCCAAGGAAATGTCCCCTCCCTCCCTGACTGAAACCTTGTAGGAGACAGTGTGGGGTAAGAAAAGTCACTGAGGTGCCTCACTAGCAGGACTTGGGGAAGTCTGTCCTCTGGGGTGCTATTCAGAGGGAGTTACCACATCTCAGAACTCCTTGCAAGTCACCCAGAGGGCTAAAGGGTATGCTGTGCCTAGGCAGGGCTACACTTCGGAACTCACTACAAAGTCACCCCAGGGAGAGCTTCTGAAGGCAACTCATAGGTTGCTGCCTGGTGGTAGCATGCTATAGTGAGGTTATGGTGGTGCTGAGGGAAACAGGACAACACCAACCACCTCATGCAGAAGGAACCAGGATCTAGAGAAGCTACCTTTGTAGGAGCCAAGTGCTGAAGAAACTGCTCTGTTGATGCTGAGTGCAGGGGAAAACAGCAAACTGTAGAAAAATAGCAAGTAAGGCATACCAGAAAAAGGAAAAGTCCCTTTTGTGTGTGTGTGTCCCTCCTGGCCTTTCTATTGACATGGCTTAACATCATACCAGCTGGCAAAGCTCTTGTTCATTATCTTAGGACACACAAGAGTAAATTTGAATCAGAGAAGCAATATATCAATGACTGATACAAACCCATTCCTACTCGTATGTTATTTTTGCCCATTATTTTAATTCTCTTTAAGTCCACAAATTGAACAATTATGTTATGGTTGTATAGGTCCTTTTTTAGTTTTCCGAATGTTTTGGTATTTTTTTAACCTGTATTTTTGGCTTTTCAGATCTTCTTGTGATAATTTTTCTTCTTCATAAAACATGTTATTTAAAATCTGTGAGGCTCTGCATCAATATGCTGTTTTTATTTATCTAAAACCCTATTTCACGTTTATTCTTCAAATACTTATTTTTGTGTTCTCCCTTTTCTTCTGAGATTCTAATTACCATATATTACCCATATATTAAACCATAGATATTGTCAAACTGGGAGTTGTTTGCAAGAGAGGTTTTTTTTAATATTTCCCCCACCCTCAGTATCAGATTTTCCCTTTATGTACCTCACCTTAAGATCTCTCTGCCTTCTCTTGCCTCTTTCCCAGCAGTGAATTGCTGTGGCTTGTTATTCAACACTTGTTAAATCTGTGGTAGTAGTGGGTGGGGAAAGGTGAGCTTTGCTATTCTGATTCAGTCTTAGTGACTGTTTCAGCATGTATCTAGGTCTGGATGATGGGGACCCTCTTGGTGATGTTGCCTCATACTTAACTGTAACTCAGCTCTAATGTTCTAGGACCAGGGAAAAATCCTTTCCATATCCCAAGGGTAGAAGGTTTTCTGTTGCCCTGTCTGCAGTGGATCTTCACCTGCACCCTAAGAGAGAAAGTGTCTGTTGCCCTTTTCCAGTGTCTTAAGGTATTTATTCCATGGAAAAAATAGAAAATGAGGATCTGGGTGGGGTTCCATGCCTTCTTCTCCCTTCCCACCACCACACTGGCTACTCTTTCCCTTCTCCAGGCTTGTACCATGAGCAAGGTTTTTCAGGGTGCCCCTAGTCTTTCTGTTGAGTACTCAGTAAAGTCTGTGATCAGCCTATGAATATGTAAATTCCTTCCGGTCTCTGTAGCATCCAGGAATTCTGTATTCTCATGCTGGCCCACACTTGGCATTTACCAATTTACTTAAAATTTTTAACTGAACTCTTCTTACCAGGTTGAATAATAGTCCAAGGCATCCAAATCAAGTAAGCAAGTCCTTGTGAAACAACCATTTCTCCTTGGAGGTACCTCTCTTTCCTTAGATGTTTGGTTAGCTGATTGTCCTGCAACATCTACTTTCTGGTAGCTTTGAGCAAAGTTGTGACTTTCTCATTGTCAGGTGAGTTTTATTAGTAGTGTACAAATGGGAGTGACATTCTTTTCCAGAATTCGACATAGTAAGTGGAAGACAGAAGTTCCAACTTCAGTCTTAAGAGATAGTTTTCTTGTGCATAGAATTTCAAGCTGAAATATTTTGATTTTAGTTATTTAAAGATATTATTCTATTGCTTATAGTTTCTAAGGTTATTGCTGAGAGGTTTGCTGTTAGTATAATTCTTATTATTTAAAGTGATCTTTCTTTTCCCTTTGATTGGTCCTTACAGTCTGATTTATGTCCCCTGAATTATGTTGCAATCCTAAGTCCCAAGATGAAGGTAGGACCTTTAAGAGGTAGTCTAGGTCATGAGGGTGAAGCCTTATGGAATTAGTAACAAGGCCTGAGGGAGCTCCTTCTCCTTTTTCCACAACGTGAGGACATGACAAGAAGGAATTTTCTATGAACCAGGAAGCAGGCCCTCACCAGACACCAAATCTGGACCATGGTCTTGGGTTTATAGGCCACCCATTTTATGGTGTTTTGGTTATAACCACCTGAATGGACTAAGATACCTCATAACCTTTTGCATTCTATAATTTTATTATCTGTCTACTTATGAATTAAATTTCATTTATCCTATGTGAGGTATGTTGGGATTCCAGAATAATGTATATTTGAAAAATTCCCATCCGTTATCTTTTTAAAATAAATATTATATGTTGCCTATTGTCTTTGCCTTGTAACTTATCTTTTATTACATTTTTTTTTGTTTTCATGTATTTTCAGGGATTTTCATGTGTCTGTGGGGATTTCAGTAGATTTAACTTTTAGTTAAGTATTTTCTCTTTTGTTGCATCAGTTACTTGGTTGTTTAACCTATCCTACTAACTTGATACATAGAGACAGATAGAATTATAGATATACAGGTAGTACTTGTACAGCCTGGATTGAAATTTCATTCCTCCTTGGTATAAGTTTGTATGTATCAGCCAATCCAGTCACCTGGGGGCCCTACCAACCCAGAATAAACTTAAACTAAATTTCCAGCTTCTAGTTTTAGGGGCCATTCAGAAAATGTGAATTCTAGCCCCAAGCTTGCTTGAAGGTAGGTTTGTAGCCGAGAATCCTTTTCCTGTTTCTTCTACTTTACTCAAAATCAAATAAAAAACACAAACATCCCAGTATTCCCTGAGGTATAGCTTTTTTTCTGATTTTCATGCCGAGTGTGTTTTTCTGTAGGAAACCTAGTTTATGCCAGTTATTTTTTAAGGCAATCTTGCACCTTACTCGGCTCCAGGCTTGCGTGCCCTTCACTTTTCATTACTCAAGGCCTCCTCAAGCATCATGGCACTAGGTCATCATTGATCACACAATAATGTCCACTTCAGCTTCACTGTCCTTTGTGTACTGATGCTTCCCTTGTTTTATGCTGTCATAGTATTCCTTTACTTTATCCCTAGTTCATCCATATATCAAAAAAATTTTTCAAAAATATTTATTTGATGCTGAACTGAGAATGATTTCTCTAAACCTCTAGTTCCCCGAGACCAGTAAAAGAAGCCTTCTCCTTGCTGACTCAAAAAATTTTATTTATTGTTTCAGGGCCAGTTCAAATGCTACCACTTTTATGAATTTCACTCTGTCACCTCTGGTCAGAATTAGTTTTTCCTCAATCTGCCAAATGGTATATTTCTCCTAATTGTATCATTTGTAGTTTTTTTGCCTTAGAGTAAAATCTGTGGTTGATATGTCAACATCCCCCTCTAAACAGACTGATTCTTAAAGTCAGGAAGCTGTGTTTCATCATCTTTCTTTTGACCAAGGGAATACCACACAATAAGTGGTTGATAAGTCTCAAACAAGTAAATGAATTAGTGACGAAAATTGATTTAAAAACTTTCATAGATTTGGTATTAGCAGGTGAAACTCAAGGGATATTGAGCATCTAGTATACATGATGCATGTTGCCATGTGATAAGTAAATTGAAATGATAGTACAGACCCCCTAATATTAGAAATTACCCTTTTATTCTCCAAGATGAAGTATGTGGAGTGGGGACATATAAGATGTCCTTGTATAAGAAGAGGGTATAGAAAATACGGCTGTGATCAATAAAGCATGCATAATGGATTATAGAAGAAATAAGGATTCTGGGGGATCATCTCTTTATTATTGAGATTTATATAATCACACATATGATAATGTGTGCCAGGCATACCATTTCACCACACATTATTGACATAAGACTGGACTAGAAGATTTAAAGGTCATTCTTGTGTGTGCATATATGTGGGTTTGTGATTTTATAGGCCAATAAGTACTGTTACATTACTCTTATCTCAGCAATTAGAAAAAAAATTTATAATAGAGAAAAGATAATTTTTGGCTTATAAGAGCTATATAGGAAATATATTTAATACATAGTGCATTATTAACAATGTGTATTAACATTGATCACATAGAGGCTAAACAGTACACTTACATATTATGAGGGTAGTGGGTAGTGAATCCAGGCATAGGCAGCGAAAATGTCCTCAATTATATTTTGCCTTTTACACACATTTCAATAATTTATTTCTAGAATTTCAAATATGTTCTTGTTTGTTATCTTCTTATTCACTGCTGAACAAACACTTGACTGGCATAAGCCCAGTGATTTTCTTGTTGATTTACCACTTTTGGCACTCAGAGTAATTTCCGTCCATGTCTCAACTATATTAGGTTTATGAGACCTACACATCTTGTATCAGCATTTTCATCTTCCATTTGTTTTTATAAAATAATGAAGACAGAAGGCAATAAAATATTCAAAACATACAGCATTGCTATACAAATATCCTGCCAAAAGTGTACTGCTGTTTGGCAGTCAGAAACTCTATGTGTTACCTGAGCATTTCAGCTTATCAGCTGTGTATGAAAGTACAAATTTACCATTTAAAACTTAGTTTGGGCTGTTGATGTTATAATGTACAACTGAATGGATGGTATGAACGCAGGATGAATAAAAGTCAAGGACAATCTCTAGCTAAAACAATGTGCCTTAAGTCGTTTCTTTGACTTGTGCATGAAGCAAAGACTGAGCCTCATATTCCTGGAACTACTAGTTTCTCTTTAGGAATATATCACATCTAAAGATTCTCTGGGCTTCTAGGGAGGAAAGTACTCAAAACTACATGTCATGATTGACAAAATAATAATATTAGTTATAATAATGTATCAATAACATTGATACATGTGTTCATTTTATTATTTTTGTATATTTTACTATACTTATTTATTTATTTATTGTCTCCATTTTTAGGGGAGTATGTTGGAAATTTCCCATTTAAAAACATTAAAACATTGCAGCATTGCAAAATAGTAAGATTCTCCTCTTTACTTACAAAAGAAGTTTCTTCCCATTCTGCCTCAAGGATTTCTACCTAGGTAATGATTTCAGTCCATATATGTGTCCTTCTAAGCTTTTCTTTTCTTCCTGTGATCCCTTAGGTTTTCCATCTCTCAGGCTTTCACTGACTGAACCCAAGTCAACGTGACATTTTTGCATGGTAATTTTCTAGCTTTATTTCTAATTACCAAGTATGGAGGAATTTTCGTTGTCAATAAGCAATAGCAAAATTTAAAAAAATTACAAGTAGGCTTATTTGTGGATGTGAGGAGACTCCTGGTTCCTTGATTTTATAACAAATAAGTGACTACTGGACACCAGCAGTCAGAGAAACAGATGACCTTGGTCAGGTTTACTCTTTGCCCTTTTTGCCCTGGCCTTACATTTGACATGGTGAGGACTCTGTGACATAGCATGTATTTGTACTTATGGATACATTTATTTTTAGCCACTGCTCTACGTAAATTATGCAGAGGAAATATGTGATCACCTGAAGAGATCCTTAGACTATAAATAAAAGTAGTTGAGTTGTGGTTCCTGTTCTGTCATTAAACTGGTATGAGATTTGGGCAAGTTAAATTCTATCTTTGAATCTTAGTTTTCTCATCAGTAAAATAAGTATATAAGACTAAATCAGTGGTTTTTGATCTTGGAAGCATATTAGAATCCAGAGAACTTAAAAATGTGAATACCTCTACAATTATCTCCATCCGATTTTTAATTTAAAAATTGGAAACATCTGAGGTTTACCCCACTAGGTATTCTGATTTCATTTGAGTGTGGTGGGTGTGGTCACCAATACTTTGGAAAAGCTCCCTTGATGATTCTAATATGCAGTCAATGCTGAGAACTGCTGTCAATGCTGAGAACTGCTGGACGATATGATCCCTAAGTCTTGTTCAGAAAGACAATGTAAGATAAATGTTTAAGAGAATAAACACTAGAATCACACTGAGGTAGGTTTGAATCCTAGCTCTCCCACCTCCAGGTTACCTAAGCGTGGGCAAATTTTAACTTCTTGAAGTCTCAGTTTCCTCATCTGTACAGTAAAGTTAATACTTTACTCAGTGGGTTGTTGGGAAGATTGAATACAATAATGGATATAAAGAAAATAGATCAGGACTTTGCCAATGGTAGGCATTGAATAAATGATGATGCCAAAGAGGATTCTTACTATGATGAAGCTAATAGAAAAATAAAAAAATCCCTGAGTGTGGTTTTGGTCCAAGATTAGAAAGTAAAATAATAGAACAAAATAAAGAACCCGAAACAGCTGTCTGCATATCTTAAAACCCAGTCTATCCCATGTGTGCTTTCTGAGTCACCAGCAACTGTGCAGTAAATGGTGCTAGACCAAATGATTACCAAAAAGGAAAGAATAACAATAACAGCAATGAAATTAAATTCCTATCTTCCATGTTCATAAAAGTAGCTTTCAGAGATGAAAGACATAAATATGACAAAGCAACACTCAAAAAAAAAAACCACTTGAAAAAATAGGAACATATTGTTATGGCATTAGGACAGGAAGGAATCTATAAACATAGATAAATTATAAAGGACAAATTATAAGGGAAGGAATAAAAATACTGACTGCTATAAAATTCAACACTTCTATATTCCAAAACTACTACATAGCTAGAAGATAAGATGTTTACAATAGATAAGCAACAAAGATAAAATAATCAGAATAAAAATCTACAAATCAAGAAAACAAATAATTTTAAAAATGGGCAAAGTTTAGGGATTCTTGGCCCATAAAAGTAGAAATAAGCAAATAAAAAGAGGTACAACCTTGCTAGTTATCAGAGGATTGCAAATTAAAACAGAATGAGGTACAAATTCACATTCATTATATAGACAAATTTTAAAAATATACCAATTCTGGATATGGTTATGTCTACCTGTAGTCCCAGCTACCTGGGAGGCTGAGGTGTTAGGATTCCTTGAATCCAGAGTTTGAGAGTGCAGCGAGATAGGATGGCACCTCTGCACTCCAGCCTGGGCAACAGAGCGAGACGCAGTCTCTTCAAACAAACAAACAAACAAACAAAAACAAAACAAAAAAAAAAAACCCAGAAACTATCAATTCTATAAACTGCAAATTGGAGATTCAAATTGCTATGACAACTTTATGAGAAACCCTAGCTTTTGTCTATAAGGGGACAAGATCAAGAATGATCCCAACAGTTTCTGAATAGACAAAAACTGGTACTAACTTCAATGTCATCAACAGGAGAATTGATGAATGAATTGTGAGAATAATGCACAATAATGCTAATCAAGAATAAAAATTAATGGATGTGGGTAAATTTTACAAATAATATTTTTAACAGAAAACATCATTCAGAAAGATGTACATAGTATGTTACCAAAAATACTTTAAATAGTCCATTAATAACATATAAATTGTGGTCAAAAGAATACACACCAACTTCAGCTTAGTGGATAGCTGGGGGGAGAGGGAAAAAGGGATAGGTGAAGGTACACAGAAAGAATTTCAATTTCATTTTCTAATTTTTTTAAAGGCTCGAAGGACATGTAAAATATAAAGATGTGCTAATCTGGGATTGTGATCACAGGATTTTCAACTGTGTGTGTGTATATTTGTGTGTGTGTGTGTGTGTGTGTGTGTGTGTGTGTGTATGTATATGTTTGTTCTTTCACCTTGCTGTCTTCATCTGCTATTGCTCAAAATCTTTGTATTGCTATTATTTTTAAATGTGATTGTTGTTTGCTCACACTGCCATAGACCCTGTGCTAAAACCTTTGCGTGTACCTTCTCATTTAGTCATCATGAGGAACTATCATTATCCTTTTAGACAAATGAAGAAAACAAAGCTCAGGGAAGTGATCACAGTGCTGTGACTGGTAGGTTGGCAGTAGGGCCCCAGAGCTCACATTATTAATCACCACATGTTGGAAAAGCTTAGAACTACCTGAGTGTGCAACCCAAATGTTTATCCTGTGAGCTCCCCTTCCTTTCTCAGTGGTGAGAAAAATGGAATAAATACTGTGAATGAGATGCACATGAGGCTCTCATAGGAAGACTTAGATTTATCCTCAAGAGTAGAGAGAACAATGAAGCACAAAGGGCTTGAGACTTTCCAGGCAAGCTCCTGTCCTATTTTCCTTTACTCTTTATATCCCATGAATCCTACAAATATCCTATACTCTCTTTTCCAATTCCTCGCCTTCTTTCTCTCCATAAGAAGGTTTTCTTCACATATAGTAAAGGTTATGTTACAAGTGTTTGCAGAAGGGCAAGGAAACCGCTGTAGACCAAATCATGAAATTCTGTGTCTCATCTCAATGAGGTTGCACCATTAACAGTTCAATCCATTAATATAAGAAATATCATTTCTCCAGAAATGAAGATAAAATATAAGCAACTAAGTACCAAGAAAACTCACTTTCTATCCCTGGTATAAGAAGTGCAGGTCATGTATATGAGAAATATGATTAATTTTACTTTCTATTTCCAGTGACCACATTGTTCGTTTCAGTCCTAAATCAACAGATATTTGACTTTTGGATTTCAGGAACTCAGTAGTAATTGGCATTTTGGTCTGGTAAGACTGGAAATGTTTAACTACTTTGAATGATAGACATTTAAACTACCCAAACTGACATGTTCTAAAGAATAATCTCAGCTGGGCACAGTGGCTCATGCCTGTAATCCCAATGCTTCAGGAGGCCGAGGCAAGTGGATCACGAGGTCAGGCATTCGAGATCAGCCTGGCCAATATGGTGAAACCCTGTCTCTACTAAAAATACAAAATTTAGCTGGGTGTAGTTGCACGCACCTGTAGTCCCAGCTGCTGGGGAGGCTGAGGCAGGAGAATCACTGAACCCGGGAGGCGGAGGTTGCAGTGAGCCGAGATCACATCATTACACTCCAACCTGGGGGACAGAGTGAGATTCCATCTTAAACAAACAAACAGACAAACAAAAGAATAATCTCAACTCCCGCCTTAGATTATACAAGTACTAGGTGTGAGATTAAAGAAAAGAAAGAAGAAAGGTTGGAACTTGAGTTTCTTCTTCATTAACTAAGGCCCAAGGGACATTTTATGTCTTTTTCTTGGAAACTGAAGCTTCTGCTCAGCCTTATGTTTCCCTAAGCCTCAGTTCACAGTGGGGCCTTCCACAGTGGGGCCTTCCTGGCTGCTCTTCACCCTCCTATCCACTGTTCACCTTGGCATGGGCAGACACTTACATGAGCCATGGGCTTGGAAACAGAAACTTGGCTCAGAAAATAGCTGATTTCTTTCTTTCTTTTTTTTTTTTTTTTTACCTTTTATTTTCAGTTTGGTGTACAAATACAGGTTTGTAACATAGGTAGATTTGTTGTGGGGATTTGTTGTGCAGATCGTTTTATCACCAAGGTAGTAAGCCTGCTACCCATTAGTTATTTTTCCTGATTTCAAAACATACCCAGTTCAACCTTTCCTGTCTCTGTGTTTCAGAGCCAGCCTGTCCGGAAGACACATGGACATTAGTTTTGCCAGCCTGTCCAGAAGACACACAGACACTAATTTAGGAGGACCTACTTGTGTTAGAGAGGCCTGCCATTTTTCCAGGATTGTCTGTGACGATATGGTGAAGTCTGTCTAATTCAGTATGGGACTTTTAGCAACCAGAAACTATACTCTACAACCAGCTTTATCAGTAGTGAAGGCTGATATTTTCATCTCCATTTGTTTGTTTCTATTTTTTAAAATTTTCCAGTTGGCTTGAAACTCAAGAGGAGAAGAAAGGGAGTAATTTATTGACCTCCCCCACCCCTTTTTGACATGCAATATAATGGGAGAGACAAATAAGAAGGGACAAAAAGAAAAAAAGGGACAGTGAAAAATCTGCAGTACAGTCCTTCACTCAGTTCTGGAAGGAAGCTAAACAGGAAAAGTTAAGGTAAAAAAAAAAAAAAAATCTATGTTATTTTAAAACAGCTTATTGAAGGAAATAATAGTAACAGGAAAAATCAATAAAGTGCACAATGCAGAATAAAAAGCAATGAAGTCTGGGGTAAAGGCAAACACTATTATATTCAACAGAAGGAATCATGGGACTAATAACAATTATGTACTTTTTATTACATGAACAAATAAAACGTTTCCAATTGAAGCCACTGATTTCAATACCTTGGAGTGCTTGAGAATCATAAAAAGCCTTCAGAATCTTTTTTTTTTTTTTTTTTTTTTTGAGGCAGAGTCTCACTCTGTCGCCGGGGCTGGAGTGCAGTGGCCGGATCTCAGCTCACTGCAAGCTCCGCCTCCCGGGTTTACGCCATTCTCCTGCCTCAGCCTCCCGAGTAGCTGGGACCACAGGCGCCCGCCACTTCGCCCGGCTAGTTTTTGTATTTTTAGTAGAGACGGGGTTTCACCGTGTTAGCCAGGATGGTCTCGATCTCCTGACCTCGTGATCCGCCCGTCTCGGCCTCCCAAAGTGCTGGGATTACAGGCTTGAGCCACCGCGCCCGGCCCAGAATCTTTTTAAAAAGTCAATTCAATGCTTACAGTATATTATCAATATCAGTAAAGTGTTACTTGCTGGAAAGTCACCCCAGAATTATAATATCAATTATGTCTTAGAAACCATGTAAGCAGTATCCTCTCAGGAGCATTTCTGAAAGAATAATTTTTCTTTTTTTAATTACTGGAGAGTCAGATCAGGACATTGGATGGAGCTCTTTTTACTCCCCACCTAATCCTAGGGCCAAAAAGGGAAGAACATTATTGAACTTCATCAACAATATCAACATGGTAGGAAAATACAAAGCAACTCTATGTATACAGAATAAATCTTAGCTTATTCCTCCTGCATCTAACCTGTAGTCCCCAAAGACCAGGATCTGGGAAGGCTAATGAGAAGAAACATTATTTGTTTATTTATTTTTTGAGACAGAGTTTCGCTCTTGTTGCCGAGGCTAGAGTGGAATGGCACAATCTCGGCTCACCACAACCTCCACCTCCCAGGTTCAAGCGATTCTCCTGCCTCAGCCTCCAGAGTAGCTGGGATTACAGGTGTGGGCCACCACACCCAGCTAATTTTTTTTAGTGCGACGTGATTTCTCCATGTTGGTCAGGCTGGTCTCGAACTCCTGACCTCAGGTGATTCACCCACCTTGGTCTCCCAAAATGCTGGGATTATAGGCGTGAGCCACCGCACCTGGCTGAGCCCGTATATGTTTATGTTGCTTTTTGCTGACCAATTCTGCCTACACCTATTTACTTCTTTTTTAAACTGCTTGTGAAAACTGTACATCTTCTGGGAACATGGCCCCCTACTATACATTTTTCTCTCCAATCTGTTTATCCTTATCACTTAATTGGCTTGAATCCCCTGATTGGGATTAGCTCTCACTTCCTATTTGTTTGTGTGGCAGCAGTTTGCTTGCAGTGTCTTTACTCAGACAAGGCAAACGTTTAATGCAAGCAGGAACTTGTCCTGCCTTGGTTTTCTAGGTTGGAGTGTACCTCACTCCATCTGACCCCTGCAAAAATGCATTGTAATAAAGGGGTTCGAAAATTTGTCATTTGCCAATGTGTAGGAATCAAGGTCCAGAGGGAAAAACTGGTTTATGAAATGGTTGCCATTTTGTGAATATTATAAAAGACCATAGTATTTTATTGAATGCAACAGAGCCTGGTAGCAGCAGAACATCAGGAAGGAGCTAGGAGATACCAGGAGGAGGGGAGAGTGCACTCAGAATTTTCTCTGCTTCATGTTTCCTGTGCCTAAAAGGATCCTTTTATTTATTTTTTAATCCCTGATGGATTCTTACTCATTCTCCAAGGCTCAGCTTAAACACCATCTCCTCTGTGGAGTTATTTTGTATGGACTCTTCCTCCTCTGCATTTCTTCTTTTTTCCCACCTCAGAAGAGGTCATGCCTTCATCCTCTAGCCTGTGGTAGTCACATGCACACCTCCCCCTGCTGGGAGCCTTGGAAGCAGAGATCATGCTTTATTTCTCTCTACTTTCCAAGATGATTGGGAACCCAGTAGATAGGCAATCCAGGCAGGAATGAACAAACTGATGAATGAGTAAGTGAGTGAAAAACACTAGCAACATTTTGCCTTGGGTTGTTTGTGCACACACTGTCATCTAATTAAATGGTGCAGCAGGTAGTTCTTGCTAAATGATTTGCAGAAACTAGCCTTGGCGACTTTCTTCTTGCCCATCAAAACCTTGGAAATCACTTTATTCCCCTCTTTCACTTTCATCTCCTCTTGTTGATTCCATGCCTGAAATATTTCTCACCTCATTCCATTTCCCCTATACCAAGGTTTTCCATGCTCCTTCCTCATCCCTCTTCTTAGCATTCTACTTGGCAGCATGATTGTACCTGTTCATGATTCATTTCAGTTCCTTCTACCACTACCCTTCAAACAGCAGTTTTATACCAAGAGTAAAATGGATGTGTTTACAGAGATAACTTTACAATGCACTTGCTAACTGTTAGAGGCACATGATATATCACTATACGTTAAAATTATCTGAGATGTTAGGGATGTTAATAAAATAAATTGGAAAGAGATGTGCATGCAAGGCCCTTATCGTTCAAGATAACATCGGAAGCTCAAAAGCAGACTCCCCTGTGTAACTGAGGGGAACGTTTTACAAGATTAAAATGTTCCAAGCACTGTCGGCTCTGACAATGGCATTAAACAATTTTTCACAAGGGGTGGAAATAAAACCAGATCTAATAAGAAAGGTCCTTATGTGGCTGCATGATGAGAAGATGAAAGACGCAAGTATTGCAGGAAGGATGGCCCTGACACGCGGGGGTGCCAGGCGATTCACAAAATCCTGCATGGGTGTAAGTTTCTGCCTGACACTTTAATAACAAAAATATCTCTTTTTAACTGGTGTTAGCTTATTTTTCCCTCTGGCCTTTGGGTTTCTATTTCTTACTGAAAGCAAATAACCCAATATCAACTCCTGATAATATGTGGTGGTTTTAACTTCAGCTCCTGAAGCTGAGTCTTGGGAACTGGTGAATAAGACATTTTTCTTCACGTTCTATTGTGAAAACATTCCTGGTATTTCTCTTATTTCCTGTGCCTTAGAAAACTCAGTAGGGTGCTGAATTTCAGTAGAGATACAAATGTACTTGCAAACTTGGCATTGATTCATCCTGATCTTTCCTGCAAGGGAAAAATAGAGATTGTTTTTGCTGTACAGACTTCCCTAGACGAGTTTGACTTCTAACACCTCTGATGGGTAGTCTAACTGGATTTAGAAGATTGTATGAATCTCTTTTGGAAACAATGAAAGGCACACAGAGGCCTAAGGGCAGTCACCACTTATTTATTTATAATACAGTTTATTTCAAAAAAATGTTAAGCCAATGCCTACTCCTGAGTCTACATCAATACTTTTGACACATTAAAAAAAATATATAAGTCACAGATTTAATACATTCTCACTAAGTTTTCCTAATGATAAATTCAATGGTCTCATGCCTTCTTTCAAATTAAAACAACCTAGTTTAGTCTCTTCTGTTTTCATGTATGATAATCTGCCTTGCGAATGCACCTGGTCCTTTAAATATCAATTTATATTTTTCCTGAAATGGAGGACACCTAATAATTATCTGGAATGAAATAGTGGATTGAATGGAAACTCTGCTCTCCACACCTTTGACAATTATACCATAGGCTCCTCATAAAGAAACCTCCAAATGTCAAAGCATAGAAGAAAGAATGAGAACTTTCTTCAGTCCCTCATCTGTAATAAAGGAATATTATGGAATGCACAGAGAGAACGTCTGAATACAGCATTGAAAAGTGAAGAATTTGAATAGTATAGAGTAGATGAGCCTCTTTTTAAATTAACTGAATTAAACAAACTTAGTACAATATTAATAGTACTTTATGAGAAATAATTAAATATAGCAAAAATTGTGGTATTCCAATGAACTATTCTAAAAGACATACAAATGGAAAGCCTGAGTGTGAATATGCATACATGATAACTTGGAGAAAATGCCGAAGTTTGAGTTTTCCAATTCTTGACATTGTTCTATTAACAATATTCATCAAAATTTTGGTTTCACTCAGAGGAATTCAGACTGTGGCTTCAGAAGGAAACATTTCACCAGATATATATGCAACCAGTGGAAAGAAGAAAATATATTACTTCTCTTTCAGTAACATGACATCTCTATTTTACCCTTCTACCTGGAGGGTACAGATAGAGTCCAGAGGAAAATTATCTATTTCTGAATTTTTAGGAATGGTATTATCTAATTGTGAGCTACCTGGGGCTGGTGCTAGGGAGCACAGCGCCCACCTGCGGGCATGCGTGATTTGCCACTGCTCTGTGTGGGTGAATTTAATCAATACCTTTTACCTTCTCCCCAAAGACACTATCCCACTAAAATGTATGGGGTTGGGGAGGGGATGGTGGAGAAGGGTAGGAGAAGGGGTTCTGGATGTACATAAATCATTTGGAAAGGCAAACTGTCTCTGTTTTGGAAAACAAAATTTTATGGACAGCTATGCCCATTTGTTTACATATTATCTGTGGCTGCTTTCACACAACAGAGTTGCATAGTTTTGACAGACAGTAGATTGCAGAAAAAAAACCAAAGATATTCAATATGTGTCCCTTTACAGATAAAGTTTGCCAACCTCTGCTTTAAACTCATAGATTTACCTACAAGCCCATCTGGAGATTTTTCAGAGATCCATTCAGCTAACCCTCCAGAATATCAGTGATGTTTCCTTTACACTTGTGATTGTACCTTCCTGCGTTTTCTAAAACTGAAGGGAATATTTATATTTTCAGTGTTATCAGAAGACACTAGAGTTTACATTTGTTAACTTGTTTATATAAACGGGTGAAAAATCAGAGAGGACCACAGGAAAGTTGCATTTTAAATAGCTTCCAATCACTGAGCCATAGAGAGTGATACCATGATCCAGGCCAAAGAGTGAGTACTACTCCATAACAACCTCACCCCCAAACCAGGAGGTTTGAATCCAGGAGCCATAGCCCCAGAGGCATTCTACTGCTGCCACTGCTGATAAACCCAGGTGTCACACCAAGAAGGATCATTTCCCAGATAGACAACAAAGACTTTGGTGGTACCTACCTGCAGAGGTTGGCAAAAGATACCACATGGGCCAGGTGTTCACAGCCTATCTTCTCCTCCATAAACAATGCAGGATGTTTTATGCTCACAGCAGAGTAATGACGCTAAGAGACTGAATGATTAAATGCCAGACTGCCAGCCAGAGTACATTTGTTTTCTGCTTGAAAAAGCCACTTTCATTTTGTATGACAGCTTTCTTAACTGCAACATAGCTCAGAAAATGACAGAGAGCGAATGAGAATAAGTGATTGTAAACTGGCAAACAACTATTTGCTACTATTTGAACTACCATTAAACTGTTCATTCAATTTCTACTCAGAAGCCATCAGTCAGCTGTGGAACCAGAATGTAAGCATTATTTATTTGGTGGCATTACAATGCCATCTAATCTTGGAGAAAATCGTTTAGACAAAAATCAGAGTATCCAAAAATTGCCTTGACGTTCAGTGGCAAAATACAATGCTTAACCATAGCTTCTTGCATTTCTGTATTCTTTCTCTCATTATTATTACTGAGATACTTGAATTCCATTCTCATTCCAATATCATGCCTTCAATAGTATCATTTTTCTCACTAGCTGCCTACGCAGGCCAGGAATTGTTAGCACAGAGCAAAGCTAAAGTTTGGTAAAATGTTCATGGGCTCCTCCTGGCTCCTATTTAGTATCATTCATTTCCTTTGGGAATATGCCCTTTCCTTTGAGAATATTCATTTCCTTTGGGAATATGCCCTTTATGTTTCCTAAGACAGCCTTGTTCTCCATTGAAGAACTAGAAAATGTAAAAATAGCGAGGTCAGCTACTACGTTCTCTGCCTATTTTATTTAAACCACTTAATCTTAATGAGGTAGGTAGTCTGCCCTTGTTATAGACAAAAACGTTGAGGCTTATGTAGGTTAAGGGATTTGCCAAAAAGTTGGAGTTAGGCATCAAGTCTGACTGACTCAAGTTCATCTTACCAAGTTGCTTCTTAAAGGAGGCTAGAGGTATTGCCTGTTCCATCAAAAGTAAAGAAATTTAAATACTCCAAAGGATTCAATATTTATTGTGTATATAGATATGAATTTGAAGTAATGAAATAAATCATTTTTCGGCAAATGTCAGAGTTAGAGTTCCATATGAGAGTGAATTCTTCATATGTGAATACTGGAAGATTATGTCCTTAGTCTAATGATATTGATCACATTGAAATCATGTTTTAGAACATTTTCTAAGACTCTCTTCATATGTAGAGTTACAGTTTTTTTGCTTTGGTTTTTGTCATTTGTTTGCTCATTTGTCTGCTTATTTTTAAAGTTAGCTATTTTTTTTTCTTAGCCTTTTATTCTCTCAAAGTGAATTGGTGTTTGATAACAGCTGAATTAATTTGGAGTCAAGTTTAGTGTTAGTGAATAGATCAATTATTTAATATCAGTTTATGACTAAAAAGGGTTGATAATATGATGAATGGATATGAGTTAGTGCACCTCATAAAATGAAACATTTGAGTATTTATAACACTGTCATAATGGATTCCCAAGGGTGTTAATTAGACAAAAAATAAACTTTCTGCAGGATATTCTGGCCATATGTATCAGGAATTTTACATGTTATACATGTTTTAGCACAACATTTCCATTTATAGAAACTTATGTTAAAGAAATAAAGATGTATGCTAAGATTTTTTTTAGGATATTCATCAGTACATTTTTTGAAAAGGTAAAAATAAAAATCAATATATCTAACAGGAGAAATTAGTCAATTATTATACAACTATATAATAAAATATGCCTTTATTTAAAACAATGTTATAATATGTAGTGGTTCAATACATATACATAATATATTAAAATATTTTTAAAATTGAGTACAATATACTTCTTTTTTTATATCAATATTCTTTATGCATAAATACTATCCTTTAATATGTGAAGAGAAGTATGTATACCAAAAGGAAAAAATGATGTGTATGTGCATTTTCTCTCCAAATTTTCTATAGCACATGTGTTAATTTTATAATACAAATATTTAAAAACCTATTTTAAAAACTTGATTTGGTCTATAGACATACTTTATAAATTTTACAGTGGTAGATTAACCACTTGCTTTAAATAATAGAAATACATCGTAGCAGCTTTAAAAAATATAGCCTTCATAGACTGGAAGAAAATATTTGCAAAAGATACTTTTGATTAAAGACTATTACTCAACACACAAGAAGAACCCTTAAAACTCTACACTAAGAAAATAAACAACCTGTTGGAAAAAATGGTCAAAAGATCTGAATAGACAGACACCTCACCAGAGAAGATATACAGATGGCAAATAAGCATATAGAAAGATGTTCAACATCTCATATCATTAGGGAATTGCAAATTAAAACAATGGCAGAAATCTAAAACACTAACAACACCAAATGCTGGTGAAGATATGGAGCAACAGGAACTCTCATTGATAGCTGGTGGCAATGCAGAATGGTACAGCATTTGCAAGACATTTTGGAAGCATTTAGAATGCAGTTTAGCAGTTTGTTACAAAACTGAACTTTGCCCTATTCAATACAGAAATTGTTCTCCTTGATATTTACATAAGTGAATTGAAAACTATGTCCACACAAAAACCTACACATGAATGTTTATACTGTGCTGGCTTTATTCATAATTGTCAAAAGTTGGAAGCAAACAAGATGTCCTTCAGTAAGTTAATAAATAAACAAATTGTGATACATCCAGACAATGAAATACTATTCAGCACTAAAAAGAAATGAGCTATTAAGCCATGAAAGGCAATGAAAAAAACTGACATGCATGTTACTAAATGAAAGAAGCCAATCTCGAAAGGCTATATACTATTAAATTTGTAATTCCAGCTGTATGACACTCTAAAACAGTCAGAACTTTGGAGATAGTAGAAAAGACCATTGGTTGCCAGGTGTTAAAAGAGCAGGAGGGATGAATAGGCAGAGCACAGAGAACTTTTAGGCCCGTGAAAATGTTCTGTATGACATTGTAATGGAGCTAAATGAACTATGTTAGCAGTGGAAGTTATCAGAGTCATATGGCATCAAAATATGTTACTGGCAGTGAATCTGTATGGGTCTGCGGCAAGCCTCAATTCTTGCCACTTCAGAAGAAAGAATTTGAGGGGATTAAGGTAGAGGAGAGACCGAGGCAAGTTTTAGAGCAGGAGCAAAAGTTTATTAAAAAGCTTTTGAGCAGGAACAGAAGGAAGGAAAGTACACTTGGAAGAGGGCCAAGCAGGTGACTTGAAAGACAAGTGTGTGGTTTGACCTTTTGACTTGGGGTTTTATGTGTTGGCATAATTCCGGGGGTTTGCATCCCTTCTCCCCTCATTCTTCCCTGGAGTGGGCTGTCTGTAAGCATAGCGGGTTGCCAGCACTTTGGAGTGGCTGCATGCTGTGTGTTTACTGGAGCTGTACACATACTCATTTGAGGTGTTCTTCCCTTATCAGCTGAATGTCCCCAGAAGGTCATATACCAGTTAAACTCTGCCATTTTGCCTCTTAGTTTGCATGTGTGAGCCCACTCACCCCACTTCTGGGATAGCTGATTGGGAAGCTTCAGGTGTTTCTGTTTACTGGGAAACTGCCTTTCCCTGGCAGCAGTTGTGACCAATTATTATTTTAGAGAAACAACTAGCAACCGCCTGACCATCACCTGATAGTTACCTGACATTCCTGGTATGGGTGGGGTGGGAGGGTGGAGGAGCCCTCTTCTGCTCTGCTCATGTCTGACAGTTACCTCCTGTAACAATTATACATTTGTCAGACCCATAGGTTATACAATACTAGTAGTAAATCCTTATTAAACCCTTATGTAAACTATAGTGTTTGGTTGATGATGTGTCAATGTAGGTTAATCACTTATAACAAATGTACTACTGTGGTTTGGGATGTCGATAGTGAGGGCAGCTATATATGTGTGGGAACAGGAAGCATATGGGAACGCTCTGTGCTTTTGCTTAATTTTACTGTAAATCTAAAGCTGCTCTTAAAAAATCCAACTTCATTAATTTTTTAAACATAAACCCTAAACTGTTTATTTGCAGGAAGGTATAATCACAAATGTAAAGAAAATGTTGCTGATATTCTGGAGGGTTAGCTGAATGGATCTCTGAAAATCTCCAGACGGGCTTGTAGGTAAATCTATGAGTTTAAAGCAGAGGTTGGCAAACTTTTTCTGTAAAGGGACACCCATTGAATATCTTTGTTTTTGTTTGTTTGTTTGTTTGTTTTTTCTTTTTCTGTAATCTGCTGTCTGTCATAACTATGCAACTCTGTTTTGTGAAAGCAGCCATAGAAAATATGTAAACAAGTGGGCATAGCTGTCCATAAAACTTTATTTTCCAAAACAGAGGTAGTTTGCAAATCACTGGTTGAAAGCCAGGGATGGGAATGCAGTATGGAAAGCATGAGTTAAGTGTGTACCAAAGCTTTGAAAGGGGTGAGAGGAGTTCTGCTCACTGTGAGGCTGATGGGGAGCTGGAAGAAAAGATGGATTCCTCGGGTCTCAAAAAAAGTTCTGTTAGGTTCTAGGAAATTTCAAAGAAGTCTTAGTTCTCTCGAATAATACCAACAGATGTTGGATTTGTTTTCCAGGAACTGGAAATGAAATCCTTCAAAGAAAAATCAGAGGGTTGGGAAATGGTAAAAGGTAACTTAACCCTATTCTTTAACTTTCTCAGAGGGCAACTTGGAATAATAACGACAAGGAAAATACTGAATCACTAATTTCCCAGAATTCAGCTACCTCAAAATAGAATCTCCTATTGGTCTAATCATTGCCTAAATCAAAGCATTACTTTTTACCAAGGAGTTAGAGGAAATGAACCAGAGTCCTGCAGAAGTAGAAGAACATACTTAAAATGAAAAGTGAGATGTATTATGTGGCAGAAATACATAAGGTTTGCTGTTATTGGATGGAAATTGACCTAATACTACCTCTCCAGTTTGTATAATACTTACTCAACTGTTTATAATTCTTTAAAAATGATTTGATAAAAATCCCATTCAGAGTATTATTACATTAGATGAGACATTAGTTTTCTTCTTAAACCTCAGAAATGTGCAACTAAATACCTTTAGGTATTTAGAACACTCTTAATTATATGTTTGAGATTTATTTTTTCAGTTTTATTACCAAACAAAAGTGTAAATTTAAAAAGATAAACTGGAACTATAAATATAGAAAAGATAAAACTCATACATGCTACATTCTCTACATGAGTAAATATCCTAATTAAAAGTTAGATTCAATCACTATATATAAATCCAAAGATGTCTACTGAAGCCAGAACTGGAATGACAATTAGAGATAAAGATTTGTCTAAATGTTCTGTCTTTAAATATTTTTATATTGTTGTGTATAATGGCCCTCTTATATTAATAAGAATCAAAGTAGAATTCAACTCTTACCGGTAAGCCTGGTCAAATGTCCCCAGTCAAGGACATCTTCATGTCAGTACAAGTATGGATAAGATTAATTTTGTCCTTGCCCTGGCATAGAGTTTTCGTTCATGTTTCTTCAGGATCAGTGGGCTACAGTCGTGTAGTTATGACTGTAACTCTGCTTGCCTAGCTAGCTAACTACTGTCATTTCTAAAATCAAAAGAGAAAGATGTCTATGTATGAGAATAGACTTGCCCTTCTGGATTTCAAGAATATGACAAATACGGGTTATTTAGTTAGCATTTTGAAAAGGTTGTCAATATTCTACCTCATAATTAATGTAGATCTGTGGTATATTAGTCCATTTTTACACTGCTGATAAAAATATACCTGAGACTGGGAAGAAAAAGAGGTTTAATTGGACTTACAGTTCCACATGGCTGAGGAGGCCTCAGAATCATGGTGGGAGGTGAAAGGCACTTCTGATATGGCAGTGGCAAGATAAAATGAGAGAGATGCAAAGGCGGAAACCCCTGATAAACCCATCAGATCTCATGAGACTTATTCACTACCACGGGAGCAGTATAAGGGAAACCGTCCCCATGATTCAAATTATCTCCCACCAGGTCCTTCCCACAACACGTGGGAATTGTGGGAGTACAATTCCGGATGAGATTTGGGTAGGGACACAGAGCCAAACTATATCATATGGCTCATATGGCCTCCCTATGGGACGTTATACAACTCTCTCATTACTCAATATTTGCCAAGCATATACTATGTGCCAGACATTGTACTAGACATAATGTGACGAGCAAGACATGGTTTCCATTTCATGCGAGGCCTTTAAGACCCCCTGTGGAAACAGTAGTTCTGACCATTAGATATTCAGTGTCGCTCTGCACAGCAAGAAGCAAGTGAGAAAATAATCCATTACTATACGCATTTAATTCTGAGAATCTGAGCTGTGGCATGATTTGGGTGCATTTCTGTAAGTAGGTGGGATGCAACTGTTGAAAGAAGAATTTTAACTTCACAAAAATATTTCCATTCTACTATCTGCTTGATAATTTTTTAAAAAATAAAACAGGTACAATCAGAAAGGAGCCCACATTTTAAAATAAAGTGTATAACTCCCTTAATATATTTGTGCATGTGTATGTGTGTATATGTATATGTGTACATCTATGTATATGTGTGTATATACACATTAGTCCACATAAACACACATATGAATATATATTTAGGGAATTATTAATGCTTTATATAATGGAAGAGATTAAAATATATGAATATATAAATAAAATGTATAAACAGAAAAATGAAAGAGTGGTCACAAAAATATTAATGATAATCTCAAAATTGTGGGATAGTATGTGACATTTTCTTTCATACTTTTATGTCGTTAGCATGTTTTACTATAAGCATGTGTTTATATATATATTATATATATATAATTAAACCTAAGTAGAACTGTTTATTGTGAAAAAAAGACCTGTGCAGCAATACTAACTACCTGGCTCTCACCATAAAATATAAACTCAAATTGACTGTCACTGAGATTTTTTTCAAGTATGCAGTGAAGAGAAACAGCATAATCGTTTGAAAAACATGCAATTTGTTCACTTCCAATGTCTTGTTTTAGCTCTGGACTCAACCAGACCACTCCAGAGCTGTGTACATGGGTTACCTTGCCTTATTTTTATCTTTCCCAGCCCCCAACTCTGGCATTTTGACCTTATATTAAATGAAGCAAACAAAGACAATTACTGAAAAACGTACACACCAAAGATTTGCAGCATAAAGGCGCATAAGGGAAACTTCTGTTATACAAAATTAGGAAAAAAACATTCTTTCTCTTAGAATTTGGTATGCTTTATGAAGTATGTGAATTTTGACACTTGTGACATGTCCTATTTTGCTTTGACTGAAAGGAATCTTTTAGCACAGACATTTGTAATCTAAATCCAATTACAATATATCAGTATTTTTCAACCTTTCCCCCCCATTATTGCCTCCCTAGGGAGCCTTTTAAGGCATACTTTTCCTAGCCAATCATGGCTCCCCATGAAATTTTAATACTACAGATATACTATATATCTGTTTATGTATTGTATGTATATCTGTGCTCTATACATAAAGCATTAGATTTTTTGCACTCCCTCAAACATTAATTAACGCCTCATCAAAAATACAAGCTCTATAGTAATCGATGACTTATTGCCACTTATGTAGACATTTCTCTGTGTTAAGTTGCCATTCTATACATTCTATTTAATTTTCACTGGTTCTCCATATGTATATCCATATACAGAAATGCACACAGAGATGTATAATCAAATATACTTGCTGAATACATTCTTGTAAAGAACTTCAAATTCACATAACCTGATATATCATTACATGTAAAATAAGGACATTAGCAAGATGGCAGAGTAGGAGATGTCAGCCTTCAATACCCCCCCAAAAAACAATCACACAGCTATCCATGAACAAAAAATATCCTTGGGTGGACTCAATGGTTCTTACAAAGGCACAAATAACATACATTCAAGGAAGAGCACCCTCTTCAATAGATGGTGCTGGAAAAATTGGGTATCCATATGCAGAATAATGAAACTGTACCGCTCTCTCTCACCATATTACATAATTAAGATGAATTAAAGACTTAAATGTTAAACCCAAAACTATAAAACTATTAGAATAAAACATAAGAAAAACACTTTAGGACATTAGTCTACCCAAAGATCTTATGGCTAAGACCTCAAAAGCACAGACAAAAAGACCCAAAATAGACAAATGAGACTATATTAAACTAAAAAGTTTCTGCACAGCAAACGAAACAATCAGCAACCTGTTGAATGGGAGAAAATATCTGAAAGCTGTTCATCAGACAAAGAACTCATATCTATAATATATAAGAAACTCAAACAACTTGAGTAAAAAAATCAAATAGTCTGCCAGGCATAATGTCCCATGCTTATAATCCCAGCACTTTGGGAGGCTGAGGCAGGAGGATTGAGCCCAGGAGTTCAAGGTAAGCCTGGGCAATGTAGTGAGACCCTGTCTCTACAAACAAATAGAAAATGTAGCCCATTGTGGTGCATGGCCTAGAGTCCCAGATATTCAGGAGGCTGAGGTGGAAGGGTCACTTGAGCCCAGCAGTTTGAGGATAGAGTGAGCTATGATGCTGCCACTGTACTCCAACCATTTTAAGATACAGAGTGATATCCTGTATCTTTAATAATATTAATAATAATCATGACAAAACAATTCCACTAAAAAGCGGGCAAGGGACATGAATACACATTTCTCCAAAGAAAACATACAAATGGCCAACAGGTGTGTGAATGAATACTCAACATCACTAATCATCAGAGAAATTCAAATCAAAGCCACAGTGAGATATCATCGTACCCCAGTTAGAATGGCAAGGAAGTAGAGAAAAGGAAACTCTTATACATTGTTGGTGTGAATATTGGTTTACTAGAGCCACTATGAAAAACAGTATGGAGATTTCTTTATAGACTAAAAATAGAACTGGTATATCCAGCAATCCCACTATTGGGTATTTACACAAAGGAAAAGAAACCAGTATGTCAAAGGGGATACCTGCACTTCCATGTTTACTGCAGCACTATTTACAACAGCAACGAAATGGAATCAACCTAATATCCATTAACAAATGAATACATAGAGAAAATCTGGTATACATACAGCATAGAGTACTATTCAACCACATCAAGCAATGAAATCATGACATTTGCAGCAACATGGATGAAACTGAAGGTAATTATGTTAAGTGAGATAAGCCAGACACAGAAAGACAAATTTTGCATGTTCCCACTCATATGTGGGAGCCAAAATGTTGATCTCATGAAGGTGAGAATAGAATGATAGATACCAATGGCTGGACAGAGTGTGTGGGCAGGAGGAGTGGATGAAGACAGGTTAGTCAATGGGCTATAAACATACAGTTACATAGAAGGTATAAATTCTAATGTCAATATCAGAGTAGGGTGACTATAGTTAGCAACAATGTAATAATGTTAAATACTGGCCAGTTGCAATGGCTCATGCCTGTAATCCCAGCAGTTTGGGAGGCCAAGGTGGGAGGATCACTTGAGGCCAGGAGTTTGAGACCAACCAAGGCCAACGTAGTAAAACCCCATCTCTACCATCTCTACCAAACAAACAAACAAACAAACAAACAAACAAAAAAACAGAAAAAAATGGTAGCTGGGCATGATGGTGCATGCCTATGGTCCCAGCTACTCAGGAAGCTGAGGGAATTTGAGGGTGCAGTGAGCCATTATCATGCCACTGCACTCCAGCCTGTATGACAGAGTGAGACCCTTTCTTCAAAAGAACAAAAGAAATGATAAACACCCAAGGTGATATATAATTTGAAAACCCTGACTTGATCATTACACGTTCTATGCACGTAGCAAAATATCACATGTACTCCATAAATATGGAATTATCATGTATCAATTAAATTTTAAAAAGAATTTACAGAAACACAGAAGAGCAAAAAAGGAAGAGCACTTCACAGAGAGAATCACTGGGGAGACTTGTATACCTGCAATGTGTGTCAATGGCTAGGAACATAAAAGAACGATAGAACTATATAAGCTATGGGGTGGGTGCCACTATGTGGTCCCCTGCAGCTACAGAGAACCCTGGGAGACTTTGACACTGAAGACTTCAATGGTTCCAGTGACAACCACTGCAGCATTCACAGAAGAGGACTCCATAGTGTTCGTTGACAATGACCACAGTGGACTCCTCTTTAGAGGTCAGTGGCGCCAGTTGTCACTGAGGTAATCAACAGCCATCACCGCCATAGGCCCCATGGAAATGGAGTTGATGCTGCACACCCCTGCAGGACCTGCTATTGTATCACATCAGAACGCAAGCTACCACCTCCCCTGTGCCACAAGTCCACATGTACTCTGAACCCAGAGTCACAGCTGCTTTGAATGACCTTCATTCCAGAAACCAGCTCTGTAGCTACTCTACGTGTATACCTGTGCTTCATAACTTGCCTCTGAAAAACTCTGTGTATCTTAGTTTCTTCTCACGCTGCTATGAAGAAATACTGAGACTAGTTAATTTATAAAGGTAAGAGGTTTAATTGATTCACAGTTCTGCAGGGCTGGGGAGGCCTCAGGAAACTTATAATCACGGCAGAAGGGGAAACAAACACATCCTTCATCACATGGCAGCAGCAAGGAGAAGAATAATTACTTGGCAAAGGGGAAAGCCCCTTATAAAAATCATCAGATCTCATGAGAACTAACTTACTATCACAAGAAAAGGATAGAGGAAACCGCCATCCACCTGGTCCCTCCCACCACATGTCGGCATTATAGGAACTACCATTCAAGATGAAATTTGGGTGGGAACACAGCCAAACCATATCATCGTGCATACCTGCATCTCAGGCACTGAAGCAATCACCACTGTAAGCTAGCTGGTGCACCAGAGAGCAAAGCAGCAGTCATTCTGAGTGCCTGTGCTTCAGACTCTAGTTTCTTGACTGTTTCATGAGTGCCTGTACATCAGACACCAGTGCCAAAGACCCCAGAGGTTGGGAGAGTGGGCATAAACATGAGCATTTTGTGTAACACACAGCTTGAGTTTGATTGTCCATAGAGCATTCAGAAAATATATTCAATTGACAGTAGGAAATAAGGATTTAGAGATCCAGGAGAGAGGTCTAGGTTGGTGAGGGGTATGTGAAAAATCATTCATTTGAAAGGTCTAAAATAAAGCAGTGGATGTTGAGGAACTCAGCTGATGAGATTCTGAATGCCAAGAAGGGTAATTGAATGGAATCCAGAGAATACCCAGTACTGAATGGGCAGAGGGGCCATGGATAAGGAGGAAAACCTATGGTATTTTATCCTTTGCTCCTCTCCCACCCTTCCCACCAAGTCCCCAAAGCCCATTGTATCATTCTTATGCCTTTGCATCCTCATAGCTTAGTTCCCACATATCAGTGAGAACATCCAATGTTTGGTTTTCCATTCCTGAGTTACTTCACTTAGAATAATAGTCTCCAGTATCATCCAGGTCACTGTGAATACCATTAATTCATTTCCTTTTATGGCTGAGTAGCATTTCATTGTGTGTGTATATATATATACACATATATATATACACACACACATATATATCCATTGTTTATATATATCTATATCTATATCTATATATATATATGCACACACACAATGGCACCAACCCAAATGTACATCAATCAAGTGAATAAACTGTGATATATATATATATACACAATGGATATATATATGTCCATTATATATACATACACACACACAATTGATATGTATATATCCACTCTCTCTCTTTCTCTCTCTCTCTCTCTATATATATATAAATATCACAGTTGGATATATGGATATATATATATCCATTGTGTCATTATGTGTATATATGTGTATATATATCCTGTGTGTGCGTGTGTGCGTATATATATATATATATATATATAAATCACAGTTTCTTTATCCACTTGTTGATTGATGTACATTTAGGTTGGTTCCACCATTTTACAGTTGTGAATTATGCTGCTAGAAGCATGCATGTGCAAGTATCTTTTTTGTATAATGACTTCTTTTCCTCTGGGTAGATATATACCCAGGTGTATAATGTATATCAGGTGTATAATGACTTCTTTTCCTCTGCGTAGATACGCAGTAGTGGAATTGCTGGATCAAATAGTAGTTCTACTTTTAACTCTACAGAATTTCCACACTGTTCTCCACAGTGGTTATACTAGTTTACATTTTTAAAAGGAGAACAGAAAGAGAAAAAAACAAAAAGCTTATTTAATAGAACAATGGCTAAAAATTTCCCAGAACTGGAGAGAGATATGGACATCCAGAAACTTAAAATGTGGTCACATACATAGATTCTGTCCACTTGAAAGAGGAAATTCACCAAGGGACATTAAAATAAAACTGTCAAAAATAAAAACAAACAATTGTGAAGCAGAAGAGAGAAGAAGCTCTTCTCATACAAGAGAATACTGATTTCAGCAGATTTCTCAGCAGAAACCTTGCAGGCCAGGAGAGAGTGAGATGACATATACAAGGTGCTGAAAGAAAATAAACTGTCAACCAGGAATATTTTGCTCAAAATATCTGCTTTTCAGAAATGAAGGAAAGATAAAAACTTTCAGGCAAATAAAAATTGAGAGCACTCATCACCACTGGAATTGCCATAAAGAAATCCTAAAGGAATTTCTTCAAGCTGAAGCAAAATGATACAAATTAGTAACATGTAAACATATGAAAGTATAAAACTCACTGGTAAGGAAAATATATATTCAAATTCAGCATACCCTAATAATGTCTTGGTGATGTATAAATCACATAACTGTAGTAAAAAGGCTAAAAACAAATTTATTGGAAAAACTATAGCTAAAATAATTACATAATAAATACACAATATAAAAATTGTAAATAGCAACATCAAAAACATAAATGGGGGTAACGTAAAAGGATAGAGTTTTTATACATAATCAAAGTTATTTTATTAGCATAAAATAGACTGAAATATTTTTTGCAAGTCTCATGGTAACTATACAAAGCTGTAGTTATACACAGAAGATAAAGACAAAGGAATGAAAGCATACCAATATGGAAAAATATTCAAATCACAAAGAAAGATATAGCAAGAGATGAAGAAAAAAACCAAAATAACTACAAAGCAGCCAGAAAGCAATGAAGATAATGGAATTAGTAAGTTCTTACCTATCAGTCATTACTTTTAAAGTAAATTGATTAAATTCTCCAATCAAAGACAGTATCAGAATAGATAAAAGAACAAGACTCGACTATTTTCTGCCTACAAGAGAATTTCTTCAGCTTTAAAGACATGGATAGTCTGAAAGTGAAGGATGGAAGAAAGATATTCCTTGCCAATGGAAAGCAAAAGAGAACAGGGGCAGCTCCACTTATACTAAATATAATAGGCTTTAAGAAAAAAATATGAAAAGAGACAAAGAAGATTTGTAATATAAAGATTAAGGGTCCAATTCACCAAGAGAATATAACAATTTTAAATATATATGCACCTAAACTTGGAACATTTAAATATAATAAGCAAATATTAACAAATCTTAATGTAGAAATAGACACCAACACAATAACAGTAGGACACTTTAATATCTTACTTTCAGCAATAGATAGATTATCCAGATAGGAAATCAATAAGGAACCTTGGACTTGAATTACACTTTAGACCAACACAACCTAATAAACATACATAGAACATTTAATCCAATGGCCGTAGAGTGCACATTTTTCTGAAGTGCATGCAGAAAGTTCTCCAGGACTGATAATATGTTAGGTCACAAAACAAGTATTTAAAATTTTTAAACGTTAGAACATATCGAATACGTTTCCCAACCACAATGATATGAAACTAGAAGTCAATAATAGGAGGAAAGCTAGAAAATTTACAAATAAGTGGAAATCAAACATCACACTCTTGAATAATTAATGGGTCAAAGAAGGAATCAAAAGACAAATTAAAAAAAATGTTGAGACACATGAAAATGGAAACACAACATATCAAAATATTTGGGATCTAGTCTTTATACTTCAAGGAACTAGAAAAATAAGAAAAAGCTAAGCCCAAAGCTAGCAGAAAAAATAAAATAACAAAGACCCAGAACAGAAGCAAAGGAAATACAGACATGAAAAGCAACAGAAAAGATTAGCAAAACTAAGAGCTGGTTTTTTGAAAAGACAAACAAAATCTACAAAGCTTTAGTTAGACTAAGAAAAAAAGAGAGAAAACTCAGATAAATCAAATCAGAGGAGACATTACAATTGATATTGCAGAAATAAAAATAATTATAAAAACTACTATTTGCAATTATAGCCAACAAATTGGATAATGTAGAAGAAATGAATAAATTCCTAAAAACACACACCTGCCAAAATTGAATCAGGAAGAAATAGAAAATCTGAATAGACCTATAAGAATTCAGGAGATTGAATTAGTAATCAAATATCTTCCAACATAGAAAAGTCCAGGACTAGATCACTTCATGAGTAATTTCTCCAAATATTTAAAAAGAAATGCCAATCCTTCTCAAACTTTCCCAAAAAACTGAAGAAGAGGAAACACTTCCAAACTTATTTTACAAGGCCAATATTATCCTGACACCAAAAGCAGACAGGGGCACTATGAGAAAAGAAAATTACAGGTCAATAATTCTACTGAATAGATGCAAACATCCTCAACAAAATATTAGCAAAACAAACTCAACAGCACATTAAGAGGATAATTCGCCATAACCAGTGTGATACTTCCCTGATATGCAAGGATTTACCAGAACAATTAGGCAAAAAAAGAGAAAGAAAGAAAAGGTGTCCAAATCGGAAAATAAGTAAAATTGTCTCTGTTTGCAGATGACATGATTCTATATACAGAAAATACTAAAGCATCCACAAGAACATATTATCACAAATAAACAAATTTAGTAAACTTGTAGGATACAAAATTAACATACAAAATGAGTTGCATTTCTATACATTAATAACCAAATATCTAAAAGAGAAATTAAGAAAGCAATACCATCTGCAGTAGCATCAAAAACAATAAAACACTTAGGATAAATTTAACCAAGGAGGTGAAAGATCTGTATACTGAAAGTTGTAAGGCATTGATGAAAGAAGCTGAAGAAGACACAAATAAATGAAAACATATCGTTGTTTTGGGATTGAGAGAAAAAACATTTAAAAAATATCCATATTATCTGTGATGGTTAATACTGAATGTCAACTTGATTGGACTGAGGGATACAAAGTATTAATCCTGGGTGTGTCTGTGAGGGTGTTGCCAAAGGAGATTAACATTTGAATCAGTGGGCTGGTGAAGGCAGGCCCACCCTTAATCTGGTGGACACCATCGAATCAACTTCCAGTGAATATAAAGCAGGCAGACAAATGTGAAAAGGAGAGACTGGCCTAGTCTCCCAGCCTCCATCTTTCTCCACGCTGGATGCTTCCTGCCCTCGAACATTGGACTCTAGGTTCTTCAGTTTTGAGACTTGGTCTGGCTCTCCTTGCTCCTCAAGCTTGCAGACAGCCTATTGTGGGACCTTGTAACCATGTAAGTTAATAGTTAAGAAACTCGTATATATATATATGTATATATATGTGTATATACATGTGTGTGTGTGTGTATATATATATATATATGCGTGTGTATATATAGTTCTGTCCCTCTAGAGAACCCTAACTAATACACTGCCCAACGTGATCTACATATTCAATGCAGTCCCTATGAAAATTTCAATGCCATTTTTCACAGAAATGAAAAGGAAATTTGGCCAGGCATGGTGGTTCACACCTGTAATCCCAGCACTTTGGGAGGCTGAGGTGGGAGTGTCACTTGAGGTACAGAGTTTGAGAAGAGCCTGGCCAACATGGTGAAACCCAATCTCTATTAAAAATATGAAAAATTAGTTGGGCGAGGTGTCACTCACCTGTAATCCCAGCTACTTGGGAGGCTGAGGTGGGAGAATCATTGAACCTGAGAGGTGGAGGTTGCAGTGAGCTGAGATCGTACCACCACACTCCAGCGTGAGCAACAGAGTGAGACTCCATCTCAAAAAGAAAAAAAAAAAAGAAAATTCTAAAATTCATATGGAACTACAAGACTCTATAAATACAAGCAATCTTGAGAAGAATAAAGCTGAAGGAATCATGCTTCATGCAACTGTATCACAAAGCTATAGTTATTAAAACAGGATCATGACATAAAAATAGACATTTGAGAAACAGAACAGCATAGAGAGCACAGAAATCAAACTAAGGGTGCCAAGAATACACAGTGACAAAAGGATGGTCTCTTTAATAAATGGTGTTGGGAAAACTATACATCCACATGACAAAAAAGAAAAAGAAAAGAAACTGCACTCCTATATTATACCACATACAAATATGAACCAGAAATGGATTGTAGACTTAAATGTAAGACCTAGTACTATAAAATGTGTAGAAGAAAACTTAGGGAAGACTCTTTAAGGTTGGTCTTGGCAGTGAATTTTTGGATATGACACCTGAAGCATGGCAATAAAAGTGAAGTAAACACTTGGGACAACCTCAAATGAAAAAGCTTCTGCCCAGCAAATGAAACTAGAGGACATTATGTTAAATGAAATAATCTGGATATTATCGTATTGTGTCACTTATACATGGAATCTTAAAAAAAAATAGTCGAATTCATAGAACCAGAGAGTAGAAAGGTGATTTCCAGGGACTGGGGGATGAAAGAATTGGGAAGATGTTGGTGAAAGGGTTAAAACTTTCAGTTATAAGATGAATATGTTCTGATGATCTAATGTACAGTCTGGTGACTACAGTTCATAACACTGTGTTAATTAGCTTGATATGTTTATGTGCCTATATAGTCATATATATACTTTAAATATATAAAATAATATTTGTCAATTTTACAATAGTACAGATTGTAGTCCCTCATTTTACTTTTTCAGCCAAAAGCTGAAGAAAAAAGTAAAATGAGGGACTATAATCAGTACTATTCTTTACTGCAGACAAATTTTAGACAGGAACTAGAGAGATTCTTTAGGGATTAAGTTTTGATCATGCTGATTAAAGTAAAACTCTCCTAGAATGTGTTGATGTGAACTAGAGAAAAAGAAAAAGAACATGAAGACGGTTCATCTTGAGTATGCTTGTCCATTAGGAAATGTCTATCAACAATGAATGCCGGGAGGAAGAAAACATTATAAACCAGAGTATTACAAGCAGATTTTTCTGTCACGAGTGATTCTTTTTTTTAATACATCTATTTATTCTAGTACATGTTGCTATTTTACCAGGATCCTCACTTTTTAAATTCCATTCTATTCCACCTCTCTAACAATTTTCACCACTCTTTCTCCAGACCTTTTGATGTCATCTATCTTGAAGGGATGCAGCCTAAAGCACATACAGTCCTCCAAAGAAAAAGTAATGCCATGTGACAAAACAAATTTCCTATTTTGATGCACCTGGACACACAGAGGACTAAACTGTCTTTACGAGGGATGTGCACATTCATTTCAAGACACAGGACACCACCATCAGACTTCCGGAAATTATTTAAAACCTAAGTTTTGGGTATGGACTGCTGTTGGAGCCGCATCTCTGAAAGACAATAAAAAATGAACTCCAGACACATGGACAGACCCAGAAGACTCCAGAGCAGGGACAATATTGCCTGATTCTAGCAAACAAACCCATAAAAATAAAACAGTGGGCACCAATTGTTTTAGAAAAGCCACCTATCTTCAAATGTGAGATTAAAAATGAGAATAAAAATTTGTTGAGAAGGATCTAATTCAGAATTTTCATGTTACATATTTGAACAACTTGAGTCTGATGCAACATCATGATGTAGGGAATGGGTGAGAAGTCATACTTGTGAAGTAGAAAGAAAAGAAAAACAAACAGAAAGTTGCACCAGAATTAGTGTGACAGTGACTTTATTTCCTATCTGATTGTAAAGGAAAAATTAAGATATGCTAATTGATCATGCAGCCATATAACTTCGTAATGTAAAATTTAATAGAGTAAATGAGAGGAAATTGGAGAGCAACATTATAGGAGCAGTCAATACTTCTAAATAATCACAAATATTATAATGCTGTTGCATATTAGTTGGGAAAATTTAGGTGATTATTTAGGCTAAAAAATATATATATATATATATAATTAAAATGTTATTTAACTGAGCCTCTTGTACGAGTTAAGTACTCTTCTAGATATTTGGGATACCTCAATTTCCAGTAAAAAGATTCCTGTAGAAATCTTTAAATGTATATATTCTATAGGAATCTTTATATGGGAAATTGATGTATCTCAAGTTGCTGCTATAGAGTTTATATTTTAGCAATGGAAAAGGCAGACAGTAAATAATATGCAAAATAAAGTAGTGAAATTTAAAATATGCTAGAAGACTTTAAGTATTATTGGAAACAATGGAAAGATTGAATGGGGGCAAGAGGCATCAGTCCCTCTGGCTCAGCAGAGTTGGGGGACAATTTGCTATTTTACGTAGAGTAATCAGTGTAGTCAGTAGTAATACTAGTGTTAGTCATCAGTAGGTCTCGCTGATAAGGGAAAATTTGAGCAAAAACTTTAAAGGAGATGAGGAAAAAAATTATGGAGATATTTGGGGAAATTGGATTTCTCAAGTAGAAGTTTTTACTAGTATGTGATCTCCTAAATGGAGATATGCTGGGGTGTTCAAGGAGCAACTAGGGAGGGAGTGTGTCAATTGCAGAAGGAAGCAGAAGATGATTCGTGGAGAGATTACCTGGGGCTGGATCATGGTAGGTCTCACAAGCCAGAGAAAGGACCTTGGGCTTTTCACATGACTGACAAGGGAGGCTATCTGGGGGCTTCGAGGAGGGAGTTTTACAATTTGATCTGTTTTGTCTGTGTTGAGACTATCAGGAGGTGGCAGAGTAGCTTAAAATATTAAGGAAATTAAATATTATCATCAGATTTGTTTCCTTGGTCTGCTGCAACAAATTACCACTAACTGGGTATCTTCAAACAACATCAATTTATTCTTTCACAGTTCAGGAGGTCAGAAGTTGGAAATCAGGGTGCCACAGTGTTGATTCCTGCTGGAGGCTCTGAGGGAAACTGGTTCTATGCGTCCCTCCCACATTCTTGCGGCTGCAGGCAGCTCTTGGTATTTCCTAGCTTGCAGAAACATCACTCCACCTTCAGCTTCTGTTGTCACATGACCTTCCTTGTGTCTTCTCATGGTCTTCCCCACTGCGTATGTCACGTATCTCTCTCCTTTCTTTTATGAGGATGCCAGTTATTAAATGTAGGGCCCACTTTAAATCCAGGATGATCTCATTGCAAGACTTTTACCTTAATTACATCTGCAAAGACTCTATTTCCAAATAAGGTCATCTTCACAGGTACCCGAGGTTAGGATTTAGACCCATCGTTTTGAAGAATGCAACACTACATTCATATTTTATCCAGAAGGCTGACTTCTTAGTTTTGAGGCACAGTTATGTCATCTGGGACTCAGAATCTTTCTGCTTTTTTTTTTTTTTTTCTTGTTGCCATCCTTAGTGTTCTGTTTCATCTTCAGTCTGTCTTTGTAGCCTCAAGATGGCTGCAACTATTACTGATGTCTGATGCAGCTCTGCCAACATCCTTAAGAAAAAAACAACTCTCCCTCCCTTGTGTTCTTCTTGATCCCATGAGGGCTGGAATTTGTTTGTGTCTTTTATTCACTGCAGTCTCCTCAGCACCCAGAGCAGTGGATGGTACATTGCAGTGCTCAGCAAATATTAGTTGAATGAATTATTTTGCCAGGATTCTACAGCATGTCCATGCTTGCACCAAAGCAAAGTTTATGGGAATAGGTGTGAGGACTTTGAACAATCAATACTCCTAAGGCCTTAGCAACAAAGGGGCAAAAGCTTTGTTGTAGAGACAAAAAAAAAAAAAAAAAATCAGTCCAGTTAGAAAGGAAGAAATAGCAGTGGAAATGGTTATTGGATAACTTATTTCAATGTTTTACAAAACAATGTGTCAAATAAGTTTTGGTATACAGAGAATTGATTATTTTCAGGTTTCTGATACGACTCAATGACACTTAAAAAGAAGTAAGTCATATGTAAATGCGATTCCTGACAGACTTTCAAGCATTCATCACTGCCTACATTTCAGCGTGGACTCTCATCCTTCTTAATATCTTGTTTCTCATGAAATTCCTGCATAAATCCTCATGTCATGCCATCACCTTACATTGTACCTTTAGACAAAAACTATTTCCATAAAAGAACGATGTATTGACTTAATAAACTAGTTACAAACCATTAAATGATTTGGAAAAGATGACCAATTCTGTCAAAACCATGGGATCATCTTTTATGAGCAAAGATTGAAACCACAGTGATTTTTTCTGAAGTAATTCAGAAAAGTAATTAATCCCCTCAGTTTTTTTCTAAGTGTTCTCCTATCAAGGATTACATAATATATTAATATCATGACATCATAACATCTATTTTCCAAATTAATGCCTCTGGGGTCCACACTATTTTCTTCAATATTCATGTCAAGATCAATCAACTACAAAGTAATTGCTATGAAATAGCTCTCAATATGAGTGTACCTTCCCATATGTGAATATAATTACAGTGTTCATTTTATATAATGCCTTATGTGCCTAGATGGATTTATTCAGACACTTGAAGACTTAATAACAACAAAAACTAACCATAGTCTCTATTGTATCAAAGGGCTGCAGAAGGAAATGAGGTGTAAAATAATATCTCTATGTGGTTAGCGAGTCACCCTTTCAGGATTATTGATTGTCCTGCTAAGTGGGCAATTAAAATGAAAACCAAAGAGCTAAATATCCTCATACAAACATACAGACACTTACTTGAAAATTTACAAAGCAAAGACATTAAAATACCTTCTATTCTTGAGCCTTGCCTTGAAGGTGAAATGGGATCCTGAAATTTGCCGTATTTAGCTCATCAGAATTTATGGATGAATACTCACTACCCTGGGAGAGGAAAGCAACAGAGACAAGAAGCAATAAGATGAATGTATTCAAATCCAAATCATGCAGCCTAATGGCTTGCATCCCAGAGATTTTAAGGGATTGACTTCTTATTTCGTTGCAACTATCACAGCTGAAGAATCAATGTTGGAATTGTGCAGTCCCTAAAGGCTGAAAAAATGGGAGTTTCTTAATTAAACAGTAGCCATGGAGGTGGGACTCATTAATATAGAACAGGAAATGATAGAAAATACCTGGAAAAGTAGTTGAGAAGGTCGAACAGAAATATCTAAATTTCTAAAAAGATTGTAAGTACCTGGGAATAGGCCATGCTGTTTTGTAAAGAACAGATGCTTCATATGAATCTGTGACAAGCTGGGGAAAACAGTAGATTTAAAAAGAAATTGTCATCCTGTTCTATATGACAAGTCATCTGTTTGGCGGGTATATAGCTCAGTGTCTGGACACATCCAGAGAGCAGTCTTTCTGAAGGTGACCACACCTGTGAAAGAAGCTTCCTAGACTGAAAAATGTCATTAATTATATTGCTTTTGTCCTACCTGAATCACCACATCTTTTAGTAATGGCTTTTTTGTTTTTCTCAGAAGCACTAGTTTGATTATTTGGATGACAATGAGCCACCTGACTGAAACAATATTTACTGAATGAACACTAGTCCTATGGAATGCTCTGATAAATGTTAGGGGAGGGATGAAGAAACACACCAACCTTCCTCAAGTCAGAGTTACTGAACTCTCACCGTGCAAAAGCCTCTAAGCCAGATGCTGTGAGGAAAGGATGGCTTGGAATTATTAAAACAACATGGACTTTGGCCGCAGTGTACACTTTAGAAGTTAAGATAACAAAGTTCTTTTCTTTAATAAACGATCAAACATCCACTCTGTGTCCCAAGGAATTCATGACCTGGCCATATGGTTTCTAACTATGAACAAAGACATGACTAGAATGTGCCAAGGAAAAATCTTAAAGAATAAGGTAGTAATTCAGTGGGTTATAAAAGAAGGGTGGAATTTCAACAGATTTAGGTAGGTGATTAGAGAATTCCAGGCAGCAGGAAAAGTATGAGCAGTGACTTAAAGGTGTTACTGTATAGGAAAAGCTAAGGGAACGAAGCCACAGACTTTGGCCAAAGACTAAGGAATGTGAAGGGGAATAAAAATGAGGAAACTAAGAGATAAGCATATAAGTAATTTGAACTTAATTCTGGTAGCAAGAAGATATTTTTAAAAAATCAGAGAGGAGAGGCACAATCTTAGATAGACATTGGAAATGCTAATCTAGTTTTTATGTGTAAAGTCCACTAAAAAGGAAGGCATTTTAGAAGCAAGATCAGTTTTAGGCCATTGATTCATGTTGAGCTAAGGAAAGAGTTTTGGTGGTGCCTGCAGAAACAACAGCAAAGAGATGAACAGCAGAGACTGTGAAAGTAATAACCAACAAAGAAGGGCTCGCTGCTAAATTATTTGATACTCACTTTAAGTGCAATAAGGTCTTGGAAAATTAATAAAAATAAGACAGTAGGACTGCTGGGGTTTTTTTTTAGCTTTTATTTTATTTTATTTTATTTTATTTTTTATTATACTTTGTAAGTTCTAGGGTACATGTGCACAACAGGAAGGTTTGTTACATAGGTATACATGTGCCATGTTGGTTTGCTGCACCCATCAACTCATCATTTACATTAGGTATTTCTCCTACTGCTATCCCTCCCCCAGCCACTCACCCCCCAACAGGCCGTGTGTATGATGTTCCCTGCCCTGCGTCCAAGTGTTCTGATTGTTCAGCTCCCACCTATGAGTGAGAACATGTGGTGTTTGGTTTTCTGTCCTTGTGATAGTTTGCTTAGAATGATGATTTCCAGCTTCATCCATGTCCCTGCAAAGGACATGAACTCATCCTTTTGTATGGCTGCATAGTATTCCATGGTGTACATGTGCCACATTTTCTTAATACAGTCTATCATTGATGGACATTTTGGTAGGTTCCAAGTCTTTGCTATTGTGAATAGTGCCGCAATAAACATACGTGTGCGTGTGTCTTTATAGTAACATGATTTATAATCCTTTGGGTATATACCCAGTAATGAGATCACTGAGTCAAATGGTATTTCTAGTTCTAGATCCTTGAGGAATTGCCACACTGTCTTCCACAATGGTCGAACTAGTTTACACTCCCACCAACAGTGTAAAAGCATTCCTATTTCTCCACATCCTCTCTAGCATCTGTTGCTTCCTGACTTTTTAATGATTGCCATTCTAACTGGCATGAGATGGTATTTCATTGTGGTTTTGATTTGCATTTCTCTGATGACCAGTGATGATGAGCATTTTTTCATAAGTTTCTTGGCTGCATAAATGTCTTTTGAGAAGTGTCTGTTTATATCCTTTGCCCACTTTTTGACAGGGTTGTTTGTTTGTTTCTTGTAAATTTGTTTGAGTTCTTTGTAGGTTCTGGATATTAGCCCTTTGTCAGATGGGTAACTGCAAAGATTTTCTCCCATTCTGTAGATTGCCTGTTCACTCTGATGATAGTTTCTTTTGCTGATCTAGTTTAATTAGATCCCATTTGTCTATTTTGGCTTTTGTTGCTGTTGCTTTTGGTGTTTTAGACATGAAGTCTTTGCCCATGCCTATGTCCTGAATGATATTATGTAGATTTTCTTCTAGGGTTTTTATGGTGTTAGGTCTTACATTTAAGCCTTTAATCCATCTTGAGTTAATTTTGGTATAAGGTGTAAGGAAGGGATCCAGTTTCAGCTTTCTACATATGGCTAGCCAGTTTTCCCAGCACCATTTATTAAATAGGGAATCCTTTCCCCGTTGCTTGTTTTTGTCAGGTTTGTCAAAGATCAGATGGTTGTAGATGTGTGGTGTTATTTCTGAGGCCTCTGTTTTGTTCCATTGGTCTGTATGTCTGTTTTGGTACCAGTACCATGCTGTTTTGGTTACTGTAGCCCTGTTGTATACTTTGAAGTCAGGTAGCATGATGCCTCCAGCTTTGACCGCTGTTATTTTTTAAAGCCCTTTTCACACTGACCTACAGTTTTATATCTTAAAGATTGAGTTTGAGAGTAGAACATTAATATAATGGTAGTAAGCATTATCCATTGACACAACCCTGGTATATTCAGTTCAATTCCTCACATGTTACAGATGAGTTGGTTTCTCCTCTATAACAGTTTTCTAGACGATTGAGATTCACATTGGTCTTACCAGTGTACCATGAGTTGCTTGAGGCTAGTGTCCTCAGGGTTGTCTGGCAAAAGAAGAGTCAAGTACTGTCAGGTTCCTGGCATTTTGCCTCCTTGCTAGTAGCTAATGAGTACACTAGGCCCTAGCAATGCAAGATCCTTTCATATAAAGAGCAATTGGTTGGCACAGATCATGGTTACAGCCCTAAAGCAGTTTTTAATAATATGAAGGTCAGTAAGTCAGCTAGTGTGGTCTGTATCCATCAGGTACCCTCCATGCCCTGGCCCACTCCATGACCACCTCCTTGATTGGAATCCCTGGAATTCACAGTTCTCTACCTCCTTCTCCCATGCTCCCCAGCCTCACCACTTTTCCTATTCCCATGCCATATACTCCTGGTCTCAAAAGCCTAGGTCTCTCCGTCTCTCATATTGCCTCTCCTAGCACAAGGGAAAATCTCTCAGCTGGCCAATGGAGGCCAACTCATCCAGCAGTGAGAAATATATTAATAGCTTTCCTCAAGACTCAGTTTATAAAACCAAATAGCTTTTATTCTGTCCTCGTTGTGAGGATAATTCACCCTCTGTACCAGAATGTAAGAACGAGTCTAATGCAAAAATATAAAAGCAAAACAAGTTGAGTTTTGTACTAAAATAGTTTTAACTTCTTATCCTGTTACATTAGTGAGACTGTTTTCATAGAGATGTACAGATTGTAGAATGTTTTCATGCATGTTATCTCTCCTTTGATGCTTATAACAATCCTGAGTGCTATCATTCTCTTTTACCAGTTAAGAATCTGAGGCAGCAGGTATGACATGCTGGATATCACAGAATTGGAAATGTATCAAAGTTAGCATGAGAACTTAAGGCCGATTTTCCAACTCTACTTGTTTAATATATTGCCTATTGACAGGAGCACTGAAAAACATCTACAATGCCTTAACTTACCTTTAATTTTATCATTCTATTTTTCTCATTGAGCAACAAAAGGAATTGGTAAAATGTGAGGAATTAATTACTTGAAGGATGTTTCCTTAATATCCATGTATTGTATATTTATGATGTTGCAGCCACTGTTTTTGATTCTATGGATACAAGGATCAAAAGGTCATAGTTCCTTCTTTTCTACCACTAAATACCCAGAGAAGAAAGCTGGTAACATCAATGATAAACTATCCCACAAAATATGTATTTAGTATCAGCCATTTAGAACAATGCTGGGTATTAAGCTCCTTTTCTTTCTATACTCCTTTCTTACAAATATTTGGTTCACTTGGGTGTTTTCTGTTTCTGTAGCCTATACCTCTCAACATGGTGGTTGTTATTATTTGACTAATTTCACCATTTTCACAAAATGTCTGTGGCCAGAGTCTTCCTACCTCTACACAACTATATCTAAAGGAGAGGGGAGAATTTCCTTCCCATACGTCTAGCAGATTGCTTTTGATGTGTTGGGTCTTTGCCTGTGATCTGGCTGCAAGGGAAATAGGGGAAGCAAAGAACTTCCTCTATGAGCCCTTGCAGTGAAAGCAAGCCCTGCCAACCAGGACAAAGAGGGTGTGGTGAAGAATAAAGGCTACTGAGTAAATAACCGGTAGAGACTGCCACAGTCAATGACAGTAAAATTGCCATACTTAATTTTTGAATGTATTAATATAATTATTTTTATTGTTGGTGAGGTCTTGATATAATGTGATGAAAACTGAAAAGGGATACACCATTTATAGTACTCAGCTATCATGATGGTAGCTGATTATAATAAAATATATCTCTATTCTGCAAATAAAAAGTTATTACCTCTAATTCTTGGACCATGGACAATTCACATTTACTATTGTCATCACTGTGATCATCATCATTACTGTGAATCGTTCTCATCAAATAACATTCATTTAGTTCTCTGCTTACAAAAGATGCTGTATTATCTTTCTATGTTTCTCTTAAACATGTGGAAAATAATGCTTTTGGAGAAATTGGGATATTGGTAGGATAAATGAGCTTTTGCAGGTGTTTTCCATTGTATGCCATAGATGAGCTCCTGAAAAGTCAAGTATACATTGAAGTTTTGTAAATTGAATAAATTTTAAATGCACTAGAGAACTCAACATTTAAAAGAACATTGTAGTGAAGCTGTGTTGCAAGGACTCCATTTGAAGCACAGGTATTCAGTCCCAGATTCAATAGTTTTGTAAACTTGTATTTTTCTAAGATAGGCTGTTCTTAAATTGATTATGTGCTTCATACTTTTTCAGGGGAGAGTCATTATGAATCCAAAATCATCTTTATTAATGTGAATGTAATAACATCTAGTTATTTTCATTGCCACATTAGTAGAGAATTATTCTTCTCATCATTATTCATTCTTTAAGAGAGATTTTATTTTTAAATCAGCCATTTTGGATAATTCAAATAATAAAATATAAAAAATGAGAAAATAAAAGCTCAGGCATCACATATATAGTGGTTTTGAAAAACATAGCTCAACAAATTTCATTTGTGCGAAACACACACATGTGCATACATGGAATTTCAGGACAAAAAATGGGGGGATAAAAGCAGGCCTGTTTCAGAGAAAGCAGATATGAGGGGCTTTTATTCTTCCAATAGCCCCTCTGATCTGCTGGGTTTCTTCCTAGGTTCTCTCTCTCCTGAGAGGGCATGTGTATGTCAGTTACTTCCAGAATTACTTACTGGAATACCTGATTCTGCCACCTATAAAGTAGGTAAACTTGGGTAACTACTTATCCTGTTTGTGCCTACATCTTCTTGTGAGATTGTAAATGGTGAATGATAATAGTCCCAACCTCAGAACATTGTAGAGGTTGAATAAATTAGTGCCTGCAGAGCACTTGGATCAGTGCCTAACCTGTCCTACCCTGTAGCAGCAGGCACCCAGGAAGCAGTATCCTCTATGGAGGCACCTTCATGGAATACCATGACATGGAAGTACATCTTATGACATTCACTTAATCCCAAATCCTCATTTTATCAATGGGTGGGCAGAGGCCCTAAGGGGAGAACAATTTTCCTGAGTTCAGGCAATGAGGAGGTAGCAGAAAGGATATATAGCTTTGGGCTCCAGAGGCCCACTAGAGAGAATTTCCCACTGGAGCCTGAGTTAACTCTAGAGGCCACGGATTCTTTATTTCAGTGACCCAAAGGCAAGGGACACACTGAAGCTCCATTTAGAGCAGGATTTCTCAGTCTCTGCACAGCTGACATTTTGGGCTAGATAATTTGTTGCTTTCCAGGGACTGTGATGTATATTAGAGAATGCTTACCAGCACAGCTGGCCACTGGATGCCAGTAGCACAAAAATATCTCCGAATATCGTGGGATATCCCCTGGGGGACAAAATTGCCTGTATTTATAAATGCATTTTAGCAGTTTTAGCACAACAGAGCCAGAAAAGATGCTATCAGGAGTACACATGAGGGAATGGCCCCACAAGGAGGCTGAGGCCCCACAAAGAGTGGCCTCTGGGGACTTTGCCTGAGGTACAAATCTCACTCATGTTCTATACACAGACTTCCTCAGAGTCTGAACTAGAAGGGTCAAACTGTATTTAGTGTGCAAGCAACATATATATAAAATAACCGCTCATGAGAATAACGCAGACTTTCCCAAAATGGGTTTGAATTTCAGGCTCTGGATATTTAAAACAGGCACAACATTACTCATCAGAAGCACGGTATTATAGGTCATGTGAGTGAAAACCTTGGGATCTTCAGAATCAAACAAAATGCAGTGCTCCTAATGTCTGTCTGCTGAGACATGACTAACTCCAGCTCTAGGAGTTCTGAGACTGCCAGAGACTGGCCCTGTGGTTAATCCACACCTCCCCTCTCTTTTCATCCTTTTCCTATCCCTTCATCATACCCAGAATCCTCTTGGTTAAACTCCATCTTGTGTTTTTAAAAGGAATGGGGGAACTTAAACTCAGTCCATGTAATATAACTATCAAAAAAAGGTGATAGATTATTTTCCATCAAATATTCTATTGTTAATACACTCCCATGTGTATATTTTCTTAATATTTTTAACAACACTCTTAATTTTGTGTAGCATATTTTAACTCACAAAGCCTCTTCACATATATTACTGCATTTGATTCTTACAACAATATTTAAGGAAATGCAAATTCAAAGAGATTGAGCAATTTTACAAGATAACCCAACCAGTATAAATAGACATACTTCATTCCAGATTATTATAAGCAAAATTCACTTACTGTCCATATCATTATATTTCTTTTAAAATAATGGTCATGCGGGGGTTTATTTCAACTGTATTGCAGTTTTTTAGAACCACTTTGGAACTACCTTTGGAGACTGCCTGTAGAACTTGCAGCATGATTTTTAAAATACCTTCAAAGGCTCTTATCTATCAAACTTTCAGGATGAATCCATTCTTTAAAAGAAAGTCAGGCTATTGATTAACTTAAATATAGCCTTAGAATGCTGAAATAATTTGTCTCTGAAAGCAATGGAGAAATAGAAACACTTTTACACTGTTGGTAGGACTGTAAACTAGTTCAACCATTGTGGAAAACAGTATGGCAATTCCTCAAGGATCTAGAACTAGAAATACCATTTGACCCAGCCATCCCATTACTGTGTATATACCCAAAGGATTATAAATCATGCTGCTATAAAGACACATGCACATGTATGTTTATTACGGCACTATTCACAATAGCAAAGACTTAGAATCAACCCAAATGTCCATCAGTGACAGACTGTATTAAGAAAATGTGGCACATATACACAATGGAATACTATGTAGCCATAAAAAAGGATGAGTTTGTGTCCTTTGTAGGGACATGGATGCAGCTGGAAACCATCATTCTCAGCAAACTATTGCAAGAACAGAAAACCAAACACCACATGTTCTCATTCATAGGTGGGAACTGAACAATGAGATCACTTGGACTCGGGAAGGGAAACATCACACACCGGGGCCTATTATGGGGAGGGGGGAGGGGGAGGGATGGCACTGGGAGTTATACCTGATGTAAATGACGAGTTGATGGGTGCTGACGAGTTGATGGGTGCAGCACATCAACATGACACAAGTATACATATGTAACAAACCTGCACATTGTGCACATGTACCCTAAAACTTAAAGTATAATAAAAAAAATTAAAAATATTTAGTAACATTTAGAACAGTCATTTTCAAACTATTTTAGTAGCAGTATATTTTCAAATAAAATCTTTAATTAATCACTAATGTAAAGATAAGGAGGCCCCAGGTTTTGGGATTGATTTAAGATCAGTAAGGATCTATGCTCTGTCTCCAGATAGAGCTCCAATGATATGACAACCTGCAGAGTCAACATGCTGATACCAATACAGCAACAGGCTCAGAGACTCTAGGTTTGGCATCCTCTTGCTTTGGTACAACTGACTACTATACTGTGATGTGTGCATGTTCTGAGCCTTGCTTGGCATTTCACTGAGCAAAGCACTCTATGTTATAGTAGTTTTCCAGATTGTATAAGTTAAGCCAATTGAATTTGTGAAATTTAATTCAATGTGTTCATCATCAGGGATATATTTACAAGTTCAAGTATGTATAAAGTGAAAGAAATGTTCTTCTGAAGTCTACAGAGAGATGCACAAGCTTGATAATACTAAGCTGAAGTGTTGTAGTTTCAGTATTAATGTGTGATAACTAATATGTTTTAGTGTGTGTTTTGTGCAATATTTAAATTAAACTATCCCATCATTTTTAAAATCATACATTTAAAAACTACTGAAGATTCTTCACAGAACTCTTAGGTTCCATAGATTAAATATTGCTGATTTAGTAAGACATAATTTAGGTGTGAAGTGGTAATGTGTTAATTTATTTATTTATTTATTTATTTATTTATTTATTTATTTATTTATTTATTTTTAGTAAGTCACTTATTACTCTATAGTCTCACCTTACCTCCTTTGCTTCTCTGGGATTTTTTCACCAGGGAAGCTCAAGGCTTTTGAAATACCTCAGTGAAGGTCTGATTAAGATCAGGTGCTTGTAAAACAAGGTATATCCTGACATTTCTTATTCAACTGGTAAATAGCACCTTAATTAGCCAACTACAGCTACACTCTTTGCAGGGTAATAGGTGCATCTAAAATACATTAGCTGAACACTATTTTTGCAAGATCCCAGCCTGGGAGCTACATAAAGGGGATGAGAACCATGTCTATCTCTCTAAGGCATTTATTCATCTAGTTGTGAAAGTCAAGGTTAATTTTCGGCATGTCTGGCTTCCCTGTTTCAGAAATAATTACCAACTCAGGTGCTTTTTGATCAACCAGTAAACCAGTCCTTATTAAGCCTCCACTTAGGCACACTTACAAAAAATCATGAATGATTACAGAATCCGAAAAATGCTAAATTGCTAGAGATCATCTAATTCAGTTATTTCCAACCATTGACTAATGGCCCTGTAATAGGTTTCTTTTATAAAAGTACTGAGGAAGCTTGATGAAAGTGTGGGTGCTCTGATGTCACCTCATGGACAAAATGATTCAGTTAAGTATGATAATATTCAGATAATATTCAGTAAGATAATGATTCAGTAAAGATGGAATAAAGTCCATGAATCTGCATTGTTAACATCTCCAGTGACTCTAATGGGCTACCCAGTTCTGAAATCACTGATGTAGTCTGTTCTCTTATTTTATAAATTACCTTGCCCAAGGTCAAAAGTGGACCAAATCCCAGATCTCTAGACTTCCTGGTCAACTCCTCTTCCTCTATCTCAGGTCATATTTGTTTTTTAAGGAAATTGTTCATCAATCAGTGTGGGTGTGTGCACTTGCAACTCTTCAGCCTTGAGAATTAGAGCTACTCAGCAAAAACCTGAGTTTTTTGCTCAGACTCTGGGGCCCCAGACTTTGGGGCCAATTCTGTCCTAAGGCAGAAAGGATTTGAAGAGCTCCAAGCCAGGGGCTCTGCATCTAGTCGTTTCAACTTCTGACCCCTTCTATTTATATTTTTTAAACCAATTAGATCTAGCAAACTCTAAAAAACAATTTATTGGTAATCACACTATAATTGTGGGTTTTACTTGATTTCTTCTCATATTTCAAAATTTTTAATTGTATATATATTGATAAAATGTTAAAGTCTAATGGGTATAAGAAACAATTAGAAAATAATTCAAGAGAGCATATATTAATATGCCATCTATGTGTGTCTGGCACTAAAGGTATTCATGATGTAGCAGCATCTTGCCCTTCCTAGATTATAAACTTACCACTAGCAGAAACTTGGTGATGTGTTCAATTTTGTATCTTATATACATCTAGCATCATTCTCTATATACAGTAAAAACTCAAAAAATATTTTTGAATGAGAGTGTCAATTCAGGAAGCACATCTCAACTACCATTAAACAGATGTGTCCTGAGCTATTACCAGGACAGACCTGTGGGCAGAGCCAGGGGTAGGGGCATCTCTTGCTCAAGAGGGAAACTGGCAAGGTTTAAGTCACATGGCTCTTTAAAATGAATTTTGCATCTTGGTATTTTATATGCTTTTAAAATGATCATGAATTTGGCCCTTTTTATTAATGCTGCTTATTTCTAGAATTTCCCCATCTGGCAGGGAAATGCCATATTGTCCTGGAAAACCCTGGAGCCTGGAAAAATTGGGACCACTTGGCCAATAGTGTCCTCAGCGGCTCTCAACACAGGGAAATATTAAAATATATCAACAATGGCAACCAACCAAACAACAAAAAAAAGACTGATCTTTTAGCAGAAAGATTGGGGTTTTACCATAAAAGATGCAACGCTTCCCTGATCTGTGCCTTTGCAAATGCTAGTCCCTCTGCTTGGCACATTATGCTTTTCCCCTCTCATCTGTAATCCACCTTTCACTTCTCCACTACCATCTGCCACAATATTTAGATAATATTCAGTAAGATAATGATTCGGTAAAGATGGGATAGAGCCCATGAATCTGCATTGTTAACATCTCCAGTGACTCTAATGGGCTACCCAGTTCTGAAATCACTGATATAGTCTGTTCTCTTATTTTCTTTGTTTACCTTTAGTCATTATTTGGGGCCACCTAAGTATTCCTTTTTTAGGGCAGCCTTCCCAGATTTTCTGGAGTCCAGATAGCACACTCCTCTGTTTGGTTTCTTTGGTGCACCATACTGCCCATGTCTTAGGGCTTGTCATATTTAATTGCACTTGTCAGTACATTGGCTTTCCCCTCCACACGGAAAGTTCCGTAAAGTCCTGGAAGATCATGTTTAAGTTGTTGTGACATAGTAAAGGGGTCTTTTGCCCCTGGTTCCTGGCACAGAACTTCTAAAACCCCTGTAACTCCTAAGTGATAGGGGTGACAGGAACATCTTTTGTTAAAATATTTCATCTGGATACCTTGTTCCCAACCTAAGAGCTTGTAAGACCCTTGGAGTCTCCAGAGTGAGAAGAGTGTTCTTTTCATGCAAATGAGATGGCTAGTGGCTTCAGTTCTCTACATAGCTTTACAATGAGGTCTGGTTACCAGAGGAACCAACCATGTGATTAGAGGGCTGGAACTTCAAACCACTCACCCCCTCAACCTCCAGGGAGATGAGGGTGGTTGAGATTGAGTCAATCACCAATGATCAATGATTTAATCAATCATGCCTATATCATGGAACCTGCATAAAACTCTTTAAAAGGGGGGTTTGGAGAGCTCCTGGGATGCTGAACTTACGGCTGTGCTGGGAGGGTGATGCACCCCAACCCCATGAAGACAACGGTTCCTGCATTTAAGACCTTTGAAACTGTGCCCTAGGTACCTCTTCAACTGACTGTGCATCTGTATTCTTTTTAATAGCCTTGATCATCAATGGGTAAATATAAGTAAAATGTTTTCCTGAGTTCTGTGAGCCTCATAGCAAATTATCAAACATGAGAAGGGATTGTGGGAAGCTCTGCTTTGTAGCCAAGTTGGCCAAAAATGTGGGTAATCTGGGGACCCACTATTTGAGATTGCCATCTGAAGTAGGGGGCAGTCTTGTGATACTGAGCCCTTAATCTGCAAGGTCTGCGTTAACTCTGGGTAGTTAATGTCAGAATTAAATTAAATTGTAGGACACCCAGTAGATGCTCACAGAAAATTGGAGAATTTCTTAGTGTGGAAAACTCACACATTTGTTGTCAGAACTGCTATGAATATACACACAGCATTTTTTTTTTTTAGCTGTTTGTAATCCTACCCCAAAATATTACATATGCCTCAAGCTAAGATGTCTTTTCCCTTAGAAGGTTATTTCTTATCCTGTATTTGGAGATACCAGGAGTCATTTATTCTATTACTTTATTATCAATAACAAAGCACCCTTCAGAAAAAAGTAGCTTTGTGTTGATCTCAATTCATACCAGTTATGTATGTTTACATGGGTCACCTAATGTATTTTTATTTAAGATAAAAAAATTGGATGAATTTAGTAATTATTCTTCAGGATTATGACCCCAAGATTGCCAAGTATTTGAGGTCATCGTAACAAGATTTTTAATGATCATTTTACAAAAATAGTACTGAAAGCAGTTAGGCTTTGAAAACACCAGTTCTACAGCTATGGAAAGAATGGATAAATAAAATTGCCACATTTTGTGAAAATGGCAAGTTGTAGTTTGGAGTATAGATTCAAAATGGCTGTATCTCAATATAGTAGAAAGAGAAGGTGATGTATTCTGGAAAACTGTGGAACTCGTGACTAGGAAACAATTCCTGTGAAGAATGCAGATGCTGATGTTAAAAATGCATGTGTAACTGGCTGGGCGCGGTGTCTCATGCCTGTAATCCCAGCACTTTGGGAGGCTGAGGCGGGCAGATTACCTGAGGTCAGGAGTTTGAGACCAACCTGACCAACGTAGAGAAACCCCATCTCTACTAAAAATACAAAATTAGCCGGGTGTGGTGGCGCATGCCTGTAATCCCAGCTACTTGGGAGGCTGAGACAGGAGAATCACTTGAACCCTGGAGGTGGAGGTTGCGGTGAGCCGAGATCATGCTATTGCACTCCAGCCTGGGCAACAAAGAGTGAAACTCTGCCTCAAAAAAAAAAAAAAAAAAAAAAAAAAAATGCATGTGAAAATAGACACTAGGGACTACCAGAAGGAGGAGAGAGACTTGGGGATCTGGGCTGAAAATCACTTAAAACCTGGGTTTTATGTTCACTACCTGGGTGATGGGATTATTTGTATCCTAAACCTCAGTATCGTACAATATTCCCACATAACAAACCTGCACATGTATCCCCTGAATTATAAAATAAAATAATGTTGGAGTGACAGTAAAAAAAAGAATGCATGTGAAGAGGATAAGTACAACTGCTAAAACCTGAGAATAGAAAATAACTTTTCTAAATTAATATATTATGTGTACTTTATATGGTTTAAAATGTGCACATAAATCCAAATGAACCAATCATGTAAGTAGTATTTAACTATTCTATCAGCATTCCTAAAAGTGATTTTCATATTCATATTAGCCAAAAAAAGTAGGGATTTTCTTATTGTAGAAATGCAAGATGGTATTATTTACAGAAATACCTTTTATTTAGGGGGTAAACACAGGTTGCTGTTTGTTTGATGCAGTGAACTCTGCAACGACTGATACAGGATATGGGGCTGTAACATTGGCCCTCTGAGTGCTATATTCAGACTGACTAACTCATCTCTCAGAACTGGGAAGATTGCCAAAAGACCCTTTGTGGTAAGTGGTAGTCAGAGTCCTAGCAGTTGTAAAGGCCTTCCTCATCCTGTGTGTATCCCATCTTGGTCACCATCACCCATGATATGAAAAAAAGAGGAACATTTCCCCATATCATGCATGATTCTATTGATTTCAAGAAGATCCAAATAAAATGGAATAAACAGAAAAGTTCTGGTAGCTCAAATAACTGAAAAGTCAAGGGAAATGATCACCTTCTGCCTCAACTTAATCAGAGGCTTGGAAAATGTTACTGAGACTCTTTCTGTCTCTCTGTGATTTTCTCCCTCTATGTGAGACCCATTTTCAGGCAGACTCTCTTCTCACATCGAAAGAAAGAGCAGCAGCTCTAGGCCTGAAATCTTCTCAGCTGAAATCCAAAAGGAACATCCTCATGCTCTGTTCAAGCATTCCAGCAAAATCTCAGTGCATCACACGGTTCCAGGTGGGTCATAGTCACATTCCTAACACACCTTCATGGCTGGGGAAACACCCAAAGAACATCCTGAGATGAGGAGGAAGAAGGCTTGTTTCCACACTGAGAAATGAAAGTTCAGCAATCTGAAGAAGGATGAATGGATACAAGCAGTAAAAACAACAGATGCCACCACATTTTCATATTTGCCTGATTATCACAGTACTCCATGTTAATTATCATTCAGAAGAACAGGAAATAAACATAACACTCCTAGGTTCATTTCTCAGGAATATCCATGAGTACCATTTTGTCATTCTTTATCCTAATTTTTCTTTCTATTTGTGTAAGTTTTATACAATGGAAATCATAGTGTAAATGTAGATCTTGTATTTTCACTGATATTAAATAAGAATTTTAATATCACATGAATAATCTATTATAAACAATGTAAATGGCTGTATTCAAAAGCAATTTTTATAGTTAACTATTTATGTTATTTTTCAGATTCCTTGGTTTTACTGTTTACAGTCTAGATAGGGGACATGAAACACAGATGGAAGGTAAAAGTAGTCCAAGGGCAGAGATACAAACACTTGTGTTTATAATCTTCTTTACAGTCTGCAAGAATTGAGTCTTTAAGTATTTATTGAGAGAGTTTTTTTTTTTTTAAACTTTTATTTAAGTTCAGGGATACAAGTGCAGGTTTGTTACATAGGTAAACTTGTGTCACAGGGGTTTGTTGTACAGATTATTTCCTCACCCAGGTATTAAGCCTAGTATCCATTAGTTATTTTTCCTGATCCTCCCCTTCCTCCTAACCTCCATCCTCCAAAAGATCACACTGTGTGTGTTGTTCTCCTCTATGTGTTCATGTGTTCTCATCATTTGGCTCCCACTTAGAAGTGAGAACAAAAAGCATCATATTTCATGTAAACATTCCTATTTCTCTCTTGTGTGAGTCTCCCCCACCTATACCTAATCTCAGAAGTGGATTCCTACCTTCTGGTCCAGTCACATTCTCTTCCCAATATTTGGTGATGAGTGACCTCCACATATTGATTTGAACTGCACTGTGCCAAGTCTCAATGCCAAGACACGGCTTTGGCACAGGATGCTACACCAGAACTGTTCTTTCTGACTTGATCTATTCTTAGTTTATCAACTGTTTGCTGAGACAAGACTGAAAGATGGCTGGGCCACTGAATCACGGATCATAGGGCCTTCTCTTTCCAAAACTCCTGTGTGCAATGACAGTAGAGTCATTTCTTCAAAAAGTATTAAAGAAAAACTTTAGCCAAATTAAATGTAAAGGAGTTTAATTGAGCAATGAATGATTTACGAGTCAGGCAGCCCCCAGAACCCCAGCAGATTCAGAGACTCCAGGGAGGCCTTGTGATCAGAACAAATTTATAGACAAAAAAAAAAAAAAAAAGGGAAATAAGGAGTGGCACACTGAAATCAGAAGTGAGGTACAGAAACAACTGGATTGGTTCCAGCTCAGTGTTGGCCTTATTTGAAGACAATTTAAACACTCAGCAGTGTATGAGTGGTTGAAGTATGGCTGCTGGGATTGGCCAGGACTAGGCTATTGTTACAGATACATACTCCTAAATTGGATTTTCAATCTTATTCACCTGTTAAGTTAGGTTGCAATTCATCCACAAGGACTCAAATATAGAAGTATGGGGTCTTTCTCAGACCATATTTAGTTTGATTTAACAAGGTACATATTGAACTTCTATTACATATCAATCATTATTACCACAGTTGGGAATATAATGGTGAGCAAAAAACCTATATTTTCATCATGTTCACACTCTAGTGAGAAAGACAGACATATAATTATGTAAAATTGCCATCTGTGATAAGTGCAATAAAGGAGAGGCACATGGAGATATAAGTGGTTATAATAGGGAATTTGATCTACAATTTTTGTGAAGAATTAGCAAGTGAGTTGAGGTCTGAAGATGGGTTAGCAGTAACCAACAAAAGTGGTGGGGTAGATAAAAAAATTCAGGAACAGAAAATAATCCCTTGATTCCTTGACTCTTACTTAAGATTACGCTTCTTTGGTACCTTCTGTAAGAAAAGAGGTCAGGAGAGGCTTACCTGAGAAAGTAATGTTTGAGCAAAGACCTAAAGAAGTTAAGAAGAAAGCCACTCTGCTCTTTGGCCAGGAATATTCCAGTGAGAAGAAATTTGTGCAAAGACCCTGAGGCGGGCAGGTCCCTGTGTGGCCAGGAACAACCAGAAGCCAGTGGCTGGAGGAGTGAACTGCGTGGGGACACACAGGAGTCAAATTCAGAGAGTGAAGGAGAGGGAGGAGCAGGTCTGTGGGTGTTTGTATTCATCATGGGGCACTGTAAAGAATTTTAGTTTTGAGTGAGATGAAATTGAATTTGAGGGAAATGAGTAAGATGTAGAACCACTGAAAGGTTTTGAGCAGAGTGATCTGATCTGGCTTACATTTAAAAAAAAAATAGTCTGGCTATATTGAGAAGATATTGTATAGAGTACAAGTTGGAAGCACAGTGACTCTTGGAGCATATTTAAGTTCCCATTTTACAAAGGAAGAAATGGAGGCACAGAGATTTTAACTTGACTATAGTCATAAAGCACAGATAATTGATTTGAACTTAGGTTTAGCTGATCTTAAAGCCCCTGCCCTTTCTGCTATGTCAGAATTGAGTGTGTGTGTGTGTGTGTGTGTGTGTGTGTGTATGTGTGCATGATATTAATTGGAAAAGTAGCATCATACAGTATATGATGCTTGAAATATTTTTCACTTTTTCATTTAAGATGTTATGAAGTCATGCCAACACATCCTTTTTCTATAGCATCATTTTTATGGCGTACACCTTAGTCCATTGTATAGATGTTCAATCTTCAGATAACCTACCTCCTTTTGTTATTTTTAAATTATCATTAAAAATCTAAATAAATATTTGCATTGGGAATTCTTCCATCTTCTTCAGGAAAAAGGCCAAACATCCCAAGGAAAATATTCTAAAATGTATTTCCTGTTGATGAGAAGGTAATCTTTCATACATAAAAAAAATGTAAACTCAATGACAGCATTGGCCTTTTTATTTTAAAGTACTTAAAACAATTTCTAAAAGAATATATTTTCACACTTCGCGAAGTAAGCATGAAACTACACAAAATCACTAATTAATTAGATTTGGAGATGCAGTCAATATGTTCATGAGGAAAAGCAATATTTTGTGTAGAAACTAAAGTGCCTATATTTTAATATGTTAGTTTAAAAAATCAATTGGCAAATGTTCTTGTTTCACCCTGTGGAACATTAGGTCTTAATGATTTTATTGGTTTGGTGATGATGATATTGTAAAGGTTTGAGTTCTCCTCTCTTTTATAGAAGCCTGGGTGTATCATTTCTTTCCGGGTGTCTTAGCTATTCCTTTTCCTATCCAATACAGTGCAGTCTTCTTGTCTAGGCTTTTCAAGTTTCCCTCGCCTCCCTTACTATCACACCTCAAAAAACTAGACTTGTCTGCTTATTTTTTCTTTTTTTTCATAAGTGTCTCAGTGCCATGGACTTGTGAGAACCCATGTTATATAAGAAAAAACATCACAAGTTTTCTTATGAATCAAAGCCAGCAGTTGGGCCTTCTGCAATGTTTCACATGGTAGAACTAGAAACAGGAAATTATTCAATTAAACCTCTGTAGTTCACCACTGCAGCAACAAATAGGCTATTTCAGAAGCAGTTTTCCCAGCCTCAGAAGGAGAATTCTCCCAGTGCCGGGGAGTAGAGTGGTGCCAAAGTACCAATTTTCAAGAGTATTCAACTGCAAAAATGACACTTTTCTACTTGCAAAAGAACTTGCTTTGGCTGTTTTCTGAGACAGAAGGAAATCTCCTTTCCCATTTTGGAAATCAATAAGGCTTTTTTCTCCACTGCTATGGGTTATTATAAAAGAAACTACCCGTGTTTCTGGAGATCACTTTTAGAAGATGATTATTGAAACACTGCCAACTCTGTTCTCCTGTGGGCCAGGAGGTTGGGGACTGCTGGTTGGAAGAATGTGAAGACTATCCATTCAGGTTCCTAATGCTTGTATCTCCCACACATTTCAACAAGTTTGCAATAGAGTATTTTGAGTGAACACCATCTAGAACCCAGGATAAAGTTCCCTTACCATTTCTCATTGCAAGTCATTACCAGGATATTTTCAGGGCACTCTTGTTGAGTTGTTCATCTGGAATTTTTATAATAACTTATGACACAATTAAAGATACAGCCCATATCCAAGGAAGATATTGCTAGCTACAGAGAAGTGATGATGTCTCTCTGAGGAGCTGGTTCTCACGACAACCTCCCTTCCCTATATAAACTGGGGCAGCCTGACCAGCAGTGACAGGATTATAGTCATCTGTGGAGTAGTGCTTACTCAAGTATGAGCTCTTCTATTTTTTAAGTGTGTGATGTTGGGCTGGCAATTTTAACTCTCTTAGTTTCAGGGTTCTCATCTGTGAATACAAATGAAAATACTTTACAAGGTTATTATGAGAATTAAAGAGATAACATATTTCAAGTGCCTGGCATACAGCCTGTTACATAATGGGCATATAAATGGTGGTAGCATGCTTCTCTTCTATTTTGTGTGAAATTCAGTCTATCCCCAGAGTGGTCACTAGGCATACATTCTCACCTCTTCTCTCTCCACTAACATGACCATAAAAAGCCATCTTCTTACTTTCTCTACTCAGGCCTACTTCCTCACAGAGTTGAGCTTTAACCACCTGCAATTATTTCCAAACCATTAAATATACATACAGATACACACACACACACACAATATATATATACACAGATACATGTATATTGAATGGTTTGGAAAGAGTTGCAAGTGGTTTAAGCAACTCTCTCTCTATACACACACACACACACACATATACACATATATGTGCATGTGTATATGTCTCTATATGTATGCATTTATGTGTATATATGTCTCTATATAGAGAGAGATAGGTTTCTCTCTATAGAGAGAGAGGTTTCTGTATATATATAGAGAGAGGTCTGCATATTTAATGGTTTGGAAAGAGTTGCAAGTGGTTAAAGCAGCTCTCTCTATATTATATATAAAATCTATTATGATATAATAGACAGTGTTAGTGTACAATTAGTAATATATAATATTAATACATTACATAATTAAATATATATTACATTGAACATGTACATTATATATTATATTTAATGTAATATGTTACATTAAACTAAATAAATATATATAAGATACATTAATATATATTTACTAGGACTCATACTAATTTTAATTCTAAACTCAACCAGGAAGCACCCACATTTACAGGGCAATAAAGAAAGGAGAGGTAATTTAAAAAGCAAAGGGGGCGCATACAATTTTGAAATGAAGGCTCTCTCTGAGCAGGGAACCTCAGGGTATACTGTCGGGGGCAAAATAGAGAAGTATTTACCACCCTACCTTGGGTTCACCATCACCTCAAATGTGGCATAACATGATGTTGGGTTTTTTTAGTGGATGCGACACGTAAGTTTCTTCTATCAGATTTAAAGGCAATCAAAATGTTCATGATTTTTCACACTCATTTAAAGTCAAACCTATTCTTTCCTAGTCCTTACTTGCTGAATTGGGATTTTTTGTTCAGAATGGGTAGGTGTTTGGAGGAGTTACCTAGTATAGTCCTTTCCAAGTATTTTCATTCATTTAGAGATTTTAGATTAATTTCATTGTTCTATACTGATGAAATCTTTTTGAATTTTAATGGTGCTGACAAATATAATAGTTATTCCTTCTAGTTTTCTATCACTAACTAATTTATTCTGCATGTTAATATCTCCATGCCAGATATCAATTTAAAAATATTTGCTGTGGGGTTGAGGGGAAGCAGAGCACTATATGTCACAGGAGAATAATCTTTTAACTGGGCATTAATTGACATTGACCAATTAATACACACTCTGGTAGTAGGGATTCACCATGCTTCATTATAGTTTGGATCATATTTAACTTAGGTATTTACAACAATACCATGAGTATATTACAAAACACTTGTAAAAATCCAGATATGATTTTTGTGTTAATTTTCAGTCATTTCAATCTGCAATAATTTATTCTAAGTGAACCCATGCTGGCTCCCAGTGGCCTTACATCCTTTCCTAAGTGTTTATAAATCATGTCTTAAATAATTAATTTTTATCTCCAGTCTGAGAGTGATTTCAAGCTCACTTGACTGTAGTTAGAAATAACTATGGTCTTCCCCTTAGGAAAAAAATCAAGGAAACTTGTCTACTTTTGAAAGGCACAAATGCCTCTCCTATTCCTTAAAGATTAACAAAAGTGATTCAGTCATCTCTTTGGAAATACATATTTGAAGCAAGAAAGGTTGGGTATTTTTGGAATAAGCACTCTAGGACCCTTTTCTTGTTGGAGATTTTCCCCGTACCATGCCCTGCACAAATTACCCTCTTCTACATAGCTGATTTAGTCTCAGACTCCAGAATGTTACATACCCACTATCACCTCAAACTCTGTGCTAGATTAATAGGCCCACGGAGTCTTACTATATTATCTCCAAGAGGTCATCCCTGAACACCTCATTCCCTGCTGTCTCTAAACTATTGCAGTATTTTGTTGTTGTTGCTGGGAGAGGCTACTACATAAATAGAGTTTTAAATCCTAGGTCAAAAGAGATGCCTGTTGTCTTTGTTCAGATTGGAGGCTGCTTGAAAGGATGAACTCTTTCTTTTTCTTCCTTGCAACCATCATGTTCTCTTACATTGATAGTGGGCATTAAGAAAAACTTGCTGAGGAATGATAGTAATGAAGCCTTTCCTTCATAGTCATATGGCCACACACCCAGAATTGGACGTCCATTGACCAAAAATCAGTTGCAAAACTGGAATTGGACAAAATATCATAAATTTTAAAGTGGGAAAATGCACTTATTAAATAGAATGCTTGTTTTTAATTAGTTTAATTAGAATGCTTCATGTCATAAAATGTGTATATTCCGCTTAACCTGGATTAAATAATAAAATAATTAATTGACCCCTATAACTGAGAAATCCAAAGGCAGGGCTGGCTTTAGGTTAGATGGGTTATTCCAATGACCCAAACAATGTAACCAAAATCTCAGTTACTTTCTGTTTCTTCACTTTGATTTTACAGTTTCAACTTCATTTTCAGGTTCTGCATTAGCTTTTTTGTTGCTGCTATAACAGATTACTACCAAATTTGTGGTTTAAAACAAACACAAATTTATTATCTTACAGTTCTGGAGATCAGAAGTCAGGAAATGGGTCTTTTACTTGTAAAATTGAAGTGTTCACAGGGCTGTGCTCCTTCTAGAGGGTCCAGGGCAGAGCCTGTTCCTCCACCTTCTAGAAGCTGCTTGCATTCTGTGGCTTGTGGTCCCTCTTAAGTAATGGTATCACTCTGGCTTCTGCTCTCATTGTCATACATCCCTTTCTTCCTCTGCCTCTCTCTTTCATCTTTTAAGGATGCTTATGATTGTAATTCGTCTTCCCAGATAATCCAAGATAATCTCCCCATTGCAAACTCCATCTTTATCACATCACAAAGTCCCTTTTGCAATGTCAGGTGACGGTCTGGCCTAGTATTTGGATGTGGGCATTTTGGAGGGCTATTATCTTCCTTTCCACAGTCTTCCTTCTAGCCCTGAAAGATTTGCATTGATTTCCCATGAAAACTATTTTCATCCCTTCCCAGCTTCTCCAGAAGTTTCAATCCATTACAGCATCAACTCAGAGTCCAAAAAATCTCACATTGGCAGCTCAAGGGGCCAAATCACATCATCTAAATCATGTATGGGTAAGGATCTGGGTATGACCCATAGTGGGGAAAAATTCCTCTTTTCTGTGGACCTGTGAAGCTAGAAAGCAAGTTATATGATCTCAAAATACAATGGTGTAACAGCATACAAAGCCAGCTACAAACCTTCCTCTCAAAAGGAAGAAAGCCAGAAGAAAATAAAAGGAATCCTTGGTCCCAAGAGATTTTGAAATCCAACTGGGCAAAAAATCATTAGTTTTCAAGTCTTGGGAACAATTATCTGTGGTTTATGTCTTCATCCTCTTGGCTTAGAGCTCTGCCCTCTGGGTTCATATTTCTGACCTTGTAATTATTTTTCTTTTATTCTTTTTCATAAGGGTAGTACATACTTGCAGCTGAGTACTCTTACCCTCTTTCCTGCCTGTAGAATTTTCAAAATCTAGCAGCCTTCTTTCATTTTGTCCTCTTTATCCCTTTGAGTCCAATCTGGCAGTGTTTCTGCTGATATAACAATCTCAGGAACCTTGCTGTTCTCCCATGTATGTCTCTCCCAATCTAGCAGTGTTTCTGCTGATATAACAATCTCAAGAACCTTGCTGGTCTTCCATGTATGTCTTGGGTATTTACTCTATTAGACAGGAGACTCTTCCATAGGCCTTTACTGGACAACTTCTTCTTTACTCCTGGCTTCTGTTAAGACAGCTGAGAGGACCCGTGAGCCACATGCCTAATTTCCTCAAAAAACCCATTGCATGACTGAATATTCTGATCTTTTGATTTTTGTGAGGCATGAACAACACACTCTTTACTTTCTCTACAAAGTATGCATTCCTAACCACAAATTTCCTAATTTTAGTGTGATTTATAATCTGAATAGGCTGATAATTTCCCGAATCAAGTACTGGGTTTTTTGTGTTTTGTTTTTGTTTGTTTGTTTGTTTGTTTATAAGGAGTTTTTCCCTCAGTCTAACTCTTTATCATATTTTACTATAAGCAGCAAGGAGAAACCTGGTCACATCTTCAATACTTTGTTTGGAAATCTTAGCAAATATCGCAGTTTATCATTTGCAAGTTGTGCACTCCACATAGTAGTAAGAAATAATTGTGCTAATATTTTCGCCACTGTATAACAAGGACCTCATTTTGCATTTTTTTCCGAGACCTCATCATCAATGCCTTTAGTGTCCATGTTTTACCAACAGTCTATTCAAGGCAATCTAGGTTTTTTTCTGTTTCCCAATTCCAATGTCATCTGGACATTTTTAAATAGTGTTACAGCAGCATCTCACTCCAGGGTACCAAAATCAGTACTAGCTTTCTATTACTCTAGTAATCAACTGCCACAAATTTTATGACAGAAAACAACACAAACAACACAAATTTATTATCTTACAGTGAAATATTCAAATAAAGGTTTTGCAAAGTCAAAATCAATATATCAATAGGACTGTGTTCCTTATGCAGGCTCCAGTGAACGTCTTGTTTTTTCCCTTCTCCAGCTTTCAGAGGCTGCCTGCATTCCTTGGCTCATGAACCTTTCCAGTAATGGCATCACTCTGCCCTGACTTCTGCTTTTGCCCTCACATCCCTTCCTCCAACTCTGGCTTCCTGTCTCTCTCTTCCATTTTCTAAGGCCCCTGTGATTTCACTGGGCACATTGGGTCATCAAAGATCCTCTCCTCATCTAGTGATCTTAACTTTATAACATCTGCAAATCCCATTTTTCATGTAAAGTCACACTTTCACAGGTTTTGGGGATTTGGATGTAGGTATTTTGGGGTAGGGGGTGGGGGGTATTTTTCTGCCTACCACAGGTTCTTCATGGGGATCTGATGGAAGCTCCACGATTTCTTTTAAATTAGTCCCTTCATTGAAACTCATTCTCTGCCACAGTCTGATTGGCTGATGGGCTCAGTTTTGAATTTTTCATCATGATCAGAAAGACAGGCTACTCTGCTTGACTAAAGTGACTCAGGATGCATTACTTCAATTTTGTAGTTGAGAAATGTGGAGCAGTGGTACCCTCAGAGCAAACTGTAAGACCTGTTATTACAATAAGTTAGAAGAGATTAGGAACAAGACAAGCAAGCAAATAAAAAACAAAAACAAGAAGCCCACAAATATCACCTAAAATATGCCACTTTACCCCACGATTGTAAATTAGCCCATATCAAATGACCACATCATATTTATATTTGTATATTCCATATAGCTAGCACAGAGCCCAAAAGTCTAATACAATAATTGGCTTTCTTAAATGACTAAATGGTGAACTATTATAGTGTCACATTCATGTGATTTGATCTGCAATGTAATAAAATTCATAGCTTTATAATACCTTTTGACTAGATATTATTATTTTTGCAAATATATTTCTCAAATATGTTTTAGAAAGTATGAAAGTCAGATCATGATATTGGGAGAACAAAAATAGATTCAGATAATTAATTTTCAGAATAAAAACAAGAATGCAGTTCCAAAATGAAGGTTCTGAAAGGAATTGTACACTTTTAATTTGTCTTATTTCCTTGGTCTAATCTCAGAAAATCAATGCTCCTGATACACCCCCACCCCTAATACACACATAACTAAGGGTATATGTGATTTGAAAAAAAAATGAAAGTATAGATTAATGGACCTTCTGAACTCAAAAGTGTGTCTGGACATCTGTATATTCTATCACCATATTAAATCTCAAAAGGGGTGTTTCAACATAAAACATCTTAAATACTATTTGAAGAGTATAACCTATGCTAAACTATTTCCCGTGGCCCCCATTTCTCTCCTGTTTCTGCTTGATCTTTTGATATTCTTTTTTTTCCCCCTCCAGTAAGAGGCTATGTGGCAAGTGGGCCTGATACCTCTGAGAGTAGAGATGAGGAGACACAGTGTCTCTCAAGTATAAATCACTGAACTGCAAGTCAGAAAATATCAAAGCTGTTTCCAAGAGAATACTCTAAAATGAAACTGAGTCATCTAAGATGAAGGAAAGAGTATTGGGGAAGAGAGTACAAGCAACTTTCAGAAGCTAGCTGTGGAACCAAGTGAGTATCTAAGAGGAAGAGAAGTCACTCAATGGTCTTTTGTAGAAGCTCATTGGTCAGTGGACTGATGGCTTGGACTACTTGGTACAGGGGTCAAGGGCCATAGTGAAGAGTAACTTGATCCCTAGAACTGCTATGTGAGGCTGAACAAGGTACCGTTAAGGAGATCTAAGTGGTATTTTATTTTCTGTTTCTGTATTAGTTTTCTGAGGATAATGCCTTCCATCTTCATCTGTATCCCTGCAAAGGACATGATTTCATTCCTTTTTATGGCTGCATAGTATTCTGTAGTGTATGTGTACCACATTTTCTTTATCTAGTCTATTATTGATGGACATTTAGGATGATTCCATGTCTTTGCTATTATGAATAGTGCTGCAAAGAACATATGTGTGCATGTATCTTTATAATAGAATGATTTACATTCCCTTGGATATATGCCCAGTAATGGGATTGCTGGGTCAAATGGTATTTCTGCCTCTAAGTCTTTGAGGAATCACCACACTTTCTTCCACAATGTTCTCACTTATAAGTGGGAACTGAATGATGAGAACACATGGATATATGGCAAGGGAACAACACACACTGGGGCCTGTCAGAGGGAGGGGTGAGGAGAGGGAAAACATCAAGAAGAATAGCTAATGGATGCTGAGCTTCATACCTAGGTGATGGGATGATCTGTGCAGCAAACCACCATGACACACATTTACCCATGTAAAGAACCTGCATATCCTGCACATGTACCCATGAACTTAAAACAAATTTGAAGAAAAATCCAGATCTGAGCAGCATGGACCATTCTTGGGTTCCTGCCTTCCCCCCAACTTGTTGAGGACATCCTGTTACTGATGTGGGAAATACAGGACTTCATCAGTCTTAAGAAGAAGTTGCAACTCTTCCCTCATGCCTACTATCTTATGCAATGGTTCTTTACATCATTTTGGCAGGGAAGCAGGCTTGAACTCACCTTATACATCTACTGAAAGCTAAAGACTCCCTTCCCAGTAATAAAGAACGTGTTCACGCAAGCCAATCATTTTTCATAAAATTTCAGGATATTCACAAACTTCCTAAATTTTGTTGGCAGAGACTTCCCTGGAAGATTAATGGACTGGGTTAAGAACCCTTGCTGTAGAACTCAGTCCTGAACCACCAGAGGCTTCACCTCAGCTAGCGGAAGTTTTGAGTGTTTCAAGAAATTTGGGGGTAACCAAAGAGTTTTATCCCACTTTAAAGAACCCATTCATGTAAGCTACTTTGGAAGGTTTTGCTTTAGTGATCACAGGCACTTCACATTTTAACTTTTCTGGGACAGGAAAGAATGGGCATGACTAGGGATCTAAAACACTGTTGTCCAGTTCCAGCATCATAGGAGTTTCCCTGATGATGATTTTATCCTGTATTTTTCATGCTTTCCCCCATGCCTGTCTTCTTAAATAGATATTCACATTCTCTCTGCTCACAGCCTGGGGAGCATGGGAGGGTAACAAGAACAGGTAGGGAACAATCTAGTGAGGAATGGTCTGAACCCGCCGCTGATCATCTCCTTAAACGATAGCACTTTTACCAGAATGACATTTCTATTCATTTTCCTTCCCGGCCAAATTCACTGGTTTGTAAGTTCACTTATTCAGCAAAAACGTATCAGCATGTGCAGAATTCCAAGTTCTATGCTAGCGTCTGTGAGGAGTGCAGAGATGGGTGGCATACAACCTCTTTCCTCTCAAAGGAGCTTAAGGTCCTGCAGTAGAGACAAGTTACACAAAGGAACTCAGCTTAAACAGTTACCTGAAAGGGCTTTACTGTTCATCCTTCCTAAGTTTCCTGCTGTATGTGTGTGTGTGCGCGCGGCGCGCACGCCTGTGTATGTTTGCTTCACTTTATGTGCCAGGGACTGGAGAAATGTCTCTCTTGTTTTCCCAGAGCTCCCACTCCATTACGTGAACCATCATATTTGTCACCATACTTTATAATTATCCATTTAGCTTCTCTCCCAACGGATCACAAACCCCTTGAGGATACAGACTGAGTTTCACTAGATGTCCCAAATATTTCCTGGGAGCCAACAGAACACCTGGAACATGATAAGTGCTTTTAAATATGTTAAAGAAAACAAGAGAGAAGAGAGAACACAGAGACATTAAACGTCCTACAAAAGGAGACCCCTGGCTATTATGTCAGGAAATAACTTCTGGCCTTTGTCCGCTGCGTGTTTCAGGATCTCGGTTTTCCACCCGTCCTAGAAGGGAGTTGGGTCAGGTGATCCTTTCCAAATGAAAAATTATGTTTTAAATAACGCCAAGGGCAGAGAAAGAAGTAAACATCCTGGCCATCTGCTCCGCCTTAAACGCCCGCCTAGGTTTTACAGTCAAATACAAATAATTTCCTGAAGGGTGAGTGTCAAACACAGTCGCTGCAAAACCTCCAGACGCTCAGGATGTTCGCAGGCTCCATTGACAAAAGTGACTTCCCACGCTTTGCCCACAGAGGGCATCCCTGCGCATTGATACGCAGACCAGGCGAATGCAGCTGCTGGAAGCCTCCTGCGTCCGCTCTTTTTTCCCTAAGCCATAGTCTCTGTGCCCCCACCCTCTTCCCGTGGAATCTTTGCCTGATCCAGTTCGTTTCCCTCCGGTCTCCACATTTTCCCTTCCAGCCCTCCACTTCTGCGGATCAATGTGTAGTACGGTTCCAACTCCCAGCTCGCACACCGCTGGCTGACACCCCAGTAACAAGTGAGAGCGCTCCACCCCGCAGTCCCTCCACCCTGCCTCTCCTCCCTCGGTCCCCTCGGCTCTTGGAAGAAAAACCAGCAGCATCTCCAGCACTCGCGCGGAATTGTCTCTTCAACTTTACCCAACCGACGACATGGAACCAGCCTCAACCTTTTAATGCACAGCCCAGCCACAGGATTGCCTTCCATCTCCTCTTGGTCCCTCCTGGATGTGGTTTATTGATGACTTGCAAGCCCCTCAAAGAGCTGTCTTCCCTCCTCTGGCTCCCTCCTTTTCCTTGAGTTAGTTTTCCAAGGTTTTACCGGGGCTCGGGATCTCTTGGACCGAATGGAACTTTTTGCTGCCTGCTTTTGCTGCTGATTCTGTCAGTGGACAAGGAAAAAGGCTTCCAAGGCAGCAGAGGCACAGGGGAGGTGGAGAAAGAGGTGGAGGAAGAGGACGAGGAGGAGGAGGAGGAAGCCGAAGGGGCTCGGCGCGTGTGTGTGCATGTGTGCATGCGTGTGTGAGTGCATGTGTGTGAGTGTTGTCGCTGCCCACGACCCCTGGCCCCGAAGGTGTTGGCTGAAATATGGAGAATAGTCTTGGATGTGTTTGGGTACCCAAGCTGGCTTTTGTACTCTTCGGAGCTTCCTTGCTCAGCGCGCATCTTCAAGTAACCGGTAAGTGATTCTTTCCTTTCTTCTCGTCGCACCCCCTTCCGTACCCCACTTCCCTTCTCATCTCATTTGGCGAGTAGTAGAATTGGGGTGGGGGATAGCAAGAGATTTGACGCTTGCGCTGCCCCCTCCTCCTGTTTCCTTACTAATAATAAAAGATAGAAGAGTTTTTTTTCTTCCCTGGGGGCGGATGATGGTGGGGGTGGGTGCTAGGGGCGCCCCTTCGCTGTTTTAAAATCTGATGCTTCACACATTTTTGCTTCTGCAAATACTTGCGTTGGTTTGGAGAGCCGGCGGGCTGGGGCAGGTGGTGGGGATATCGTTGAAAAGAACTGGGTTGGATCCTTAAAGCCTCAGAAACCTACCAAGTGGGGAGGATTGGGGCAACAGAGGCAGGCGAGAAGGACGTGCAGGGGCTTTGAGGAAGTCTGCGCAGAATGTAGATGGTGGGGCTGAGTCGTTGGTGTGTGAATACATCTCATTTTGATTTGGATTTTTGGACTTGGTGATGGAGAATCGGGAAAGGGACAGCTAATATGTTTTGGTACTTCCAAGGAGGGGATCCTGGTACTGAAGGAGGCACAGAGTTGCCAAGGAGGAGGGGAGGCGTGTTTAATTTCGTTTTATTTTTTAACGGTGAATGTAGTTCGCAAGCTGAGTCTCCATATAGCTCCAGGACACCTCCAAACTCCAGATGATTGATATTCCAGAGAACCGGCACCCTGGCCCTGGCACTTGCCAAGCTCAGTTTCTAATTAAAAATGGCAAAACTGTTTGGGGATTGGATCGGACTAGAGCAGGAGAAAGAGGGACCTGAAGGCTGATCAGGGCTGCTGTAATCTCCGAATACGGAGCTGGAGGCTTCGACGGCCAAAAGAATAGAGAAGAGCCAAATGACTCCTGATAAGGTCCACTTGTTTTGCGGGACCTCACCACAAGTGTCGATGGGCACTGGGGTACAGGGAGCGGGTCTGGCAAAGAAGGAGAAGAGAGCGGCTGGCAGAGCATTCAGATCCCTTCGGAAACGACCTTTTCCCAAATCTAAAGGAAAAAGAGGCTCAGGCAGAGACCGGGCGTTGAGTAGGAGCTCCCCAGTTCGTGCCTGGGAAATTAATAGGGAATGGCACAGAAATCGCGGCCAAGCCCCCAAGCTCCCCGGAGCCCGCAGCTCCGGCTTTCTTGTCTCTGCTAAGTGCTGCATGGCCAAGGGTTGCGAACGCGAGCGGAAAATGCGCCTCTCGCGGTCGCGAAGGATTCAGACAGTCAAGCGCCGAGGCAGCCCGAGGCTCCCCAAAGCCTGGCGCGGCCGCACGCAGGCAGGAATCTGCGCTTGCATTCGGACTCAGCTCCTCATCCTCCTTTGGCCCGAGACAGAGAGAGCAGGCAGGAGGGGTGTGTGTGTATGTGTGTGTGTGTGTGTGTGTGTGTGTGTGTGTGCGCGCGCGCGCGCTCGTGTGATGAGCGCGTACCCGCATCCGCGCGCTTAGCCGCTGGTGCTCCCTCCCTCCCTCTAGGCTCTCGGGCACGGTCCCCTCCTCCCCGGGCTCTTCTCTCCCGGAGCTTTGTCCTCAACAATTACTCTCGCGAAAGGTGGGCGTGGGGGAGGGTGGGGGGTACGGGGAGCGCATCTCTGCAGTAATGAATAGATGTCTGTTTTAAATTCCCTCCTCGAGACCCTAAAATGGTAGAGGCTGCTGCGAGGAGGACCCTCCTTCTGCCCAGAAGATTGACTTGGGCTTTCTATGGCAGTTTGGGAGACGGATGCGGACGGGAAAGGGGAAGTTCAGGGGGCATCCCTCACTGGGTAGAAAGTCTGCCTAACAGCAGGACTGCTGGCCTGAAATGTGCTAGCTGAATGCACTGCATGAAGCAAGGTGTACAAAAATGAACAATGATGTCAATTACACGACAGTAGTTTAAAGCTATTTCTCAAGTGACTTTTGTCTGGCATAGGGTGGGGGTAGACTAATAGAGAGAAATTTATGTACGTTTTATTAATGTCTAAGTTAATTAAATATTCTCTTTTCACTTGTTTATGTTTCTTGTCCAGAGAGGCAGGGCCATGTATTACTGCTTTATTTTAAATTCCTCCTCAACAGACAGATCTATTCTTGAAAAAGCAGATGTAAAGAAGGGATACACACACACACACACATACACATGGGTTATGTTGGCGGATAGGCTAATGGATCTAAATCTTTAAACTTATTTACACTTCTAAATCCGTATCTGTTATTTGCAAGTGAGTTGTGATGCAGTTTGCGCAGTTCGCAGGAAAGTGGATGGTGCACTTTTATGATATTGCCAATTCACATCACTCTGGCCTTTGCTCATTAATCTGAGTGTCACTTCTTTCTCTTAGTAATAATTTCCCCTATTTAGGAACATGGCAGGAAACTTACAATAAGAAAGCATAGTTCACTCTATAAAAGGACCAGTAGGAGGTGCCCTTAATAAGGCCAAGTGTCTAGTTCACTGGCGATGAGATTCCCATTCAGCAGGGTGTTTTAAAGACTGTTGATTGGTAACAAAGGATTATGGAGACTACCACAATAGCACTGGGCCCTTTCTCACTTTCTAGGTAAAGTCTGAAGCTGCTGTAGATTTGTATGAAACTGTGATGATTTAACAAAGGACAGCCCTGAACAGTGTCAGTGGAGAGTGAGGACTTGATGTTGGGGGAGGAGGATGGTGACTTTTTAGTTTACTTCTGTAAGATTTCATCTCCTTATATATTTGACATGAGCCACAGGCACAGGAACCATATAAAGTCTCAGGGGATCTCAGGTAAGATAACAATTTTAGATGTTGGATGTTAATGAGTGAAAAATGAGGTATACACATTAATTAATTCTTCATCCATGTTTGGGTTCCATTGCATTGAAAAAAATCTGTGAGTGTTTATTGTAGTCTGGATATGCTGAAATCAGGCCTGGTCGCTCTCCCTAGGCGACTTCTTCTCATTCCCCCAACCAGAGCAGATCAGATGCCCCCATGTGGGTTTGCTTTTGAGTGGCGGGAGTATGGCAGAGCCTGAGGGCTCGGGGTAGGCTGGCCGTCCACTCCTCTTTGAGTGCCGCAGTATACATCACCAGTGACCTGTCAGTGTCCATTTCCCCACACAGCAGCAGCTGCCCTCTGAGTTATAAAGTATGTGAAACGGCCACCATATATGTTATATGTGAATATATTAGGCTTAGCGCCTTTGCTTTAATGCTCTTAAAAGCTATCCTGGCTTGAGATGCTGATAGGCATTTATTTTTCTGGGAAGAGATTTATAACTTCTCAGTGTATATGACTTAAATTTATTCTCTGGCAAGTTAACCTGTCAGCAAACTTCTTTATTGTTTTCATTGAAGAGGAAGAGCTTTAATCCTATCTAAATTCCTGAATGAAGCTCTGCTGAAAGTTTATCCTGGAGTACAGGGTAGTTGCAGGCTGTAGTATGGTTTTCTAAACCAATGGGATGCTTGACAAGATATATGGGGAGGTGATTTTTTGGTGGGGAGGCGGGATATTTTTATTTGTTTTTAGAGAGGGAAGTTGTGATACTGCATCTTCTAAAGGAATTCCAGCAACTCCGTTATCTCAAAAGCATCTTTAATGAGAGGAAATGTTTCTCACTTCCAGTTTCATAAATCTAACGGCCTGGGATTCTTCAAATGCACGATATGCTCCTGGAATGTTTGCTGCTGCACATAGTAGGGTCATCTAGTATGATCACTGCCATTTGGAAATGAACCCTGATTTAAATTTTGACTTCCAGACAAAACACTTAACTTTACCTGGTGCGGCATGTTTAAAAGCAGTGCTGAAGTTTCTGAACAGAATATTTCTTGGTATAGGGGACTGTGCCCTAAGATTACATTTTAAAGTAAGTGTTCTTACTATCTTTGGAGAAATTGCCATCCTAAACTTTGCATATGAAACTTCTTCTTCTTGATTCTACCAGTAAAGACAACTCTATTCAAAAAGAATGCAGTTGTTTTAGAGTATTTCTTTAAAATTAATATTCAATGTCCACATCCACACACAAAGAAGAAGGAGGATTTCTACCCCCTCATACTTTGTCCTTCAAATATATGACTTTGGTGTGAATTATGATAGCTCTAATCACATAAGGGCACTTGCGATTTCACTGGAGAATGAGTTCTTGCCTGATTACAGATCTTCCTACTTTCCATAGGAAGTTTCTGGCCCACACTGCTATCAGAAACTTGCACCAAATTGGGAACACATTGCTCTGTTTTGGTATTTGTTACCCAGCTGTACATTTTTGAAGGATTAATCTACCTGAGATGATAATCTCTTAGATGAACTATATACATAAATTTCAAGAAATCTTAGCTTTGTCTGAGGCCATAGAATAATGTCATAAACCCGCGAAATTACTTCTTTAATTAACTAAAGATAAAAAGTCACTTGGTTCTGGAAAAGTACTGTACTCCTTAAGGAGGAATAGCAAATACTATGCACATTTACAATTCATAAAATGTAAACGTCAAGTCTTTTTCCCCCTCTTTCCATTCCTTCCTTATAATGCTCTGGAGGAAAATTTAAGAGTTTCACGAGTTGTCACAACAGTTATGTCTTAAGGAATCATAGCTTGGATTGACTGACTCATGACTGATAGACACTCAATTAAACATCAACACAATGTCCAGTGAATTTTTCGGCAGCCTGCTGTGGGCTGCTTGCTTCTTTCCAGCTTGTTTCTAAGGAATTGAAACTCTCATTTCTAAGAGGTGTGGCCTCAATACTGCCTCCCTTGATGCAGCCCAAGAAAGCCTTTCTCACTCTGAAACCAAGGCTGTGACCCACAGGCACCATGTTTAACATGCTGTGTTACACTTTGCAAGGTCACGGAGATTTGCCTTAAAAATAAATTTTTAAGTGTTCATGCATGCTGCTTTTGGTGGAGAGTTAAACTGTACTTTAAATACAGCTAAATAGTGTTGTTTTCTTAAGAGGCTCTAACCTGTGGCCTCTCGGCCAATATTATTGAAGTTCTAGTGCTCACAATCTTTAAGAAGACACAGCAGTGAGCTCTACAAGATAATAGGTTATGCCAACCTAGTTATGCTATTTTTTCTCAAAATGGTGTTACCAGGTTGGAATAATAGAACTTTAACATTTTTCAAAGTTACTACTTTTCAGATTAAAATTTCTTAGTGGTATTGTAGTATCATAGTATCAGTAGAATGGCACTGACCCAATGTATTTAAGATATTGCTCTTCAGAACAAGATCTCAAGGAAAGCCAATGTTAAACTTGTCAAAAAGAAAGGATGAGCAATCCAGATTATTTTCCCTGCAGGCCAATAAAAAATGTGCAAGATAGAATTACATGTTGCATATGCCAAATAGGTAATAGCAAAAAATAAAATGTAAATTATTATGCACCTTTATAATTGCAGCACTCAGGTAAATGAAACAAAATTTAGTACCACACTTTCTTTCTCTCATTCTAGAATGTTAATTCCTTATCTTATATTTCTCTGGTTTAACACCATACTAACATGGAGAAATACAGGGTGGCTGACTGATGATCAAAATTATTGTAGTGCTCCAAAGTTATTTGACAAATTTTAGCCTGAGGTTTAACAACTAAACCCATTTAATTCAACTATTAAATAAAAGTGTTTTCTTTGGTAGTTTAGAAATACCTGAGCTTTGTCCCAATGATGTGGTTTAGAAATACATAATAATGCGTAAGATTGAATATGTCTTCTTTTTCAATATCGATGGGAATTTGCCAGTGGTAATACCAATGCATATTGCTGTTTTATTAATAGTTCCAAACAACCATATTATTTGTAGCTTTCATTTCTTGGGGGGAAAAGTTCAAGTAGGAAACACACAAATCATTCCATATTTATTGATCATATTTTTAAGGCGATTCTTATGGCATGACTTGTGTAGGAATGTTTCTCTTTTCTAGTAAACTCCATGAGCCCAGTGCCTATAATCTACTTCTACTTCATGATATACTTTAGCTTAATTTCAATGATCCAAATTTTTTTACTTTTAGCTTGCTCATTCATTTCACCATTGCCCTCCAGGGAGGAAGCCCCTTTAAGACCATTTGTGATTATGATGAAACTTAACAGGAGTATTTATTGCAATTTGGAGATTTCTTCCTGGTTCATCCTTTAAATATTGGTTCTTGCCTGAAGGTTACTCCTAAGAGTATCTAGGACAAACATGTTCCACTGAATTAACTGAATCTTTAGGATGTGATCTGATGAAAATACCAACTGGTTAGTGAGTTGTGTCCTGATAAGAGGGCTTGTCAAAACAACATTATTCTGGACCATCTACAATGTTCTTACATCTGCATTTACATTTTTATGAGAGAAAAAAGGAGTTAAGCAGTTAATATAAATGTTTTTAACTCAAATCACAACATTTTAAGATTTTACTTGTTTTTCTATGGTCTTTTAGAAATATTTCTCCACTCACTTAGCTGCCTCTTTAAAAGTATGTAGAACATAATTTAACCTGTTCTTAATAGATACATCACTATGACTTCATTATAGTATTATGTGATTTTATAGGGATAATTTTTGAAGGCATTGCATCATACAGAACTGTTTATTTTTCCCATCAATTGACCATGGACTATTACTCTTGTTGAGTTTCATCTCTGGGTATAAAATATATTTTGTCTACATCTTGTGTTCAGCTGAAACTCCTCCCTGTATAAAACTTCCTCAAAGCAATTCTCTCTTTTAGTTTTGATGCTAAGACATAGGGAACCAAATTTTGTTGGGGTTGTGTTTAAAGTAGGAGAGGCGATTAGAAAACAGCAATTGAATCCTTCATTAGAGGAATATCTAATTAGTTTTAACTAATGATTCTGTAGCATCTGATATTAATTTGGATGTCATTTGTACTTTGTACAACATATTTTTCCTTATTAAATGAGAATGTGGACTAGATCAATTCTAGTTACATTATTAGTTTCAACATTATATAATGTATTTAAATTATGAACTGTACTATATATATAGTGTTTGGTATAATAAATAATACAATTCATGAAAATGATAGCAATAATAATAATGTAATAATAACAAATACCCAGGTACCCACTAGAAGTTTCCTGATTTTTGTATTAATCCCTTGCCTTTTGTACAGTTTTTCCACATATGTATAAATCTTTAAAATGTTACTTTACTTTGGCTGTTCTTAACAGTAATAAAATAAATATCATGTATGTATTCTCTGACTTACATTTTTGCTGAAAGTTAAGTATTTGAGTTTCATCTATGTGGATTCATATTGCTGTATTTCAGTCACTTTCTCTGGTGTATAATACTTCATGATATTAATTAACCATAGCTTATCTAATCTACTCTTGATGGATTTTGAAATTCAGTTTTTTGCTATTGCTAGTAAAGTTGGCATGAACATTCTGGTGCAGGTCCACCAGCACAAATTTGTCACCATGTTTAGGGTGCATACCTAGGAGTGGAATTGCTGAGTCATAGAAGGATATCTTGACTTCCAGGAGGCAAACACATGCTGCAGTTATTGAAATCCCCACCAGGGGCAGATGAAAGCCTCTTTGCTTCATGCCTCTGCCAACACTTGGTATTTTCTGTGCTTAATTTGCCCTCATCTGGTAACTTCTCAATGTGGATTTAATTTGCATTCCCCTGATTGCTTATAAGTCTGAACATTTTTTCCATTAATTTGTTAGCTATCTGTGATTTCAGCAAGACAGTTCTATGATTCTGTTTCTTCAACTGAGCAACCATTTGCTTTTAGACGTTAATATTATTGGTAGTTATTCTGTTTCTTCCACTAAGCAACCCTTTGCTTTTAGGCACAGATGTTATCAGTAGTCTAATATTCAGGAAGTTGTCACCTAATACTATACCATGTTGACTCTGGCCCAGGCTTTATTTAAGCACCTTCCCAAAATGTACACTGATTTTGAGTTGAAAAGAGATTCTTAGACACTGTAACATTATCGATTGCCCAGAGCAAGTCCTGCCATGTTAGTATCCTGCCTTATCCTGTTTATTGTGTCTTTATCTTTATAGAGAATCATTTACAGGGAAGCAGGATGCTGGGATACCAGGCTTCATTTGAGGCTCATTATGAATCCCCTGAATGTAATGGAACTAAAGGATAACTGAATCACAGAGTAGCAATGGTAGATACTAAATCTGAGTTAAAAATCTTAATATGATCGTTTGAATTTGGGTATATTTCCAACATGGTAAAATACATAGGCCCAATATCGTTGTTACATGTATGGCATATATGACTGTGGGTTTCAAACAAACACATGTGCTTTGTGCACCAGCCCCCACCCCAATTTTAGTTTGGGTTTATAATTGTTTCGCCTGCTCCCATGGGACAGGCTAATGAAGACCCCTGAATGAAATAAAGCCTCAGATGTACTTGCAGAGGCCTCTGTAGTGTATTGCCTTCTGTGCAGACTCATTAGAGATGTGAGCCAAGGCTGAGACATCTAAGCAAACCCTCTGCACCCAGAGTCCTCAATCTATTGTTCCTGCATCTTTTTTCAGCCTCATGGGATCCCAGAAGAATATAAATTAGAGAGAAAAATCTGCAAAGCTTTTCCTTTCATGTTTAATGTCTGGGCAGAGCTGTTGCCTGCAGGACAATTTCTGGTTATTTTCTCTTTCTGGTTTGAGGCATCTCCAGGGATGGTTTGGTGACTGTTTCCCTTGGGGAAGTTTTCAGCAGCATATCAGTTTTGCTGTTAAAAATTTATTTTACAATTCACTTGAGATAGTCCTGTTCTAAATGTTCTTCCCATCACTCTTGTCATCTGGCTTTTGATTCCTGCGTACCCCTTTCAGTGACACTGCCTCTTTTGGGCTGAAATGTGTTAAATAATTTGAGCTATAAATCACTCTTGCCTCCCCATTTGGTCTTTACTTAACCAGACTATAAATATTTAGTTCATTTTATTTTTCCTCATACCTCTCCAGAAGCTTAATCATGTTTAGTCTTCTTACTTTAACTCCCTCTAGTTTGTTTATATCTTTCTTGTAATCAAGGGGCCTAACTCTAATGTGCTCTTCTAAGTAAGCTCTCCCAAGTCATACATTATAAAATATAAATTCAACATCATCTTTAGCTTATTGTACAGCCATAGACAAACACATGGTCTCTCAAAACTTGTGTTATCAGTTTTCAGATAGGACTATCAATGCCTGATAAAAGCATTGAGATATTAAAAGGACCAAATAAGATCACGTATTCATTGAAGATAATATAGTAGTTACTGAGCCTTTACCAAGGGTTACAAAGAGATGAATAAAAGGTTTAGATGTGTTTCTGCCCTGCAGGGGCTTTTCCTTCAGTTAAGGTGGCAGGCACACACAGAGGTAGGTAGGATACAAGGCAGAACAAAGTACTCACTAAAAAGGGACACAAACAGTTCTGCTCTTCATGTGGTTCTTGTCATTGGTTCTGTTTATGTGATGGATTATGTTTATTGATTTGTATATGTTGAACCAGCCTTTCAGGGACATGGATAAAGCTGGAAACCATCATTCTCAGCAAACTAACACAGGAACAGAAAACCAAACATCGCATGTTCTCACTCATAAGTGGGAGTTGAACAGTGAGAATGCAGGGACACAGGGAGGGGAACATCATCACACACCGGGGCCTATTGGGGGGTGGGGGATAGGGGAGGGACAGCATTAGAAGAAATAAATGACAGGTTGATGGGTGCAGCAAAGCACTATGGCACGTATATACCTATGTAACAAATCTGCACTTTCTGCACATGTATTCCAGAACTTAAATACAATTTTTAAAAACTCATAATATATTAATATAAATTAGCCAGATTGACTGACAGAGTCAATTCATTCATCCTTGTATCCTTAAATTGATTGGACCAAAAAAAAGGCAAGGGAGCTTAAAGAGTTGTCAATCATGTTAAACCAAAGTATTGGTATGGTAAGAATGAGGATATTACGGTTTTGCCTACAGATCTGGTAGCCTGTTGCTATGAAAACATCCCCAGACTCTCATGACCCTTTCTTCCCATTTTTCTTGAATGTTCCAGGTGTTGTGTTAAGGTGATAATGGAGCTTAGAGCCCAGTGAGATAAACATGCTAATCAAATACATATATTAACAAACCCACAATTCCAAATGAGATAAGACTTTAAGAAAGAAAATACTGTAGGGGAGGGCCTCAGACAGTAGATCAAAGACAGCTTCCATGAGAAAGTGTGACTGAGTTCACACCTGAAGAATGAGTTAAGAAGGGGATGTTTGAGAGGGGCAAAGGAGAGAATATCAAATTTTAAAAAGTGAGCTCAAAGGCCCCACGGTGGGAGGAAAGATCGTGAATTCCAAGATAGGTGTACCCAGGGTCACGAGAGCTAAACATAAAAGTGGCTTAGCTAAGACTGGAGAAAACTTTGGGATTATCTCTCTCCAGTAGTAGCTACTTGTATTTTGGTAGATAATGGCTGAATAAATTCAAATGGGTTCTTATCAAGGATCTCTCCTAATCTCAGTACAATGATTCAAAAATTTCAGCAAACTACATAGGCCACCTTTTCCTTGATTTTTCTATTAGATGTGAATTTATGAACCTATCTGTCCTATATGTTTAGAGATACCTTATGAGGTGTTACGGACATATGTATGCAACTGAGAGAGGGAGTTTGAAAAGTGTAGAGAGCTAGAAAAGTCGAAGTAATTATCATTTAACTTGGTAATAAGTAATTTCTCCTTTGAAAGCTATCACTGAACAGAGGGAAACAAAACTTCACCTTTTCTATAAAAATAGAATTGCCATGGACATTTCTTGTTCCTGTGGCCTCCTTCAAAATGTGTGCCTGAATGTGTTTAGTAAAGAAAAAAGAAAAACTGAACCTAATATATTTTGGAAATTTTACAGATTACTTTCTCAATATGATCCTTTTCTATGCATTTTGTCCCCATTATTATTTCTTAAAAATGCGAATGAGTGTTCTCTTTGCTTTCAGTTACAGCTTGTTTAGAAGTCATTGAGCTTGCAACCTTTCTATGTCACCAGGCCTCGAACTACTGTACCACTTGAATCAACCTACCATCTGCCACTGGATGACACAGTCCTGTGGTCTTTGGTCTTGATAAGAGGAGGCATAGCCTAGGGAAAAAGCATCCCAGCTATTGGGTTTGATTGAGATCCTTAAACTCACTGGACCTCAACTTTCCCACCTATAAAATGGACACAAAATCAACCTCTGCTTCCCAACTCTAAATTGGAGATAAAAGTTACTCCAGTAATTAGCTATATAAAATATCTATTCCGATGCCTGACTTATAATAAGTATTTCATAAATGCTAGCTATTGTTAGTATTATGTTACTATGGGCTACATTTATTCTGAGATAATCCTTACAAATAGAAAATTTCACAGGCACAGGCCAGTCATTCTAGAACCCGCCTTAATTTTATTGTTGTGATTTTAAAGACTTAAAAATAAATTAAGATAGACTCCAATGGCAATTTTGAAATCAATCACGTCATGGTTTAGTGGGTCCTGGTCCCATGACTTTGCTTGATTTAGAGGCTCATAGGTCCAGCTAAGTTAGATCTGATACAGTGCAATACTGATCAAACTTGGCAGCCTATAACACACTTCCTGTGGATTCTCCATCCAAACCATCCTCCCCTATTAACTCTTCCCTGGTTGACCGTCCATTTGCTACAGACCCATCATCTACTCAGTAGGTGCACCTAGAAGCTAATACTTGCTTGGTTAACGTGTAGTACTAGATATAATTGATCCTGAGGGTCTTCTCTGGGGAGGAGTGGCTCTCATCTTAATTCTGTGTCAATGCCCAGCCCTTCTTCATACCAATTAATTTAGAGTCTTGGAGATGGGGCCCAGGCACAAGTATTCTAAAATCTCCGATGGTGATTTCAGCATGCAGTCATGTTTGAGAATCAGTGTCCGAGGGTCTTTCTACTCAAAGTGTGCAGTCCAGGAATCAAGGCATTTGTATCACCTGGGAGCCTATAAGAAATGCAGAAACCTCAGGCCACACCCAGACATGCTCAATTAGAATCCCAAATGACTGAGGAACACTGCCTTACATGATTGAAAGTGTCAGATAGGGAGGTGATCCTTGCCTCTATTCTTCACAATTGTAAGTAATCATCTAGTCACTGGGAAACTGCCCCTACCACACTAGTTTAGTCTTAGCTTGAAACATCTGTGGCATGCTTTGGCTTCAGGAGTTGGTCTTATAATGGCAAACTATGCCAACATCAAAGAGTCTTCTGGTTTGTGGTTTAGTGGCTAATATATTTCATGGAGACCATGACACATTTCATTTTCCTTGAGATTACAAGCCCTTGAAAATGCTCTTTGTGTGTTCCATCTGCCTTTTCCCTTCTTTTCTCATCAATACTCAAGAAGGCACATTTTACAATGGTCTGCTGGTTTTCATTCTATATTTTCCCCTCCTTCAACTCTCTTTCCTTCTTAAAAATGCTCAGACCCAGGGAAAAAGAAAGACACTTGAAAGGGATATTGAGGCCCTGGGCCCTCCTTCTCCCTCTCTCCTCTGTGTCTCAAGTCTGATGCTGAGAGCACACACACGCTCAAAGTGAGACCCTGATGGGGGTGACCCCATACTGAACCTTGCCTTTTGATTGGAAATGGTCTTCAGGGCATGAAACAGACCAAGTGCTCATTTGCCTGAGCCTCTGCGGCAGAGGAGAAGGGGTGTAACAGGGGTTTTTGAAGAAGAGCAAAGCTTTACAGGCAGAAAGCTCAGTTGAGGGTTTTGAAGCTTTTGCTCTGCACTGCCTGCTAACTGGCGTGCTCCAAATCAGTCTACAAGGAGAGAACGTGGGGGCTCAGCTGCACAGATTGGATCAATTTGAATGAAAATCACTAGTGTTCCTCCTGGGGAGAGAAGTTTCTGCTTAGCTCGTGAACTGTAGGCCCTTCTCTGGTCCTGGTAGTAAATGAGTAGGGCTTTTGTGAAAGGTTATGTAAGGCTGCTGTTTTCTCTCCCTGCCTAGAGTAAAATTCTATTTATAGGGGGGTGAACTGCCTCTCAGCGAAACATGCATTTTATACACTATAGCTTAGGAAAGATAATTTAATAAATTTTTAAGACAAAATTAATGGAAGAGAGAGAACAAAATCCAAGGCAGAGAGAGTGGGACATACAGCAAGAAATAGGAGAAAGAGAAAGCGTCATTGCTCTGGACTTAGTTACTGAAGTAGCGATTGAGTGAGGGATCATTCTCATGTGCCTGGGACTGAGGAGTTTTACAGGAAGAAGGACTTTCAGTGCTAACAATAGGACAGTCTCAGGTAAACTGGAATGGTTCGTCACCCCTAATTTGGTACCTATCATGGGGAGGGGAGTAGAAAGAACCCTGAAAGATTTTCAGCAGGGAAATGGCATTTTAGATAACACACTGTTAGCCGTATGAAGAAACAATTAGAGAATGGTAGCAAGACCTATTATGAGGGAATGTTCTAATAGTCCAGGAAAGACGAGTATCTGATTGGAGGTTTAGAAGCAACTTGTATATTAGCCATGATATCTAGGTCATGGAGACCTTACTCTCTAATCTTTTGGCAAAGTCAAACTTGACATCCAAAACCAAAGGTTTTTTTAACCAACTCATTGGCCAAAGCACTGTCAGAGGACTCATTTTTGAATCAGTTTATCTTTTGGACATAATAGGATAATGTATTTATTGGAGAAGTCATGTCTACTACTTCTGTGTTCCACTGTGTCTAGTACAGTGCTGAATACATATTAATTATTCAATACTTATTACCAAATTGATTTTTATATAATGATTATTCTCAAATTTGCATGAAATCTGAAGTTTCTTTCTGCATGAGCTTCACAAAGTTCAGTTCAGCATATTATAAATTTCAGGGTTACTCAGTTTTTACTTACCAAGAGGTTTATTCTGTGTTCTTTTTCTCTCTCCCCTTCTTTTGCCTGATTTTTCCTTTACATGCCATTATTAATAATTTTATTGGCAGCATTTCAGAGTGCTTGTGAGAAATTCAAAATTGAGGAAATTCTGGAAATAGCAAAATGTAAATGTATAAAGTCTATAGAATTTGCTATCTCTTTAAGCCCTGTTACAAATGCATATAGGGCATTTGTCAACTCGCATATATGAAAATGGAACAAGATAAAGTAGGTGAATAATTATTTCCTACATAATAATCCCAGGGATAGACTATGTTTGCCTTCAGAGAACCATTCCTGAAGACTTGGGTGAGTCAAAGCATTAAAGTGTTATTTTTGTAGAAGTCAGTAGAAGTCAAGACAAGATGATGGAGATTTTAAAAAAGCACATAGAATGAAAAGGACAAAATTTCTTGGGTTTCAAAGCACTGATCAGGCAGAAAAGGACCTCAGCAGGTGTTTGAGAAGACCCTTTTCTACTGATGAGGACTCGGGGGCCCAGAGAAGCTAGGTGAGTCTCTAAATCACAAATCTAAGAACAAGTTCCATGAAACATTATTATGCACACGTGGGTGCAAATCTTAGCCCTACCAATGTTTTAGCTGTATGACTCTCACTAAGATTCAGGGTCCTCATTTGTAAAATTTGGAAAGCTATTGCTGAATGGATGACATTTTTGAAAAACATTACACTCAAGGATTGTCAGTCTTTGGCACATATCAAGCACTAAACTGTTTCTATTTTTATTTGTTCATTCAACAGATGTTTTTAAAGGTAATGTTTGATATATCATATTTGTTAGCTCCTATGGTGTATTTAAACAGCGTATAAACGCACTGCCTCTGTTGTTGTTAGTTAACAAAATGGTTGGAGGAATAAGACCTAGGCAGTTTAAATGTGTAAGAAAAAAAAAAAAAAAGATGAGCAGAATCACAAGACAATATATTATTGTATTATTAAGAACCAAATGAGTGAGAGGTGCAGTTAGAGGAGGGAAATAAAACATGATCAGAAAGCCTTCCAGAATGCAGAGGGATTGAGTCTGATAGGTAGAGTAATTGGAAGACCTTACCCACATGGGACCTGACCCTATGTGGACACTGTTCTTTACATGTTCAGGCTTTGGAAGACAAAGAAGAAAAAGAAATGATGGTGATACTTCACTGCAGAGGGCTGTTCAGCCCAGGCAGCAGATCTCTTCACCAGCAATGACTTCCCTGGTCACTAGCATTTTCTCAAGCAGATTTATGATAAGGCTAGGAGAAAAAGGAAGAGAGAGGTGACAAGGTCATCTGAGAAGTAACTTTGGTGGCATACATAATGTAATTTTAAAATAAAGAGGCTTTACCTGTAGGGCTTTTCCTAATGTTTTAAGGAGGTCTCAGAAGCTCAGGGAAGGACAGATGCCATCACACACTGCATTTTGAACTTGGAAATCTAGTAGCTGAGAAAGCATATTTAGGCTCCTGCACTACTGAAATAAGTCTGTGCTGGAAATTAATGTTTTCATCTTTTTTTCTTTCAGCCCAGCTTCAAAATGTATAGAAAACTTTGGTTCAGGATTCCAAAACCCTTTATTACTAATGCATAAACGGTATTAGCTAGTTCATCAAAGATCTTCTGTACATTTTGCGACCAAAAGGCAGGTAGCCCAGCTCAAAATTTTCAACTTAAATAGCTCTTCTTTTGTTCTTTCTTCCAAAGTACACAGTCATATGAGGTTATGATAATTAATAATTGATAAATTATTATGATGATATTGTTCCATGCTTATCTGAGACTTTCTGTCTTCCAATGGCTTTTGAATCTTTTATCTGTATTCATCTCTCAATACCTCTATTAAGGGGACAAAATGGCTAATTTATCTCCTATGTGTTTTTTGTGAGGTTATGAGACTTGTGGCCAGTTATTTGTTTAAGATCACACAGAAGTTACCTGTTCTGAATGGAAAACCTAAATCTTTTTTTTTTTTTTTTTTTTTTTGAGTCAGAGTCTCACTCTGTCACTGAGGCTGGAGTGCAGTGATGTGATTTTAGCTTACTGCAACCTCTGCCTCCTGGATTCAAGCAATTCTCCTGTCTCAGCCTCCTGAGTAGCTGGGATTACAGGTGCCTCCCACCACATCTGGCTAATTTTTTGTATTTTTAGTAGAAACAGGGTTTCAGCATGTTGGCCAGGCTGGTCTTGAACTCCTGATGTCAGGTGAAATGTCCACCTCGGCCTCCCAAAGTGCTGGGATTATACGTGTGAGCCACTGCTTCCGAATCTGGCTTAACCCTTGTACTCACCAGTACATATTGGACACTTTTCAAAAGCAGGACATTCTACTCTTTTGTCCCCCAAAATGCATGTACTAAAAAAATGCCACTTAGCACTCAGATCTTGATTTCTAATACCGTTCTCCAATAAAAGAAACCAGAACTCCTCAGGGAAATAGCTGCATCTGCGACTTATGCAGAAAATATACAAGATAAAGCTGGAGCATCTTGGAATGCCAGAAAGGAAGAAATTCTTTAAAAAAATGAAAAACCCACAAGGATAGAGAATGTCAAAGGGACACAGAACCTAACTGAAAGAGATCTCAATGGTCAAAGCTGCAACAATTTGAGCAAGAAAATCAATCAACTAGTTTCCTATTATAACCCAAAATATAAAATAAATATCCATGAGTACATACTGATATAAATAAATAATTGAATAAATAAAAGGAAGAGACTTAGATAAATCCCCTATGCAAAAGAATTCCGAATATATATACTCCACTCTCAAAGAGTGGATAGAGTACAACCCATATCCTTTTAAGTGTCAGCTGTGCTTAGTGACTTCCTTCCGAAGAGTACAGTATACAAGGGGGAGAGGAGGAAGTTAACTACAGTAGAAAAAATTAGCTGAGGTAGGCGGATCACGAGGTCAGGAGATCGAGACCATCTTGGCTAACACAGTGAAACCCCGTCTCTACTAAAAATACAAAAAAAATTTAGCTGGGCATGGTGGTGGGCACCTGTAGTCCCAGCTACTCGGGAGGCTGAGGCAGGAGAATGGCATGAACCCAGGAGGTGGAGCTTGCAGTGAGCCGAGATAGCACCACTGCACTCCAGCCTGGGCGATAGAGTGAGACTCCCTCTCAAAAAAAAAAAAAGAAAAAACTGACAAACACTACCTCGACCAGGTGATCAAGATCATCAGCAGCAGTGATAAGTCATGTTGATAGCATATACCCCCTGATACAATGTGATGAGGATGGCATTTTACCTCCGCGATCTTCCTTTTCCAGATCCATAACCCCAGTCTTACAATGAGAAAAAGAGTAGACAAATCCCGTTTGAGATTCTGCAAACACCTGACCGTATTCCTCAAAATGATCTAAGTCTTCAAAAATAAAGAAAGTGTGTGAAACTGTCAGAAGGAAGAGGATACTAAGGAGGCTTAGGACAAACTGTGATGTGTTTACCTCGGTGGGATCCAGGAGCAGAAAAAGGACTTCAGGAAAAAATGAAATACATTCTAAAGTATGGACATTAGTTAATAATAATGTATCAATATTGATTCACTGATGTTTATAAATGTGCCATGTTAGTGTAAATTGTTAATAATGGGGAAACTTGGTGCGGGGTAAATCAGAACTTTGTATACTCTTCACCATGTATCTGTCAATCTAAAACAGCTCTAAAAAAAAAATTTAACTGTAAAAAATATTCTCATGTTTGATAAGAGTGGGACACCAAGCAGAGCACTGATTCCACTAAACTTGTGTTTTCCTCTTTAAGGATCAGAATGGCACTCTTGTATGGTTATTCTGAGAATTACAGACGATGTTTCAGTAACCCTTAGTATCCCTGCATGTTTCTCAAAGTGTGATCACATCAACACCACTTGTGGGTGTTTTAAACTGCAAATATGCTGGCTTTGCCTCATACCTCCAGAATCAGAGTCCCTGGATGGACAATGAGGGGATAGGAAACAGCACTTTTAAAAAGCTCTCTAGGTGATTCTTATATACACTTCACTTGAAAACCACTTGGCTGTGCATTGTCCCTAAAAATTAGTAATGGTGGCTCTCCACTTACTGAGATGGTCTTTGAGCTCAGGGGATGATCTGGACTCAGGTGAACTTGGGTTTAGATCCCAGGCCTACAACTTTCTAATTGAGAGAACAAGGACAAGATATTCTGCCTCTTTTGTGCCTTTGTTTCTTCATCTGTAAAGTACAAAAACAACACTTAATTCAGAGAGTACTTATAAAATCATTTCAGGAAAGCATGTAAATTATTTACCATAGTACCATATTTACCATATCACCAATGCTCAACAGGCAGTGAGCAGTAGCATGACTCTACTGGTGTTCTATTAGCCTGGCTATACAAATCAACATGAACATAACCAAAATTACTCCTCATTGTTACTGATACTCTCCACCCTCTAAAACTGATCTTTGGCATCCTACAATGCTTTCCTTACATGTTTCTAGGAGTCCTAAGAGCTATGTCATAAACCAGTTATCATCTGCTAGGCACCTTCACATGTCTGGAAGTCTAGTATGTTTGCTGGCTTTCATGTCTCCAGGCAGCCACTGTCTCTTGCCAGCCATCCTGCTCCTCTGGTAGATTGCTGCTGCAGCATCAATGCTCTAGAACATTTCCAGTGCTCAAGCATCATTACTAAGTCTACTGACAAGAGTGTCCCAACGCTGATTCTCTTCCTGTTAAACTCTATCATACTGCTTGTGTCTTCTGTTTTATAAAATCCTCCATGACAACAATTCATTTAATTAGGGTCTGTAACTTTTCTCTCCATAAGACTTAGATTCAGTAGGAGAAGGGCTGATCTGGGGACAGTTGTTGCATTTCCTATTCCCTGTCTTTAGCCTTTCTGTCTCCAAGCCACCAATGGAACTTCTTCCTTAAGTAGTATTTAAATCTCCCCTACATAAATGAGTTACTGCAGAGAGATGTCTATGTTTTTAGAACATACACCCGAGTCTGTTTCATTGGGATTGAGGTACACATGTGGTACAAAAATGTAGAATAATAATAATGGCTAATATTTGTGAAATTGTATGGTTTGAAGTGACATGGTAGATATTACTTATGAAATATTTATTACCCACCCATTTTTGTATTTAATACAGAAGAATATCCCATTTTAAGTAGCAATGTGCCAGCTCAAAGACTTGATTTATCAGACTCCCTTGCAGCTAGGGACAGTCAGGTGACAAGTTCTGGTGATTGGCATGGTAATCAGGACACTCCTGGGGATTTCAGAGTAAGCTTACTCTACTGTCCTAATCACCATCCCCTTCCTCCTTGTTGTTTCCTTTTTTCTCTGGAAGGTAAGAATGACGCCTGAAATTGAAGTAGTCATCCTGTGTTACATCATCTATTATGAACAATGAGAAGGAAATGAGGAGAAGCTTGAGTCCATGGTGACTTCCTTGGGGTGGCTATACTACCTTGGGGTTGTTTCTTTCTAGACTTCTTGTTATGCTACAAAGTAAACCTCTGTTTGATTTTAAAACACTGTAGTGGGGCTTCAGTCACAGGCAATACTCAGTTCAAACTGCTGTATGTTCCCATATTATTTTTTCCTCACAGTTAAACAGTGAGAGAGGAACTAATATTGTGTCCTTTTACAGATAGGAAAGTGAGACACCAAAAAGTTGGCCAATTTTTCCATGCCTCCATGCTAGTAAATTGCAAACTTATGATTTAAATCCTACTCCATAGCACATGTCCTTAATTAAGTCTATTCTATAATTCCTAGACAAATAGATGTTGTAGCTATTACACTATTGTTACTTTTATTGTTGTGGGTAATTATTACACTATTGCTTTTTATTTTTTTGCAAGTCACATTAACTCTTGCAATGTTGTTTTATTTTTGTTATTGCTATTCTCCTCTCTAAATGAGGGATCTTTTTCTGTGAACCATTTATTAGACACTTCTAGATTATTGAGTATATAAATAAAAATTCAATTTTCTGTTAATCATTTTCAAATGTCAGTTTTCACTAACAAGTTATAAGACAGCTTCATGCACTTTAATTTCCTCTGAAGAAGAAATCCACTGCCACCTTATAAAAGACTAACATTCCAAATACAGCTTTAGAATGCTAATGCCTTACCTTAACAAGCCAACTGAACTCTGTGATTCACATATGTGCTGCAATTTCTCTCCCATTGTAGTGTAAGGGAATTTCGCATAGTTTTGATGTATTGTGTAAATTAGGCCAACAAAGTGCTGTGCTATGTCTTCATTAAAATAGGAGATGGTAATAAAGCAACCATGTAGCATGGTCTTGCAGGCTTTGAGTTATGAACATTCAATAGTGTCTCCTTACTTGTGCTTAAGTTGGCATTTGTAAGCAGCATATAATCAATTAATCAATAACCCAATTTTCTCTTAAAGAGATGGTGCATCATTTAAAAATATCAGAAACTACTGTGTGATTTTATGAAAAGAGCCATTTCAGCAAAGAAACTTGTTTTAAAAACAGTGAAAGTCTTTTTTGGGGAGGACAATTTTGCTTAACTAAGCCAAAAGTGAAATTGGATACAAATGTTTAGTTCCTGAATCGTTTTATTGTTTGGCAACTATTGGAAAGGAAAGGACCAGTTTGGGATTGCTAGTAAGAATGCATTGTTTTTACTCATGATTGGAGGTGTGTAAGTGGACCCATCTATGAATGCACAGTAAAAGTCAACTAATCCTCAAACTTCTGGTTTTAAACTCATCTATTCTATCCTATTACTTACCAGTTTTAGAGTATACTAAGTTGCCTAATTTGTCTCACATGAGGTCACAGCAGCACCAAGTGATGCTTTCGGGGTGATGAAGCTGACAGTCACGTTGAGACAAAAACCCGGCCTTCTCAAACTTTAATATATATTTCTATCCGTATCTTTATTGTAATATCTACCTAAAAAGACATATATGCTTATTATAAATATTCAAATATTACATAAATGTGTGAGTTTGAAAAGGAAATTGTTCCATAATCACATCACTTCATAGTAAACCACAATTTATTTGTTTTGTTCAGTCTTTTTTGTCTCTTTCTCTACCTGCCACACAATTACTGTGAAATTTGTGGAAAGTTAATGTTAATTTTTTTGTTGCATTAAGATACTGAGTTGTGTTTTCTTTCTACCAAATAAGTAAAAAGGAATATCGTGGGAAAAAAACCTCAAATATTTGCTTTGTTATTTATACAACAAGACATAATTAAGATGAAAATGGTCTCTATAAAACAGATCACCTTTCACGAGAGGCACGTGCTAGGCACGCCTGTCTTCTAAAAACATTAGTTCCAATATCTCCAAAATGTTCAACTGCTCTCTTGAACCTTGCCTCTAAAGTGCAACCTGTGGGCCAGCCAACCTCCATATCACATGACAGCATATTAGAAATGCAGAAACTCAGGCTTCATCCTAAATTTACTGAATTCAAATCTACATTTTAACAAGATCCCCAGGTGATGGGTATGCAAGTCAAAGTTTGAGACATATCATTCTAGTAATAGCATGTTTCCTATTCAAATTGCTACCATATTCTAAGAGCTGTGAGTTACTCATGAATTAGCAATGATGTGCAGGGAAGGAACCAGTATCACCACAGCTCATTCATGTGGCTTCTAAATTTCCTCCAAAGGTGTGAGTGTTGTGCTCATTAAACAGTGTCAAGACCAGAATAACTGTCCAAGGGCTGGATTACATCTATTCTCTATGTTTAGGTCATGGCACACATTCTCATCCATACCTCTGAAGTCCCAAGACACTAAAGACTACACTGATTGGAATAATTATGTGTTCTATTCGAGTAACTGGTTGTTAATTATGCATGACTTGATGTTATTTTGCTAATTCATATACACCAAATGAACCATGAGTTGCTTGAAGGAAAAGACCAGTCCCTGAGCTCCTTTCTTCAAGGATGGCAGTCCTGTTTCCAGACATCTGGCCGTTCCCATGAATGAGTGAATGATGGTTATTAGGTATGTTAGCTCCATTTATCCAACCATTTGTGCTTTCCACAGATCCAAATTTGATGGTTATATCCCCCACCTGGAGCTGGGAAGTCATAGGACTTACTTGATAAACAGTCAACTTCTTTCTTGAATTTATGCCAAGACCTCATATATCTATCTCTTTGTGCCCTATGACCACCAGCATTGGTTGGTGGCCCAGTTAGAAACAAAAAGATCAGGGATAAGTGTAGGACCTATCCAATTTGCATCAAGTAATCTTTCATCAGTTCTTAAGGGGAAGATAAGGGAGTGTTATAAAATTTGAATGCTATAATAGATTTTATCTTGTAGCCTATAGGTTTATTTTTTTTCCCTTAGCTTCTAAAATCTATGATTGAGTTTCTGTTTTGGGTTATTAGCTCCTCAAACCAAGAATATCAGAGGAACCTTAAAAAATAGAACTTTGGAATATTAAATATTGAAGAAGAAAAGCTGAATCATCTCCCTATAGGCAGGTTGAGAGTGGGGGCAGAATCAAACAAAACTCTTTGTTCTTTTAGCCACCTCCCCCCACCCCCCCTCCTCCTGCCATAAACCTAAAGAGCATTTACTTACTCGGGCTATAAACATCTTTCTTCCTTCCTTCCTTCCTCCCTCCCTCCCTCCCTCCCTCTCTCTCTCTGTCTCTCTCTCTCTCTCCCTCTCTTTCTTTCTTTCTTTCTTTCTTTCTTTCTTCTTCGTTTTCTTTCCTTCTTTCTTCTTTCGTCTTCTTCTTTCTTTCTTTCATTCTTCCTCTGTCTTTCTTCCTTCGTGTCCTCCTTCCTTCCTCCTTCTTGAACTTCCTCCCTCCGCCCTCTCCCCTCCTCTTCCTTCCTCTTCCCTTCCCTTCCCTTCCCTTCCATTCCCTTCCTTCCCTTCCCCCTTCCCTTCCCTTCCCTTCCCTTCCCAATACAGACCTGAGCCACTGCATTCAGCCTATAAACACCCTTCTAGGGATATACTTTGTTGGTTTACCATCACATAAGAGACTCAGCTCTTCAAGAAGTCTGTATTCAGACCAGGTTCAGCTCATACTAATTAATGAAATTATGTATTTGATTGGTTCTGTTTCTATTTCTAGGGCTCTTATATTTTGATATGAGAACATGGAAGTGCCAATCAGGTTCACTAGGTCACCCTTCAGAATCCCTCATTTCTCCTTTCTCTCCTATCATGTAGCTGATGAAGAATATAGCACACTTCCTTCCCCTAAGAGATTCACATTAGTTGTGTCTTGGACACGAACCTCTCTTGCTCTTTGCTTCTGGCCACGTCTTCTTTGACTCAGAAGGCATTATCACTGGGGATATATGTCAGGCAAAGATGCAGTTCTCAAAAAGTTTGAGAGCAAGGGATGCTATAGCCCATAAGGAAGGGCACAAGGCTCAAAAGGAGAACTAGGCTCTACTGGTCAATTAAAAAAATATATATTTAAGCCATTTTCAGTGTTCAGCCAACAGGAAGCATTATGGATGTTCAAATTGCTGAAATATTAACATACTTACTCACTGGTTGGTAAATATTTGCTATCCAGGGTCTCCCACTGTGCCCTGCTTCCTCCATTCTGATTGGTGAATAACTATGCCAATCAGCTCCTAAAAGTCCTTCTAAGATATCAACATTGGCTTTTTTTCTTAGTGACTTTGGAGGGCCAGATATACTCTCACCCAGTCCTGGGACACCCTGACACCCTTTAGCTCTTCAGTCTGCCATCTACACTGCACAACATGGCGCCCCATGGCCCAGGTGCCTTCTGTGCTTCTCTGGCTCCCTGAGACTGATGCCTAAGCAGGTTGGTGTTCCTTGAGTCACCCTCTCATGGCCATCAGTGAAAACTGCAGCTCCAAAAGAAGGCGAGATCAGGAGTCTCCACCACATTGATGCTTAAATATGTTTGATATTTAAATACTATGCATCTTTTTTAACTCTGTTCTGTAGAGACAACACTAAATGTCTTTGTGACCTGAGAAATGTTCATAGAATAAATTGCGTATTATGTGATGATTGGTTCTATGATTCCTATAAAGATTTTTAAAACTTTTATCATCTTATTTACCAAAGTAAATATGTTCAATGAAGAAAACATTTAAACAGGTATATAAAAAACTATAAATCACTCATCATTACATGACTCAGTTAATTACTGTTAAAATTTTGATAAACATTGCATGTGTTTATTCTTAATAGCAAATAAATTATATTGCATATGCTAGCATAACTTAAAAAACCTTAGCCATCTATTCTGAATGGAATTAAAAGGTAAAAGTTTTGTAAGAGTAGTTGGGAGGGAACTTAGAAATCTGCTAGATTAATCTTCTGGTGAGGAAAACATTTATTACATAACAGTCCTCTGAAAGATCCTCTAGCTTCCTCCTTAATACCTCCAAGGGCAGGTTCCATGGCCTTATTATGCCTCTGCCTTAAATTATTTTTGAATTAATTATTCTTGAACTTTATGTTCTACTCTTCTCACCTGTTGCTTACTCATTGATCCTGGTTTTGCCCTTCTTAGTATGAGTGGAAGTGGGCCAGGAAGGGCAGGCTTAGAAGCAGTGAAGAGGTGGCATGGTGAAGTCAGTGGCCATTGTCTTTGATGAGCAAAACAGTCCTTGGTCATGAGACTGAATGAGTGTTTTGGGTGATCCTTTTCACCTACTGCTCCCACTTTATTTTCTCTTCAGAGACTTATGTTGGGGGACTTATGCCTTTTTTGTCACACCAGAAAACTCTAAAGATGAATAAAGTTTAAAAGAAATAAATCACATTTACTAATGCCATGCTTTTGGCTGAACACAGTACATTTTATGAGACCAAAAAAGGATGTGTTTGAAAATAGATTGAGTTGGAAAATATGTAGAGGTTTCTTCACTATCATATGGTATGTTTAAACTTGTCTCCTTGTCATCTTCCTTGCTCTCTGATCTTGAGAAGATTAATGAGATGATGATGTTTAATGCTTGAATGTTTGGAAGAGGAGTGCTTTGCAAATGTCAAGGGTTAGTGTTATCCTTCGCAGCAGTGATTGACCATAAGACTGTTCTCGTTTTTGTATTTCATTAACTAATGCTCTCATTTATCAACTATGGAGGCAGTAGTAGTGCGCAACAGACAAGATCATTGATTACTGTTTAATGAAAAAGATAAACAACTAACACATGATTACTTATTAAAGGAATTAAAATTAAATTAAAATTGTGCTAATACCTCTGGAAAAAGGAATTCTCTTTTTCTCTATCTTAACACATCCAACAATGGGAATCTTGGGAGTACTAACACCAATTGCTTGGGTGGGGTTTCTGGTCTGAGGTACGAGGGGAGAGTATGGCCGTGAAGGAAAGATTACTGAGCAAAGCTGAGTGGGGAGGAGGGATGCAGCAATGGGATGCTAAATTAGGTTGCAACTAAGTCCTCCTTCTCCACTGTAGTCAGATATTACTTACGCTGGGAGGACGTGCTAATTTTTCAACACTTACAGTATTGCTACAGATCAGTGATTAGAAGAATTATTCTATAAAGGGTCAGATAGTTAATATTTTAGGTTTCAAAGGTCACACAATCTCTGAGGCAGCTGCCCAACTTTACCATAGTAGCACAAAACAGCCATACATCAATAAATGAGTATGGCTTTGTTCCAGTAAAGCATTATTTATAAAAATAGTCTGGTCTTAACCTGCAGTCCATAGTTTGCTGACCCCTGTTCTAGGCTCTTATCTCTTGATCACACACCTGTGTTTAGAACTTAAGGCATCACTTTATGGAATTGTTCTTAGAATATAGCTTCTTACAACTCTATATATTACTTAAATTTTATGCATTTTACAACCTTTGTAATGCTTATCATTTTTAGGTATATGAAGGAGAAGAGAGAGATTTTAGCATGTGCTTAATCTGTTTATGTTGACTCCTGACTTTCCTCCTATAAACGTCTATGTTTAAAATATTAATACTAATTATATAATAATGGGATCTCTGGGACACTGGGAGATTTTATCTAATCTCAACTTCTCTGAATATTTACTTTGAGTCCCTGTTGCCTGTGTCTTCCTGTTATTTATCGGCTTTTCTCAGCAGAACCAATCTTCTTGTCTCAATACTGATGATGGTGTTTGTGTTCTGTCTTTGGCTGGTTTAGCTAATCTAGTCCCTAAGTATGGCTACTTCACCCAGTTAGCACAGGTTACCTCTAAGAACTTTGATGGGGTGCAGAGAATCTGAAGCAGTCCTTTGAGAACAAACAGGAAATTTGCTCTGAGGGAAGGAGTTGAAATTGGCTGTACATAGGCAAGTCTGCAAGTGTGATGCCGTACTGTGGGAATCATAGGTATTCTTTCTGCAACTGAGGCTCTTCCATGCTGCTCGGAGTCACAGAGGTATTGATCAGAAAGCCTTTGTACCTGCCTCCTTTTTGTTTGGAGGGGTTGTTCCAGTCCAGATAGTGACATCTGTGAACTCACTAATAAGCAAAGAGGCCATGGTAGTTGTGTGAACTTTGCAGGTTTTGGACCTTTTCCACTCAGAAAGACCCTGCTGTTTGAGACTGGGTTAAATCTGCTCTTTTCTAGAGGCGTAGGAAAATAATTTATGATCACTTGTGCAGCTGTACACCCTGTGGCTAGAGTTGAATATACATATTTACCTTGAAGGAGTAATCATGAGGTGCAATCTCTTTCATTTCTAATGTGATGTTTTGAGTGTCTTGAACTATTTATTCCCATTTTTTTTTTCGTGAACATGTTCTTAATATTGTGGGGTCTGTGTTTCTTTATATTTCTTTTAGAATTGGTAAGTAGTTGTTTTGGGGGCTGGAGGCTATTTGGGATAAATGAATGGGGGACAAGAAGACAAATTAATTTTTAATCTCAAAGCATACCCTCTGTGCTCTGAATGTTGCTCTTTCCACCCTGAGAAAAAAATAGCAGGTTTCAGTCTGTATTGTTAGCTCCCTATGCATCATTCTGCAGGAAAAATGATGCTGTCACACTTAAGTGCCTCACATAGCGAGTACTGAGAAAGTACTATATTATCAAGTCGGAGTTTCTGAGACTTACAAGTGGTCCCTGACCAGTGCTGATGAGTGACTTTTCCTCACTGTTATTGGATATAATGACTGGGTTCTTAAGAATTAGACTACTTGCAAAGTGAAGAAGTTCTTTCTCCACAGCTCCCACCTCTTCATTGTCTGGAAGGCAGTATGAGAGGGCTGAAAAAACTCTAGTCTTTGTCCAGGATCCTGGTACCTTCCTAGGTACCAGGGTTGCCCTGTGTTGCCCAGACATCATACCTTGCAAAATGAAGATAAGACTCCTAGTCCTGCTTATGTTCAAGGGAGGGCTGAGCATCAAATGAGATAATGTATGTATAAAGTGCTCAGAAAAGTATACATCATGATGCAAATAAAAGTTGTTGTTGATCCTCCACGTGGTGAGAAGGATCTGGCTCAGAGAGCACCAGTTCTGAGTGTGTTTCTACCTGTTGGAGCATCAAAGAGATTGAGAATGGCAAGTCTTTCTCTTAAGGTTACAAAGGTATTTCATGTGATTTCTTTGTACAAAAAAATGAGAAGAAAATTCCTTGTCCCTTCAAGATTGAGTTTGGTGGTATCGATGAAGAGTCTTCTCAAAAACTAGAATAAAAACCCTAAGAATGTGTGCTAGGTGCTTCTAGATTCTGTTTAAATTTTACTTCTATAATTTTTTGTGGGTTTTTTTCTTTGCAAATGGGCTATTGCTCCCCATTTAAGTTCCTTCAATAGTTAGATTTTTATTTGCAAATTGGCTATTTCTCCCCACCTCAAGTCCTTCAATAGTGGGAATAATTTTTACAGAAAGCTGACCATCAGTAATCTGGGGATGGCTGCACAGATTCAAAGAGAAGTGTCCATTTCTTACCATTTGTGTTGAGTGTGCATGGGTGTAGGAGCAGATGGAAGAATGGGTGAATAATCGAAGAAGGCAGCCCCAGGGATCATTCTCATGATGTTACAATGATGTCACCGAACACTTTGCAAATGGAGGACATCACGGGGATTGGCCTTGAGACCTTTCTCTCTCTGCCTCTCTGCTTGTTACATTTATTTTTTTTCTTTAATTGTCAGTACTGAAAAATATTATATAAACCAAATCTGTATTGAAATATCAGCGTGGTGTTTATAACTTAAAGGTGATGTTACTTTACTTGATCTTCATTGATGACACTATACAGAATTGGTCTGTAATGGCGATACATCTCAGAGAAATTTGAATGCAATTATCAGAGTAAATGTAAAAAGTTTCTGTAATATACATGGGCAGGATTGCTACATTTGAGTCAACCTGAATATGATTGGGAAAATGGATTCAAAGGATTGTGGCACTAACAGAGTCTGACTTAATTTCCCTCATCTTATCCAAATACATAGAGCTAATTGCAGAAAAGAAAATACTTTCAAAATATGAAAATTCAGAAGTAATGGGTGATATTAAAACCAGTAATTAATTTACACTCCCACTAAGAGTGTAAAAGCATTCCATTTTCTCTGCAACCTCACCAGCATCTGTTGTTTCTTGACTTTTTAATAACTACCATCCTGAATGGCATGAGATGGTATCTCATTGTAGAAGAGAGTGTGGTGATTCCTCAAAGATCTAGAAAAAGAAATAACATTTGACTCAGCAATCCTGTTACTGGGTACATACCCAAAGGAACATAAATCATTCTATTATAAAGATGCATACATGTGTATATTCATTGCAGCACTATTTACAATAACAAAGACATGGAATCAACCCAAATGTCCATCAATGATAGACTGGATGGAAGAAATGTGGTTCATATACACCATGGAATAAAAGGAACAAGATCTTGTATTTTTCAGGGACTAGGATGGAGCTGGAAGTCATTATCCTCAGCAAAGTAATGCAGGAACAGAAAACCAAACACCACATGTTCTCACTTATAAGTGGGAACTGAATGATGAGAACACATGGACACATTGGGGGGAACAACGCACACTCAGGCTTGTCAGGGGTGTGAGGGCAGGGAGAGCATCAGGAAGAACAGCTAATGGATGCTGGGCTTAATACCTAGGTGATGGGTTGATAGGTGCAGCACATCACCATGACACACATCTACCTATATAACAAACATGCACATTCTACGCATGTACCCTGCAACTTAAAATAAAATTTGAAGAAAAAACAAGTAGGAATTAATTCAGAAAGCAATAATATTGAATAATAATTGAAGAAAAATCATCAAAGCATAAGATAAATTGTTAGATCATTTAAAAAATATGTTTTGATGGAGAAGAAAGGAATAAGATGGCAGAGTGTCTCAAGGAAATCATTGTGTTTTTTTTTTTTTTTTGAAATTTTTACACCAAATCACTTTTTGGACCAGCGTTACCAGATGGAGAAAATGGAACACACTTCTGTAAATACAGAGAGCATCCTAGACATTGGTGGAAGTGGGAGTTCAGAAATCAATAGAACTTTGTCAAATGTGAACTCCATTACAAAGAGAACTCTTTGTCAGGGGACAGGCCACTTTCTCACTGGATGTCACTTTGTTAGGGGACTGGAGAGAACACTGGTAATGTTGAAAGGACCATCTTTTGACTGACTTAAAAAAAAAAAAACATACTAATCTATCACTTCCTGAAACTGGTATTTTTATTTATATATTTTTATATCCCCAGCAGTTAGAGCAGTGCCTATTTGTGTATGTTTTTGTAATATGAATGAATGAGTGGACACAATCTGGGAAATACCAAAGTGAAAATAGTGTTTCTGCTTTTAGGTCAAAGTTATTCAAAATACTAAATTGGACAACTTTTATCAAATGCCTAAGCAGTAATTTATATTTTGTGAGATATGTTTAAGTAAGGAAAAATCCTGGATACCTACTAAAATGTAATATTCTAATTTTTTAGAGAGAGCGTTAGTGAATGTTTACTAAGAGGTTTGAGAATGAAAAGTGTTCGTTAGTTGTTTACTCTTTTAATTCCATTTTACCCTTATTCACCTTCTTAAAGGCTTGAAGTTACTTAGGAGCCTCAGGAAGAAGGCTTTCTAACTAGACCTCCTTCCCCTCCTCCTTGCTTCTTTTCTGTGTGTGCAAAGCGATGAATGGAGTTCATTTGTCATGGAATCATGAAAAAATAGAATTGGTTTGGAAATGACCCTTTGAATGAATCTATCAGGTTTCTGTCTAGTTTATGCTAGTTTCCTCATAGCGTTACATTTTGGACCTAATGGAGTTTCAGGACTTAAGGAACAATGCCTTCTTAAACTTTGCACCCTAGGTTCATCTCTGGCCTCTGCCTAGTCCTGGCTGTGGGCGTTACCCAGGCAATACTTTGATAATAAAGAAGACCATGCTACAGAAGAAGGAGCTGTTTGACTGGAAGGTCCTCAACTGCATTGTCTTACTTTCTGATCATGTCCTCCTTTTGATCAGCTAGTTTCTGTTCACCACATTGTGAACAAGGGAATGGAAAAATTACAGAATGTCAGAATATGTCAAACAAGTTCCCAAGTTCTGAGCCAGTGAGTACTGGGGTGAACAATGCTTTAGTTATACCCTCTCTTTTTGCTTCTGACTACAAAGGGCTGGATATCTAGCAAGCCACCAGAGAATTTCTGAATGAGCCTTCTTTCTGTCCCAGAGTAGTAACCTCTGCATAATACTAGACCCTGTGTAGCTATAGTGCTGAAGAAATCCTCTGGGGATTGGCTGTGCAGTTGGAAAGTGTCAGTTTGGGGTTAGGGAGTTTATTCTCTCTTGCAAAACACATGTGCTGTGTTTGAGAGACCATGCATTGGATGCATTGGCTGGTTATGAGGGCAGTGTTCTAGGCTAACCTCTTCCACAAGGCACTCCCTGTATACTGGGAGTAGGGCTGGTTGAGTGTCTGTGATGACCTTTAGAGTTGACAGCAGCTATTACTTGTGGAGATTAGAGATATTTTCTAGTGATATATTATATAGTGGTATATACTACCTATTATATGGCAGTGACCCTGAATATATCTTTATGTATATATAGGTGTGCATGCAACAACACTTTTTGGCATTTAACACGAGTGTGAAACAATGTATTTGTATGATTTAGTTGTGAATAGATGTGAGCAGAGATATTAATGTGCTTACTTCATCTGTTGCCTCACCAACTCTCTTTCTCACCTCCTAGCTTAGATATCAAAGTATTTTGATGATGCAAAGCCCAAGAAGCAATGTGGCTGATACACATGCACTGTATTTAATTTGTATAGTTTGGGGCAGCTTTGGGATCACTTAGAGGATGAAATAACAAAAACCTGAGATGATAAAAGAAGAGGCAACCATTGGAAACAATTTATTGTTTGGATGGAAAATGCAGTGCATTTTGCTAAAAACCTTTACTTAACACCATTATCTTGTTAGGGAGTCAGGAGCCTCTATTCCCACACTAGGTTTGATTGTGTTGACAACACACCTGTGGCTTATAATCAATGACCCAGCTCTCAAGCAGTGAAGGTGTGTTTTTCAGAGAGAAAGATACAGTTTTTTTTTTAAAAAAATGTAAACACATCCAGAGGAATAGTTTAATGGGAGAAGATAGGTGAATTTAATAGAAGCATCAATCCCACTCACAAGGCAGAGTGAGGCAACTTAATGGCCATAAAGTTTTTTTCCAAAAAATGTGCATTTTCCCCCCATCCTCAAATATGACCCTTAATCTAATGTACCTTCTAGAGTGACCAACAATGAATCTGAGAGTGTGTGATGCAAGCCTCAAGGTCTCTATGTTCTATGCTGTTCGACTTTGAGGGGGCTTTCACAAATAAGTAGTGCCCACAAATCAGCAATTTTTCAGCTGCTTATTAAAAATAGTAGTGAGGCTGGAAACTATAGGTATGACTATATTCAGCATATCTACTTCTTCAGTGGAATAATTTTGCTGTATATTTAAAATTGTGTAGTTCTTCTGTGACACGTATGCCAGCAACTAGATTTTGCTTCATAACCCCACAAGGCTCTCCCCGTATTGTGGGGGTGGGTGGGCATTCCCTTTTGACCTTTGGAGTTGATAATAGCCATTACATGTGAAGGTTAGAGCTCTCTCTCTCTCTCTTTCTTTTTCCTTTGCTTTTGAGGAAAGCTAACCACATTTGATTTCATCTTCTGAATAATGCCCTCAATCAATGCCCTCCTTCCATGTGGGCTTTTGTAGACTAAATGATACTAACACCTGAGTCATTGTTTACCTCAAACCTTATCCTCTGTTGCCCTGGATAGAACACAGGCTTTTGCAATAAGAAAACAATCACTTGGGATCAGTGAAGCATATTTGGTTGTATTATATGTATTTGTTTTTGGGTTTTTTTTTGAGATGGAGTCTCGCTCTGTCACCCCGACTGGAGTGCAGTAGCACAATCTTGCCTCACTGCAAGCTCTGCCTCCCAGGTTCATGCCATTCTCCTGCCTCAGCTTCCCGAGTAGCTGGGACTACAGGTGTGTGCCACCACGCCTGGCTATTTTTTTGTGTGTGTTTTTAGTAGAGACAGGGTTTCACCGTATTAGCCAGGACGGTCTCAATCTCCCGACCTCATGATCCACCTGCCTCAGCCTCCCAAAGTGCTGGGATTACAGACATTGAGCCACCTCACCCAGCCCATATTTTTTAATCTAGATTATCCTTTACAAACTTATAGAGTTCACTGAGTAGAACCTAAAGAGAGTGAATACACTTTCTCAAATGGGTTTTTAGTTTTTACTGAGGATATCTATTACTGAGACTTTCTTATTTCCCTCACAATCCAAGCTGAAAGTTGTTGGACACTTTTATCTGAATTGTTTAAGTTAGAGCAACTGCTCCAGAATAGGCATGTCCAGTTCCAGTTTTAGCCCTTCAGTGCTTAGAAGTATTGGGAAGGAACTAGGTAATGATGTTATGTACTTGAACTGAATATATACAGCTATAAATTCTACATATATATTCATGCAACTACACAAAGCGTTATTGATGAAAGGGGCAAGACACAAGAGAGATCTAAGAACACAGATAGGGTCAACATTAGGATGGCTGGAATTGGTCTTTTGAAATCAAGGAAATGAGATAATTTGCCTGTAATGTAAACAAAAAACAGAAAACATACACTAACATAATATCAACTTCGAGCTGGCTGTAATAAATTGTCTTTATTGAACAGCCTAAGACTCTACTGAACCCATTAGTCTTGAGTCAGAGCCAATCTTTTGATCTGGTCTAGAAAGATTAATACATGAAATGTACTTGTTACGTAAAATGTTTATTTCACACAGCAGATGAGGAGTTTTGTATGAGAGAAGGGAAGTTGAAAGGTAGAAATAAATGTGTTATACTCTTTTTTTCTCTCCTTCTCTTACTGATTTCTCAGCAATTGCTCTCTGTCCAATGGCATGTCACTGATGCAGGACACTGACTTGTCTACATGTCATTGCCATCCCTGGAATTAACAATCTGATACATGGCTGAAGGCTGAAGGAGCACCGTGGGACTTTTTTGATATTCTTGATCCCCCTTTGTGGTATATGGCTGCCTTTTGACCAAAGAATGTGTTAGGACTCTGATTAAAAATAAACCCAGAATTTAGTTATATATAGTCTTGAGTTCTATACACACAAAAAATTTGAAGTCAATGACTTTAGGATTGTGAATCTCCTTACTATGAGAGGAGTCAAGATATCAAAACTAATCAAGAAGTGGGCAAAAGTCTGAGTGGATGTGAACTTAAGAAAAGTGAAACTATAACACACACACACACTCACATTAAAGATACGTGCAAGGTTAAAAGAATTAGCAAACCAAGTCTGCTCTATAATTTTTTATTAATATAATGAAATAATGAAATGCTAGTACTGGTTTAGCTCTTTGGAGACACTAATCATATCACACAGTTAATCTTTATTATTCATTATGAAATTTCAAATAACTCTTCAGAAACAAGATTGTAGGAACAATTATTGGCATGCTGCTCAGTGTTTAACACAGAAGTATCATGTCTCTGTGGGCCAACTATGGGAGTCTTGAACCTTCATTTGACATTCTTTTCCTGATTTGGGATGTGGCTTTGAGAAGTTTGTGCATGGAAGTCTTGTCTCACAATTTTAAATGGAAGTATAGTGGTCAGAAATCTAGTATCACAGCCTTTCCAGGATAATATTATGCAAAGCAGTGTGAAGCACCCAATGGCTTAAATCAGGCAGTGTAGTTATGAGGCAGTGGAGACATCCTGTGAGTTCAGTGTTTCTGGGAAAACTAGGGAATACCTGGTCAGATCCTGACCCCAGCCTAGAAAAAGTTTTATGCTATCAGGATAGTTGTTGGGATGCTAAAGTCACAGAGACAAATGGTAAAGACTGGTAGTGCTGTAGAATTTTAGAGAAACGTCAAGGTTTCCTAGCCCTTTAGAAGTAATCCGTGAGAAAATAACGCTACATGCTAGCCTGAAAGACCTAGATCCTGGAACCCACTAGGCTTTAATTCATGATTTGGGGCAAATTCTTCCCCTTCTTGTGCTTCCTTTCCTTTATCTGTAAGAAGATGGCTTGGACTAAATCTATTCACTGTCATAGAGTGCTTTATATAAGATAACTCTGGATTGTAAGCCTTATCCTACATTTATCTTTTGCTTAAAAAGAACATTGAGGTCCTCAATTGGAGGAACACTCTGTACAATGGCATGCCATACATACTCCAACTAGGAGGTGCAGAAAATAGCACTCTAGTGGCAAATATGAATAAATGAAGTAATCCTGACTCATGAAGAATGTTTGACTACCCAGTAAGTAGGCAAATTCTTCAGAATCTAATTGGAGGAGGAGGGAGGGTTTAGTTAATTTGTCTCTGAAGATTTCTGTTGTATAGTCAAGAATAGAAAGTATAGACTTGAATTTCTCAAAAATAATAGTATATTTCTATGTGTGTGTGTGTATGTGTGTGTACATGCACATGCACAAGTTTTCACTGACAACCTTCTTACAACAGAAGAAAGCATGCTCAAAACAAGTAGAAATATCTTTAGTTTCTTAACATTCCAGGACTAACTCCCTGTCTCATCCTTTACACCGTGTATTTGTTTATTCGGGGATTTTTTCCGCAATCATTTAGTGAGTATCTACTGGGGCTAAAGATCCAGACACTTTACATACATCATCTCTATTAATTATATATCTTGTCTCCTTCAGTACTTAGCACATACCTTGAATAGATAGATGCTCAGTTCATATTTATTAGAATAAATGAAGTAGTAGCAAAACAACATTCAAAGATGCAAATGTGTAAAAGCTGAGGAAGGGAAGGAGATGAGATGTAATGTGGTTAACATGAAGTCCATGCAAAGCCATCAGAACTGCGCCTGGAGTGCTCAGGTGGTCAGGTCAGCCCCTTCAGCAGCAGCTACATCTGATGCCTGTCTCCCGTTGTTTCTATACAGGTATCATTAATAGAAGATAATCTCTTTCTTTAGGCATAAAACCCTTTTGAGAAAATCGCTGACTGTTCTTATTGCAATGCTCTTTGCGTGAGCAATTTCACTTAGAAAAATTGTATAAACAAGTGCTTGACTTCAGCTTTTTTTTCTTATCTAATTGATCTAAATGTGAAGTTAAATTAGCTGCTGATGAATAGTTCCTATGCTGTTAAGATTTTGATTTTTCCAGAAGAGACGAACCAGCCTACGTTACTATCCTAAGCACTTTTCATTCAAAACTTTAATGGATCACTTAGAATCAAGGCCAGTTGATCTTTTTCTAATGGTGACAAGTAAAGTGCACATCAGCTTGTTATCAGAGGAGTTCATTTACAAGGATTCTACAGGTTAATATTCCCTTAAGTAATTTTGCTCATCAATCTCCAAGAATGGCCATGTGCTGTCACATTGCTACTTTTTTCATTGTTAGTAAGCCCCTGAAAAAGCCAGAACAACCATGGTGATTTCACTGCTAGCATTTAGATATTGTTGTCTTTCATCTTAAACTATGAGAATCTGACTTAAGTATTTATCTTGTCTTAAATAATAGTGAAAACTAGAGTCTTTGCCTCCCATTGCAACATTTATGTGTTTTTCTTATAGGAACTGAAAAAATCAAACAAAACAACAGAAGAAAAAAAAAAAAAAAAAACCCAAACTATGAAGCCACCTTTTTTTTTCTTCTTTTCTCTTCTTTTCTTGAGACAGAGTCTCACCCTGTTGCCCAGAATAAAGGAAAAAGTTCAGTGACACGATCTTGGCTCACTGCAGATTCTGCCTCCAGGGTTCAAGCAATTCTCGTCTCTCAGCCACCTGAGTTGCTGGGATTACATGCGTGCACCACCACTAATTTTTGTGTTTTTAGTAGATATAGGGTTTTGACATGTTGGCCAGACTGGTCTCACACTCCTGACCTCAAGTGATCTCCCTGCCTCGGTCTCCCAAAGTGCTAGGATTATAAGTGTGAGCCACCATGCCTGGCCAAGCCATTTCTCTTTTTTTTTTATTGGTTTTTCTGGGATTCCCCAAGACCTGATTTCAAGAATTCTGGAATCTGTATTTTCATGTAGCCTATTTGTGAAGCAACAATATTTGTTTAAAAAGGAATAGATTAACTATGGACTCCAGGTGAATTTAGGAGGATAGATCTAAGCTACTGGTGCTTATTTAGGAAAGTGAATGTCTTTACTTATTTTCGTAATTATCCCAATGGAAATAATTAAATGAATTTGGTTAGAAACTGAGAACACTACAAAGCAGGTGCCTAACTAATGGAGACAATCTCTAAAGAAAAAACACTAGAATTTCACATTGAAAAGTGTGGGAAAATGACATAATGTCATAACGTAAGCATCCTTACATTGTAACCCAACAAGCCTTTGGTGAGCACCTTCTCTATATGCAGGAACTATAAGTAACATAAGACAAATATATACAGTGGACTTTATGCTTAAGGGAATATAATCTTGATTGTGAGGCTAGATATATAGCCATAAAAAACAGAATTATTTAAAATAGATATACTTTTTTTTTTTTTTTTTGAGAGAGAGAGAGAGAAAATCTCATATTGTTGCACAGGCTGAAGTGCATTCATACAATCGTGGCTCACTGCAACCTCTACTTCCCAGGTTCAAGCGATCCCCTCACCTCAGCCTCCCAAGAAGCTGAGACTACAGATGCACACCACCACCATGCCCAGCTAACTTTTTGTATTTTTTGTAGATATGGGGTTTCATCATGTAGTCCAGGCTGTTCTGGAACTCCTGGGATCAAGCAGTCCTCCCGCCTCTCAGCCTCCCAAGGTGGTAGGATTACAGGTGTGAGCCACTGAGTCTGGCTTAAATATATATATATAATTTTAATATAATCGTGTTACAGTATGATTATTCTCTCAGCAATAGACTCCTTCTCCTCTTCAGAGAGAAAAATATTGAGTTTTGGTTTCTATGGTGAGAGTTTTGGGCACACGCTCTTGTTGTAGGAAAGGTACAGTATAGGTAGAAACCAGTTTATTTGGGGACAGAACAATGAATGAAATTGCTTAAAGCATCTTGTGCCTCATCATTAAAGTCATCAAATATTGCATAGCAAACCCTTCTCAGGTGCTATGGGAAATGTGATGTTTCATTTAAATGTTTCTTATTCCCAGACTCATTTAGCTGTATTTTCCCTCTGTCTCAGTTTTTCCTAGGCTGATTTGAGATGCAGTTGCTACAAATGATGTGACATTGCTACAAAAGCACAGATTTTTTTTTTTTTTTTCGAAAACAGGTTGGATACATGCCCATTACTTAGTGAGAAATCAAAGTACAGTAGAGAGAGTTGAGGCTTTGGCATCTAAAAGATCTGATTTTAAATCCAGGCTCTTCTGCTTATTAGCTCTGTGATCTTAGTATGGTTACTTAGCCTGGGGACTTTTGCCCAGTAAAATTATTTCCCTTGTAGAAAACACTTATACCGACGTATTTAATTTGTTCTGTTATTCAACACTCTCCTCTCTGCTGCCATGCTTGTTATGACTGTTTTCAGCTATAATTAATATTAGCAGTAATAGCCCTTTAATTCACTTTCCTAGCTGCAAAGAGTTTATTTAATATTTGTGCATCACTTAATGGCAGAAAGTCTTTCCAAAAATTTTTGTTATCTTTCTTCCACTGCTTGCAGTGTAGGGAATGAGCACTTACCAAAAGTTGAGAGTTATTTAGCTTCAGCTTAGTTATTAGGTACCTGGATAATTTAGGGACAGATTGAACAGTCTAAAGCAACTTCGAAATCTGGTACTTTGCCTTGAAGTTCTGCCAGAAGTTAGGAATCTCTGTCTTGGACCCTCTACTTGAAACCTTCTTGAGGTCCTCACATTTATATAATGTCCCTGTCTTAATCTGTTTGTGCTGCTGTAACAGCATGCCTGAGACTGGGTAATTTATAAGAATAGAAATTGATTTCTCATAGTTCTGGAGGCTGGGAAGTTCAAGAGCAAGGTACTGGTAGGTTTGATGACTGGTGAGGGTCTGGTCTGTTTGATTCCAAGAGGGTACCGTTTGCTGCATCCTCTGGAGGGGAGGAATATTGTTTCCACACATGGAAAAGGATGAAAAGGCAAAATGTACCTAAGCTAGTTCCCTCCAGCCCTTTCATAAGGCACTAATCCATTCATGATGGAGGATCCTTCATGACCTAGTCACTTCCCCAAAAGCCTTATCTCTTACTGTCACCACAATAAGGATTAAGTTTCAACATGTATTTTAGAGGAGCGACATTCAAACTATACCAGTCCTCTAGAATAAAGTTTCTACTCTGAGATAAATGAGGTATTATCCAAAACCATCTTGCAAATTAGCAAGATAATATATAATTAAATTTCCTTTTTGGTGATTCTTAGTACACAATCTTGCCAGTTGAATCAAGTGTCTCTTCAGATTGAGCTTGTGGTACCCAAGCACCTACACTATTAGCAGGAAAAAAATTGCCAGATAGAACCCCCTTACAAGACAAATCTCTCCATTCTCCACAATTCTAAACTCCATTCCCCACTTTCTAAACATCAATGGTCATTTCAGATGGGCAGTTTGATTCAGTAGAAGAACACTGGATTTTGAGATTTAGCCATGAGTTTTATATCTGTCTCTGAATATCTTAGGTGATTTAAAAACTTTGTAGACTGTCCTTGGGCCTTAGTTTCCATCCTTGTAAAATGAGGATGTTGAGTCGTGTAAAACAGAAACAACTTGTAAGATCCATTCCAAATCTAAAATTGTATGAGTCAATTATGTATATAGTTTCTAGCACCCAATGTATTAAATAGTTCTGCCTGTTCTTTCTCACCTGGCTGTATGGGGCTGGCCATTGTAGCATGGGGACTCTGCAGCAGAGAAGAAATGAAAGATTCTTCTTTAGTCTCTTTCAGCTAGGAGGAAATAATCTCTGTGCTTACCTAGACTTAAAGGAGCTGTTCTAAAGCTGCCATTAGGGAACATACTCAGATCAATTTTTTCAAAAAAAATTAACAAAGAACAACTTGACATTGTAACCTTTCTTAGCAGCTTGAATACAAGGTATTAATTAGACAAGGAAGAAAGGGGGCACTAATTATTTCTTAAGTGGAATAATTAGTGTTGCTGAATTTATAAATTAAAGGGCCTTATTAAGGAAAAAAATCAAATCATGTTTGAACTATAGTGATATCACTGTGAAATTCTAAATTGATTTTTGAAGACAGTACTTTGATCCTATAGTAGATGAAAAATTCTGTTTTAAACCATCTGGATTTACTTAAGGGGCAGGTGATGCTTGTAGTTGGTGCAGCATTTTAGAAAGAAAGGATAATTTTTTAGCATCTAAGGGTGCAATCTTGTTATGCTGAAAGAAAATCTTATCAAATAATACACTATTTCTAAGAATAGAGTATTTGGCCAGCAGGGTGATACATATTTCATTGGGCACAAGGTATGAATTCAACATCAAAGTAGTTCAAGTTGCAGAAGAGGAGCAGGAACAACATTGAGGAACCCAACCCAGCTAGACCTGGGCCTTCTATGCCTATGTTATGTACTCAATATAGCTATACCCTAGTCCTGCCCTTGACTCCATTACAGGGCTGACTTCACTTCCTGTGTCCCACCACTGAGGGGATTCAGACCTGGTTTGAGGTACCAGTGTCCCAACAAATTGGATCAATATTTGCAGATCCTCAACTCTGTATGTTCTGGCTTCAAGGTCTGCTTTCACTGGGGCTTCTGTTTCTTGTTCCTCTTCTCTTTTCTGCCCTAGCGAGCTCATTCTTAGGAGCTGCTGCTAATTATTGATCCTATTCTCATGTTATAAGACATTTTTAGCATATTCCACCCAAAATGCTAAAACATGACAGAATTGTACCTTGGAAATTTATAATAAGAATTTGGGGTTAAAGTTCAGAAATAAAATCATATTTCAAAGTCTTGGAAAAAAGCTATCTCCCTAGTCCATGCTTTGGAGAAACAAATAATGCTGCCTTTTAGTTCCTTAAGGAGTCACATGTCTTTGGATGAGGATCTAAGATTGACTCCCTAATAGCCAACCCAAAGAAGCTGCATGCTGCATGCATGTACATTTTCATCTAACATACATTGAGTGGTGTTCTGTGCTAAGTGTACTTTCTTTTATTTTTTTTTATTTTTTTATTTTTATTTTTTGGAATAAATGTATTTGGGGGTAGAGATCACACGAGTTCATTAGTACTAAACTTCAAGTACCCAAGCTTTTATGGTCAAACATGAAAAACTGGCCAGCATTTACAATGTTGCTTCCATAGCAAACTGTATTCTATGTTAGAAGCATTATTTGTACTCCAAACGCCCTTTATACAATACATGATATTTCTAAGTTGGATATATGTCATCAAACCCAGTTATTTCTACAGTTTGGAAGCTTTTGTGCATCTTTTTCTTTTCTTTTCTTTTTTCTTTTTCTTTTTTTTTATTATACTTTAAGTTCTAGGGTACATGTGCATAACGTGCAGGTTTGTTACATATGTATACTTGTGCCATGTTGGTGTGCTGCACCCATCAACTCGTCAGCACCCATCAAGTCATCATTTATATCATGTATAACTCCCCAGTGCAATTCCTCCCCCCTCCCCCCCCCCCATGATAGGCCCCAGTGTGTGATGTTCCCCTTCCCGAGTCCAAGTTTCCTCATTGTTCAGTTCCCACCTGTGAGTGAGAACATGAGGTGTTTGGTTTTCTCTTCTTGTGATAGTTTGCTAAGAATGATGGTTTCCAGCTGCATCCATGTCCCTACAAAGGACGCAAACTCATCCTTTTTTATGGCTGCATAGTATTCCATGGTGTATATCTGAATATTAAGACATATGAAAGTACACTTTGTTATTGCGGCACTATTCACAATAGCAAAGTGCACTTTCATATGTCTTAATATTCAGAGATGTAAAAATGAATAGGAAATATCTCTTGCTATTGTAGACCATGCAGTCAGTAGAGGAAACAGGCAAATAAAATCACAATAATTTATGTGCTATAATAAAATTATTTAGAAAACACCAAGAAACTCAGAATAGAACAGTGCCTTTCAAACTTCTTTTGACATATAATTGAAATAAAAGTTTTATAAAGCTATATTGACCGTAACTACATGCAGTGACTAATACTTTTTTATATTCTATTCTGTTTTTTATTTTAAAATAAAATAAATGCCTTAATGAGGAAAGTACTATAATCATATTTCCATTTTATAGAGAACATTTTGGTAAAACTTATAGGACAGGTTTTACTGAGATAAAACTGGAGTCAGAGAAACCATTTGTGGACTATTGAAAGTATTTGGGCTAGAAACTTTTGGAAGTGAACCAATATTCTGGTGTTGTAATGATGACATATTAGAGAGATATTTTGGAGACAGCCAACAATGACCAATTTGACCTAGGAGATTATAGAAATTAAGAAATTGAGGATGATATCAGGGTTCTGCCTTGGGTCTGTGGGTAGATTGATGGTGACTTTAATGGAGATAGGGAACACAGGAGACAGAGTAAATTGAAGGGGAAGCAGATAGCTTGATTCCACTGTTACATAACTTGTACCTGTAATACTCAGGTGCCTGTGTAGGAGGCAATCCAGAGGTGCATATCAGTCACTTTGACTTCTAAGACTGTATTCTTCACTCTTATGTTGTATATCATTCATTATTTCATCAAAATAATATTACCATGTTTTAAAAATTATGCACAAATAAAATTTAGATTATTCCATAGTATTCCATGATATAGGCATATTATAATTTATTTAATCATTTCTCTAGTTTTGCACATTCATTTCAAATTCTTCACCATTACACATGATGCTAAGATGAATGTCTTTGTGCTAGATCCTTCTTACACCTGATACATCCCTTAAGATAGATTCTCAAAGACAAAATTCTTGAGTTAAGAGCATGAACGTACTGAAGGTTCATGATAAATATCAGCAATAGTTTTCCAGAAATGCGGTACTGATGTTTACCACTTACTCTAAATTTATAGGAATGTCCATCTTACCATATTTCATGCAAGAGAGAAGGTATTACGAGAAACAGACTGGTGAGAAATGTTATCATTTTTTAAATTGCATCTTTTATTGTCAGAGGGATTAGTGTTTTATATTAATTATATTTTTATGTGATGGTTAGACAACTGTACTTCTGTGAATGATCTATTACATGATTTGCCCATCTTCTGTTTGTATCTTATTTATCTCATTGAATGTTATATGGTATAGCTTATTGTATATTATGTAGCATTTGTTTATATACATTAAGTATATTATTTTTGTTACATTAGTGTCAAATAGACTTTAGTCTTTTTTTGTTTTGAGATGGAGTCTCGTTCTGTCGCCCAGGCTGGAGTGCGGTGGTGCAATCTTGGCTCACCGCAAGCTCCTCCTCCCGGGTTCACGCCATTCTCCTACCTCAGCCTCCCGTGCAGCTGGGACTACAGGCGCCCGCCACCACACCCGGCTAATTTTTTTTTTTGTATTTTTAGTAGAGACAGGGTTTCACCATGTTAGCCAGGATGGTCTCGATCTCCTGACCTTGTGATCCACCCGTCTCGGCCTCCCAAAGTGCTGGGATTACAGGCGTGAGCCACCGCGCCCGGCCGACTTTAGTCTTTTATGACTAGTCTTTTCTTTTTATTTATGTCATTTAAAAAATTTGGAGTTTTAATTTTTTATGAAGTAAACATCTATTACTTTATTATTTCTTTCATGAATTATTCAGATGTTATTTTTCTAAAACATCTTCCTTCATTTTCCTAGTTTCTGTGTGGTTCATACGATTATTGTAATTTTTCCTGTTTCTCTCTTCAATTTGGAGCTCCTGATGGTGTATGATATAACAGCATTTCAAAACCTCATCCTCCAAATCAGTCAGTGGGCTTCTATACATTTACTACAGAAATTTTCATTGCATTGAATTTTTGTCTTGGCTTTTCTTTAGCTGGAACAGCACCATCTCATTCCTGTATATGTATCTAAGCAAACTCATCTGTCAATTAGCACTTCCTCTAAGAATTACTTTTCTGATCACTTAAAATTCCCCTACCACAATCACTTATTTTCTTACTTAAAATTTTGTTTACATTATTTTTAATACATTAAAATATCATTTTAATTCTGTTTATTTCTTATGTGTCTTCTCAATTACATGTAAATTTCTTCTGACTAGAAACTGTATAGTCAACTTGTTTTTGAACTTCTCAATAGCAGCCCGACTCTGGGCACTCAAGGGAACATAGGATTCACTGAACTGAGGCTGAACGATGAATGTCACATAACCCCTGTAATCATTAGAGACCTCTGTGCACCAAGGAGTGACAGTTCATACTGAACTTCCCTCAGAGATGAGGGTGCAATCCTGGCATGCCTGTGCTAAAGCTCTTTGTGTGAATCATTTTTTTCCCCTTTATCTCAGCAGTAATTTAAATCTGCAGCAACACCTGAAACACATTCATGAATGAGTGATGTCAAACACGATGACATCGTCTCACCTGTAACCACATTCCTGTGGAGACCATTCTCTGCAGTGGGGAGGAAGAGTCCACAGTTCTCCAGGGGTAGTTAAAGATCACAAAAAAATTTCACAACAGAAATGAAGGTGACAAAAGCTTTTGTTGCTGTCCCTGGGGTGGTGTGGCAGGGTGAAGACCCTGTGTAGCAGGAGAGTTGACTGTTCAGAAAATACTTATAGGCTTGTTTTTAAAGTTACCAAGTCTTCTTTTTATGCCTACATTTGTATGCATGATTCAGAAATGGACTTTGTTTCGTTTGGAAAGTTAGCAGAAATGCATGACAATTATAAACAAGACGAAAAGTACATATTTGCATAGTCTACTCTGACAATTAAGCTATTTCATTGCATTCATATTTGACAAAGAGGCCTTTCACAATCCCCAAGGAAAAGAGTCCATTTTGGGGTAACATATACAAGCAGTAATAATGAAAAGAGAGATACAAACCAGTGTTTACAAAAACATGAAGAACTAATCTTAATTAATGGGTTATTCAAATAATTAGTTTGTGGAATAGCTCTCTACATAATAATGAAACACATAACCAAAACTCAGAGTTCTTGAGAACCAGAAATTTTTGTAGAAGCTCAGATGCCTTCTAGGATGATAAACAGTGCATAGCGCAAAGGAAAATTAAATGTGAATGGCTCATAACCATTGTATAAAATTCCCTGAAACGGCAAATGTAGAGGATAAACAGGAATGCACTTGTCTGGGTGTTCCATTTTCTTATCTCAATAAAGTGGATGTGTTGTATGAAATAGCCAGCAAGTCTTCATTTTGAAATTACACACTTTTATTTTTATTTATTTATTTATTTTGGAGACAGAGTCTTGTTCTGTTACCCAGGCTGGAGTGCAGTGGCATGATCTCAGTTCACTGCAACCTCTGCCTCTGAGGTTTAAGCGATTCTCCTACCTCAGCCTCCCAAGTAGCTGGGACTACAGGTTCCCACCAAGACATCCGGCTTATTTTTCTATGCCTGGGCCTCCCAAAGTGCTGGGATTACAGGCGTGAGCTACTGCACCTGGCCTGAAATTACACACTTTTAGAGCAGCTATTTTATTCCTAGCTTCCAAATAAGATCCCATTCCAGGGGAACAGTTCCACAGTTTAAAAACACTCAGAGGATGAAGTGATTCTATATAATCAATTGGTAGTGGTAGTAGTGTTGGCAGTAGTGTTAGCAGTAGTATCAGTAGTAGTAGGAGTAGTAGGAGGAGTAGTAGTAGTAATTAGTGGTATTTTTCAGGGAGGAATGTAAATTCCTTGAACTCGGAAAGTCAAATCTAAAGTCTAACCTAGCTAGACCGAATGAATGAATGATCTTTTTCTTTCAAGTAATTCCAGTCATCTGTAAGGTTTTTTAACATGTAATTATTTTTGTGTAGTGCTTGGTTTAGTTGACAGTTGTTTTCCTCTTTTAAAATCACCTCTTCACTTATTGCTTCTGCTAGCTATGATAGCCATCTTAGTAGCAGAAAAGAACATTTGTTTGGTGTATACTATGTCCCAGGAATCCTGTGGAGCATGATATACAGATAACACACATGTGTGTGCATATATATGTGTATGCTTATGCAGATATAGGTAGATTCTTATTCAATCCTCACCACAAACTTTTATGCTGTTTCTAGACATCTGGCATACAGTAAGAACTCAATATTAGCCAATATTAATAAAGTTATTTTCCCATTTCACAGGTGAAAAAACAGAGGCTCTGGGAGCCTACGTAACTTTTCCAGGGGGCAAAACAGCATCAATATCCAAATCTTTCTGAACCACTATTTCAGAACATTTCCCATCTGCCAGATTACTAAACAACAGTGATGTAGTTTTTAGGGTGTTTCACCTATTCAAAAGACCTGTATTAAATTTCAGTTTTAAGATCTTAACAAAGATATAGCTTTCATTTTTTGCCCTCAAACATGATTTTAAATTTAGACCTTGTGATGGAATGTCATTAGGGGATTTTGGTAATCCTCATATTAGTTTTTCAATCAGTAAATGATGTTTTTTCTTGAGTAATATTTCCCTAGTCATTTATTTTCATTCCTCTTCTGTTGGTCCAATAGGCCTTTTGTGAGTATAATGAGTTTTGAAAGAAATTGAGTGATATATTAATTAACCAAGCTAATTATCTTGCTGAACCTTGATTTTTAAACTCCAAGGTGTATACATTATTTCTGAAAATGTGTGTTGGGAGATCTTGGTTGAGATGGTTTAGGCAGAGGGAACGGCAGCCAAGTAATACACAGCAGGAGAAACAACTTTTGGTTTTAGAAGTTAGGGAAAGAGATTGTTGGGAATTTAATTCCTGGTGCTGTTTTGTTTCCCATATATAATTTCTGATACATTACAACTGCACACATAGTTTGTACACATTACACAACATGTATCATGCATCAAAAATCACCTTTCACCATAAACTCAATGTCCTCATTGAAACTAACTCTCCAGTCTAGTACCTATCACAGATACCATTACAGAAGTAGCTCTGGTTTTTGATGCCATAAATTGTAGCTACTTAAAAGCCAGTAGTTTAACTCCAATGTGAAGAACAAAATGAAGCAGAAAGGGCAGAGTAGCTAAGGTGAGATGTATGATGTTTTATTTCATCAGTAGCAAATTACACCGAATTCAGCTGAAAATGTCTTTCTCATATTTTCTTAATAGCACTTTCAATTGAAATAGACATATAGAAGAAAGATTCTTAAATGGCAACAACTATTGATCATGTTCTTTGCTTTCTGTCTAATGTACTAAGCAGTGATTTAGTGCTTTGCAGCAGGTATGGCTCTGCCCTCCAGTAGCCTGCTTTCTATGAGACTTACTGAAGGTGTGCGAACACTGATGAGATCCTGGACATCAGGACCAAGTATGAATGGATCCTGTGGGAAGGGAGAGGAAAAAAAAAAAGGTAAATTACAGGAGACCAGAGAGGGAGTCTGGATGATGACATTTCCCAGCTCTTCAGTGCACAAGAATGGTACATTGTTTTCAGATGTATTGAAGCTGCAGCAGTCTCCTTCTGCAAGGCCTTGCGATGTGTTTGGACAGAGCTACCACCAGCAGCAGAGACACGAACTTCCTTTAAGATCTTTCCAATGCAAGGGAGGGCAAAGCCAAGCTGTTTTGTTTTGTTTTGTTTTTCCCTCCCTCCCTCCCTCCCTCTTGCCTCCCTTCCTTCCTTCCTTCCTTCCTTCCTTCCTTCCTTCCTTCCTTCCTTCCTTCCTTCCTTCCTTCCTTCCTTCCTTCCTTCCTTCTTTCCCTCTGTTCCTCCAGCTTTAATGAAGTATGATCTGAACAAACACTGCCTATATTTAAGAATAAGAATGTGATGTTTCTATCTATAGTTTGTTCTGGCCTCATTCTTTGAGGCTTATTGCAATGCTCTCTACTCTTTCAAATATTCTGTTGCAATGAATGGGATTCTAATAGGTTACATCCAAAAGAACCCTTTTTCTCTTTACATTTTGTTTGCATATGAAAATAATACACATTTATAAAAGTTTAGCCAATATCTAGTTTTGAAAGTGAAAAGTAAATGTTTTCCTTTGCTCCCCATCCACCAATCATGTTCCACTGCCCAGAGTTGACCCTTGGCAACCCAGGAGGGTGTTCTTCAGGGGGCATTCAGTATGGCACACACATCCATGGGCATACCACTCACATTGTGGTCTATGTGAGGGGCTCTCCCTGGCACCAGGCAGGGCTCAGCCTGCATTGCTAGGCACGAAAGCCTAGAATGACATTAACATCTGTGGAGCCAGCAGGAGCTTTGGAGACCTCTGTCTTAGTTCTGTCACCAACTTGCTTCATGATGTTATGTGTGCCATTTGACTTCCCTATTTTTTTCTGCTAATTGAGGCATTAGGAGAAGACAACTCTTCATGTTTCTGAAGACATTGGAAAGGAAGATTTCTAAAGTCTTTCCAGGTCTAACATTCATAGATGTGCTGTGTATCTTTGTAGTAATTTGTTGCTTAGTAGCCACAGTCCATAAACCAGGCTGTTGACACATAGCTCTCCAGATTTCATGATCTAACAAGAGAATTAATTTTTATTTATTATTTCAGTTCTTCCAAATTACTGTTTTCTGGTTGCAAATTAAACTACTATTGCAGAAAGCATTTTCCTTTATAAGTGCCACATGTTTTTTTTTTTTTTTTTTTTTTTTTTTTATGGAAATCTATACTGTAGTTTGCGTGGCTATTTCCAGTATTTATAGAATGTGTGGGTAAAAATCCCTTTAGTAAGAGTATTTCAGCAAATATTTTATTTGAGCCATCAAGTTTCTGTCAGCTTTCTGCAGGTAAACTGGAGAGAGAAGGTGAGATGTATTCTCTGGACTTTTTTCCTTCCAGGGACTTCTCTTCTGCTTTCAGCAGCCTTCCCATGCACACGTGAAAATATGTAGGGAATGAGTGTATTTTGGAAATGAGTTTTCCAGGCATGGTCAAGTCAAGCTGTGTGTTCTTAAGTGTATGATCCACATGGAAGTATAAATTATAGCTTCGGCTATAAATGTTCAAGTGCATTTGAGGCATTTTTGGGCAAAAGTGTCTCCACATAGTGGAAGCTTGGTAAGACCAATATGTATTAATAGCCAGAGATCGTTCAGGACTGAGGATAGCCATTCATCACAAACGATGTCATTTGCTAGGTGTTAGTTGTGTATTCTCTGCCCTGTGTGTATAGGGAAGAATATGTGTATCCACCCTCCCTGGAACCACTCAGCTCTGGCTGTGTACACACAGGGTGAGCCCACCTGAAGAGTCACTCTGTACTTCCATTTCATCTTGTCGATGAGTTCATTTTTGTAGTGGCTTATAACCAGAAGCCAGTTTTGCACTCCCAGCATGTATTTGGCAATGTATGCAGACATTTTTGGTTGTCACACTGGGGAAGTCCTACCTGCCAAATAATATATAAGGTACACAATTAAATATGAATTTTCAATAAACAGTAAATAATGTTTAGTATATCTCAACTATCACATGGAACATATTTCTACTAAGAAATAGGTCATAGTTTATCTAAAATTCAAATTTAGCTGGATGTCTTGGATTTTTATTGGCTCATTCTGACAATCCTATGTTAATAACGTGGTAGGTGGAGGCTATGGAGGTTGCTAAATGTTTTACAGAGCACAGGTCAATAAAGATTTATCTGACCCAACCTGTCAATAGTGATGAAGTTGAGAAATTCTAGATTATCATAATACTTTATATGATAATACAGTGCATAGTCATGCAAAAAGCAATATGGATTTCTAGAGAAAACTGACGGCACTTATAAAAAAGGTACTTCTAAGGTAGGAATTACATTTGCAACAAAGAAACAGAATAATTTAGCAGAAGCTAAATAATAAGTTAAAAGTCAATTCTCTTGTTGGATCACTGAATCTTTGACGCTGTGTGCACCTCCCTGGGTCCTCCATCATTTGATTTATTTTATAAGGACAATGAGCCCCTTCCTTTCATGAAAGTCTGGCATACAGTGTATATCTAATTGATTATTGTGGATTGATTCAATGAATAAAAACAATTTCTTGGGTTGAGAAACTATTAAGTACCTTTCACACATATTGCTTCCAATTCAAACAAGGAGAGTCTTATGCCAATTTTTCATATAGAGAGACTGAGACTTACATTACAATATGCCAGAAATTATAGCACTAGTGCAGAGCAAAGGTGGGATTTGGTTAGAGGATGTTTCTTCCCTAAGGTTTCTATGCTTTCCCCACCAGAAACAGAAGGCCCAGGCAGCCAAAGATCTGTAATAGGGGAAATGTTGTTCTCTCTATGAGGATCGTGTGTCAGATCTTCAGGTTGTTGGCTCTCCCACAGACATTTCTTCCATGACTATATTTCTGTTCTTTCCCCATTTCTCAGTAATGAAACAGTGACTACATATCCCTTTAGAGGTAGGTGGATCTATTTCCAAAGCTCTACCTACTGGAAGACATCCACTACCTTCTCATGCTGCTTCTGTCAATCATCTGGTGAGCACATCAGGATGGGCACAGAAGGGACAGCTGTGACAGTCTTGGGCTCCTGGGGAGCCTGGCAGAGGCTTACCGCTGCCTACAGACACTCCAATTTAGTAGCAATCATTGGACATTTTTACCCTAATAAATTTTAAAATAAAGAAGTTTGCATCGTTTATTTTAAATTTGTGGATAGGATTTCACACTCTAGTCATTTGCGTTTGCTGATGAGTGGAATAACTTCCACCTTTTATGCTGCTGTGCAATCTGAAGAAACCCAGGTTGGCAACTGCTCTTGTCACATGCAGGAGTGCACAGGGCTCCAAGGAGACTCATGGTCTCTTAGGATGAAGGAAAGAGAAGAAATGCAGCATCCTGAGTCCCGGGCAAGAGTTTTGTGGCCAAGCATCATGGTCACTTGTCACATTAGGCAAAATATTAGTTATTCCTCATATCCATCTTTTTTCGCAGCTCACCTAAGTCAGAAATTGTCTGTTGTATTCATTATTACACTTCCCTCAGTATACTACACTGTCTTACACATAGCGAACATTGAGTGTATTCGCACTTGGAGTTTACACAGTGTATTTTGCAGAAGTTTGTTCTTTCCATTACCAAAAGTCTTATCATCTTCTCGCCTTTCACATCCATGTAAGAGTAGAACATCTTGTTACAGATTTTGTGTGTGCATGTATGTGTGTATAATGTTATACACACTTTTAGACTTCTACATTCATGTATGCTATCATCTGGTTCTCAAACCAAAATTATAAAGTAATATTTCATTTTGAAGATGAGGGGACAGAAACTCTGTATATAAACAGGCACATCCTCAAGCTGCAATAGTTTATAAGTGGCAGGATCAACTTGGAATCTCTTGACTTTTTTCTAAGGGATTTTTCTTCTCTGCTTTGTAGGTCATGAACACTTAGAAGGACCCTTAAATGTTGCTTCACCATTATGGATCTTAATATGTAAAACCAGAATGTATGTTTTTTTAAGCCAACAAGCATATAGCTAGGCACAAAAGAGAGATCCAATTCTATTTTCCTCGAATTTCTGGTTTTGCATCCTCTAACTGAAACTTGTAGTTTGAACAGATTCAAAGAAATTGTTTGACCAGAGGAAGGTGGTTTTAGCTTGAGAATAAGAGAACCAGAAGGAATTAAGAATTCATACTTGCTTTTCTTTCTGAGATGAAGACAGGCTACCTGGGTCTTTGTCCTGCTTTGAGCATTGATTGTCAGTGAATGTTATCATCCTGCCATATTCAGAGTGTCTCAAAGATTCAAAGACTGCCCTAGTTCAAGGTGACTTGGGGAAGGGAGCAGAATACTTGAGTTATTTACCAAGGACACTGGTCAAATTTTAATAGGAGTCATAATGCAACTGAACACCATATTATAATCAAGCAACTCTATTCTATTTGGGCATATCCCTGGATCTACTGGGGGTAGAATGACTGAAAATATACTTAACCTACTTATGCCATCATATGGATATGCTGCTTTTTCACCAAATCTTTGGAAGGTGTCTTGCAGATGCATGTCTGGGAGAAGTGTCACAGACTGCACCACTGGGACAGCTAATGTCAGACACAAATCTGTGTATCAGCTTTAATGCTGCCAATGTAGTGCTATGTGTCAACTATTCGACTCCCCAAATTCTTGGCATAAATGCCCATAAGTCAAAATCAAATCTGCTTTATGAGGCGCACAGATTGCCTGCCTGGTAGAGCACACATGCTCATTCAGTTGCGTGTGAATAAGAACCCATTTGGTCTATTAATTACGCCTCAGAATCAACGTGAAGCTCTAGGTAAGTGGCCGGTAGAAGATGAATAGATGGCTCACAGAGTGAAGTATAGTAATTGTCTTGAGGTTCTTGATGGGCAATTTAGTAAACTGAAATACGGTATTGTTCAGCCTAATAACAGAAAATCCTCTATCTGTGCCGAAGGCTGGCAGTTGCATGAGTCACTCTCATGTTCAGTAAAACAAAAGGACAACTCAACCAATTAGAAAGCTTGGATGCTACATTGCCACATGCTAACGCTATTAATAGGATGACTGCACATAAGCTGTGACTGAAATTATATAGTCAAGTCTTCTAATGGCAGTTACCGATAGTGAGAAAGGGTAGTATATGTGTAATCTCAGTTCATATTTACTTGATGTACAATGCAAGTTGATGGAAGAAGAAACACCTAGTTCTAATGGGCAGTGCATTTTATTTAAGGCACCATTATTCCTCGCTAATATCAGGGGTTTAAGAATGTGTGTGTAGGTGAGGGGGAAACTTGTTGCGATCTCCTGCTGCTAATGCCTTTATCTGTGATCCCATGCTCCACTTATGGGTGGTACATTATTTACTTTGGTGTGTTCCTGTCTACTCAAAAAATGTAATGAAGTTCATTTTGTTTTATAGAAAGAAAGACCAAGAAAATAAAATATGGAAAGACCATAAAGTTGACTTCCATCTTCCAATTTTTTTCAGGATTGGAATCAAACTATGCAATACCAATAGCATCCTGTTTCTGGCAAAAAGGAGGAAGAATATAATGTTATGTCCCTTTAGGATCTTCTTCCAATCTTACACAGATGTTATTTTTCTTTGCAAAGGAAGCTGTTTACCTTTCATTCATTTCTCTGTGGTGAAGCCAGGACCAGTACTAGGCTAAACTGAGAAGTGATGAAATTAGACTTTCCCCTCTGTTCTTCCTTGGAATGACCATCAGGGATTTCACTATGGGAATGAGATATGTGGCAGGCACTGACCACAGGTACACTCCCAATATCTGTGTAATCGAGGTTGAGTCATTTTCATTCTAAACCTCAATATCCTTAACTACGAAATGAAAGAATGACATGCCCATTCATAACAGAGGGTTATTGTATCAATGATTTCTGACTTGGACCATATGGAATCTCATGGAAAGCAGAGGGGATGATGCAGATGTAGTTTGAAGAAAGTACATCAGATGGTTCTAACATGTACTTCCTCATCCTCGAATGACCTGTGTCAGTGGTTCTCGCAGTGTGGGACCAATGGGAGCTTGTAAAAATGCAAATCTTGAATCAGAAACTCTGAGGATGAGACCTAGCAATCCCATATTTTAACCTCTGTATTATTTTTATTTTCATGAACAATCACAACAAAGTTTGAGGACCACTGGCCCAGATGTGGATCCAAGAATGTGGTCACCTAACCACCTGTGTCAGTATCACCAGGAGCTTGTTACAAATGAAAATTCCTGTACCCAAACCAAGTCCTACTAAACCATAATATCTGGGACTAAAGCCCAGGGATCAATGTTTTGACAAACTTCAGGAAATTCTAAAAGCTGTTCATACTTACAACACAAAGTTAGTCTAGAACCACTGTTCTAGAAAAGTGGTTATTAAAACTAAGTGCACATTAAAATCACGTGTGGGAGTTTTTAAACAATACCAATATCTGGGCCCCAACCATAGACCAATTACCTAGATTCTAATATCCAGTCTGGATTAAAAATTACTAGACTAGATTATCTTTAAGACCCCTTTCAGATTCAGGTTCCATGATTTTCACAATTTTGTATTGTTTGCTAAACACATATTTTAATTCTCAATTCATAGCATGCTTTTCAATCCACACCATAGTTGGTTTGTGTCACACAGTACCCTACCTACTGGTAAATTCATGATAGGCTGGTAAATTGTCATCGGCTGAATCCATCATCATTTACAATACTATGAGCTATAAACAACAGGTGCAGCCTGAGAAGCTCATCTCTAAAGCCGTACCTTCAGAAAACTTGGTCCAAATAGATCTTAACTCCTATACCCAAGGCATCCTCGTCTTTCTATTGCGGTGTTGAATGACACTAGCCTTCAGGTTTCATTTACTTCAGTACTCTTTGCAACAGAATTAGGATGATAACGATGATGATTATTATTATCTTTGAGACAGAGTCTCACTCTGTTGCCCAGGCTGGAGTGCAGAAGTGCGATCAAAGCTCACTACAGCCTTGAACTCCTGGGCTGAAGGGATTCTCCCACCTTGGCCTCCAAGTAGCTAGGACTACATGTGTGCACTACCATACCTAGCTAATTTTTTAAAGTGTTTTTTTTTTTTTTTTTTTTTTAGAGGTAAAGGTCTTGCTACAGTGCCCGGCCTAGTTCCCAACTCTTGGTCTCAGGTGATCCTCCTGCCTTGGCCTCCCAAATCATTGAGATTACAGGTGTGGGCCACCACACCCAACCTCAGATTTGTAATTATTTTCCTTGCTACTTCTAATTTTTTAAAAAGCATAAGTCAGTGGGCAGCAGGTTTTGGAGGTCAGACCCTTAGGAATTATTTCTTACAGCTTCCAGATCCCCGTCCTAATGATGAACACTTGTGCTAGGCTTAGTCAAATTGATACTGTTTCCCAGTAAACTCTGGTCTTCAAGGAAGCTGAAACTAGAGGAGCTCTAATAATACATGTTTTTAACCTGTAGTTTGGGCTTGAGCCAATGGCATCAAACAGAGAGCAGTTGAAATGAGCTGTTGCAAGTGAGGGTTTATCTAAAAAATAGTTAATGAAAAACTTTGATAGCTGCAGGGATGCGTGACAGATTGGCAACTCACTTTGAGAAACAGACTATTCCCCATTCCAAGTCCCAGACACACAGCCTGCGGGTAAGTCATCAGAAATAAGCGGGGAAACGGGACAGGGGAAAAACAGTACCCTGTAACATCTATCAACCATGCAAGCCAAAGCTACTGATGAAGTTAAATAGACAACAATCCTTAGTGTTTATTTTCTGTTCAGTGAGATTGCCAACCTGAGCTTTCAGAGGACTAACACTACAATTAAAGGCAGGCAGGTTCAGGGGAACAGAGTGAAAGGTGGACCAAAACAGAGTATTTTGATGTTTAGATTGAAATCTACTATTGGCTAGGAAAGGGGTGTTTATTGTGTCTAAAGACAAAATACTATTATACATCCAGCAATTATGGTCACAAGGCCACTCAAACAAGTAGCGATTTGTTTTGGTTGGAGAGAAAGAACCAAGGCTTTGCTTGCAGTATTACTGGGTATGTGGGTTTGGTTTTGTTGCAGTTTAGTGGGCTGTGGGCTTTTGCAGCCACCCTCAAAAGGATGAAGAAAATTTTAAACAGCTTCATGGTTGGTAACAGGAGTCCTCTGATCCCTTCAGGAAAACCAAAGATACTCAGGTCAATAATTTAATCAGGAGAAGATTTATCAGTTGGAGTGACAGTTTTAAAGGCACAAATTCTCTGTGTGATTCTAAGCAGATATCGAGTCCAGTTGAGAAGCCAGTCAAACAGATAATTCTCGGGGTTCTCTGCCAGCTATTCTGAGTCTGAGATCTGCCTTCTTATTCTGGCAAATCAGAACCAATGTTATTCTCCCAGATTTGGGGCATCATATCTATTATGGGTCACGGCTCCCCCTGAAGTCAAAGGCCCTTCATTTCCATCATCTACCTGGATTCCTGCCTGGTTATCTACTCTTCTGTTGAATGCAACCTATTCTACAATCCAGAACTCAAACGATTCCACAACCCAGAGCTCTCTGGCCTCTCAGAGAATAGGTAAGATTTCTAAACCTTTCCACAGATTCACATAAGTCAGGATATACCTTTAGATAGAAAATGTTAAGCTTCAGGCCACCCTCCCTGCTGAGTTCTAATGAGAACTCAGAGGCCAGCTTTCAGTGCATTCTGAGGAAGGAAAACGGTTCTCCTCTGTTGGCCCAGGAAACACACTATCAAATGCAAGCACCAATACTGAGGCTGATGAGTTGTATGATTCCAGGCAAACTGTAAATCCTTCCTGGGGTTCTCTATGCATTTCCCTTTAAAGTAGAAAAGAAAATAAATGCCTCTCTATTCTGCATGCTATTTGGGCAATAAAGTGCTACTGATCTGTGAACTTCAATAATAATAAAATAACATTGGAAAAACCTGTACCACCACCCCCACCCCCCGCCCTGAAAAGACTTCAAACGTTTGATGAAGCTAGGGCTTCAAGCAAATTCGAGAAAAAAAAAAAAAAAATCAATACTTTGAAGTCCTCCTAATTTTCCTGACAATCAATTTTCTCATAGGATGCTTATTTCCAGCTTTACAATCTGCCAACTAGCTCCTCCAAACCTCATTTGTGACCCCTTTACAGGGGAAAACCTAGAGGTTAATTAACAGATGATTGTTAGTTCCTGAAAGTCGCCCTATGATTTAGTCCCGAGGTGGCCTGAGCATGTCCATCCCTTGTTAGGAAAAGACTCTCTGGTTCAATATTAATTTCTGTAGCTTTTGCAATTCTCATTGGGATTAACATTTAATCAACGAGCAGTTTCCTTTTTATTTCATTATAGAAAAGCTTCAATAAAATAGAATGGCGCATTATACTGTAATGAATGACAAACACTGGTAAATTTTCATTTAAAAATCAGTAAGTTGAAATAAGCAGTTGTTTCATAACGGTTGGGTCATCTCAATTTAATGAACAGTAACTAAAAACACATTAAATGCCTGAAATGAAAAGGGAGGCATAGTTATTGTCCCACGAGGCTGTGTGATCCTCTAAGGGAGGGCCTGCCTATGTTGTGTTAATTTTTCCTTAGCTGATGCTTGAAGGAATACCAAGCATATAGTAGGTTACTCAATAAATATTTGCCAGATTGAATACATTAATAAATGTTTCTGTGTATAGAAAGGTATTTTCCTTTAGAAAAAACGTTACTTCATTTTGCTAATTGCGGGCACCTCTCAATGAATGGGGATGATCACAAGGGATTATATATACATCTTCTTTTCCTTTTATAAATGTTTATAGTAGCGATTCTCAAACTTGTGCTTGCATGAAAATTACATGGGGAATGTGTAAAACAGTGATTTCTGGGCCCCACTACTGGAATTTCTGATTTAATATTCTGGGGAAGAGCTCCCAAAATGCATACTTCTAAATTCCCAGGAGATCTGATGCTGCATTCTGGAGATCACACTGAGAATCACTGGCTTATAGCATCTATCTGTATGGCATTGGTGGCAATTTCCATTTATTCATGTACAGGTGAAATCTTCCCTAGAGCAGGTTCTCACACACAGAAAATACCTGGGGAACATTCGCTGACTGCACAGATAATTCCACCCTCATTGTGGGGAACGTAACACTATATTGCTGCTGTGTGCATAAATGGCTTTCATTCCTAGGCTCCCATCAGCTATGAAAGAGAGCATAGCAGTTTTGCTGTTGGCCTTTTCTTTCATGTGATAAATTGCCATTAGAGTGCTACCCTAGGCATATATTAATTTCCTTGGGGATCTAACTTTGACTCTTCTGATGCCGCCCACAGTTGCTATAGCTGTGTGTATGACTCTTTGGCCCTTTCACACAGGGTGACTGTTACTGGAGTAATAATAGGAGCCATTGCTATTAGAGCCTGCCAGTGGTATGGACTCTGTGACTCTACCTTTGAAGTTGTATATTTTATTCCAATTAAACCTCTACATCTGTATTTGCTTTCATCTAGAAAACTGTTAATTGTAGGTGGCTCTGGATATATCTGATTGTGCTGGCCGTGGAATATCTGTCCATCTCACGTAAAAAATGCGGGAAAATATTTTATTAGGAAAAGAATGGCCAAAATGGTTATGCGTTTTGATTGGGGTGTTTGATTTGTTTGCTTTTAAGTATTAGGGCTGGGCTTCAAGGCCTCATCAGCAGCTCCTCACCTTGTTTCCTTTCTGAGCAGTAGCATCAATTGCTATGTAACTCTTTAACTTAGGGATACATATGTTGGGGTCATGCCTTAACTTTGAGGGTACGTACATTGGTAGTAGAATAGGATAGAGCTAATTTACTGATCCAGTTTTGTAGGTGGAGGATTTTACAACTTTGGTCCTATTACCAACATTTTCTTAGCAAATATTTTAAAGTTATGTTAAATAAGCCTGATAGTTGGATATTTTCATTCAGATATCTTAGAGCTACATACACCTACACATCTTTTCTCTCTTTTCAAATTTTGATGCATTCTTCAAGGAAAAGTTCATTCCACTCTCATTTGTAGGTTTTTTTCCCCAACATGAACTCTTAGGTGTTACTAACTCAATCATTCTTCTGGCACTCCATTACATACCATTTTGTGACATCCTTTGTATTGTAACTTTTTATGTGTATAAATTTTGTCTCCTCAATTAGATTGCACACTTTTTCAATCATCTCTCATTTTACTACATAATTATTCAACATCTACTATGTATAGTGCACCAAAATTGATGCTGGAAGAATACAGAGAGACAGCATATATGATCTTATATCTAGACTTTTCAATAATTTATGATTTAGCATTAAGGTCAAGCTGTGCACATACATACACGTACATAAAACAGCAACTTTCACTCACAACAGCACATGAGTTAGGAATGATATAAATAGGATCCATATAAGTCTGTTTTTCCACTGGGCTTACACATTGTTTTATAGACAAAGGCATGGAATGCCTATTTATTGTCTTCATATCTACATAAGGGATGTGCTTTTCTAATTAGGTTCGGTGTATATTGCTCAGGAGATGGGTGCATCAAAATCTCACAAATCACCACTAAAAAACTCAAGTAACCAAATACTACCTCATTCCTCAAAAACCTACGGAAATAAATAAATAAATAAATAAATTGGCCGTTATGTCAAACCTCAGAAGTGCCATGAAAACATTAATTATTTTGACCTAATTTGAATATATTTAAATTTAAACACACTTGATACTGAAATCCATATTGATAAAAAATATAAACTGAGATAAGGCTCTTGACCAAGACAAGCATCTTTCATAGTAAGATGTCTTTAAATTAGCAATATCCTTTAATATTAGATTAAATACCCTTCACATATTTAAAATATGTAGTGTTTTTTGTTTCTTTTTTGGACAAAAGGAGGAGTTTGAGGAAAAAGTTGATTATCAAGGACAGCTTTACTGATGACAATCTAACTTCCTCCTAACTCTAGTTGCCCCCAGATAAATTTCCAGCTTTGTCTAGTCAAGGCACTGTTTAATTTTTGTCTTTGTTCTACTGCCACCATTATAAGCAGACAAGAAAATCTCCTTTTGTTATTTAAACAGGTTTCTATAATTTTCTATTGAAAGAGTGTAAAGGGGAGACTGATCATCATGAAGCCCAACATAATCTTCCCATTCCTTCTCCTTATTCTTCATCCTACCACATCCTTTATGATCCAGTGTTGCTGGTCTACTCATAACTCCCAAAACACTATATTTTTTTAGAGTCATGTCTGGCTCTTATTGCCTGTTGAATCTCTGCTTCATCCTCAAGGTGCACCTCAGCATCAAACTCTCTGAAAAGCCTTCCTAAATTTTATGAAACAGAGGTATTTGTTCTCACTTTTCTGTGATGTTATGATCACTTTATATGATTTCATTAATTATAGTGTTTTTCCATTATAAAGCAATTATTCACATGTCTGTTGTGTTCATTGGACTGTAAGTTCCCTGAGAGTGAGAACCTGTTTTACTCTTATTAATATCATTAGCATTTTCTAAGACAGTATCTCTTGCTCATAATTGGCTGGCCAACTATATATTTGTATAATTAATATATAAATGAATTTATCAAATAAATGAGTAGGTGAATGCCTAGCTCAAATATAATAAGTTAGTGACTACCTCTTGGAAAATTGAATGGATAATAAATAAATACAATTATACCAAATGCCATTCTATGGAATTTCTTTTGATCATATTTTCATGTTGTGATAGAAATATGTTTGAAAGTAGCATATCCCATCAATAGCAATTCATAGCTCGACCCAAATGTGTGAAATTAATTTCAAAATATGTCTGCTTTTGTTCTGGCATTTTTCAAGCCAAATATGTAGCCAGTATGTTCATCCTGTCCAATTCATAAGGGTAGCAAAGAATATAAAATATGAAACTGCATTGTGCTATAAATGGTGATCTTGAAATCAATAGTATTGGCAGACACCAAAAAATGTGGATGATTTCTCTAGTACATTAAAATTTCCTAGACAAAACTTCCTATAAATAAAGTTGTATTTTAAAGAACCAGTTGAAAAGTCACAGTGTGTCATAAACTTATTAGTTAGAATGGCGATTATTAAAACGTCAGGAAACAACAGATGCTGGAGAGGACGTGGAGAAATAGGAACACTTTTACACTGTTGCACTGTTGGTGGGAGTGTAAATTAGTTCAACCATTTTGGAAGACAGTGTGGCAATTCCTCAAGGATCTAGAACCAGAAATACCATTTGACCCAGCAATCCCATTACTGGGTTTATACCCAAAGGATTATAAGTCATTCTACTATAAAGACATATGAACACATATGTTTATTGCAGCATTGTTCACAATAGCAAAGACTTGGAACCAACCCAAATGCCCATCAATGATAGACTAGATAAAGAAAATGTGGCACATATCCACCATGGAATACTATGAAGCCATAAAAAAGGATGAGTTCATGTCCTTTGCGGGGACATGGATGAAGCTGGAAAGCATCATTCTCAGTCAACTAACACAGGAACAGAAAACCAAACACCACATGTTCTCAATCATAAGTGGGAGTGAACAATGAGAACATATGGACACAGGGAGGGGAACATCGCACACCAAGGCCTCTTCCAGGGGGGTGGGTACTAGGGGAGGGATGGCATCAGGAGAAATACCTAATGTAGATGACGTGTTAATGGGTGCAACAAACGACCATGGCATACTGTGTAAATGTGTATACCTATGTAACAAACCTGCATGTTCCGTACATGTATCTGAAAACTTAAAGAATAATAATAATAATAATGCATGGAACTCAAAAGTGCATAAATTCTGCCGGCCCTTGAAACCCAGAAGAAAGGGTAACTATTTGGGACTGGTAAAGTTCATCAGAATGCCATCAATCATATGCTTTCCTAATGGGCATAACTCTGACCACACTCATCTAGGTATCACTATCTGAATTTGCATGGCATAGAACATAGCAGAATAACTTTCCATTTCTCCATCTCTACTGAGCTTTTACAGCATCCCACTAGTTACAACTTAACTTGGAACCTTGTAGTTTTATAATTGCCAGTATAAGGAGAGAACAAAATTCATATTCTAACCATTTTCTGACACTGAACAAAATTGACCTTTAGAAAGTCAACAAGCAATGCAGAGAGACCACACCAAACTGTGACTTAAACATTTCTAGAAATTACTAACTTAATTGACTCAGTTACAGCTACGTTTAGAGCAAAGGATCAGTGAAAATGGCCCTGTCCTCGGCATTTGCCTTCTGTAGATTTTTCTCACGTGCATTCATTTATGTAGACTCAGTAATGGTAATTTGGTACTCTAATTTTGAATGCTGCTCTAAGTCCTAGAGCAGTGAATTATGTCTTTTCTTTCAAAAGTGAGATTTACTAGGAAAAGAACAAGCTTTTTTTCTGTTAGAAGTTCATTACATTCAATTTTAAGAAGGCTTAACAAAATGCTAAAGAGTTTTCCTAAAGTAATGTTTCTGACATAGCTTTTCTGTCATAAATTTTTTGCCTATTTAATTCTCTACAAAAATGTAAAACTGTGTTTTCAATTATTTTCCTGATCAACTTTGTTACATTAATACAATGAACTGCCTTTTCTGGAAGAAAATTACAATTTATAACATACTTATAGCATGTAAAATTTCACTTAAGATGGTTGACTGTCTTAAGATGGTTGCAGCTGTCTTCTAGTAAGCAAGTGTATTACTTGTCAAGGGTTGCATGTACAATTCAGTGCCCATGGATATATCTAACTGATTGGGTTATACTTTAGAAATCCTTTTAGTTTTGAAGTTTTATTCTTTCATAGTAAGTGAAAGTAACTACCCGATATTAATGGTATGTATGACAGAGTTAAACATTTACCTTGATGGTAGTATAGTGTGAAAACTCACTCTCTGATCAGTTTAAATGGATTTAAAACTGCACCTGGACTGGTTTGTTTTGTGTGATCAGAATATTTTACTCTATAAGCAAGAATGCATTTGAGTAAATAACGTATAGATAAGGGCCTCTATCGCATGTTTTCAACTCCCTGAAGTCCACTATAATAGTTCATTTTACTCACTGTATTTATTCTCTTCATCTTCCTTTCTATTTTCTCCATCCTTTACATGCCCCTGAAAAGTACCCATCAAGCTGTGACCTGAAAATTTCAAGGAATTATTATTCAACTCCTCTTCTAAAGGTTGGCTTCACTTCCAAATCTCCCCACTAAAAGCTTTCTTTTTTTTATCTTCTCTCTGTCTGTCATTTGTAAAATAAGTTGGTTTTTTAGATGTTGCATTTTAAATTTTGCAATGTGTAACTAATGAGACTATTTTCCTTATCTCCTTTAACACTCCTTTATATACTGTCCTTATGGACTAGAGTCATCATTAATTAGTTAATGTTTATAGAATTTGTGGTAAAGAATTAGTGATAATAGGGAGAGTAGGGAAAACTTGGGTTGCTGGTTGGAGGAGGAATACTAATGAATGTTAATCCTGAATGCTCACATGGTGCCTTTTGTTTTCGATATAGTTGAAAGAGGCACTAATTAATTGTCATCCTATAGGATTATTATTAAAACAGTACCGTCAGTGTCCAAGTATGCCTGGAGCAAATACAGAAGCTTAGTCACTGTATAGACTAAGCTGAAGATGCATGTATTTTCTGTGCAGTGGGAATGACTAATACCAAATCATCAACTGGAAGGATTTGGCTAAGAAAACAGGTGCAATGGTAAAAGTTTTGAGGATGGGCAAAAAGTATTTGACTATTTGTTTTGAGAGTTTCAGGCAAAAGTTTTGCCTATAGTAAAGTTTACTGTATGTTTTCTAGCAATTTTTAAGAAACATCTCCAAAAGTAAGCCTTCAAAAGAACGCTATGTGGTACCTACAAGATAGGCCAGATCTAGGTGACATATCTCAGATTTGTCTTTTTCATTGTCTTCTGTCTCCTTACAAAGGAAGCAGGGACAAGGGAAAGCTGAACAGCCCTTGATGCTCTCTACTTATTGTGGTGGTTCCAAGTCTTTCGCTGCCCATCATTCAGAAGGAGCCTACCCTGGGGCTTCTTGAGGGCCCAGACTCATATTTAACACCCTGATTAACAGCCTAATTGTGTTTTGATTCATGGCTAGAGGGTTTACTAACATCCCTCCTAAAGAGCCATTGGTCAGAAAACATGGGAATAAAAAATGCTGTTTCTTATCCATGAATCATCTCATATTCCCCACCATATTCTTTATATTGTTCACTAGATTCTGTGAAAGACTAATGCAGAGGAAATGAAAATGAAATTTCTTCAGGAAAGACCAACTAAGGAGTGAAGGAGGAGGCAATGCCTTAGTGCCTTTGTGTGTGTGTGTGTGTGTGTTCAAAGCATAACCATTCCCTAAATGATGCATTCGCTGCTAATTCAATAGCATATTTCACACTCGAGAAGAGCCTCCTCAGCAGCACTTGATGCCAAAGCTAGTGCTCTTAAAAGCAGGCCTTCTTTAATGTATATTTGATGAGTGTATCGTTCACTGAGAGATGAACAAATAATGATTTGGAATTCTCTGTGTCACTAGACATTATGTAGAGCTTTAGTCATGGACAATTAGCAAGCATTAACCCTTCTGGTGATTTACATTGTATTTCATAGTTTCAAAATTGTCAATTTCTGGAAGAACAAAAGTATATTCCAACAGGTCATGTCTTTGGCTAGACAGAAGGTTCTGCCTGACTTTGAGGGGTAGGAGGTGGGATTCCTAAAGACAGCGGTACAATGATACATGGACTTATTAGACAAAAAATATGGTGTCAGTTCATTATTAATATTTCCATGAACTCCAGAGACATCATTTATCATGTATTAAGGATGGAAATGATTATGTTCATAATGTAGAGCTTTAATGAATTGAAAATGTACAGACATCATTGAGCAACTCTTCCTTCCATAGGTCAGGCTGACTGTGCTTTTATCGAAGAGAATGTGTTAGTACCATGGAGAACAGTCATTCTTCTTAGTTGGCAAGCATCTGACACTCAACTTGAAAGACAACATAAAAGTAAAATGATGTATGCTGACTATGCGCCTTCCTCCTGCTGCATAGTGAACACTTCTGTAACATTAAACATGTTGAGTTTATGTTGCATAACTGAAGTTGGTAAAGAAAGAAATCTTTCCAAGAACACACACAGTAAACCTGTATGCAGAAATAAGAAGAAAAGAGTGACTGGCCCTTATCCCTAGATTGGTAAAAATGGACAGATTTCTACTTTGCAGCCTGAAGTTAAGAATGGAGTTTTCAGAGTAGGCCTTACTAAGCCTATGACAGCATTATTGCTTACTTTGAACTCTGGATAATGGGCTCCAGATTCTTACATAGTCCAGGATTGATCCTCTGCAATCTCTGTGCCCTTCTGATTAAAATAAATATTCAAAGATGATTAAGGCCTAGCTAATCCTGTTACTTCTTACTGTCTCTCTGTTATAACTTGTATGCTTGTAAATTTTATATGGAATCTTATAAAATTAAAACAAAACAAATGTTTTACAGTTTGGAGGGTACCCTAGAGGTTGATTCCTCAAAGCTCTTGAGATCGTTAATAATAGTTATCCAGTGTAGAAATCCACGTAGGTAGATTTGCTATGATTTAAGACAGTCTGAATTAATGATTAATTGTTTTCCTTTTAATAAACCCATGTGTGAGTCTGTATCTGTGTAGTTGCATTCTCTGCCATGTTTGTTTTGTATTTTCAACTGGATATTTTTGTTGAGATTCACACCGGTGCTTAAAAAATCATCATGTTGTTTAGTCTCTGACTTCTACTAGATTTGTAAGTTTTATTACTGTAGTCTTTTCTAAATATCACTCTCCATAGTCTTTTACTGCAGGAACATTTGGTATCATAATTGTCACTCCTGCAGCTAGGTGTTGGTTATTAACAACCACTTACTTTTGCTCCATGATTGCTGTCTTGTAAATTCCCAGGAAGTGGGGTCAGCCAATCCTGAGTCTATCCTACAGTCAGTGATGCTTATGGACAAGTATCAAGAGAAACTTTGTACCGTGGCATTGAAGGTGAAGAGCTCTTCTGAGGTAAATATGAGATAGTTTTACTAGAAACAATAAAACAAAAGATGAAAGATATGTTGAATAATATAAACCTAATACAAGATGAATGTGCATTTGATATATTTTCAGTTGTCCAGGTCCAAAAGAGGTCTTGGTCTTCAAGACCCAACTCAAAATAAATTAATAACCAGGTCATATTCCAATTACTTCCTTGATATTGATTATCTGAATATCTCCAAACATTCACGCCCTTATATAAGGGCCTCTTAAAATTATTCTTTAATCGTTTCAACTTTGTATATTCTATTTCAATTAGATTTGTAAAAAGCCAACTCTTTAGGATAGAAAATCCTTTTCTTCTGGTGTTCTTACATCTTCTTCCATCTATCTACACAATGCATCTTCAATATGAAGCTTGTTGAAGAAATGAATGAATGAATGAATGGTTAGGTTGGAAAGCAGAGATTTCAAAGTGTTCTCTAAAATCATAATACATTTATAGAAAAGTACATTCTCTATTTCTAATCTAGCAGTTTTTTTCTGTATGCAGCTTCCCTCTTCAAATATTTTGTACCAAAATACCCATGGCCTACATTTCTGTGGAAGCCATATATGGAAAGCAATGGGATAATAAAAAAAATTCCTTTAGTTATTTTGCCTCTTGCCTTACTCCATCTAATACTAGCCTGTTGATTTTCATTCTCTTAATTTAATTGGTTAATGTGGTTAAGACTTAAGTCTAACTGACTCAGGCAAATTTTTGTATCTACTTATAAATCTGCTGTTTTATGAGAAAATAAATGACAATAAGTCTTCTGTCTTATAAAAATATATTATTCATCCAATAAGCCTATGAAAAGTACAAAAACTTCTTAGGACTTATTATAAATCACATATCTATATGCCATATATGATATTCTAAAATAGTATATTAGTATGAGACTAGTTTAGAAAGTCTAGGTGTCAAAATCCAGATTTTTTTTTTAGAACTGAAATGAGATTAGATTCAATGCCAGTTTTTTATATAAAAAAGTAGTTAGAAGACATTTTAATTGTTTTAAGTTTTTTTCATGGAGGAAAGTCTTTTTAAAATTTTTTATTAAACTTTCTTAAAGAATATCTACAATGACAAATGCTGAATTCAGGATGCATGAAGAATCATGAACGGAAATTATAAATTTTGAATTTCATTTTAGATATACGAGATATGTTTTTATGAGCCCCTATTGGCTATGACAATTCCTGATGTGGACTGTAAAACAACTGGGGCTTACAAATTAATTTATAAGTAATTGCACCCCAGGTTTTTAGATATTTAATTCATATGCAAAAGTTTACTGCACATTGATGCAGTTTGGATGTACAGTTTGTTATTTTATATTCCTCTGAAGCATCAAGCATCTATAGCTCTAGAAAACTCTGGATTTACTAAGCATATGGTACTGGAAAAAATATAATTTTATGCCTTAAGCATTTTCAGCTTAACTCATCATTGTATTAACTATTAGATTTTATTTCATTTCTCAAATAGTTGTGCATTTTGTGATAGATTTGTAAACTATCTGTAAGGAATCTTCACTGGAAACTTCTGAGTTATCTTTAAAGGGCAGACAAAATGATTTTTGGGAGTTTGGGTAGTGCTATTTGTTTTTATTAGATTGAATTACAAGGCTCATGTTGTCCTTACGAGGTATATCTAAAAGCAGCTCACTTTTGTTCATTAAGGTCAAATGAACGTCTTGGGATATACCCCTACGGACAATCCTGAGTTCTCATCAGCACAAAGCACTTCTTGTTACAGAGAGAAATGTTTTGATTCATTATTTCAGGAAAGGATGCCAAGGAAAAAAGCAGCTGACTTACAACAGCAGTTCGCACATTTACTGGGCTGTTGGAATGTATCATGTATTCCATTTACATTGCACCTACCTCAGGCACAGGATATCACTACATAAGAGCAAACAAACATGTTGGCAAGTAACAATATGGTGTATGTGGTTGCAGGTGAGGATGCTATCCAAAGGCAACTGATTCTGTTGTGATTCAGAGTAGACTGCAGACAATGCTAATCAGCCACAATTTATCATAATAACTTGTGTGTATCTAAACTCTTACACATTGGTAGAGTGTCATATTGAACCATATGAAATTGCTGATATTCAACTGTTTTCTCTTAACTTATAAAACTGAAATTTTATGTAGTTTAATCGAATACTTTCACATTTATTATTCCCCTTCGGAAGGCTACCCTCCATGCTTGAAAGCACATTGGATTTAGAGCCAGTGGCCTGGGTCCATGTCCCAACTTACATGCCACTTGCCTGCTGGGTGACCTTTACAAATCCATTAGAGATTGAACAGTGACATGTGAAAACAAAGAAAAATCTAATTCATGAACTATTTATCAGTTTTTTGACTAATAGTTACTGGATAGAGAGCCTTCTTCACAGGGGTGATATGAAGTTGCAGTACCATAATGTATTCAAAAAGGCTAACAATTCAAAGGTGAATAATTATTAATATCATGACATGTCATCAAGAGGAGATTGTCAGGTAGGAAGGGCAGGTATCATTATCCTTATTTTGCCGTTGGAGAAACTGAAAGTAATAAAGGTGGCTGAGGTGACTCAGCAGGTCATCAATAGAATCTAAGACTTGTCACTGTTGCTCTTTTAAGGGTACCCTCTGATGGTGCTCTCAGTGTCACATGAGTGTGAACACTGCTCTAACTGACCACAGCAGCATCACCAGGACATCCCCGCCAGTGAAAATGCCCATCTCTGTAATGCCACATCACTGTTCTGCAAAGTCATGAAAATGCAGGATACCTGGCAATGAGTCCTTTCAAAATCTTTGTTTTTCCCCTTCAAAAACTGTATTAGGCTAGATGCTGTGACTCATGCCTGTCATCCCAGCACTTTGGGAGGCCGAGGCAGGAGGATTGCTTGAGTCTAGAAGTTTGAGACCACTCCGGGCAACAAAATAAGATCCCATCTCTCTGAATAAATATATCAATAAAATAGTAGTTGGGCATGGCAGCACACACCTATAGTGCCAGCCACTTTGGAGGCTGAGGCAGTAAGAGCCCTTGAGCCCAGGAGTTTGAGGTCACAAGTGAACTATGATTGTGCCACTGCATTCCAGCCTGGGTTATAGAGAAAGACCTCATCTGTAAGGCAAAACAAAACAAAACCACAACAACAACAAAACTGTATGAAAAGTTTTGGTGTTTTTGTTCCCTCCACATAAAGAAAACCTTCACATTGCAACCGTGAGAGGCACCGTGTAGGGTGGTTGCTGTCATTCCTATTATATGACTGAGAAGACAGGCCCAGTGAAATCCGAAGTACCTGGTCTGAGATGTGGCAGGTAGGTATGAGCAGCTGTGAGGAAGGCTAGTTCCTTCCAGGTTGAAAGCCTGTACTTCTACTGCTAAAATGCTCTGTTCATTCATCTTGGCCTGAAGCAGCTCACAACATAGTTAATTGGTTTGGGCAATCATGATACCTATACATGAAACAAAACATTATTCAGTGGTAACATATGAAGCACATGGGCAAGATTAAAACTGAATACAGTGAGATCCAGAATATAATATTGGATGATAGAGCAAATACTCCCTTGGAGAAAGAATCTAGTGACTTTTTTATAGACACCTTTGAGAAAAATCTCACTACAGTATTAATCTGAGTCTACTTAAAGCACCTGACAACTATTTACAATGTAATATGACTGGTTCTAGGATAGTTTTTACTCGGGTAAAGTAAGTCATAAAGCCAGTTTACATTGGAATTCATATATAACATTCCACCTTGACCACCCACCCCCCTACTTCTTATCACTTTCCCTTTTTATTCTTAGCAGTAAACTTCCTGTATAAGATCTTGAAGTTACTACGGTTTGCATGCAGCATTCAAGGATTTCATATGAGGACTGCTTTAAGGCAGCTTGCTCAGATCTCTTCAGGATGACTTCCCAGTTAGTTCAATTTCTCTCCCTGCACTCACACTGTGAAAGAGCGTGGCATCTCTCAGGAAGACTCTGTAATGCTACCCCTTCATTAGCTCTGAGTTGTTGGTCCTGGGTGAAGATCACTTGTTCCATTTTTGACCCAGATACAGGCTGTTGGAACCTGCATGGAAAACCAAAGCAAGCTCTGCCGAAACCGTCATTATCTGAGGCAACCAGTGCTTTCTGGACTCAAAAGTAAAACCTTGACTAACTTTGCTTTTCTGTTAATGAGAAAATTCTCCCAGCTACCTGGACATTTTCTTTTTCCTAAGATTTCATCTAGGGTGGGATCTGTCTTCTGGCCTGAGGCTACCTACTTCTGGCTAAGATAAGTAACTACTAGGAACTTTCCTCCTTTCATTTATTCATCATGAATAGTGAAGTACTTAAGATTGTGGATCGAGTGTCAGACTGCCTAGTTTTGAATCCAGGTTCTTCCACATATTAGTCAAATGGCCTTAGGCAATTTTTTGGGCACAAGTGTCTCTGTCCACCAAATGGAGGTACTATCCTACCTACCTGATACAAATATAATGAGATGAAATAGATTGATAGATTAAAAATGCTTAAAACATTGGGCTTACCTGTCTCGAACCTCATTGTCAAGCCACAAACAATTCAACACTTACGCTGTGTCCATAACAGACCCCGAATATTCCATGCATCTTAGCCCATGTTCAAAGTGCCTCATTAGCTTGGAATTCCCTCTTACCACCTCCACTTATTAAAGTTTTATCCGCATTTCAGGATTCTATTCAAATCCCACATCTTCCTTAAAGAACTTCCACCTTGTGCATACCTAACTGTTTTACCATTAATATAATAGCACTTATACTACAATGTATAATGACATTTATATATACCAAAATAAGTATACAAACATGTAATTATACTTAAAGGTACCTCAGTAAGTATTTATACATATGTGAGTGTATGTGTCTGTGTGTTTGTAAAGGCATGTATACACATGTATGTATGTATGTATGTACCTGTATATCTGTCTATATACCAATTGATTCGACAGTCATTCCTTACATGACTCTCATGGTTAATGTACCCTGTTACATGGAAGATATGAAGTAAATAAGACATATTTTCTGCCTATGAAGATTTAATATTATGGAAGGAAGATTTTTAGAAAAGCAATATATATTATACTATACTGTAAAACTGACTTGAATGATATGCAAGAAATATCTAACATATACACACATATATACATATTTGTGTAGACATGTATTTATAAATGTACAACTAAAATTTGATGAAACATCAGATTTCTAAGATAATTTCCAAAATTTCATTTTATTTCAGAACTGATAACTGCGATCAGTATTAAGTAACAAATTATTGCATTTCTACATATCCTAATTGAACCAAGGCTTGTGCCCCAAGATTGTTCAGACTTGCGTACTCCAATGGTTCTAACTTTAAATTTAGAACTGTCTCCTTCTGATGGCATTGCCAGCTTTCTACTTCTAACTTTTCACATACCTTTGATAGACTTTGCTGACTGAAAATGTTCTTTGTAAACTTTGCCATGTGTGTCTACAGCAGAATCTTTTTTACTCTTTTGCATTTTACAGATAATAACTTCTTGTCTCTTGGTCTGGGAACCACGTGGAATAAAAATTGTAACAAATAATTTTAGAAGACCTGATTCATCCAGATTTAACTGAATAGGATTGTTACTATGCATTTATACACTGACAATTCAATTGATTAAGCTTACTTTTGATAAACTCTATAGGTTGACTTTAGATTGCATTATTTGACATTTATTAGCTCCATTGTTTTCAGTAGGTCTTAGCAAGGAAGTTGAGTTTGTTTAGAGTCATATATATATATTTTTTAATATATAACATATATATAATATATATATAATATATATTAAAAATATATATATTTTTTACTGAAAGATCATTGCTTTGGTTTCTCTGTTTTAAAATAATATATCCACATTACCTAGATGATTAGTAAGAAAATTGGACGGAGTACATAGAAGTGTTTGTTAAATAGCTTACTCTAAAAAGTATGCAAACCTCATAGCTTTTAAGATGTTTTAAAAAAGTCTATACTAGAGAGAAAAAGGAAACAGCTAACAATTATTTCATTGCAAACTGGATCTTTTTTCTGTAGCTATGTCTAGATGATTCATACATTAATTAATAAAAATAGCATGTATAATATGATCATGTTTCATATAGTTACTTTTGCATCTATCTAATCTTTCTATGTTTCTATGTATCTATCATCTATATAACCTCTCTTCTTCTGACTGTAAATATGTAGAGATAAATACTTGAAATTATTTTCACAAAATGATGATAAAAGTTATTTTGTGGTGGTTGAATATAGAGCAATTATTTTTAACTCTATTAACCCTCTGTTCTGATAATTTTTATTATTTGATATATAATAAACATGTTACATATTTTTATTATTTATTCTAAGAAAATTAGCATATTTATCTCTATGAGGTTTTTAATCCTTTTCAAAGGGGAAAAACAAGCAAACTTTTTTATAACATGCTAGTATTGAAGACAGAAATACTTTTGGGCTTGAGCATAAGTGAGCATCTAGTTTTGATGAGACTCTGAGAGAAATGTTTGTGAGTTTTGGTGTCTTTTCTCTTTAGAAAAATACTCCTTTATATAATAATTATGTACAAAGCACTGGGTACTTATGCATATGCATATATACTGTTTACTAGGAAGATGCTCTGCAAATAGAATGATTTGTCATTATGTACACGTGCATATCTATGCTTAAAAATAGCCATTTGTGTTTATCACACACCTTTCATCTGTTAGATACATGAGGATATTGACAGTATCTTTGATTTTAAGCCCTTTCCTTTACCTTGAAATGGAGTTGAAATGACTATTTATTTATTTAGACAGAATTTAGCTCTTGTTGCCCAGGCTGGAGTGCAGTGGTGCGATCTTACCTCACTGCAACCTCCATCTCCTGAGTTTAAGCGATTTCTCCTGCCTCAGCCCCCCAGGTAGCTGGGATTACAGGTGCCCACCACCATGCCTGGCTAATATATATATATGTATTGTATTTTTACTAGAGATGGGGTTTCGCCATGTTGGACAGGCTGGTCTTGAACTTCTGACCTCGGGAGATCCACCCACCTCAGCCTCCCAAAGTGCTGGGATTATAGGCATGAGGAAATGAGACTTTAATATGAATTCTCTTTTCCATGACTCAATGCTTTCTCTTGCTTTTAGCCCCTTCTGGTCCCCATCTGATTGACTTGCTATTAGTGAACATAGAACTGTTTCTGCATTCCAAGTCCTCAAATGGCCAGAGTAGATGGACCAGCTCTCTCTGTCTTTTATAATTTTCTCCTCTTATTATCGTTAGTGGGAGAACAGAGATGTGCATTAACTGCATAGGCAGCTGTGGAAAACAAGAAGAGGCCCAGTCCCCATGACATCTCCAATAAAGCCATGAGACTCATGCAAGGTGGAGAATATTTGTATGTTGTGGTCATAGGAACCTGAATGACTTATGAACAGTTGGGGAATTCTGTATTCATTTTTATTAACTTTAATTATAGGAGCACTATAAAATTTTCTCATTCTATGTTGCGTGAAAAATGCAGAAGTTAATTGCTCCTGACATTTAATTGGTTTATGCTTCCCTCTAACACAATCATGTACTGCAAGAGACAGGGAAAACTAGTTGGCATATTTCTGCAATTGCAGAGGATTATACACCAAGAAATTAGTCTTTTTGTTAGTTCTAGCAGTGAATTACAAATGCAGTTTCAGAAGTGTAGGGAGAGAAATAAAATCTGTGCGTCTACATTCTACATATGCTAAAAGACTGACAGGGGCTTCCCTGAATGCTTTGTATGACTTTGCCAGAGTGGCTGAGATTTTTTCATTATCATTGTACAATTGTACAGATTTAAAAGCGACAATTTTTATACCTTTGTGAACATGTCAGGTTGTTTACCGTTTCTGTTACAAGCCATCTGGACCCTTCATAACCTTTTCACATATTTTTTCAAATATCGTCTGGCATAAAAAGCATAAGGTAACTTGCTGTTACCAATTATAATACATGATGGAAGAAGTTGGATTTAGTGTGGCATAGTGCCTCTGATTTCAAGAGTGGCGAGATGCTCTGGAAAGCATCCATCTCCTGTGATGTGTTCTGAGCTTGAAGGGAGAAAATGATACATGAAGTACAAAAAGCCTATGCTAATTTCCATTTGATGCAATTATGGAGTAATGGTGCATATACAAACAGCAAGGCACTATGTAAGCATTATGGGATGAGTCATGATGAAGGTGGCAGGCACCTTGCCCTCAAGGAGTTTGTAATCTAGAGGAGGGAGGAGGCCTTACATGGTAACTAAATGCAAGGCTGGAAAGTGCATAAGGCTGAGAGAGTGCAGACAGAGAGAATTGCGAGAGCATGCAGAGGTGATTAGGGAGGCTGTACAATGCTGCCATATTATAAAAATAGAACTGAACTGGCAGTGGGGAACATCTTTTTGAAATGTGAAGCCTGACTTGAGAAGAAGCAGCAGGACCATAGCGCAGCTCCGTCTGCGTCATCTATCATTAATTCTTCCCTTTCAAGTTTTATAGGATCCCAGAAAATTGATTGAGGAAGATCTAAAAGAAAACAAATGGTCAAATGTTGTTATTTAGTTCAATTGCCCCAGGTCCTGAAAATTATTTTAAAACAAAAAGATTGTCAAAGGCTAAGAACACTTATTAGAGCTAATTTTTTTTATTTTTTTTATTTTTTTACTCATTAAAGACTTCAAAAGCTAGAAATCACAATTCTGCTAGGTTAAGGAAAAAGAGAAATCCTAATTTCCTCTGCCATTAGTTTTTTAATAAATCCAAAAATGCCTCTGATGTTTCTTGAGAATATAACTCTTCTCCATTTTTACCTAGTAACAATCATGTAATCTCATACATGAAATAAATAGATAAAATAATAAACACGAAAATGGCCTCTGTAGGCAAACAAGGTAGAGATCATTATACTAGTGCAAGCAGTGTTTTTGAGGCTGGAGCAGGCAGGGTGGCTTTTCCCTCAGAAGTTACGTACATCCAAAAGGTTTGCAATGGCCAACTCAAATAAAAGGAAAGTTATAGCCAACTATCTGGGAAGGCATTTCCAAATGGTGCAAAGATGCCAGAAGCAGGAGGCAGGCCCAGGTTTCGGTTAGGGGAGATGGGGATAGAAGGTTGAGTCAAAGACCAAGGTGGTTTTCATCCTATATAGTCACAAGCAGTGGGTCTAACACATTCACAGGTGCAACCTCTCCCCTAGATCCTCCCCTGAGTTCAGAGTCACCCAATAGATCCTTGGAGCTGCTAGCCCATGTCATAAGCTCCAACACAAAAAGTCCTAGGATGATGACAATGTTGTATGTAGTAATTCTGTTATTATCTAGTGAAAAATAGTATCCCAGATCCTGTTTCTTTTTTCTTTTTTCTTTTTTTGTTTTCGAGATAGAGTCTCACCCTGTTACCCAGGCTGGAGTATAATGGCGCGATCTCGGCTCACTGCAACCTCTACCTCCTGGGTTCAAGTGATTCTCCTGCCTCAGCCTCCCCAGTAGCTGGGATTATAGGTGTGAGCCACTACACCAGGCTAATTTTTGTATTTTTAGTAGAGACAGGGTTTCACCATGTCGGCCAGACTGATCTCAAACTCCTGACCTCATGATCCACCCTCTTCAGCTTCCCAAAGTGCCGGGATGACAGGCGTGAGCCCCGGCGCCTGGTGGATTCTTCTTTCTGTTGCTTTTGCTGATCACTGGCCAGTCACATGCATAGAGACAATGCTATTTACCATCATGTTCAGGATGCAGCACAGGGTGTTGGAGTCCAGTGCATTTAGGAGCGTGCAGTTTCAGCTCTGCCCACTTGAAGTTCATGGGGCTGAGTATGATGGCCCGCAAGATATTCAGAAAGCAGGTACTGGCAATGCACACACCTCTGCCCACTCTGTGAACATAGAAAACAAGTTTTCATCCAATGTCACTGAGGAAATATTTCAACTTCAAAGCAGCCATTGTCTGTAGGACTCCATTACAGAGTATAACCAAGGAATTGGCTACAGTCATGTGTTTGAGAATCAAATCTGTGGATCTTAATGTGCACCTGGTGAAATAAAGGAAACTAGAACATTAAAGAAGAAAGACATTTCCTAGGAATCCAACTATAATTTGAGATAAGAAGATCATTCCTATTGCCAAATACCTCAGGACATTTGTCATTTTTCAGTGACTTTTGTTTCCATTTAGAGTGAGAGAATCCTGCATAGAAACATGAAGTCTGCTTTAACCTGAAATTTGCTTGTCCAGTTATTGTTATTTCCAACTCCTTAATTTCTTATTAAAAACCTATGTTTTCTTCCTCGGAATGTTTGCTATAAAAATAAAAATATATATGCGATTTATATTTTTTCATAAGAAAAACATATACATATCATATCAGAATTTCATATATAACAATCCCATAAGTAACAATAATTTCATAAAGTAAGCAGTGTATTATTCCCATTTTACAGGTGAGGAGAGCTTAGGTAAAGGAAGACTGAGTGACATTTCTAACGTCCCCTCCTTGGAAGAGGCAGAGCCAGGAGTTGACAATGTATTTAACCATTGTGTGTTTCAACTTCTGACAAAGTTGTATTTTTCCAAATATCCACATTATTGTTTGGTTTTGCATACTTTGTACATTTTTAAATAATGGTTGTGCATTTAGGAAAAATAAGACATCAAGATGAGGATGTTGCATAGATTGGGGAATCGGGTCTCAAGGAAAGAGAGTCAAGAGGAATAGAGCAAGGCTCAGAGCTGGCACACAATTGAAGAAACTTGATCTCTAGACCCAAGGAAAGCCCTGTGATGTTGCTGTTCTGGAATGTCCAGACTGTGCTTACCAGGATGTAGTGGTTCCTTAGAAGCACAGTTCCAGGCAAGCCACGTGATCTTGATCTAACCAGTTGAGGATCTAGGAGAGCATTTTTTAAAGTATGGTCCACAGTCTCCTACACCAGAATACCGCAATGCTTGTTAAAAATGCCCATCTCCAGGCCTGACTGCACACCTTGGAATGGATTTCGGGGCACCTTCCTGGGGATGACTCTTAATGATACGAAAGTTTGAGAAGCCCTCATTTAGATAATCAGAAGAAATGAAGACATGGAAATCAATGACCCAGACAAGGCCAGAAATTTTACATGGGAAATCATGGGGCCAGATGGTAACAGTAGGAATTCAGGAGAAATAAAGATACATTTGAGCTAAGAGATTGGAGCAGGTCTTGAAAGATGTGAGGAATTTTACTCAGAGAAGAGGTGGGAACATTCTTGGTGGGAGAAAGGGCCTCAAATGAAGACCCTTGGAGGAAGTCAGCCTGGCATCATGGAAAAGGCCATGAGCTGAAATTAGGTTTAATGAGGATTGGGTTTAGAGGAGAGTGTTAGCATCTGGTGTGGGCAGAATAAATGTGATGGTAATGTTTAAAAGTGACTCAGGATTTAAAGACTTATTCAGATCAATTCACTTTCAGTCCTACAGGATTGCAAACCCAGAAATCAGTGAATTCAGGACCTTGGTATTGTTACTCTTGCTAAGTCATATTTTCACCTTATTGAATACATTCTCTTCAGTGCAACAGATACACATCTAATATTAGTGTTATGTGAAGTAGAGGGAAAACATAGAAAAGTTATTGAACTGTGCAGTTTCTGTGCCATGAATTTCATGTTCTTATGAACCCCTGTAACTTTTTAATTTAAATGCTAATGCAAATAGCCTGTAAAAGAGACAAGAGGAGAAAGCGCACATGACTCTCAGAAACCACGTAGACAAGTAGACCAGGTGTCTGATGCTCAATTAAGGTATGAAGGGCTGATGGTGGGTGACTGAGGTGTCAGGGATAAGGATGGCAGGCCCGACAACATTCCTAGTAACAGCTGCATATAGCTAACTATGAGGAGTGGCCCTTGCAGTGCCCTTCCTTTAGAAGCCCCTTATTCAAATGTGAGAACAACAGAGATTCCCTGAGTCCAAGGGCTGAAAGTCCCTTTTGTTTAATCCCTGTCCTGATCCCAGCCTTGCTGCTGCTGCTCCTGCCTGCCTCAGGCTCTTGGGGGATGGTGTCTTTCCAGCACAAGACGCCGCATCTGCTGCACTTTCTTGAAGCTCACTTCCACAGAGCACAGGGAATCAGGTGATCTTGGCACTTGAGCCTTCATTGAATTTGCTTTGAAAAGTTACCAAGTGGTTCTGGCATGAGAAACATTCTTGACTAATTTCCCAGGTTGGTGGTCTCTTGTGTTTGCCAAGAATGGGAGAGAGAAAGAGGCCAACAGAATGGTTAATGTTTTGTTGTTGTTTTGTGTTTGTTTGTTCTGTTTTGTTTTGTTAGTGATCCTTGTAGTATGTGTTTCTTTAGCTCTTACCTGCCCAATGGCCCCTGCAATCCTTGTCTTGCCTTTATGTAAACCCCTAATGGCCCAAAGCCTCAATAGTGACCCCATGAGACCCTATCATTTCTAGTAGAGCCATGTGTTTCAGCCCTTTCTGAAATATCTTCTTCTCATCACGTTTTAACAATGTTTTCCTAACACAAAATGTTTTCCTTTAAAGAAAACTGGGAAACAGAGAAAAGTGAGAAAATGTTTACCAACATGTAGATAATATATTTGTTGTTTTAATCTTAATTTTTTTAAGCTTAAAAAAAGGGGATTAACAAAAAGAAGAGTGAGTGAATTCATTAATAAATGAATGGACACAACTGACAAATAAATGTTTGATTTCATCTCCTTAAGGCCCTGCTAGGTGATTGATTGGCAAATCTCAGAGAACAATTCACATCCAGATGTTTACAGCTAAAAATATCCTAATATATTTTCTCTGAGAGATACAGAAAGAATTCTTAGCCTTGTGATAATATTTGCAAGTCAGTGGAGTTCTTAGTCCCCTTAAAATCACATCAGGATTGTCCACTCTGTTTTATTGGCTTAAATGTCCAGAACATGGCCCAGAGAAGAGCCAGTGACATTTATTTTCTGTATTCGATCCCACTTCATCTGCAAGATGGTAGTTGGGAAGACTGTAGATTGCCCCAGAGTAAGGAAGGACATACAAACTTGCAATGAATGTGCCTAGTAAGTTTTCTCACATTAATTCCTGGATGACATAAAAAAGGTTCATTACCAGATGTACAATGCACAGACAAGTGCTTTGTGAAGGTGGAAGAGAATAGCTAGGAGTCATGTAGAAGAAAAGAAGTGGCAATGGTGTGGGTTAAGAATTAGAGCAACATAGATATCCTATAAAATGGAATACATGAAGAAGGAATAGGTGAACCCAAAGAAGTGTGCAAAGACACAAGAATGAGGAAGGTTGGTCAACAGCCACCTTTCTGCACTAACCTGTCTTCCAGTGCTTCTCTTCGCCACTGTTTGGAGGGCTTGCCCAGGTGGTGGCAAGACCTTCAATTTGCAGACCTGTGTTAGGTAGGACAGAATTGAGCCAATGGATGAGCCACTTAGTGACATTAATTTATTCAACAAAGTGAGTCAGAAAATTGAAAGTTCATCTTGATCCTTTAACCTCCTTTCCTGGGACACATGGATTCATTCACTTATTTCATTAAATAATAGGTGTATGGTACTTACCATGTGCCGTGCTCTGTATTAAAGCTTATGGGAAGAGCAAGGATAAATGTTGCTCTTCTGCCTGTAGGTGGCTAACAATCCTTGTTGAAAAAGGCAGAAATGCCCAAGAAACCTATGCAGGGCACTATTGGGTGTATACACAAGTGCAGAAAAACAATGATAGACAAGTCCTTCAGAGGTAGAGATATTTTCAAACTGGGGGATCTGCAAAGTCGTCAGAGTGGTGGGGTTTAAGCCTTGACTCTGGCAGGTGGAAAGGAATTCTGACTGGGTCTGACCATTGGACCATGAAGTGTCTGAAGCACCTGCTTCCTATCCTCAAGAGGTGACTACCTCAGCTCAAGGCCTCTTGACTACACAGGCCTTCAAATCCCCGCAGAAGAGGAAGTGGCTGACAGAAGCCTGCTTTTCTCCTGTCAGAAAAAAAAAAAAAAAAAAAAAAAAAAAAAAAAAGTTTGTATTCTGTCAGTAGGCAGAGAAGGAATGAGAGAGCAAATTCTAGTCAAAAAAATGACAATTGGTTTCTGTTTACATATATGTACTGAGGGTTGTTTTCAAATGAAACTTCTGTAATCTATCCTCAGCTGTTGTGGTTTATGGTATTGATGAGTAAGAGCTTCTTTTAGAAGGAAAATAAATAGAATGCACAGGAGGGATCTTGAAATGCATTTTGGGACTGAACCACATTTCCTGAACATGTTTAAAGTGTGACCTTTTCTAATCTTTAAAAGTAAGATAACTTTTTCAAGATTAATATGTTGTGAGTTTAAAATAACTCTCTGGTAATGCTGTGTGCGAATGGCAGGAATTTTTTTCCAAGACCCTTTCCCTTCCATTTCAACAATGTTTGTAGCACCAAGAATTGTTTCTTGTTCATCTTTTCTACAGAAAGTCCAGGATATGGCTCAGTGGGTGGTGCGAGTTCAGTAGACTCTTGTTCTGGGCTCCTTTGTGGATATTGATGAACTTCTATGTGTATGAAATTTGGTTTGCTTATTTTATCAATCTTCTAATTGGATTTGAGTTGCTTTGGATCTCACTCTACAAATTTGCTTTAAAACTGAATATTATATTAAAACTTACCATGTATTAGGCACTCGTTGTGTGTCAGGTAGTGTGCTAAGTATTGTATTGCTTAATTTCCACAATCACCCATCATGCTGGGAGTTATTAGTACCAGTTTGCAGATGATGCATTTGTCTGTTCCCCAGAGGAAGGATCAGAACCAGCACCTTTCTTTTTTTTTTTTTTTTTTTTCATTTTTTTTATTATACTTTAAGTTCTAGGGTACATGTGCATAACGTGCAGGTTTGTTACATATGTATATTTGTGCCATGTTGGTGTGCTGCAACCATCAACTCGTCAGCACCCATCAATTCATCATTTATATCATGTATAACTCCCCAATGCAATCCCTCCCCCCTCCCCCCTCCCCATGATAGGCCCCAGTGTGTGATGTTCCCCTTCCTGAGTCCAAGTGATCTCATTGTTCAGTTCCCACCTATGAGTGAGAACATGCGGTGTTTGGTTTTCTCTTCTTGTGATAGTTTGCTAAGAATGATGGTTTCCAGCTGCATCCATGTCGCTACAAAGGATGCAAACTCATCCTTTTTTATGGCTGCATAGTATTCCACGGTGTATATGTGCCACATTTTCTTAATCCAGTCTGTCACAGATGGACATTTGGGTTGATTCCAAGTCTTTGCTATTGTGAATAGTGCCTGCAATAAACATACGTGTGCATGTGTCTTTATAGCAGCATGATTTATAATCCTTTGGGTATATACCCAGTAGTGGGATGGCTGGGTCATATGGTACATCTAGTTCTAGATCCTTGAGGAATTGCCATACTGTTTTCCATAATGGTTGAACTAGTTTACAATCCCACCAACAGTGTAAAAGTGTTCCTATTTCTCCACATCCTCTCCAGCACCTGTTGTTTCCTGACTTTTTAATGATGGCCATTCTAACTGGTGTGAGATGGTATCTCATTGTGGTTTTGATTTGCATTTCTCTGATGGCCAGTGATGATGAGCATTTTTTCATGTGTCTGTTGGCTGTATGAATATCTTCTTTTGAGAAATGTCTGTTCATATCCTTTGCCCACTTTTTGATGGGGTTGTTTGTTTTTTTCTTGTAAATTTGTTTGAGTTCTTTGTAGATTCTGGATATTAGCCCTTTGTCAGATGAGTAGATTGCAAAAATTTTCTCCCATTCTGTAGGTTGCCTGTTCACTCTGATGGTAGTTTCTTTTGCTGTGCAGAAGCTCTTTAGTTTAATGAGATCCCATTTGTCAATTTTGGCTTTTGCTGCCGTTGCTTTTGGTGTTTTAGACATGAAGTCCTTGCCCGTGCCTATGTCCTGAATGGTACTACCTAGATTTTCTTCTAGGGTTTTTATGGTATTAGGTCTAACATTTAAGTCTCTAATCCATCTTGAATTAATCTTCGTATAAGGAGTAAGGAAAGGATCCAGTTTCAGCTTTCTACTTATGGCTAGCCAATTTTCCCAGCACCATTTATTAAATAGGGAATCCTTTCCCCATTTCTTGTTTCTCTCAGGTTTGTCAAAGATCAGATGGCTGTAGATGTGTGGTATTATTTCTGAGGACTCTGTTCTGTTCCATTGGTCTATAGCTCTGTTTTGGTACCAGTACCATGCTGTTTTGGTTACTGTAGCCTTGTAGTATAGTTTGAAGTCAGGTAGCGTGACGCCTCCAGCTTTGTCCTTTTGACTTAGGATTATCTTGGCAATGCGGGCTCTTTTTTGGTTCCATATGAACTTTAAAGCAGTTATTTCCAATTCTGTGAAGAAACTCATTGGTAGCTTGATGGGGATGGCATTGAATCTATAAATAACCTTGGGCAGTATGGCCATTTTCATGATATTGATTCTTCCTATCCATGAGCATGGTATGTTCTTCCATTTGTTTGTGTCCTCTTTTATTTCACTGAGCAGTGGTTTGTAGTTCTCCTTGAAGAGGTCCTTGACATCCCTTGTAAGTTGGATTCCTAGGTATTTTATTCTCTTTGAAGCAATTGTGAATGGAAGTTCATTCCTGAATTGGCTCTCTGTTTGTCTGTTACTGGTGTATAAGAATGCTTGTGATTTTTGCACATTAATTTTGTATCCTGAGACTTTGCTGAAGTTGCTTATCAGCTTAAGGAGATTTTGGGCTGAGACAATGGGGTTTTCTAAATATACAATCATGTCATCTGCAAACAGGGACAATTTGACTTCTTCTTTTCCTAACTGAATACCCTTGATTTCTTTCTCTTGCCTGATTGCCCTAGCCAGAACTTCCAACACTATGTTGAATAGGAGTGGTGAGAGAGGGCATCCCTGTCTTGTGCCAGTTTTCAAAGGGAATTTTTCCAGTTTTTGCCCATTCAGTATGATATTAGCTGTGGGTTTGTCAGAAATAGCTCTTATTATTTTGAGGTACGTTCCATCAATACCAAATTTATTGAGCGTTTTTAGCATGAAGGGATGTTGAATTTTGTCAAAAGCCTTTTCTGCATCTATTGAGATAATCATGTGGTTCTTGACTTTGGTTCTGTTTATATGCTGGATTATGTTTATTGATTTGCGAATGTTGAACCAGCCTTGCATCCTAGGGATGAAGCCCACTTGATCATGGTGGACAAGCTTTTTGATGTGCTGCTGAATCCGGTTTGCCAGTATTTTATTGAGGATTTTTGCATCGATGTTCATCAGGGATATTGGTCTAAAATTCTCTTTTTTTGTTGTGTCTCTGCCAGGCTTTGGTATCAGGATGATGCTGGCCTCATAAAATGAGTTAGGGAGGATTCCCTCTTTTTCTGTTGATTGGAATAGTTTCAGAAGGAATGGTACCAGCTCCTCCTTGTACCTCTGGTAGAATTCAGCTGTGAATCCATCTGGTCCTGGACTTTTTTTGGTGGGTAGGCTATTAATTATTGCCTCAATTTCAGAGCCTGCTATTGGTCTATTCAGGGATTCAACTTCTTCCTGGTTTAGTCTTGGGAGAGTGTAAGTGTCCAGGAAATTATCCATTTCTTCTAGATTTTCTAGTTGATTTGCATAGAGGTGTTTATAGTATTCTCTGATGGTAGTTTGTATTTCTGTGGGTCGGTGGTGATATCCCCTTTATCATTTTTTATTGCATCTATTTGATTCCTCTCTCTTTTCTTCTTTATTAGTCTTGCTAGTGGTCTGTCAATTTTGTAGATCTTTTCACAAAACCAACTCCTGGATTCATTGATTTTTTGGAGGGTTTTTGTGTCTCTATCTCCTTCAGTTCTGCTCTCATCTTAGTTATTTCTTGCCTTCTGCTAGCTTTTGAATGTGTTTGCTCTTGCCTCTCTAGTTCTTTTAATTGTGATGTTAGAGTGTCAATTTTAGATCTTTCCTGCTTTCTCTTGTGGGCATTTAGTGCTATAAATTTCCCTCTACACACTGCTTTAAATGTGTCCCAGAGATGCTGGTATGTTGTATCTTTGTTCTCATTGGTTTCAAAGAACATCTTTATTTCTGCCTTCATTTCGTTATGTACCCAGTAGTCACTCAGGAGCAGGTTGTTCAGTTTCCATGTAGTTGAGCGGTTTTGATTGAGTTTCTTAATCCTGAGTTCTAGTTTGATTGCACTGTGGTCTGAGAGACAGTTTGTTATAATTTCTGTTCTTTTACATTTGCTGAGGAGTGCTTTACTTCCAATTATGTGGTCAATTTTGGAATAAGTGCGATGTGGTGCTGAGAAGAATGTATATTCTGTTGATTTTGGGTGGAGAGTTCTATAGATGTCTATTAGGTCCGCTTGGTGCAGAGATGAGTTCAATTCCTAGATATCCTTGTTAACTTTCTGTCTCATTGATCTGTCTAATGTTGACAGTGGAATGTTGAAGTCTCCCATTATTATTGTATGGGAGTCTAAGTCTCTTTGTAAGTCTCTAAGGACTTGCTTTATGAATCTGGGTGCTCCTGTATTGGGTGCATATATATTTAGGAGAGTTAGCTCTTCCTGTTAATTTGATCCCTTTACCATTATGTAATGGCCTTCTTTGTTGCTTTGGATCTTTGATGGTTTAAAGTCTGTTTTATCAGAGACTAGGATTGCAACCCCTGCTTTTTTTTGTTCTCCATTTGCTTGGTAGATCTTCCTCCATCCCTTTATTTTGAGCCTATGTATGTCTCTGCATGTGAGATGGGTCTCCTGAATACAGCAGACTGATGGGTCTTGACTCTTTATCTAATTTGCCAGTCTGTGTCTTTTAATTGGAGCATTTAGTCCATTTACATTTAAGGTTAATATTGTTATGTGTGAACTTGATCCTGCCATTATGATATTAACTGGTTATTTTGGTCGTTAGGTGATGGAGTTTCTTCCTAGCCTCGATGGTCTTTACATTTTGGCATGTTTTTGCAATGGCTGGTACCGGTTGTTCCTTTCCATGTTTAGGGCTTCCTTCAGGGTCTCTTGTAAGGCATGCCTGGTGGTGACAAAGTCTCTAAGCATTTGCTTATCTGTAAAGGATTTTATTTCTCCCTCACTTATGAAACTTAGTTTGGCTGGATATGAAATTCTGGGTTTAAAATTCTTTTCTTTAAGAATGTTGAATATTGGCCACCACTCTCTTCTGGCTTGTAGAGTTTCTGCTGAGAGATCTGCTGTTAGTCTGATGGGCTTCCCTTTGTGGGTAACCCGACCTTTCTCTCTAGCTGCCCTTAAGATTTTTTCCTTCATTTCAACTTTGGTGAATCTGGCAATTATGTGTCTTGGAGTTGCTCTTCTGGAGGAGTATCTTTGTGGCGTTCTCTGTATTTCCTGAGTTTGAATGTTGGCCTGCCCTACTAGGTTGGGGAAGTTCTCCTGGATGATATCCTGAAGAGTGTTTTCCAACTTGGTTCCATTTTCCCCCTCACTTTCAGGCACCCCAATCAGACGTAGATTTGGTCTTTTTACATAATCCCATACTTCTTGCAGGCTTTGTTCATTTCTTTTTCTTCTTTTTTCTTTTGGTTTCTCTTCTCGCTTCATTTCATTCATTTGATCCTCAATCGCTGATACTCTTTCTTCCCGTTGATCGAGGTGGTTACTGAAGCTTGTGTATTTGTCACGTATTTCTCGTGTCATGGTTTTCATCTCTGTCATTTCGTTTATGACCTTCTCTGCATTAATTAGTCTAGCTGTCCATTCTTCCACTCTTTTTTCAAGATTTTTAGTTTCTTTGTGCTGGGTACGTAATTCCTCCTTTAGCTCTGAGAAGTTTGATGGACTGAAGCCTTCTTCTCTCATCTCATCAAAGTCATTCTCTGACCAGCTTCGATCCGTTGCTGGTGATGGGCTGCACTCCTTTGCAGGGGGAGATGCGCTCTTATTTTTTGAATTTCCAGCTTTTCTGCCCTGCTTTTTCCCCATCTTTGTGGTTTTATCTGTCTCTGGTCTTTGATGATGGTGACGTACTGATGGGGATTTGGTATAGGTGTCCTTCCTGTTTGATAGTTTTCCTTCTGACAGTCAGGACCCTCAGCTATAGGTCTGTTGGAGATTGCTTGAGGTCCACTCCAGACCCTGTTTGCCTGGGTATCAGCAGCAGAGGTTGCAGAAGATAGAATATTGCTGAACAGCGAGTGTAGCTGTCTGATTCTTACTTTGGAAGCTTCCTCTCAGGGGTGTACTCCACCCTGTGAGGTGTGAGGTGTCAGACTGCCCCTAGTGGGGGATGTCTCCCAGTTAGGCTACTCAGTGGTCAGTGACCCACTTGAGCAGGCAGTCTGTCTGTTCTCAGATCTCAACCTCCATGTTGGGAGATCCACTGCTCTCTTCAAAGCTGTCAGACAGAGTCGTTCGCGTCTGCTCAGGCCTCTGCTGTTTCCCCTGTTGTTTTTTAGCTGAGCCCTGCCCCCCGAGGTGGAGTCTATAGAGACAGGCAGGTTTCCTTGAGCTGCTGTGAGCTCCACCCAGTTCGAGCTTCCCAGCGGCTTTGTTCACCTACTTAAGCCTCAGGCTGCAACAGCTGACCAGCACCGATTGTCCGGCACTCCCTAGTGAGATGTCCCCAGTACCTCAGTTGAAAATGCAGAAATCACCGGTCTTCTGTGTCGCTCGCGCTGGGAGTTGGAGACTGGAGCTGTTCGTATTCGCAGAACCAGCACCTTTCTAACTCTAAAGTTCAAGCTCACAACCAGTGAGCCATATTGCCTCACGTACTCCTTCTCAGCCATATCCCTTCTTCCCTAAGGCACAAAGTTCATAGGGGAAGCAAAAGTACTAGAGGGGAAAAGCCATGGGTATTTTAGATATATTTAGTGCTTTTGTCAAAGAATGACTACACAGTGAAGTAGGGCATGGTTTTTCTCCCAATATTTCCTGAGTTAACTTATAGATGTTCTGAGCCACACAGAGCAATGTTAGTGGTAGAGCTAAATCAGGCTTTGGCTTCTAATCCAGCCCTCCAACTAGGTAACAGGATCTGCCTAGATCCTAATTAAGAAACTGCCATATTTTTTCTAAATTGTGCAAAGCCCTTACTGAGTTACCTCTGCCAATTCACAATGGGAGAACTGATGGTTGGGGAAATTGGAAGTCCTGATACAGATTATCTGCATGGGATTCACACGAGGCCAGTCAGTGGGTAACTTCCTTCTATGTATCAAACCTAAGATTATTGCCAAAGTATCTTATTTATGTTATATTTCTTTCTATTTTTTCCATTCATTTTTTATTATCTCTCCTGTTTTCCTTTTCCTTTTAATTTTATTTTTATTTGTATAATTTCATGGGGGTACAAGTATAATTTTGTTGCATGCATAGATGGCATATTGGTCAAATCAGGGCTTTAGGGTATACATTGCGTGAATAATGTACATTGTACCTATTAATAATTTCTAATCATCCGTTTTTTCCTACCATTTGACAGATAGTGCAGATAAGTCTAGATATTTGCTGTATTAGGAAGTTAAGAGGCTCCACTAGCTTAGGCATAACATTTATAAACTATGTTACAAAATAATACATTGGCAAAACTCATGTAGTTCTGATGTTACTTGTCAATTTTCTCCTAAGGAGATATTAATGAAACACATAGTTGGGTGTGGCTAAACTGGTGTCCCTCTTCCCTTTGTGCTTCTATCATCCTCAGATAGATCCCTGAGTGTCACGGGACTCTAAGTCTCATGATGATCCATGTCTCCTTGTGTTAGACTGATTCCCTACCTAAACCAGAGCTGATGCTCAACTTACAGAGTTTCAGTTGGTATCTGAGGTGATTTCAAGTTTGGTGCTGTCATGCAGAGACATCTGGCCACAAGTATGCCATGTACTATCAGCAGGTTCTATGTCCCATTACACATGCATTTATACACTGGGAATGTTATAACTATACTGCACAGCCAGTAGAAAATTGGCAACCTCCATTGCCAATATCTGTAAAAATGCTTGCTTGTAACTCCAGTCAGCAGGGTTTTATAGACCTTCCTGAAGTTGAATAAGAGAAGAAAAGTAAAACATTTTGGGACTTGGAGGATTCTTCCAACCCTCATTCATTGGGATCCCAGGGAAAAAGCAAAGTCTTTGGAGGCAGACTGATTTTAAATTCCAACTCCACTCATAGCAATTATGTGACTTTGACTGTGGTGCATTAAGTTCTCATACATAATAGGAAGATAATACCTACCTCCCATGGTTGTTGAAAGAATTGAATGAGTGTTTATTGCCTATGCACATACATTACAGTCAATAAATATAATATTCTCCATCATCTTTGTGTTTTCTAATTCCTGACATCAAATGTTACCCTAAACATTTGGCTCAAGATCTCACTCTTGTTATCTCAGTGAGGTTCTTCAACTCACAGAGAAGCACATAGCAATTCCTATTTCTAAGGCTCATCTTAGAGATCATTTAGGATTAGATTTGAGTTTATGGCTAAAATGTTGCAGTTTTGGAACAGCTTTCAACAAGCAGCCTGTACCAGCCTGATCAAAGCACTTGTGCATTATGATGGTGGTGAAAAGCTGTGTCCTCCACCCTATCATCTCCATGGCAATGAGAACATAATGAAGGTACCTTATTGTACATGAATCATTCCTTACTAAAGTCAGCTCTAGTGCCAGGATTTTTTTTTTTTTTTTTTTTTTTTTTTGCATCGTTTACTCCAACTTGACAGCTTGAGCTAAAGCTCTACCCCATTTGACATCTTTAAGAATCTTCCTTTTCCCATTGTAAACTTAAACATACGTGGTCATGGTGTAAGGACCCAGTGGGCACAAGAGTTATATCTAGAAAACTGTGTGATGACCAGTTTTACCTATACTGAAAAGGAGTCTATGTTTTCCCAGAAATAAACCCCCAAAGAAAGTGGACAGATTTTCAAACAAATCAATAACCACCCTAGCAACCACGAACAAAAAACCTACCAGGCAAATATCTGTTTAATAGGCCTGATATTGCCTAACACCCACTGAGAGTTCTGAGAAGAGAATTAATTCTGGTTGGTCTGCTTTATTTAGTCTTTGTAGAGGATACCTTGTTGCCAACATGTAAATAGGAGAGGATTTACAAACAGCTTGGTCATTGGTCATTGTGCAATTTTATATTACTTTTTCAAATGGCATGTGGAATGTGGCATTATTTCTTTGTTATCAGAGACATTGAATTTGAAGATTAGTAACTATCTGTGATCATAATAACAAAAAAATCCATTTTGGTTAAAAGTAATAATAAAGATTCATTGAATACTTACAAGGTTTCAAGCAATATTCTTAATTCTTGGTATAGTTTATCTCCCAAATCCTGACAATATTTCTATGATGTAGGTGCTGTTTTTAATTTGCATTTTTATAGAGAGGAAAACTGAGGTTTAAAAGTTATATAACATGTTCAAGATCATAGAACAACTTAATGGTAAATGTTGTAATGTTAACTTACAACACACAGTGAAGTAAGTACTATAATCCAGATCCAGTCTCCAAGTCTACGTTTTTAGCCCTTTCACTAAGTATTTACTACTGGAAGGGAAATTAGAGATGACCTAATATCACCTCCTCATTGTAATGAAGAGAAAACTGAAGTAGAGAGCTGAAGTGACTTGTCCAAAGTCACACAGTTACCTAGTGCCAAATCCAGAATTAGAACTAAGATCTGCTAATGTTCATTAAGATCAATATATCCCTTTCCCCTACACTACATCCAGGGTTATTTCTCTCTGTTAATTCTCTGATCAGTTTTTGAGAATTCTTTTTAAATCTTTTAAGAGAAGGAAGCAAGAGAGGGGAAAAGGAGGATATGGAAGGACAGAAAGAGAAGAAAGAAAGTTGAAATTCAGATTTGGATCAGTTATAGCAAACAAAATGTCAGGTTTACACAGTGGAGGGTCTGAGCCTGAGCCCTTTGACACAGTCTCATGACAAAGCAGAGGGTTTGCGACTGCAGATATTGAAGACAAATACGCTTCCAATCTAAAGGATCATCTGTTTTTAGGATGGTTCCTCTTGTAAGGAAAGATGTTGGCACTTATCAACTAGTACCTATAAGGCCCCCTGAAGGTGATTTTCTTACTCCCATCACAACAAATTCACTCTGTTTCAATCAGGGTGTGCAGGGTCCAAGGCCAAGTTCTTTTCCTCTTTTCAAAGTTCAGTGCCTTCTTCCTCATAGAAATCAGAGAATGAGGTAAACGTTTTCCTTCTTTTCTTTTATTCTTTTCTTTTCTTCTTTTCTTTTCTTTTCCTTCCTTCCTTCCTTCCTTCCTTCCTTCCTTCCTTCCTTCCTTCCTTCCTTCCTTCCTTCCTTCCTTCCTTTCTTTTCTCCACTTTTCTCTTCCTTTCCTTTCCTTTCTTTTCTTCTTTTCTTTCCTTTTCTTTTCTTTCCTTTTCTTTTCTTTTCTTTTCTTTTCTTTTCTTTTCTTTTCTTTTCTTTTCTTTTCTTTGCTTTGCTTTGCTTTGCTTTGCTTTGCTTTGCTTTGGCACATCTTGTGAAACACTCAAGGTATTATCTCATGCAGCTGATCTGGAACCAAAATGCAAACACTCCACCAAAGTAGCTGTTGTTCAACAGTCACGTCTCTAGGACCAAATTGTCTTGGCTTCATGGCTCATGTCTTTATTCCACTTGGCCTGGCATTCTGAATGCTACTGTCCTTATCACTTTCTTTAAAAAATCTTCTTGCATTTCTGTTTTGTCTTCTCTCTCTGTAGTCCTTTCTTTCTCCTTTAGTTCTACGTCTACTAAAATTGCCTCTCTGCATGCACATCGATCAGCTTTCTAATTTCTTTCCCTGAGAATATGCATTGCTGCCCTGCTTAATGGCAATTTGGTGAGCAGAATTATGTTTAATTCAAGCCATTTTCACCAACCTGTTCTTTGACTTTTTTACATGAAGGCTTCAGAGAGTGTGTCTACTCTGTTAGTACAAGAAAAGTAAAAAGACATGTCTGCCCTTGTGTCATAATAAGATTAAGTAAGAATGTAAAAAAGGCGTTCGTCCTAATTAAGAGGATACAACATATATAGAAAGAAAGGTCTTAGGCAGACCTAAAGGGAGATGCATATGACTTGCAGAAGATTTGTGTTTTAATATGTGCCATCGAAACCCAGCAACAATAAATTGTACACCTGCTTTTAGAGTTTAATGGATAATTTAATGAAATGTGCTTTTAATTGAACCATTTACTGATATAAATTATTATTGTCATCATTAGCCGTATTGTTATCAAACTATTTCAGGATCTAAACTTGGTACTAGGCATTTTTTGTGAGACAGAGAAAACCATGAAAATTTATTATAATTTTTAAAATCTTTATTTCACTGAAATAAAGCACCAGACAAACAAACTAACAGGAGGCCCTGGCTCTTCAATCAGTAGGTATGTTATTAATCCAACTGTATTTTATCTAACCCCTGGAAACACTGGTGGGATGCAAAGCATATAATTAACACTGTGGCTAGTAAAGCTATTCATATGTATTTAATAGTAGTAATCGACTGCCTTTATAATACCCAATGGCTGAACTTTTCATATTGCAGAACAGAAAAATATGCACATAGATGAATACTTTTATCCAGTCATTTCCTGCCGTCCCCAACTCCTACCCTCTCTTTGGCACTTTACTTCTGCTATCTAAACATCCCCATGCCTTTCTAAAACTTATGTACATTTATACAACACAAAAGTGACTAATTTTTACTGATATCCATAACTGTGTTTGAGGCCCATTTATTGTCTGTTAAGTACTATGTACTGTGCTAAGCATTTTATGTACAGTATCTCATTTAGTCTATTCATCAACCTATATAGTACGTGTTACTATCACTAATTTACAGTGAGGAAACTGAGGCTCAGGCAAGTTATATGCATTGAAGTACACAGCTGGTAGGTGACAAAGCTGAGATTCACACTGAGGCGTGTGTGAGTGTTTTGCTGCTAATAGATATTACCCTGGAATTTTCTGAAAAAAAAAAATCTGCCACTTTTTACGATGCTAAAGCACTCTTTATGTTTGATGTTAGAATGATAAGAGCATATTAATGACTTTTCACCATCTAAGCTTTTTTTTAACTTAATGTACTTGGCTGTGTGAACATTTTCTATGTAATCAAATGAATTTGTCATGGGCCCCTTTGAGTTTATTTGTTTCTGTATCTGAAAAACAAATAGCAACACAAGGCTCCTCCTACCTGTTTCAATCATCTAAGCCTAACCAAAAGCACAAAATGGCCATGTTCTCAAATCTCTCCTTTGAGAATATTCTCATTTCATCAAAATAATACTCATCGAAATGGAGCTCCATTATAACAAATCTTAATTTCTATCCAACTCAAAGCAACATTCCTTTACTACCAGTAACAGTCGTAGATATGCTGGAAATTCCAAAGTAATTAAAACCTGGCTCCTCCTTTTAAGAAGCTTATAGAGAAGGAAAAGCAGATTTTTCTCTAACAAGTCAAGAGGTGGGTAAGGTATTAGGGGTACAGAGGAATAATGGCTTTTGAGCTGGTCATGGGAGGATCAACAGGATTTGAGAGGTGGATAAGGTATAAGAATATTTAAAGTAGAAGAAATATACAGGCTGTACAGAACATAAAGCAGATTTTAGCAGAGAATAAAGTATGTGCAAAATATTTGTGGAAGAGAAGTTGTACTGAAAAGGTGAGCTACGATCAAACTGAGCCTAAAGAGCTTTTAGAGTCCCCAAGAGACACCCAATCTACATTCTCTTGGTAGCAGAGAATCTAGGGAGGGTTTTAGACATGAGAGTAATAAGAATACATCTCTTAGAAGCATAACTCTGACAGCCAAGTGAAAGGCAAATGAAAATGAAGGGAAACTGAAGATGGCAGATTATCAGGAGGATGCTGCAATGGTTCAGGTAAATGAGGATGCATTTCTGGCCCAAGGCAACAGTGGTGAGGGAGAAAAAAGAGATGTGAATGTAACATACTTTTACAGTACAAGAAAAAATGCATTGGTTAGTTGGATGTGAGGTATAGGAATAAGGAAGAGTCAAGTGTGACTCGGAGGTTCTTGCCTAAGGCAGCCAAGTAGCTGATGATTCTGTTTGCTGGGGAAGAAAAAGTTTGGGACAGTGATGAGCCTGGTAGATGATGAATGTGCTTGGGTGCTTTGGGTTTGTAGCAGGAATCTATGGAGGATGATAGTAAAAATACCCATTAATTCCTATTTCTTACATATATGCAAATGACAAAGAGGAGCTGTGCAAAACCGCTGTGGAATAAGCCAGTTTATGTTTGTAGTGTCCTAGTTATGTGGCATTTCCAGTAGGGAATTTCCAATTGAAGTGAAACACAGTTGTTTAGGAAGAAATAAATGCTGAAATAATGCACATAGTGAATTCATGGAAGGAGAAAACACTCTCAAATAATGTTTTTAACGAAGAAAATTCCAGGCAGCACTAAAAGCATGATTGCTTTCACTAGACACTTCAAATTACTTTCTATAAAACTTCTTGATCCTCTTTTAATGCCAAAATCTTTTGGAAGAATTTACAAACTTTATTTTTGGGTTCTCAGAATGAGTGGTTTAGGTTCACCCCACAAAACTGGAGGGATTAGCCCATCAAAAGATGAACACATATGGAAAGATACTTCCACTTGCCATTAATACCCTTCACAGTGATCCTCAAAGTGTGATTCCTGGACCAGCAGTACCATCATCACCAGACAACTTGTTAGACATGTAAATTCTTGGACACTGACCCAAATATACTGAATCAAGAATGCTGGAGTTGGGACCCAGCAAGCTGCACTTTTACAAGTCCTCCAGGTGATTTGGAGGCTTGCTACATTTGTGAATCACTGCTCTAGTCCCGGAGGTAAAGATTTATGAAAAAAAATATGAAAAGCAATAATAATAAAGAAAGGAAGAGAACTTTAAAAAAAATCAGCATTCACTTTCTTTTTGAACAAGTGAATGAACATTCATTCCTTGGGGGTGTAACAGTTATGCTCCTATCCCTTTCAATACAGCAGATATTTGTTGATAATTCAATTAGTGCCAGGGACTATGCTGGGTGTAGCATATTCAAAAGGGGAAAAATTCTGTGGATTTCTGTATTCTCAAAAGAAGAAAAAAAAAAAGAAAAAGTATTGTTCATCTTAAAGGTAAATAATATGTTGTGGTTTTGAAGAATTAGACGGGCTTGGCTGTTTATGGTTCCAATGCCAGATGAAATGCTCAGTGAACATCCCTGCAACAAGTACAGTGAAGGGTCGTGGCTCCACTCAGCCTGGCCACACATCCTAAATTCCTAGGCCATAGATGTTCCAGAGACACCAGCTTTTTTTCACTAGGCATAATCACCACTTATCAAGTGTCTCACCAATAAGCTTCATGGAACAGAAATGTCAAGCCCCATTTGATTCATCTTGCACTGCCCATTCTCTCTAAAGGGGATGGCTTTTAGGCCCTCCATCCATCTCGCCTGATGATCCCTTGGAGCTCAGCTGGAGAAATCATCCCTCAGACTCTGACACCTTTGAAACCCAAGAGCATTTTGGTAAAGCGTCAGAAATGTCAGAACTCCCTCTGCTGATTCTTCTTCCTCCTGTTTTTATCTCTAGCACAGCACACCCTTTGCTGCACTGTTTGCCACTTTTATCTTCTCTTCCTGATGGCTTTTATATATTTTTTGGTCTTTTTCAAGCTTTGAAATCACTGCTGCTCCTTTTTGTCACCCCTCATCACTAGCTCCCTGGATTTCATTGACCATCACTTATCTCCACCGTGTTTCATGCATCTGTTGGTTCTTTAATAATGCATGGCTCTCATGATCAGGAGTGGAGAGGCTCAGGTCTCAGGTTTGGCTACCAAAACTGGAGGTTTATCCTGCTGACTTGGGTCTCCTTTGATGTAAGAGGACATTTGCAGCTCAGCAGCAGATTGTTAGCTTCTTTGATGTGCTCTTCTTATTCTGATCTGATGTATGTTATGTTCCTTTTATGTTCAAGAGGGACCAAATAAAGGAATGTCCCTCCTGCTTCTCACATCTAATTTTTGCCTAAGCACCCTCTGTTGCTCTTCGTGCAAGGGAGTGGTTCTTTTGACAGTGTATAATATAATTTTATTAAAGAAAAACAAATAATATCAGATAGGATGAATGTCATCATTTATGAGGTCTTAGGCAGCTCTTTATCTCTCTCCTTTGCTTCATGTTGCATTTGCATAAATCGTTCTTTAATGCAAGGAGAATTGGCTGCAGATAAATACAAGTCAAACTTGAAAGGAGTTTAATACTTGATAATCACTTGTGGACATTGTGATTAAATACACTATCACTCTTTAATGTTTAAGCTACATAGCCACAACTGAGTACTACGAGTGGATTTGTCTTGAAGCCTGCAGTGTGCAGGAGTTCCGCCTGAGCTCACCTGTGGCTTATACTGGTCCAGATATTGCCTTCTCTGGAGACTTGATAGAAGGAAATTGGCAAACGGTAATTCTGTCCTGTGCTTCCATCTTTCAATTTCCCTCTGTGCTCTAACATCTGGCCTTTCATGGAGACATAAGCAAATAAATAAAACAAAAAAGAATCTGAAGAGTGTCACAAATTTATTTTTTACTAATCTTTATTAGAACATCAAATGAGATTATTCCTTTTAATGAAGTTTACAGATGATGTGAGCATTACGTTCATTTTTAATATCCCTGAAATTATTTAACCAGGTATTTGAGAGCTGTATATTTAGGAAACTAGAAAATCTATTAATTAGGGTTAATATGCAATCAGTAATATTTTTAAATTAAGCCCACTTGCATTCATTGAAACCTTTGGGTAGAAGGGGTTCCAGTTTCAAAATCATGTTGGAATTTATTAATTTTTATTTGTTTATAGTACTCACATTGCTTTCATATCCTTCATTCATTTGAGTATCATTTGGGTGAGAAAGACAGGACAGTTATTATTAGTGCTATATTACAGATGAGGTAATGAAGGCTCAAAGATCAGTGTATTCTGGGACTAGAGTTTTGACCTAATTCAATGCTCTTTATAGTACATTAAGTCCAATTTTGTACCTCTTGCAATACACAACAATTTGACAAAAACTAATTGTTTTTTATGTACACTAAAAATTGGTGAGTAATCATGACAAAAAACATAATGGGAACCATGTATTAATTCTAACACATTAAGAGTATCTATTTGTTGTAGTTGACAAAAAAACAAAGTTATAAAGATACTGTAGTATACATCAAGTGATTGTTGGTAATCTATTCTTTACATGTAACTCTGGATTTCCCTTTTTAAATCTGATTATTTCATTTTGACAATAATAATTAGCACTTTTATACATTGGCAGTCCTATTTTTGTCTTATTCAAAACTATGAATCAAGTAGGTTTCTTGCTAATTTTAGGATTCATTGTTTAATAATGATTACATGCTGAGACTCAAGTGTTGTCTGGTTTCCCTGTGATATGAACCATAAGAGTTGAACCTAAGAATGGCAGTCTTAAGACCACAGTGGTTAAAAAAATCACACATATAGGGCCAGGGGACAAAAGTGCCATGAAAGCAGGAGTTCCTAATCAAATGTGTGGTGTAAAACCATTTCAATTATTGATTAGGAGACTTTCTTGCATAATCAGAGAATATTAAAAAATCCTTAGAAGGGGTTGAGTAGTTATATAATCCATATTCTGATCAATGTGTAAAAGTGTTTATTTCTCTAAAGCTGTAATCCTTGGATTTGCCTATGTAGTTAGCTGGCTATAATTAGATATACTTTACACGACTGGTTCTCAAAGGAGAAAAATGTTGCTTTTCTGGGTACATTTGGCAATGTCTAGAGATATTTTTGGCCATCACAACTAGGGGTTGCCTCTGGCATATCATGGATAGAGGCCAAAGATGCTACTAAATATCCTACAATGCACAGGGCAGCCCCCGCACCTAAGGATTACCTGGCCCCAAATGTCAAGAGTGCCCAAAAATGTCAATAATGCCCACTTTGAGAAATCTTGATTTAGATAAAATGTTAAATTGCTACAATTATCCACAAAATTCAACTTCCTACAAAACTATTTTGGAGAAAATATACTGATAAAACAGTGGTGATATGCTACATAAACTATTTTTGGTAATTAAATTTATTCTCTGTTTCACTTTTGCATATGTGTCAATGCTAATAAACCAGCAGTTTTTAACTTTTCTTTTTTTTAAAAAAACCAGAGACCCTTTGGAAATGCAAAATAATTTAGGGGACTTGGAACCATTTGGTTATTATTTGCTATTTCCTAGATATATCACTATAAATTCCTCTTTAAGATTATGCCCTTTTATTTTATTAACACTGTACATACCAGACACCTAGTCACTGCCCCATACCTCCCCACATGCTTCCCTGTGGAGGCCTCCCTGATTCTGCAGTTACGATAGCATTGTCTGTACCCCTAGACCATAGCATATATTCCTTATACCAGTAAATCTTTGTTGTACACATGTGTCCTGTAGATTGCAATGTTTGCTTTTAGTTTTACTTTTCTTGGGGGTAATCATAGTGCCTCACTAGGACTAGTGACTCGGTTATCTCATAGTTTTCCATTTGAATCCTAGGCTGTTTCCAGATTTCAGTTTGTCTCTCTGGTATCATTAGCTCCTTCCCATGTGGGCCCTCACATTTTGGCCCCAAGAGGTCAGTAAAAGTGCTGATGCCTTTTCAATCCCTTCTCTAATCTGCTCACCTTCCTACCTGGATAACCTGTCAGGCCTTTGCCATTTATGATATTTATCCTTCAGCAGTTTTCCCCGCTCCCTTGTTGATTACTTTTCTGTACCAAGAAACTCCCAGTCCCTCTTGCCTCTGTGTGTGTGTGTGCACGTGTGCATGTGCTAAATAGATCTGTCTTCCTTCAACAGCCTCCCTTGTACCCCACTTAGCCTTTTTCTATTTCAGAATGGCCTTTTTCATGGGTGGGGTGTGTGGTAAGATCTCCAGATCTCCCTTCTGCCTGTCTGTGGCTGCCTCCTCATCAGAGCCTCAGGTGGATGGGACCACATACACGCTAATGCTCTCTAATCTCTGCAGCTTTGTCACTTTCAGCACTGCTCAGATGCTCACCCAGCTCTGACTGGTTTCTCATCACTCTCTTGGAGGGTTGGACTGTCTTTCCCATTTATCACAACTGTGATAGTGACAGAAATCCACCTTCCTGGCCTTCCCTCCTGGGCCACCTGCTAGGCTGCCAGCCACCCTTGAGATTGATATTTGCCATTTCTGCCGCCAGGTTTGTTCTGGCCTCTGTGGGCATGTTCACTAAGAGGCACATCAGTCTCGCTGCCCCGTGTTGGGTCAGGAAACTCCATTACAGACTCTCGGTTGATCACTCTTCTTTTGCCTCTTTCCTGCATCAGTTTCTATCTGTGAATGACGGAGCACCTGCCCAGGGGGTGCTCTCAGGAAGTCCCATCTCCAATAAAACATACACAGTCCTGCCCGCTGAACCAAATAGACCTTCAAAACTGGTCAGATGACCCATGGCAACCATCTCCCCAACAGTACATTGTCTCTCTTCTTCCACTTCCCATTCAGCACAGAGTTCTCTGGAAACTCTGGGATGCCCATCACACACGGATCCCTCTGCCCCTCAGATCTTAGTTTTAATTCAGCCACTGATTCTCTCTTACCCACTCAGAGGGCTAGATCCTGAAAAGAGAAAATACAAGCACTGTGTTTGAAATACCTGGGCATGAATGTCACAAAGTTCACCCAGACTAAGGAGAGAAGAAAAGAGCTAGGGGAAACCCCCAAGTAATATGTGTGACTAATTTTTATAGTGGCTCTGGAAAGCCTGCTTCCATGTTTATTACTTAACTGAAAGAAATGATTCTGGTCATGTAGATTTTGAGACAGACATTAGTGGCAAACATTGCCATGGATGACTCCTGGATGCTAGGGAACAAAAGGGTCCTTTATGCAGTTGTTCTACACGACATTCTCCATTCTTGCCACTCAACATGCTGCTCATGCCTTGTGGCATTGGCATCACCTGGAGAGCTTGTTACATGTGCAATCCTGGGACCCACCTCACTGTCTCAGACCTACCAAGTTACCATCTACATTTTAACAAGATTTCCAGGGGCTTCCTATGTACATTAAAATATGGAATATTCTGCTCTTTCTTTTACTGCATTAAATTCTTAGAACTGGTTAGGCGTGGTGGCTCACAACTGTAATTCCAGCACTTTAGGAGGCTGAAGTTTGTGGATCACTTGGGGTGAGGAGTTCGAGAACAGCCTGGCCAACATGGCAAAACCCCGTCACTACTAAAAACTATATATATATATATATATATATATATATATATATATATATATATATATAAATCAGCTAGGCATGGTAGTACACACCAGTAGTCCCTGCTACTCGGGAGGCTGAGGAACAAGAATCACTTGAACCCAAGAGGCAGAGGTTGCAGTGAGCCAAGATCGTGCCACTGCACTCCAGCCTGGGTGATGGAGCAAGACTCTGTCTCAAAAAAACAAAAAAATAAAAATGAAATTATCAGAACAACCTTCTGAGAGAATTATTAAGTTTCCCATTTTACAGATGGAGAAACTGATCCTCTGAATGGTGAAGAAGTTTGCATAGTGTTACTGGAAATTGATCCCTCCTGTAAAGGCTAAATCATACTTTTCTTCTTTTAACTATGGACCACTACTGTATAAGGTATTCATAATGAAGTAGGCATTACTTTTTAAAATATAATTTGAAACATTAGAAAGGAAAATGTTCCAGTCTCGTTAAGATGGCAAATTGCCAAATGGGAAAGACATCTCCTTGGGAGATAGGGCTCTGAAAGGTCCAGCTGAGTAGAGGCATGAAGAGAGACTGCATCCTGCCTGACGTGGAGGGTTCAGGGTAGTTTGTAGTCATGTGGCAGAAAGAGGACACACTGGGGCTCTCCACAGCCTGGCAGTCTTGGCAATCCAAAGATGGTCACAGCAAGATAAATTATGTGTTAAGGAGATAATTACTATGGTCTTTCCTCTGAACAGCAGCTGGAAATAGGCTGGAACAGATGGAGCCAGAAATAGTGAAAAGGTTGAGGAGCAGCCTCAAAAGAGAGACAGATGTCCTCAAAGGACCAGTTTAAATAAGAAGAGCCTCTGGATGGTTAGAGGTAGAGGTGCATATTCTGCAAATAGGATTGTACGGGTCTTTTAATTCTACCTCTAACTAGAGTTTTATAGTTGTAAGAGGAAAGAAGAAAATGAATCAATGAGATTTATTTTAAAATTGTATTTTTGTTGACATATCACAAGGGATTGATTAACATGGTTTTTTATGCTTATCCCAATTGTCTCTTCCCAGGCAAAATTTAACCACTAGGTCTAGGCTATATTAAACAGGAACCACTGTCCATCTATATTCAAGAAGAGTTAAAATTTAGAACATCTTCTTCCTCTTTCCTTTACAGTGGCAGTAAATCCTATAGTGCCTCCAGAAATCACTCAGCTTAAGAGCTTATCTGTTTGGATTTTCACCTGGTGAGCTTTGAATGGGTGTTTAGATGCCAAATTTTAAGCTTGACTATCCCTATTCACTCCTTTTCAAAAATATTAGTATTAAGAGCCAATGGAAAAATGAAGGCTTTCAGATAGAGCAGCAACACAGATAGATTCACTGACTAGATGCCACTGTTATTGCTGCTAAACATCTCAAAAAACAGATCCCAGCGGCCAGAGTTTCTTACTGATTTGTGGCTTGCTCCCCATCCTCCCATCCAGGACACACAATTTTCACCACTCCACTGGGTTCTCAGCTGAGTTCTTGACACGTGCAGTGTTGTTGATGAGCAATTGTAACTTTGAGATGTGCAAAAGTATTTTGAAAATCAAGGAATTCTGTCACTCTGGTCAGTCTCTTGGTTTTAATCAAGAACATCCTAAAGCACTGTTTCTCTATGTGATATTTCAACAGATGTTATGTTGGGTTACTAAGAGTGCAGTAAAATGGAGAGTTTCAGTTCCATTGGCCCACCTGGAACCATGAAGGAGGTTTATTAATTTTTCACATTAACATAATATACTTAGCTCATCGACTATCTTCCCATTGGAAAAATCTGCAAAATTTCATCACTAATTGTTCCAAACAAAAGTTTTAAAATTACGTGAAAGTAGAATCTTTTAAAAGTTACATATGAACACTGATATAAACAAGAAACTCTTTAAAAAGTCAATTCTCTATATAGATGGAGATATAAATTAACATACATTTTTTCCACACCTAGAAAGAATGAGGCTACCATAATAAAGCAGTGCTATGTGTGTATTTGGCACTCAAGATTTTCAAGTGGCATCACTATTTCATTATTATCTTGCATACTCTATCAGGCACAGCAGACAATCTACTGCTAAAATTCCTTGAATTGTATTATGCAATAAGTGGGCTATGGGGTACATTTAGGTAAATTACTTATAGTCTTGACTGAACAGCAGAGAATGGAAGGGACCAGAAATTTCCACCTTTCTGAAGCTAGGAAGACTTGAAAAGATCAATCAAAGACGTGTGAATAGTGGCCAGACACTTTACATCTTCTTTTTAGCAAAGGGAATAATGAATTTTCTCGATACTTACTGAGTTCCTGTTTTTTTTTTTTTTTTTTTTTTTTTTTTTTTTTTACCAAGTGGAGGAGCCAGATGGGAGAAAAAAGTTAAATTTGAAATTAATACACATTTTCCTCCAGGTTTGGTTTATGAAAGTGCAGCAGGAAAAAAGCACAGTAAACGTACCACTCTTAATATTTTGGAAGAAATGTAGTGTGTGCATGTGTGTGTACTATGGTTTCCCTAATCACAGGAAAAATTACAGGTAATCTCTTAACTACAGTGATCTAGTAGTATGGGTTGAGAGTACATATCAATAAGAAAACTTAAGCTTAAAGTGAAGAAGCATACTACCCAGACTGTGGGAACACATTCGCTGTAGTTTAACTTTTGGCATGGAACCTGATTCCCTAATTTCTTATGGCTTCACACTCTAGTTTGTATATATATTAGGGTGAGAAATGGCCTTAGGGTGAGGCATCTAAACCATTGCTGACCTTGCCTCTGTGCTCAGAGTTCCCTTATTAGTAACTCCAGAGATAAGATACTGAAGCGTCCTGCTAAAAAGTATGAAAAGATTGAGGTTGGGGGAGAGGCTTAGGTGTTGACATTTTAAGATAACAAGGTTTGTTGAAGTTTTGACATAGATTGATTCAACCTGTTAAACAGCAGACCTCTTAGGGACATGACTTAGGACAGGATCCTTTAACAGAGAGGGACATTTGTCATCTCTGTATCAGCAGAATCTAACAGAGCTATCAATAAATATTTACCTAGTGAATAAACATTTGTTTAGTTAATAAAGAAACAGAGAGGATGGGCACTTCATTTACTATAATGTGGATATTATGCATTGCATGCCTGTATCAAAGTATCTTATGTACCTCATAAATATACACAACTACTATGTACGCACAAAAATTAAAAAAAAAAATGAATAAATTATGAAAAGGTATAAGGAAAGAAATGGGGCATAGCTGTTTTCCCAGGAAGGAAGGCACAACATGCAATGTCACTGGGACAAGTTTGCAGGTCAGGGCACGAGCAGTGTTGAGGAATCGGGGTTGGATTTAAGAGAGGAGAATGTGACAAAGAGGAGTAGAATAAGAACCAGAGTTTGCTCTTTCATGTGTGCTGTTTCCAGCCCTGCTAAGAGCAGAATTCTCAGTAGACCCCAGTTCTAAGCACGTACCCCTTACATCACAATGCCATTCATCAGGGCCAGTTACAAAGGATGGGATCTCCAAGAGAATTCCATCAGAGTAACCTGCCCTCTCACTTAAAAAAAATGTCTCCTGAGAGAAAATTCGTGCTCACCTGCTTCAGAGTACAAATCCACAAGGATGGTTCTTAGAAGCCTGGAAAGACTCTCTTGAGTTTCTTTCTTTTTGTCATTTTTTTCTTTTTGTTTTTGATAAGTGAGTTCAATATTTATAGTACTTCCATAGCCATTTCTTTCAGGTGTGTGAAAGGGGCTGTTTGCCTGCCCATTGAGTGTGAATTATAGGGATGACATTTAATGGTTCAACTTCTTTTGCTCAGTGCCCTCAACAATTGAGAGATGCGTTGAAAGGGAGTGATATTGCATAGTAAACAGTAAATGCCTCACACAATGGGAACTCATCATTTTTATTTTATTTTATTTTTTAAACGTGAGGTTTGCAAAAATAGCATGTGGTCTATTGACATTATTCTAAATTGCACTGTTAGAAGAACATTAACTTTTTCATTTCACACTTTCTGATCCTTAAGCACCATTGCTGTATGGGGAAATCAGTCATTTTCTGATGATTCATGTGCAGATTTGTGCCAATCAGAATTGGCCATTATTATGCCAAGTCTCTTCTTGCAAGGAAGTTCATTGAGGGCATAGAGAAAGGAAAGCAAAAGGAGAATCATCCTCTGTAAATGCTCTGTGTAAATTCACAAACCATAAAGGTACAAGTAATTTCATAGTGCAATGGAAATCTATTTTGAATAGACTACATTATTATAAACCACAGATACTGGTACAGCTATCTTGGGAATCACTTCATAGGGACTTAATGACAAACCTGTGGGTACATTTGTCCTTTACAACTTTGCCTTGGGGCTATGGACACAAGAAAATAGTCAATAATATCTTTCTGTGATTAATTTCCTATGAAAATCATTCAGAATTTGGAATCACTGATTTTTATCACAGATTCTAGAGTAGCTGAAGTTATCAGAGATGTTCATTTGTCAGGAGACCATTTATTTTAAGAAACAGCAATTCTTCCAGCATGATATTGAATCAGGAATGAGAATAACAGGAGGCAGGGACTCCACAAAAATGGGATGAGTGGTTGAGATATTAGAAGTGAGAAATGTTTGTATTGATTTTTGCATGAAAAAGAGTCCGGTGTCTGTTTTATTCTCCCCTGCTTCTCAAGGTTCCCTTTCCTCAAGGTCTATGAAGTGTTGTTATGGATTTGTTGTTATTTATTTTATTTTTACCTTATTTTTATTCTGAAGTACATTATTGTTTTAAATCCTATCACCATAAAAATAAAAGAGGGACACGATTATTTTCCTTTGAACATTCTCTGCCTTTTCTCTCCTATTCAGAGAGCTTACTGTTGAATTTTTAAACACTAGCATTTTCATCTTCTTCAGCCCAATATAGTCATTTTGGGAAATCTGTGTCTATAGAGGTATTTTCTAGTGAGGTTTGATTTGATTACTGACCTTCTTTAACCGTAAAGGTACAAAAGAAAGTACTTCAAGCACCTAAGGGACTCTGCCAAGTAATGGCAAACAAAAGTTCAAGATGGGTCAGGTCCCACAAAGGAAATTAAATGTATTATTCTCACACAACAAGATTAGCAAATCATCCATAAACTCAGCCAGTCTTTTCTTCTTTTTATTCTAATGAGTTTAGTGTGCAATAATGATGGTGCAGGCTTCATCAGAATTCTGCCAGTGAAGGGGAATTTGCAAACTCCGTTTGCAAATGAGATGTGCACCATAAACCATAGTTATCCATCATAGAGAAGTAGCGTGTGCCTGATAAAAGGCTGTTTGGGCTGAGTCAATCAAATGAGCATTATTAGAGCTTGGTATTATACTGTCCTTTAGATGATGGAGAAGGAATGTAATACAGTTATGGAATGTGATTTTTTTTATGCCTCTGTCCCTTTTGGAAGACTAAACTCTATTCTAACATGAATATCTCAGAGTGACATTCATAATCTATGTTATAAAAAGAGACCTTCTCCAATTTCTCATCTGTCAAGAACAGTTAGAACTGTGTAGAGTTTTCATGATATAGCTAACACCATGAAGAAATGGTCCTCTAACTAAAATTACATCTCATACTTGTTGATTATTAATGAAAGGTAGACTGAGCACTTGTGTCGATTAAATGAAGACCAATGAAGATGATAACTTCTAATGTTCTTTGATCATGGTTAAAAATCATAATTATAACAATAAGATTTTGAGCTTACAGGTCATGTAGACACCATCTGATTTAGTGGATTTCTAACTTTTATTTAGTATTGGAGCCCATTTTTCAACCAAATATCCTATGGCATCAGGAAATACAAAATGATCAAGGTGTAGGAGTTTTTCTTTAGAAGAGGCAAGGGCTTTCTCACTCCTTCTTAGCTTTCCCCAGTTGCCCTCCTTGATGGACAACTCTGATATTTTGAAACATACTGATGTAACTCATTTTTCTAAAATTCACAGATTGAGAAAATAATAGTCAAAAACATTTGTAGATTTTAATAAGGCTGCAGCACTTACTAATTACAAAGCAAATATAAAGATCAAGACATCCTTACTTCTACACAGATGCTTTCCCTACTGTTCAGAGCTCCAACATCACCTTGCTCTACATCAGGGGTCAGAAAGTCAATGTCTGCAGGGGCCAGGCAGTCATCAGGGCATCAGGGGTAAAGCAGGTGGTAAACTGCAAAGCTCACACACCCACATGAAGAGAACAGCTGTCAGAGTTTCAGGGGATGCTTCACATGAGGACAACAGGGCCCAAGATTCTGTCACTTTCTTTTTCTTTTTTTTTTCTTTTTTTTTAGCAGAAGTTGAAAAATCAGAACTTCAGTGTAACAATTATAATAATTAAATACTTTAAGTGACTAGTAATAACTACTATACTGATGAAACAAAACACATTTACAAGCCAAATTCAGCCAACACCACTAGTCACTATAAATACTGATGTTGAGTTCAATATTATGATGTTGTTATAAGAAATATTAAAAACTCAAACACCCCTGTAATTAGATTCATTGGATGTGCCCAATAATTATTCTTATGAGCAATTAGTAACAAGTCCTCATTAATTTTTTAAATAAATATTGAAGAGCCCCTAAGCACTAAGCCCTGCCATATAGAAAGGTCATATTCCCAGACCTTTGAGAACACATAATCTATTGAAGAGAGACAAGCATACAAGCGATATTTGCAAGAAGGTGAAATGAGCTAAAATAGAGGTGAAATTATGGTGTCGTGGGATTACCAACAACAGTAAAAAATATTTGCATAACTCTGCTCAATAAAGACTTTCCTTGGGGAGTCATGAAGAATGCATAGGAGTTTCCCAGACAGTTGAGAAAGGGGACATTCTAGACAGAAAGAACAACACACATATAAGAAAGGTGCAGAGGAAAAATCATGTCTTGATCAAGGAACTGCAAGTAATGAGGCATGGCTAGAGGGCATAGAGGATGGAGAGAGGGAAGAAGAGAGAGAGGCAGCTGGGCATGCAGACAAAAGCTAGTCAATGAAATATAAAATATATGCTAACAAGTTAGGACTTTATTGTGTAGCTGTTGAGATGATATTTAAAGGTTGTAAATGGGGTGAAGTCATCCCATTTTTATTCTAGAATGATGATTCAGATGACATGTATGAATTGGAGATAGAGAAGGGAGAAAGAACCAGTTATTGAAATAGCTAAGGTTATCCTTGATGAGGGCTGCAAAGGTATTGAGATTGGAGAAACGAAGGAGATACATTTGAGGCAGTAGAGTTTATAGAATCTGGCTGCTGACTGGCTGAGAGGAAAAAGAAAGTATTAAGGATAACAGATGCCCAGGATTTCTGTCTCGAGAACCTGGACTGACAGTGACCCGTTTAACCAAGAGGGAGACTGAGTGAAGTGGTAGGTGCTGGCTGCAGCCTAGAAAGGCTGTGGAGTAGGGCTACCTGCACCAGGTCTGGAAGGGCTGTCAGAACAACTTGGTGTATCCAGTTCCTGGCCTGAGTAATTCACCTCTAAAATGAAGTGTTTCCCTAATTTCCTCTAGCACATTTCAAAAATAAACTAAAACATGATCTTGAAAATCCAGACATCTAAATTTGAGTGAAAAAGATACTAATCTTATTAGAAGTAGCCCACTCCTTGGAAGACTTCTATGCCAAGAATCTTAAAATCAGCTGGATTTTTTTTTTTTAGCAAACACATTCTAGTGATAAAAACAAACAATAGTAAAGCCAGTAAATGCCTGCCAAACATGACCGGTGTATTTCTCAGCTGGTTTAATGAGCACTGACCTAGCAGGTCGAGACAAAAGCACACAAGAATCTCTTTTCTCAATAATACAAATTTAACATATTTGGCATTTTATTTTGGATTTGAATATGGAATAGCTGACTTTAGTGTATAGCAGGAGGGAAAGGTTAAAAGATTTTTTTTCCTCCTGCTTTGGCCTAGAGTAATATTAAACCACATTCTCCTGTGATCTATTGTTTAGAAATCTAATTTTTTTCTTCTCAAGAATGTATTAGGAGTAATCATCTCAAAATATCACTGAAACCCTTCAGGTAGGCCGTTAAACTCAGTGGCAGAGTGACCTGAGAGAGAGAGCACTTGACTACCTATATTTTCAAATTAAAACAAATCCAAACCTCAAGTATGGTGAAAAGCAAATATAGTCATTCTGGTCAACAATTCAGCAATTGCAGACACGCAGTGGATCACTATATAATTCAAAAATCATGTGTCTCGGTGAGGTCTGTGGTTATTTTCTTTGCCAGATACTAATTTCTTTTAATTTACAAAAGCAATGCCTTTTTCGTTTTTAACAGTCTAATGGGTGTGGGACATGCAAGGTGGAAACAAATGCAGGAGCTATTGAACATCCATAATAAGGGCATTATTAGGAAAATAAAAGGAGAGGGAAGAAAAAAATCAACCTGATAACTTTTAGTACAATCCCTGAATAGTAAATCCTTTTGAGAGAATTTACGGCTCTTGATAACTAGGAAGTGGCAGAACACTCCATTCAACATAAAAGTAATAGCAACTAATAATAATAATAATTTCCAATGAAAGCAGTGGTTACCACAGCCTCTGATTTAAAATGTAGGTTTTGGAACAGCAGGCATATTACCAGTGATATTCGATTTTCCAGAGGATTATCCATAAAGAATCCTGCAGCTGCACTTATTTACCTGTCTCTTCACAGCATCATTATGCAGACAGGGATACTGAGAAAAACACTGTAACAAAATTTAAGAGACTGCATAATTCTTTCTAAATACACCCACTTTATATATTCACATATATTGTGTGCTCTTCAAATGCAAATTTTAAATGTTGTTTATCTGTTACTTCTCTGCTTGGGTCTCTGTGTGTAGTTTTTCCTTAAGGTAGTAATATATTCAGATGTTCAGTTTCCCTAACACAAGAACAGATTTTGAATATGTATGCTGGGGATTTTGCAATGAAATGAAAGGACAAAAGAGACCCAGACAAACTGATGCTTTCCTTGGGAATTAGTTAGGATTCAGAGTAGCCCTCAAATATTTATACCAAACTCTTGAATTTTTAACAAGTGGCCCCTGGTGTGGGACTCTAGCATTGCTGGTCTTTTGGGGGAAGGTAGCGTTCACAGATAGTAACTCTTGAATCTTCTAAATTTGAAGGATGGAGAAACCACAGCATGTAAACTCCTTACCAGTTTTTTAACTTCAAAATCTATTTTGCCTGTACCTGGCAGGTCATTGCTCATTTTAACCTCGATTAATAAGGAAAGAAGACAATAAATGTACAGGATGTTTGAAATTCTGTATATGCTTATCCACAAGCTATGTGATCCTCCAGGTCCAAAATGCCAAGCAAACTGTGAACACTGATAGAAGTATCACCATCTTTCTTCTTTTCCTGGCTTCAATAACTCCATCAACTACTTCTCTAGATCATGTCAGATTTTTCATTGACTTTGGCCTTGTGGATTTTGACCCTTCCATATAAATGCATTGGAATTGCTTTACTCTTCTGCAGATAATCCTAACAAATACTTTTATAGGGCTTCATCATGTGAGTGTGACATTACCATTCTACTTTGTGTTTGGGTTATTTGTATTCATGTATCATTGGTATCATTGGTAATGTCATCTGGCATTCTCCTTCTAGCCACTACCTTTGGTATTGATGTTACTGTGACGATTTGCACATGAATGTCACAGAGTTATTTTGTGTGTGTCTGTGTATTGCTGCCATTGAGATGAAGAGAGTGATGGAACCAACTCACCAGACCCTCTGAGACTGCTGGTCCTCTTAGTGGTTCCTTTTGAGGCAAGTTGAGCAGAACCTTGTCTCCAAATTTAAATCTTGGGTTTATATTAGATTCGGCATAATGCCCAGAGAGACATTTCAATTCAATTGATTGATTTTTACGCTACATTCTCAGGAGTACTCTTTGCCAGTTTTTATCCTCAGTCCTGTCTGGGCAGTTCTGAGAGAGTTATACTCTTCCACAGTAATATCCTCAGAGCAATTTTGAAACAATTCTTTTCTCCATATTCTTAGACATCAAAGACTTTAGTCCTCTTGTGAAAACACAACATTTATTACAGATAAAAGACATGAGGCACACCTTAGTCTGCCTAAGGGTTTCAAAAGAAGAAAATATGGCACCTTCATGATAAAGATAACCCCTATCTTAGTCGATAATACTCTCACTCTGCTAACCCTTTGATATTGTTATCAAACAATATCTTCAACAAGTAGCCAGTGCTAAAGATAGTGAGGTATCAGCAAGGTGTAAGATAGCTTTTGCCTTCAGTAACTCTTCAGCATTGTTGGGAAGACTGGGTATAAAATTTAAAATATTTCTGTAAATAAAGGTCAGCATGTGTTAAGTACCCACAGTGCAGTGGCAGATGACAGTTACTATACAGGTTGAGAAACATGGGACAGAAGTGCGACTGACCTTGGTAACTGGAACCGGCTTCACAGAGGGAGATGCTACTCTCTTGGATACCCAAGGATAGGCTGCCTCAACTTTACCAGAATGGAAATGTGTTAGTCTGTTCTCGAATTGCTATAAAGCAACACCTGAGACTGGGTAATTTATAAAGTAAAGAGATTTAATAGGCTCACAGTTCTACAGGCTGTTCAGGAAGCATGATGGCATCAGCTCAGCTTCTGGGGAGGCCTCGGGAAGTTCACAATCATGGTGGAAGGCGAAGGGGGAGCAGGCACCTCACACAACCAGAGAAGCAGCGAGAGAGAGAGCAGGGAGGTGCCACACTCTTTTAAACAAGGAGATCTCATGAGAACTCACTCACTATTGAGAGGATAGTACCAGGGGGATTGCACTGAACCATTCATGAGAAATCCACCCCCATGATCCAATCAGCTCTCACAAGGCTCCAACTCCAACAATGGGGATTACATTCCAACATGAGATTTGGTGGGGACACAGAACCAAGCCATATCAGAAGAGTATTGGAGTCTGGAGAATGGTGAGATATTCTAGTCTAGGGGTCCACAATCCCAGGGGCACAAACTGGTACTGGTCTGTGGCCTGTTAGGAACTGGGCCACACAGCAGGAGGGGAGTGGCAGGTGAGTGTTTCTGCCTGAGCTCCACCTCCTGTCAGATCAGCAGAGGCGTTAGAGTCTCATAGGAAAATGAACCCTATTGTGAACTGCACATGCGAGGGATCAAAGTTGCGTGCTCCTTATGAGAATCTAATTCCTGACAATATGAGGTGAAGCAGTTTCATCCCAAAAACATCCCCTGGCCCCTCCATGGAAAATTTGTCTTCCACGAATCTGGTCTCTCATGCCAAAAAGGTCAGAGACCGCTGCTCTAGTCCAACCTTGAAGATAGAATAATGTTTGTTTGGTGAATAGAACATACATTATGTTATTGGAGTAGAATGTTTATGAAAGGAAATAGTGGTAGATAAATTTATAGAGAGTTTTTAATTACTGGCTAAGCACTTTGAATTTTTTCAGGGAAATGAGTGTCGTTGGAGACGTTTAAAGACTTTTGAGAAGGGAAGTTTTCTAAGGTTTATCTGCCCAGAACTGACTGAAATGGTTAGGTAGGTGGGTGGTGGTGGAAGAGGGAGAGACAGATGGAAAAACACACTTTATTAGAGATTTACAAGTGAGACCCAAGTGCTCAGTTCAGTCTGGTAGCAGTAGAATTGAGCAGACATAATCTATATACAGTTTTTACTTAGTGGAGACCCAGGTCATTCTGAATGGAGTTAGTAACTCTTTGTGCTTTTACCTTCCCAGCTAATGGCCATACCTTTCACCCTATTTGTCCCCAATGGCTTGCCAAATGTATTAAAATGCATTTGGGAAATAGTTTCATGGGATGTAAGGTGAAGAAATTAACATTTGCTAGTTTCCTTCCTTAGAATAATAGTCTTAATATTAGAGCTTGTATTAGTTCATTCTCATGCTGCTGATAAAGACATACCCAAGACTGGGTAATTTACAAAAGAAAGAAATGTAATGGACTTACAGTTCCACCTGTCTGGGAAAGCCTCACAATCATGCCAGAAGGCAAGGAGGAGCAAGTCACACCTTACATGGATGGCAACAGGCAAAAAAAGAGAGCCTGTGTCAGGAAGCTCTCCCTCATAAAACCATCAGATTTTGTGAGAATTATTCACTATCACAAGAACAGCACAGGAAAGACCTGCTCCCATAATTCAATTACCTCCCACTGTGTCCCTCCCACAACACGTGGGAATTCAAGATGAGATTTGGGTGGAGACATAGAGAAAAACCATATCAGAGCCCTTTGCAAATCAGACAAAACTATGGAATCTCCCTTGGGGGAAAAAAAAATACACTTATAGACAAGATTGTGAATACAGTTTCAGGGATTTGCAGATACCCTGAAATATGCATAGATGCAAACATGGTCCTTAGAGCAATGTTTGGTCCTTAATGATTTAGTGTAGGCGAATTCTGAGTTGCAGTTACAGTAAATTCAGGTAGAAGTGATAACACTATAGCATTTGCTCATTCTGAGGAAAGGGAGATACCAATGAAAAGATGACACTTGGACTGGCAAAACTTTAAAGGAAGACCAGTTGGGAGTGAGGTTTTCTTTCCACTTAGTGACTTATTTGTCACTCTTGTACTTTGATATGGTTTGGGAGTGTCCCCACCCAAATCTTACCTTTAATTGTAGGCTCCATAATTCCCATGTTTCATGGGAGGGACACAGTGGGAGGTAATTGAGTGGGTCTTTTCTTGTGCTGTCCTCATGATAGTCAATAAGTCTCACAAGATCTGATGGTTTTATAAAGGGCAGTTCCCCTGCACATGCGCTCTTGCCTGCCGCCATGTAAGACATCCCTTTGCTCCTCCTTCATCTTCTGCCATGATTGTGAGGCCTCCCCAGCAATGTGTAACTTTGAGTCCATTCAACCTCTTTTCTTTACAAATTACCCAGTCTTGGGTATGTCTTTATTAGCAGCATGAGAATAGACTAATACATACTCTGATATTAATCAAGTAATAATTTAACTGAAGGGTTAGTTTACAATTGGGAAAATAAACTATTATGGAAGATAGAATAATTTCAGAAATAAGCCTGTCTCAAATAGAGACTTAAATGTAATGAAACTGCCTTTGGTCCATGTAATTTTCCTAAGTGATATTTCAGGAGTGTTCGCCAACAGCCACTTCATTTCATTATTTTTATGGTAACATAGGCAGGAAGTAACCAAGATTTGATTAAACTTGCTTATATGAATGGAAGAGAGGCTGAAAAGTTGGTCAGGGAATAATTGCTGCTTTCATTAATAATTTAGTTGGATGGCTCCTTGATTCACACCTTTCCAGCTTATTCATCAAATGCTTATTGAGCATCTACTATGTACCAGACTTTGACCCATAGACAAGGTAACCATCCATGTGGTTTGTTCTGGGAAGGTCCAGACTAATGGCTATTAATTCTATGCAATTATTCTTAGTATCATTTTTATTCTCAAAATTGTCCTGTTTTGAACAATAAATTATGTGGTTGTTCTAGCTTTAGGCTATTTGGAGAAATGTTATCTCTGGGAAAAGCTGTTTGGCCTGTCCAAACATTTTTTACTAAACAGTCCAAACTGCATATGATTACCTGTAGTATTTGGAGTATAATACAAGCCTCAGGAAGATAGAACCTCATCCATTTTGTTCACCAATATGTCTCCTGGGCCTACTTATTGTTCAAATGTAGTAGATACTCAATAAATACATTTTATAAACGGATGAACCATGTAAAACACTTCACTATTGGATAAAATGGCTACCACTATAGTTATCCAAGGGACTAAGAATGGACTATGCTCTGCAGGTCAAGCTTAACATGAAGAAAATTAACCCCCCGAAATCCAAAAGTTTATTAATAATTCAGGAAAATTCTTTTATTATCTGATTGTATTTTAGAAATATGATTTGAATGTTTTATTTTGTTCTTGAAGTCAATTTCTTAAGTAAATGTAAAGATGTTAAAATGTTTGCCTTGGTTATTAAAGCTTAGGTTACCAGCTATTGTTGAAATAGCCATGTAGAACATTAGAATTTCACTGTGGGCATGTTGTGAGGCGGGGATTAAATATCCATAACTAAGCAAATTAGTGAGCACCAGACCCAAAGTACGTCTTTCCTCCCTCCCTTCTTTCCATTTCCCAGGATGTTACGGTATATAGATATTATATTTTGAGGAGATGACCTAGGGTATATGAGCCGTATTCTTATTCTACACAGAAATCCATCAAGCTTGGTTATCTTGTTTCCCAGCCTCCAGAAGATTAGAAACAGAAAGTTAGAAAGAAAGCTGTTAGAGTCAAACAGATTTATGGTAATGGGAGAGATTACACAACCACAAAAAGGAGGCAAGGGATTCAAAAAGCATCATTTCTGAGGCCATTTGGGAAAGAGATAAAGAGCCTTGCAAGCCCAGTAGCCCAGAAAGCCTCACCGTGTTAAACCAGCTCACAGCAGTTGTCAGTAATGATGGCCTCAGGCAATCAGAAAAGGTTAAAGTAGGTTTATTGTGCTCTGTTCAATAAGAGGACATAGTTAATAATCCATTTCAGTGGAACTGGTGTTTTATTTAAGCTCTTTTGGTTGCAAGTAATAGGAAGACCAAAATACATCCTAAGAGAAGTGTGTGTGCATGTGTGTGTGTGTGTACCTAAGGACTGCAAATTGCAAGTAAAAAGGTATAAGTGGTCAAGAACTGAGTCAGCCCATAGGGCTGGATGCTGATTTTGTAGGTCCCTGGTGTCTTAGTTTACATATCTCTGTTTCTTTCTGAGTCTGATTCCTTGTTGCAGCTAGGCATTACCTCTTTGGGCTCTTCTCTCTAGGCCTCTTTTTAGTTTGAACTTCTGCTTCTATCTTCTCTCTGGGTGATTCTGATAAAATTCCAAGAGAGAGAATGTAATATTTCCAGCTCATCTGTTCACGCTGGCAATGTCACGGCTTGTTGATTATCCTGTGTTTTACCTGCTCTGAATCAGTCCTTTCCCTGCCCCAGTTTGCAGATACAGGGAGCGAGTAGCTTTGGTTATCTGGCCTGATTCTGATAATCTACTAAGCAGAAGCTGCAGACAAGCTGTTTTCATAAGGACTCAACTAAAGGCATTTCAGATACATAAACAAATCCAAAAATAGATCAATGTTTTAAAGTTTTGAGATTTAGCTCAGTGAAGTTCAGTTACCTGAAAAATTTGCTTTAGGTAGAAATACATTCCATTATCATTCTCCAAATAAAACCCTACTCTCTATACATTTCACATGAATTCAGAGTTCTAATAAAATATTAATAACTTTATTATGCATTATGTGTCTTTTTCCCCAAAATTATTCTGAAAGAACTTCTGTGTTCTTACTATCCTATGTTACGCACCCATAAGCACATTTCCTTGATATCGTCCTTGATATTGGAGGAGTAGATGTAATTGATCCATGGCCTCTACCATTTCCTCCTCTTCTCCTTATTCCCTGCCCAGACTTAGCCAAACAGTTGAAGATGCTTTTACATATGGAGAAGAGCATCACTGTTCCAACAATGGGTGAATGTGAGCTGCCATTGTTGCCAATACTGAGTTTTGCAATAAGTGCTCAGAACAGTGGTTCATGTAACAACATAGTACTTGCAGGCAATTATACTAGTGGTCCAGTACAATGAGGCTTAGCACACGTGTCACCCATTTACACACTTGGTTAAAGATATAGAATGAACTAAATAAATGTAGGTCAGAAATCTGTTTTCAACAAAGAACCAGGAACAGAATGGCAATTCTTTTTTACCTCAAGAGTGAAGACTAGGCGGGACACACTTATAAAACGTTAGTACAACTTGTACAGAGATCCTGATTGAGGCTGCCAATTTAAGACATCTCAGGTAATTTTAATGACAAGACTAGATATAAAAACAGAACTAACATTTTGAAATAAACAACAACGGTGGCCCAATTTTGGGTCCAGCACTGGGCATGCATGTGCACAGCAAATGTGCATGCGTTGGTGTGCATGTGTGCATAGGCACAGGCCACCCTCTCCTTGTCACAGTCACGCACCACCTCCCCTCTATCAGCAAAACATATAACTACCCCAAAATAAAAGAGCAGCTAAGCTTTTGTAGAACATGACATATTATATCAGCATAGATTTCAGTATTTCAAATTATTCCCTGGAATTAATTCACTAAATAGCCCAGGCAGTCAAAGCACAGATCCATTAGGCTCAGTAGAACACATTCTTTAAATGTTAGTACCATACAATGAATATTTGATAAGTACATCATTAATAAACCTTGGAGTGACATAATTGATATGTGGATGTTTAATGACAATTCCAAATGATGTAGCACATGGCATCTACTCGTCCCTCAATCATCACGCAGGTTGCTCCTGTACCATGCGATGGGCACAATTGGAAAGGCAAAGTCTGATCTTCATTAGTGGCTACCCATAAAAGGTTTTCATTACAAGATAAATGATTATAACCTGGCTTTATTAATTAAGCATGCATTTCTGCAGACCAAAGTAATTGAATAAAATGGCCAGTAGCTTTAAACTACACAAAATCTTAATGTCTCAAGAATAGATTCTACCTTCAGTCTGTGCCTTTAACCCTCTATTATTTGAGAATATATGGCAACTGAATTTAAAGTGCTGCCAAATACTGACTTAAATTTCACGTATAAGATTTGTTTTCCTCTAACATCTTGCTCTGTGACTGTCATGATAAAAGGATTTGTCTTTCCTCTCATCTGATAACCTCAAATTCATCCTGCCCCTATTCTCAGCCTTGAGGAACATAACCCCAGAATATGTACAGGTTAACTGTAGAAGCATTGGTGCTTGCAGAAATGAAATGACTTGTTGCATCCTGAAAGAGAATTAGTGGCTGAAGAACAAGTCACTAGAAATCCTTTATTCAGTTGTCACTGAATCACACCTAGGAAATGAACTAATCATCCATGCTCAAGTCCTTCTTTATTTTGGGGTCAAGAATGATGCTTCAAACATGATATATCCATGTGACAATTCCCTTTCTATCTCTGACTGCTTCAGTGAGAAAAATACGACTTCTTAGAATATCAGTTTTAAAGTAAAAAAATACATACACCAGGGAAGACATTTTTTACTATAATATTTTTACATGTACAGTATTTTGGAACAAAAGAGCTCTAAAACAAATGCACTAAATTTTGCAAAATAATTATGTTTCTGATTGCTTGATACATAGGAGTTGGTGAAAGCAAAGATTAAAATTCATTTTTACTCAGTGAGAACACACATGACTTAGTGCCCACAAAAAAAATCCCTCAGGATAACTTTTTCAAGTAGAGCAAAATGTATATGTATGATATGTTCTACCATGAAGTATCTACAACTAATTTTATAAGATCAGAGAATATTCTGCCACTGAGACAACTTTTTCTCCCCAATTCTGCTTTGAACTACTTTTTTTTGTATAATCACTACCAGAAATAATTACATTGTTAAATTAATTCCACTCCTATTGACTGTGGTCACTAAAGAGTCCATCCGCTCACTGTATTAACATAAAATAGGAAGCTTGACCCTCACCTTGTCGAAAATACTTTTATTTTTAGTGTTTTTACTTGAATTTATTGGTAATTACTTTTATCCTTTATGAGTATGCTCTTGATTCTTTTGCATGCCTTTCAGTGGAAGCATTAACAAACATTTAGCTTGGAAAGTGATATTTTAATTTCATTTCTAACATTTTTAAGGACCTTGACACTAACTCCCACCATAATATTTTCAATCCCATGAAGAACGAAACATTTCCATAGTTTATTGTCTACATTTCCATTGTAATGGCCACGTGGCTGTTATTAGAGTAGCATGGCATACAACTTCTGTATGAACTAAGAATACCGCTACACTATTCAAATGATTCATTTTGCATTAGTGCAATTGTTTCCAAGTGTGTTTCATCATGTTTTATTCATCCTAGTTTCTTCTTGTTGTAGCATTAATCCTTAAACTATATATTATGAATGTAATGTATATAGTAAAGTTAAAAATTACTTTTATGAAGTTATTAAGTGTTGCCATAATTCTTGTTATTTTTAATCATTTTTAAACCTAAGATTACTAGCACAGATTTAGAGATAATTCTGATTTAATTTTATTTATTTATTTGTTTTGTTTTCAAATATGAGAACCTTCATCATCATGTTTCAATAAGTCTCCTGAAATAATAAATTCAAAGAGAATTTATTTTCTCTTATTTCAGCTGAACTCTCTTTGCTACAGGTCTTTTATTTACATCATCTATTTTTCATCCCTGATTATTCAGAATCACCAGAGAACTGTCTTACTTCTGAACCATGAGGTTGTTATTCAAGACCTACTACTATGCTGAAGAATTCTTCTCTCTTCTTTGTCCCAACCAGATCCAACTCTGTCACTCACCAGCTTCTTGACCTGGAACAATGGTTTCTGCATGTGTAACATAGGAAAGCTTGTTGAGGACTCCATGATCCTCAGAGAATCAAATTTGGCCAGTGGCCTCTAATGCCATGTGTTATGGCAAGACTCAGGTACAAGTCAAAATCTTTAGAGGGGCAGTTAAGGCAGTTAAGCATGGCCTGGTTGGAATTCCAGTTTCTCTACTTAGTAGCACTGTGATCCTAGGCAACTTATTTAATTTCTATGTGCCAGTCTTTCCTCAACTGTAAAATGGGGTTATTAGTTATTATTCCATAGATTTTGTTATAAAAACCAAATATAGCAAGTACTGTATATCTGAGGTGCTAAAAACAGTGCTTGGTGCATGATAAGCATTCAATGAATGTTAGCAAAGGATTAAATGTCCCTAAGGAATAAAAAGATTATGGCACTCTCCATCCCTACCCTACATCTGTATGTAAGTCAAAATCAAAATTCTGATATTGCCATATGGTGACTTTTGGAAGCTTTAGTTGAAATATGAAACAAACAAACAAACAAACAAACAAACAAACAAAGGCTAACTTTTGGTTTTCCTGCCTTAGCTTTGCTGGTGCTCTAAGCCAGAACATCCTGTAGTATGTGCTGCATTGTATCACGATATTAAGGAGAACTATCACTCCCTTCCTGGTCCTCTGTTGAAAACAGATTTTGGTTTTATATTTATTTAAATATAGGTGTCCATTTATGAAAATAATATTTATCTAAGGATGAAACTTCAAATATTTCTGGAAGTCTTATCCTTATGAATCAAGTTTCCATTTTACAGTAATTATTATTGCTATTGTTACTACTGTAATTGTAGTTTCAAGTAATAAATAGATATTATATTGCATTTGTCATCATATCACACAAACACGTATCCAGGTATATATTAATGAAATTCCCTCTTGCTTTCCTGAGTGCCTTGTTTTCTAGAGTAGTAATGATGGAAAGTAGCCTCTTTTCTGGCACACATTTAAGATATAGTAAATGTTATTCAAATGTCAGATATTTTAATGATAACTTTGTCAGTGTACCAATTTTATTATATGTTAGGTAACATGTTTATACAATATAGTTTAAATATATCTAATGATATTAAGGTTTAAAACATAAATTTGACTTTCATATTTTATTTTTGGTAGGCCCAATGTATGACATGATTTTAAACCTATCCTTCTTTGAAGATATAAATATTTGGGCAAGTAAGAGGATATGGATGACAAATTGCTTAAAGCTAATGATGGTGTTTTGAATTACACATAGAATACCTGTGGAGAGACCCTAACTTGACTCAGGAGCTATCTGGTCTGACCCCTTATTTTGTAGCTAAGCCACTTCAAAAAATGTAAGTAATCGGCCACAAATCGCAAAGCTGGAAACGGAATTCCCTGTTTTTTGACAGCAAGTCTGAGGTCTTTCCAGTGTAAAGCACTGCTTCCCAAGGTACTATTTATCTAGGATTTTCATTTTTTGTACTTTTTTTTTAAAAAAAAAATAGGATTTCCACTCTGATTTGTATTGAAGTGAATAGAATCCCTATTATACTTCACTTTATGGAAATGCAACACATGAAGAGCTTTTTGTACAAGCTTTTCATTTCTAGTTCTCTTTGTCACAAAAGGCTCTTCACTTTTGTAGCTGAAATCATTTGTAATTATGAATTGTGCTTTTAAAAAATTCATCAATGAAATCTTTGATTTCGAAATGAGGTGCCAGAAGAAAGGCAGAAGTAGGATGAGTGGAATTTAATGCAATATGATAGAGAAATAGAGAAATAACAAAGGAGAGGCATCTCACCTAGAGCAGTGTCTCACAAAGCAGCAGGAAAATGAAGATAATGCATTTGGTCATGTTTTGGAGTTTGTTATTCAGTGTTATTTGAGGTAGGAGTACACAGAAAATATCTTTATGTCACATATTAAGTATTTTTCATATATCAAATATATCTACTACACAAGATTTAGAGATAATGGGCACAGGGGGGTCACCAACATAGTGATGGAAGACACACATTTTTAAATACTTAGCTGTATTTAATTATTTTTTATTTTGTTGTCTTTAATTCTGACCTGCTATATGGGGTTTTATGTCAGTATCATAAATGTGCAAATATCTGTTAATAACATCCTTAAGGTATATGTTAGTAAACAGCCAAAGAAAGAGGACTGAATTAAGTATATGCTTAAGATGGTGAGAGTGAGAAGAAATCCACAAATATTTTAAAATGTGGATTTCAATAAATGTACTTCCTTACACAATACCTGCAATTAATTACAACTAACATGACCTATTTCAGCAACTAACAGGTACATATGATCATATGCACTTGTTTAATATTACACTATCACTCAAATTCCCATTGACTTGGGAAATCCAAGTTATCCTCTCAAAGATCTAGCCCACCCCTGAGAGTCTCAACTAGTTAAAACAAACAAACAAACAAACAACAAACAGAAAGAACTCAGAGCAAAGTGGGTCTGTCCTGGCTCCAAAAGCTAATCTCTGAGAGTGCTGGAGTCTGATCTGTTCACTTCAACTACAGGCATGGGTGCAGCCACATGGTTTCACTGACTGAGACAAGCCCAGCATTGGCACACAGAAACCTATCCCTGATGTCCTTAGCGGTCCACATTTTGATCAAACCTTGGTACTCTCCACAGCAAGTCCCAGGGTTTTATTCTGCTTCATATCTCATGTTAGCAGAGATCCTAGTCCCAGTCACATGGCTGCAGGGGCTGCTCCTGGGGCACCTCCACCACCAGCCTGGTCCTGACAGCAGTTTCTCCCATGATCCTTCAGCCTTTTGATTGAGCCAGGGTCACTGACCTCGTGTCTTTCATATACATTATTTCAGGAGACTCATTGTCCCCTCCTGACTGCGTTTCTTAGGGGTACCGGGTGCACTACTCTATGTCATTCAGTCTTAAGCAGCAGAGGTTGGATTTCCTTCTTTACACAGCTATTAGGTTTTGTTATCAAAACATAACTTTCTTATCCCTTCTGAGCACTTTGAAAATCAGAGAAACAGAGAATGCTTATGAGTTCCTCTCTTACACCCTTTTTCTTTTTCTTCCCCCATTCTACTCCCAACAAGGGGTTTCTTTTGACCCAAATTTGTGTAATTTAAGAATACAGCACCACAGATTCATTCGGAATAAAGAATATGTGCTTCGATGCAACAGCCTGACTATATTCCTTATCTAGAAGATGCTAGCATAAAAGTCTGTATTACCTCTACTTAATATTTAATATTTGCTGTAACAGCCATTGTGCTACATACGGTTTTTAAAAATTCTCTAAGAAATAACAAAAAAAACTCCTTTAGAGTTAGATTAGCCTAGTCAACTCTTATTTTTGAAAGTGAGGAGAGTTAAAAAATAAAAACATTGAATTGTCTTTTATTATTGGTTTTGACTAGAATAGTTATGTTGCTTGAGTCTTAAACATGGAAAGGGGAAGCTCAAACCTAACAATGTCTATACTGGGCCATGTGATTTGCACACCAATGAACGTGCTTTAAACTCTTAGCCCTGAAGCAGCCCATAAATTAGTTCTTTTTTTTGCCCTGTGGGTATGAAAGGTTCATAACATCAAAACCTTATGCCACCTTTTCTACCCACAAAATTCTCTGATAACTCTCACATTATCAACTTACCCTTCATACTAGATCGTTGTCGTTTCTTTAGAATTTTTTTAACTTTTATTTTAGGTTCAGGGGTATATGTACAGGTTTGTCATATAAGTGAACTTGTTTCGTGTGGGTTTGTTGTACAGATTATTTTGTCACCCAGGAACTAAGTCTAGTACCCAACAGTTACTTTTTTCTGATCCTCTTCCTCCTCCCACCTTCCACCCTCAAGTAGGTACCAGTGTCTGTTGTTTCCCTCTTTGTGTCCATATGTTCTCATCATTTAGCTCCCATTTGTAAGTAAAAACATGCAGTATTCTTTTTTTTTGTTTGTTTGTTTGTTTTGAGACAAAGTCTCACTCTGTTGCCCAGGCTGGAGTGTAGTGGCCCGAACTCAGCTCACTGCAAGCTCCACCTCCCGGGTTCACATCATTCTCCTGCTTCAGCCTCCCAAGCAGCTGGGACTACGGGTGCCCACCACCACGCCCGGCTAATTTTTTTGTATTTTTTAGTAGAGATGGGGTTTCACCGTGTTAGCCAGGATTGTCTCGATCTCCTGATGTGATCCGCCCATCTCGGCCTCCCAAAGTGCTGGGATTATAGGCATGAGCCACTTCGCCTGTCCCAGTATTTGGTTTCCTCTTCCTGCATTAGTTTGTTAAGGATGACGGCCTCTAGCTCCATCCATGTTCCTGCAAAAGACATGATCTCATTCTTCTTTATGGCTGCATAATATTCATATATGTGTGTGTGTGTGTGTGTGTGTGTGTATGTGTATATATGTATATATATGTGTGTGTGTGTGTGTGTATTTGTGTATATATACCACATTTTCTTTAGCCTACCATTGATGGACATTTAGGTCGATTCCATGTCTTTACAATTGTGAATAGTGCTGCAATGAACTTATGTGTGTATGTGTCTTTATGGTAGAACTTACTGTAATTCTTTTACTTTATAAACTTTTAATTTTTTTAACTCTTTGTTTATAATAATACTTAGATTAAAGCACAAACACATTGTACAAAAGTATTTTTATTCCTTTGGATCTTTGTTCTATGAGCTTTTCTCTATTTTAAAAACTTTGTATTCCTTCATTTTTGTTTTTTTCTAGAAGAAGACACAAACACACACATTAGGCTAGGCCTACTCAAGGTCAGGGTCATTCATGCCCCTGTCTTTCACCTTCATATCTCTCCCCATTGGAAGGTCTTCAGGGTCAACAGCGGTCATGGAGCTGTCCTCTCCTGAGATAATAATATTACTTCTTTGGGAATACCTCCTGAAGGACTTACCTGAGGCTGTTTTCCAGTTAACTTTTCTTTTCTTTTTTTTTTTTTTTTTTTTAACAAGTAGAAGGCGTGCACTCTAAAATAATGACAAAGAGGAGATATAATATAGTAAATACATAAACAAGTAATATAGTCATTTACTATCATTATCAAGTATTACATATTATACATAATTGTATGTGCTAGATTTTACATGACTGGCAGCACAATAGGTTTGTTTGCAACAGCATCACCACAAACACATGAGTAATACATTGTGCTATGACATTATGACAGCTACAACCTCACTAGGCCATAGGAATTTTTCAGTTCCACTATAACCTTGTGGGACCACTGTTGCATACGTCTGTGATTAGCTGAAATGTCATTATGCAAAGCATAGCTCAGGACTCAGCCTTGGACCTCTTCTCTACAAAGATTTATTATTGGTGATCTCCTCCAGTATTGTGGCTTTACATATGCTTAAGATACTCTGATTTTTATCTCCAGCTCAGACCTCTCCCTCAAACTACTGTATTTTTTTCAACTGTGCACTGGAAAGTCTAACTGACACATCAAATGAAACCTGTCCAAAACCCAACACTTATCTTCTTTCCTGGAACTGCTCCTCCTGCGACCTTCTCTGAGTTAGAGGAAACCCAATCCTTTCAATTGTTTCGGCCACAACTTTGGTACCATTCTTGACTCTTCTCTTTTTTTCACACCCTACATCTAATCCATTAGTAAATCCTTTGGCCACATCTTCAATTTATATCCAGAATTCAACTACTTGTCAGGATTTGTCCCACCAAGGCAGGAAATTATTGCCATAAGTACAGTAAGAGATGATGGTGTACTTACGGCAATAACCTCATATGTTGTCTCTTGGCTTCTACCTTTGGCCCACTACATCATACACAGCAGAGCGGACAGGGTTACCCTGTGAACCTTTATGCAAAGTCCCATCATTTCCTGGTTCAGAACCCTCCAATGACTTCCCACATCAGTCAAAATAAACATCAAAGTCCTTCCAATGCCCTGAAGAAGTCATACAATCTATGCCCCCATTTTATCTCCCAGCCCACATCCTGTAATTCTCATCCTAGCTCATTCTGCTCATTTCACTGCCTCATTTCAGCCCCAGGACTAGGTACTTACTCTCTTTTTGCCCATAACGCTGCTTCCCCTCCTATTGCCTCACAGTGCAATATGCAACCTCTTGTAAGTCTTTGCTCAACTGTCACTTTCTCTGTGAGGCTGTCCCTGAGTTCCCTTTTCAAAACTATAATCCTCTCCCAGATACAATCTCTACCTTCCTTCCCTGATTTTTCTCCACAGGACTCACTACCATCACATACACCATCTGTTTGTTTATGTATTATTACTCCTTGCCTACTTCCCTACACTAAAATGTAAGCTCCATGACATAGGGATTTGTGTCAGTTTTGTTACTTGCTCCAGCCCAGGTGCCTGGAACAGTTGCTGGCACAGAGTGAGTACTCTGAATTATGTATTGAATGAACGAATGAATGAATTACAGAAATGTCCTCTCCAATTTCTCCTGGCCATTTCTGACAGTTCCTAACTGTAGCCCTGCAGAAGGCCTTGGGCTGCTTTTTCTTCTCTGCTGCCTGATAGTGGATCCATAGATTCTCAGGAAACCCAGGCCTGTCCACTGAGATGGCTGCCATGTTCTTTTATATGCTCAGCAGTGCAGTAATTGTAGGCATAGCGTACTCACAGTAATAGTTGCATTTACTGGGTGTTAACTGTGTCCTAAGTGCTACATTAGGCTTTATATATATAATCTGTTTTAATTTGAGCCTCACAACCCAGGAACAAAAGTAGCAAGGTTTGGTTTCTTGCTCGTGTGATCCTTTCATATTTTTTATTGTGACTTCATGAGTACCATATTATCGAGTAGCTTCCAGTTAAGCCACAGTGGCCTTTTCCTGCTGACTTTTTGAACTCTACCCTTCTCGACTGCACTGGACACCTCTCTGGAGTAGGTGATTGGGAACAATAAGACCAGAGATAAGGAGTCTAGAAGGATCATTTGGTCATGTTGGTTGATGCTGTGTTTAGGGACGTAACCATAATAATTGTAGGTATGTATTAAGCACATACTAAGAGTTAGGGGCTGTGCTAAGAACTGTATTATTTAATTATCTTTTTTATCTTTAATTTAATTATCTTATATTTAAATGCTGTTCCTATCTCAGTGAAGGAAGTGAGGCTTAAGAAGGTAAAACAATTGGCTGAAGGGCGTACAACTGACTAGTAAGTACTGGTTTTAGGATTTAGACCCTGGTCATTCAAACTCAGAGCCTTTGATCATAAGCACCATGGTCTTAGGTGGAAGTAACTGCGGGAGGATTAATTGGACTGGCATTTTTCAAATGCACACTCTGTTCCAGTCACTGTACTAGGTGCTAAGGATATAACAAAAACAGGAAGGACAGATTCTTTTCTCATTAAGCCTGCTGTCTAGACCAGCTGGACAATATTCATTATGTAATCATAAGTAAAGATATAAACATTGATCACCTACATTTTTAAGTGTTTTAATATCTATAAATATGAGTCATCAGAAGCCTTGGGCATCTAGTTTTGGAAGAGTGCCTTACAATCCTTCAGCATTATAGTCTTTATAGCGTCTCTTTACAAAAGCCAATCAGGCTTGTGTGGTGGGTCATCTTCAGCACTCATACCTTTAATTTCTGTTACATGATTAACATTTCATTGGTAACTTTGTATTTTTATGTGCATGTGTTTGGCTTGCTTCACCATACTGTATTATCAGCCTATTGAGTGCAAGGATGTTCTATTTATTTCCGTACTCCCCTAAGATTGTTAGTTCTTTTATCTTCAAATAGAATGTTCTCAGTATATGCTTACTAAATTCATCCTAGTTCAGGAAATACTTTCTTATATATACTCCTTTTGAATGGGAAGATGAAAGTATCAGTGGGTAATTTATCAAAAGCCGTGTAGCTGGGGGTGGAATTAGAACACCCAAACATCAGTGCTTAGGTTATAAAGTATGTGGTTTAGTTCCCTGCATCCTTAAGAAATATATTCAGATGTCAGCAGTAGATAAATGTTAATAGAATAGGTATATCTAAGCTCTCTGTATAAAGAGCTGTGTTTTAGAAAATTAGGCAAGCATATTCATTAGGTACTAAGGATTGGTGACTTGCCCATCAGATCTGCAGTGAGGATAGGGAGCAATGCAAAGTGGTGATTTTAAAATTTGCAGTTATCTACTTTACACATTCAACAGGTGAAAGTGCAGATTCCCCAGCATCACCCGGTGCTCAGAGCTGTACTGGCAAGGCAGCTGGTACTACTTGTTATGTTTTGTTGTTTTTTTTTTTTTTTTCTCCCCCATGGGAAATTTCATTTATTATACTTACATTTGCCATGTAAAGCGACTTTTTCCAGGAGCAACAGAAAACCTGCCTGTGCCATAGCTGACATTTTTGGAGAGAACCATGGTAGAAGGAGAGTAATATCTGTACTGGTATCTCTCCTTCCTTCGTCAGTTCGGGTAGATATATAGAAATAGGTAGTTTTTTTAAAGAGGCCAAACCAAAGATATTTGGTCTGAGCATTAATTTGTCAACAAGGTATTATTCTTTAGGGCTAGGGGAAACAATTGTCCCAGTTTTCCTAGGACAGAGAGGTGTTCTGGGACTGCCAGAGCTCTAAATTAACTACAGAAGTGATGGGTATGTCAGAAAAAGCTGGTCATGCTATTCAGGTAGCTCTTCTAGACTTTTAATAACTTCATTCTACTCATTAGGAGGGACCACCTGCCTAGTAAAGTACTAGAACTTGCTAAATATTTAGAATTAATCTGCCTTTGAGGGGCAATGTGTTCTCCAAAAGTTGGTGATGAGGTGGGGATTAACAAATATTGGGGCACTGGCATAAGTAACTCTCAGCCAAATAATACATATTTATCTGTTGCTGAGTTTTTTTCTCCCCGTTTCTCTTGGGTAAATTTCCCCTTCAGGCATCAGAGCTGAAAGAACAGTGTCACAGCAAGTGTGCTCAGCTCACCATGGACCTTTATTTCCTGAGTCTCACAGTTATTATAGGCACAATAGCCACTTCATGCCATTGAATGCCTAAAGTTTTGTGGAGACGCCCTCAGGGACTTGGACTTGGGCTTCACAATAGATCCCCAAAGAGGCTTCAGCCCCTTGTCCTGACAAAGGAGCATCTGTTGAAGGCCTTTTGCCTGAAGTCATTCAATTCAGTGCTAGACCACTAGCTTGGCTCCTTTAAATAGCCAGCTCCATTGTTCAAGGCATTTCTTGAAAGAGGAGTACACATGTTCTCTAACTTTCCTCGTTTAGTTAATGTTGAAAATGTCTGGCCTAGAGTCTGTCACTATAAGATGGGTCACAATTACAAGAGAAACCTTATCACTCTCTTAAATTTGTATAGCTCTTCCTGGCTTTCTCTGTACTTGCCACAAAAGTTATTTCTTCCAATTCTTATCCAGATATAGGGAAAACAGCTATGATTATACGTCGTGCTCATTGTATAAATGATAAAATGTGCTTATTTCTCCAAGTCCATATGAGCTGGGTTATGATAAAAATTAGTTCAATGCTGGTTGATAAATTGGGTTATGATAAACTGGGTTATGATAAAAATTAGTTCAATGCTGGTTAATAAATTACAAGAATGGATTATTGAATGGTGTTTTCTTACTATTTGATATTCAGGTGTTTTCATAGTTGAAGTGAATAAAAATAGTGCTTGAGAAGGCAGATGTGTGGCTTGTTGCAAGTCTCTCAGCTCCAAGCCCTTTATAGAACAATACTGCTTTATAGACCTTTTGTCTGGTCTAGTTCCATGCTCCTCAAAAAGGGATATGTGGCAGGGGACCATGAAGACACAGAAAAATATGTCGATGGTGGGTCTAACATAAAAAGAGTGGCGTTTCCTAATAACCGCATTATTGTTATGTTAAATCAACCAAGCACAGCTATGAAATAAAATGAAAGTTCACATAACATCGTAATGTAGCATGGGAAACTCAAAGAACATTTAGCCTTATAAGGGCCTCTCTGCTTACCCATTCTACTTTCTCTCTTGTTTGGAGGTGGGGACTACTTCAGGGGAGATCTTTTTTGGATACTTTAAAGGAACAGTTTAAGAATCATTGGTTCTAGTCTAATTCTGCCTCTTCCACTTGAATGCCACATTCTATACCTCTCAAAAGATGTCCTGACCTTGATTGAGCTCATAGTATTTATCTTGTCTGTAATAGCAATATTGGCTATTCGACCAAAATAAAATAATTCAGTGATGACTTTTCTTCTTTATAGCTTAGGGTGAAATGAGACTACATTTAATCTTCTGCAGGTTTCAAATTAGAACACACTGTGTAGTTAGCCTTCTGAGTTTCCATGATAAAAAGAAAATGTATCTAATGTTTACTGAATGTTCACTCTATGCCAAACACTTAGCTAAGCATTTCATATGCACTTGTTACAACTGCTATAATTTGCCTTTATTATTATCTAAATTTTGAAGATGAGCAAATCATAACCAACTTTCCCAAGATTACACAGGTAGTCAATGGCAGAACCGGGATTTCAAATCTAGGTAGCCTGAGTTTGAGCCCATGTTCCAAATCACTCTTTGTGTGGTTCTTCTTGCTGTAAAAGTTTATATATATGTATGTGTGTGTGTGTGTGTGTGTGTGTGTGTGTGTGTGTGTGTATATATATATATATATGTACTTTAAGTTCTGGGATACATGTGCAGAATGTGCAGGTTTGTTACATAGGTACACATGTGCCCATGGTGGTTTGCTGCACCCATCAACCTGTCATCTACATTAGGTATTTCTCCTAATGCTATCCCTCCCCTAGTCCCCCACCCCCCAACAGGCCCTGTTGTGAGATGTTCCCCTCCCTGTGTTCTCATTGTTCAGCTCCCACTTATGAGTGAGAAAATGGGCTGTTTGGTTTTCTATTCCTGTGTTAGTTTGTTGAGAATGAAGGTTTCCAGCTTCATCCATGTCCCTGCAAAGGACATGAACTCATCCTTTTTTTATGACTGCATAGTATTCCATGGTGTATGTGTGTCACAATTTCTTTATCCTGTCTATCCTTGATGGACATTTGGTTTGGTTCCAAGTCTTTGCTATTTTGAACAATGCTGCAATAAACATATGTGTGCATGTGTCCTTATAGTAAAATGATTTATAATCCTTTGGGTATATACTCAATAATGGGATTACTGGGTCATATGGTATTTCTGATTAGAGATCCTTGAGTAATCACCATACTGTCTTCCACGATGGTTGAACTAATTTACACACCCACCAACAGTGTAAAAGCATTCCTCTCTCTCCACATTCTCTCCAGTATCTGTTGTTTCCTAACTTTTTAATAATCTCCATTCTAACTGGCATGAGATGGTATCTCACTCTGGTTTCGATTTGCATTTCTCTAATGACCAGTGATGATGAGCATTTTTTCATGCGTTCGTTGGCCACGTACATGTCTCTTTTGAGAAGTGTCTGTTCAGATCTTTTGTCCACTTTTTCATGGGATGTTTTCTTTTTTCTTGTAAATTTGTTTAAGTTCCTTGTAGATTCTGGATATTAGCCTTTGGCAAATGGATAGATTGCAATAGTTCCTATAGAGTGGTGTTTGACTGATGATGAGCCCTATTACTCTGATGGAAATTTTATGTGCATATACATTCACTGTAAATCAACTAAGTAATAGTTATGTTCATTCATTCAAAGGTTTTAGAACCCTAACTATGTGCCAGGTTGCAGGGGTACAGATATGAGGAAGAAAAGCTCTCTTAGAGCAGCTCATAGTCTAGTGGTACAAATGGACATATAAGCAAAGTATGAAACAATCAAATAATGTCAAGATAAAACAGAATACAGTGCAGGGATACTTTACCACGTGGGCTTAGAATTTATATGGGGAATTGAGATGATGTAGTAACCACAAAAAATTGTCCATCAAAAGAGATTGATGTTGGTAGAGCACAAGGAGCAGAGATAAGGATGAAAGTAGCATAAGTCCCAAGTGAATCTTTCAAACTCACTAGATAATTTTACTGGGCTCTTTGGAAACATTTAATTGCTAATTCCTATTAGTTTCCGAAATCAATTTCATTGACCAACCTCATCCTATGCCTCCAAGCAAAACTTCAAGTTAACGGTAGCATTTGTTTCTCATTAATTTATTTGGTTTTCTTAATGGCCAATTTGAAGGCTTATTAATAGTTAATATGTTTAGCAATGTAAACATTTGCATTAATAAAACAGATGCAAAATTACTGCCCCAGCCAACCACTGCCATGCTAAAGAGCCAGGAGACATAAACACTAGAAGAGTTGAATTGAGCTTATCCTCAGAGGACGAATAATGTCCTTCCAGATTGTCTGATTCTCACATGATTGCTGTCTACACATCTATTTCAAAACGCATAGGAGATGTTGCAACACTAAGTTTGTTTTAATTTTTTTTTCTTAAGATATAATTTTAAATCTGAAGTGTGTTCTTGTTTAACTGCTCCTCCCCTTATTTCAGGAATAGACTTACAACCACAGGTAGTCTGTGACTTTCTTATGTTTACCTTTGGACAACTGACATTTTTGTAAACTGGCAACAATAAGCTACCTAATATATGCTGAATTTAGACTTTTACTCATCATTGGAAAACCATTTATTTATTTATTTATTTGGAGACAGAGTCTTGCTCTATCATCCAGGCTGGAGTGCAGTGGCGCAAACTCAGCTCACTGTGAACTCTGCCTCCCAGGATCAGACAGTTCTCCTGCCTCAGCCTCCTGAGTGGCTGGGACTACAGGCATCTGTCAGCATGCACGATTAATTTTTTGTATTTTAGTAGAGATGTTTCACCATGTTACCCAGGGTAGTCTCAAAGTCCTGAGCTCAGGCCATCCGCTCACCTCAACCTCCTAAAATGCTAAGATTACAGCCAGGAACCACTGTGCCCTGCTGGAAAACCATTTTCAAGCTGTCTCCTAATGGTGTTGCTATTAGCCAACAGTTTATTTTAGGCAGTATAACCCTCTTAGCCTATAGAAAGCCATTTATATATACTGTTTGAATATTTGAATATACTTATTTTATAAGAATGAGTGGAAAATGGTAGGCTAGTGCTTATACTAATGATAAAAAAGAAACGCAGTCTAATAAACATTGTTAATCACAGAAATAATTACATTTTACAAAAAATTGTAAAATTTTAATTTAATTGGGTGCCCATCTGACTTAGGTTGGTATATTAATCAGGATATGCTGTCGTAACAAATGCAATCTCAATGAAACTTTTTAATTGCTCATGTTACAGTAAAATGTGAGTCAGTAAGTATCTCTCTTTGTTCCATCTAGTGATTCAGAGATCCAGGCATCCTTCTCCTAGTGGCCCTGCATTACTGGGGCCTCACAGTCCTCTAGCAAATCCCCTGCCTCCAGCTGCCAGATGAGTAAAACACCAGTTGGAGGAAGGACAGCACACAGGAGATTTGAGGAGAAAGGCCTGGAAGTGGCACACATCATTTTTGATTATATTCTTTGGACAGATTTTACTCACATGGCAGAAGTACATAGAAAGCATAGCTTGGTCTTACGCTCAAGAGAGGTAATAAGAGGTAATACATGGAGTTTGTTGATTATAGGACATTGCCTCTGGCACAGTCAGTCAAATGTGTATTTGATTGTGAAGAAACAGATAAAAAGAATATTTAGAAATGTATAAAATGCTAGAAATAGATGGGAAAAATTATCTTTAAGAGGAGAATATAACTAGGGATTTGACGGACTTTGCCACTTTAGGAATAGTCCTGATTCTCCTCCCACTGCTCCCTGGCTCAGTTAGATGTAGGTTTATTATGAGCTTATGCAAATATGCACAAAAGAACATTTTTAGTAGGACTGCAAATGCCTCCCCTTTGGCAGAAATTGGGTTCCAGAGAATTTAAAGAAGAGACATACATTGTGAACATTTTCCCTGCAAGACCTAGAATGTACCTGACAGCATTCAGCTTTCTGGTTCAATATCCTAGATTATTCTGTGTGACTTTTAGATCTCTTGTAACATTGAGGAAGGGATCTGAGTCTTTTCACTTAGTCTGTATACTCTGGGATCCATCAGATAAGTAGTCACGTCAGAGTAATGCCCACAGAGAGGCAGAAGTGGATTACAGAAGGATGACAGAAAACATTTTATTTGAGGGATTTCCAAGAACTTGGCCAATGGATGACTTTCAAATAGGTAAGTTAGGAGACCCAGTGACTTCCTATACAAGTGTTCCCTTTTGTTTGCTAAATCTCCACACACAAAATAAACATTCCCCAGTGGGAGACAAAGTATCACATTTTCTGAGAGGTTTAAAACAATATTAAGCTGTGAATCATCTGTTGATCTATTTAACACACTTACTGTCCTAGAATTAAATGCTGAGGGCAGGGACTATAACCTTCAAATCAAATTTTGTATCACAAACACAGTAAACATTAAGGAACTGCCCATTTGAAGTAACAGATAGGCATAATCTGCTATGAGGCACTGATAAAGAAGAAACTCCACTAATGCTGACCTCGAAGTACTGAGGCAATCCTCAGTCTTCTTTTGGGGCAATAGACTATGTGAGTTCTAGTCTAACAACTATTCACACCCTAAGAATAGAATATCAACTCCTGGCTGGGCATGGTGGTTCATACCTGTAATGCCAGCACTTTGGGAGACTGAGGCAGAAGGATCACTTGAGGCAAGGAATTCAGGATTAGTCTGGGCAGCATAGCAAGGCCCCATCTCTACAAATAACAAAAATTTAGGAAGGCATGGTGATACACACCTGTAGTCTCAGTTGCTCAGGAGGCTGAGGTGGGAGGATTGCTTGAGCCCAGGAGGCCGAGGCTGCAGTGAGTCTCCAGTCTGGGCAACAGAGCAAGACTATTTCTCAAAAATATATAAGTACATAAAACTCACTTGGCTGGCTGATTTCATCTTTGAAGTGCAAAAGAGAACACATGCAGACCTTCTTCATCAGTGTGTATCATTATGGAGGGTTATCATTTACACTTCAGCATTTTGATTAGACTAAACAAATCATCTAAGAAAGATTACATTCTTTCAACCTAGGTAAATGTAAACGAAAACAACAACAGAAATTATTCTTCTAAAGAAATTTATTTCAGCAGCACCTAACTCTGGGTTATGGCGATAACCTGAAATATATCTAAGCTGAAATCCCTGCATGAGGGACAGGAAATTATATAGAGCCAAAGGAAGCGAACCTGTAGTAAATATACATCAGAGTAATGACGAAGAATGCAGCTTTCACTCACAGGTACTTCTAAGTCCTGCAATCAGATAAGCCTTGCAGAGGCTTTTTAAATCATGGACAAGACTAATAAAGAATGGGCATTCTCAATGGTTTTGGAATACTTTGTGTAACCTTGCTGAACCTTGAATTCTCATTATTGTTTCCCTCATAGAGAAATGTTTGGTATTCTGTCTTATGTGAAGGGTGGAAAACTGAAAAGGAGTCTCCAACACTGAAGTCAGTTTTTGCTGCTGAAGAATGACCTCATTGCTTCATGAGACTGCGAGAACAGAGGGCGGAATCTTCTCGAAGTCCTCCTGAAGTTGCACTGAGTGGGGTTACATAAAGTATCCTGGCATCTTTATTAACTATATTTTCATGCACACTATTTCCTAATTTCATGCTATGCTCCCTGGGTGCAACTTTGTACAAGAATGGATTTTGAGCAAGGTGTGATCATCTCACAGGGCTCTTCCAGTCCAGTGAAATGAGTCAGAAGTGAGCTTCCTTTTACCCTTAATAGACAAAACCTCCTACTGTCCTCTCCCCTTCCCCTTATGGTTTCTACTCCTGGGAGCCCCTGTCTCCCCCACAACCCAGCTTCCTTCCCTTTTCAGGCCCACCATCTGTGCTCACCTGACTTCTTTTATCCCATCAAAAGCAGTTAGTCTTAGCTCCTTTACTGTCAGTGATCTGCTTGACTGACCAAAGCTAATCTGATGGAGGAATATGCAGTGTTACTGTTGGAGTACATTTGTCTTTGCCATTTATTTCACTAATTCTTATTGCAGACTTACTCTGTGCTATTTTCAATGGGGTATCAAAATGAATAAGGAATAATTTATTTCCAAAATGCATTTTGTCCTCTAGAACTTAATATGTGTTCTCTCTCTGTTAACACATTTGTATATCCAAGGCCCTTAAGGCCAGCAGCAGTGGCTCACGCCTGCTATCTCAGCTACTCCAGAGGCTGAGGCAGGATGATCACTTGAGACCAGGAGTTCAAGAGGAGCTTGGACAACAAATGTAACTGTGTCTCTACAAAAACCATTTAAAAATTAGCTGGGTAAGGTGGCATGAGCCTATAGTCCCAGCTACTTGGGAGTCTATGAGGTGGGAGGATCACTTGAGCCAAGGAGTTTGAGGCTACAGTCAGCTATGATTGTGCCACTATACTCCAGCCTGAGTGTCAGAGCAAGGCCTTGCCTCTAAAATAAAATAAAGACCCTTAATTTCATAGAGCCTTAAACAAAAAGAACAAAGAGTATTTCGAATTTCAGATAGAGCTAATATTTCTGAATTTTATTTAGGAAAGTTCATTACTGGTAGGCAAACAAGGGTTTGGAAAAACACAAAGTTTGTTTTCAAAATTACCTGTTGATTGAAATCCACTCAATGTTTTTATTATTTTTAAAAGCTGATTTCTGCTTGCTCATGGTTTAGTGGAAAGGACACTGAACTAGGAGTCAAAACAGGCAGTCTCTGGTCTCTGCTGCCAGGTTTGTGGCTGCCAAAGCTCCCAGCCATTCATTCATTCTAAAACCTCACATCTTACAGGAAAAGCAGGACAAAGTGGCCTTCTATCTTGCTTCTCCAGTTAAAATTCTAGGATTCTAAACAATTGTTTGATGGTACTGGTCTCTCAAGTCAATTGGCATCTCCAATGATCTGTTACCTTCCTCCATTTCTAACTCAAGCTCACCATATTAATCTGTTCTAGTGCTGCTAATAAAAACATACCAGAGACTGGGTAATTTACAAAGGAAAGAGGTTTAATTGACTCAAAGTTCTGCAGGACTGGGAAGGCCTCAGGAAACTTACAATCATAGTGGAAGGGGAAGCAGATACGTCCTTCTTCACATGGCAGGAAGAAGGAGCAGATTGAGTGCTCAGAGGGAAGCCCCTTATGAAACCATCAGATCTCGTAAGAACTAATTCACGATTATGAGAACAGGATAGGGGAAACTGCCCCCATGATTCGATTATTTCCACCTGGTCCCTCCCATAACATGTGGGGATTATGGGAACTACAATTCAAGATGAGATTTGGGTTGGGACACAGCCAGAACATATTAATCACTTTACTTTCCCTCAAGACCTTTGTTTTATTCCTCAGCAGAGTCATTGATTGTGGTCCTAGACTCAATCCCTCCTATCAGTGACTCTTGAAATGGTGATAATGGAAACTTCACCAAAGCCCCTTCCACTTTCTTCTTCTGACATCCTCAGGAACATCAGTGACCCTGAACTCCACTTATAGGTCACATTTTTTTTTTTTTTTTTTTTTTACTGCTCCTTCTTCCAAGGCAAACTTGTTTTTTTTTTTTTTTTTAATTAATCAAGTGTTATAATGCCGCTGAAAACTGCAATGTCTGTAAGGTTTTTAAGGATAAATCATATTGAACCTTCAGAATGGCTGACAACTGAGCCCTACCTCAAGCTACAGGAACAACTTAATCGGGAAAGAAATCTCTTCAGTTTTCCATACATAATTGTAATAGGCTTATCACAGAGAGAGAGGGGGGAAGAAGAAGAGGAAGAGGAAGAAGAAGAAGAAGAAGAAGAAGAAGAAGAAGAAGAAGAAGAAGAAGAAGAGGAGGAGGAGGAGGAGGAGGAGGAGGAGGAGGAGGAGGAGGAGGAGAAGAAGAGGAGAAAAGCAGTTCACACATGATTACCACACTGGTTTAAAGGTTGAGAGGAAGTGGGGGGGAGAAGGAGGCTGTCATTGGTGGCAGAGATGTTAGAGGCCTTATAAGACTCATTAAAAGAGGGATAAAGGAAAAAAATCCAGGATTCCAAATTAGCCAACTTTTCATGCTTCCCCTCTGCCTTCTCCAAGTCTCATTTGCTGATTTCAAGCCTGTCAGAGGCATCAATTGAAGGCTTCAAGCTTGAAATAATAATGGATTTAAAATGGCAGGCCATGTGGTCTTTCTGCCTGGTGATGAAAGCAGAAACTTCTGTCATGGACTGAACTCATTGAGGTTGTGACTTCATCTGTCCCTGCAACTGCAGGAGGCCACAGCCTCCATTCTGAACAGTGATTCCTGTAGAGTTGCAGGATTTTATAGGTGAGAAAATGGAGGACTAGAAAAGTAAAGAAAATTTTCCAAGATTATAGAACTTGTTAGAGACAGACCCAGGAAAAGAATTCAGATCTCTTGCCCTCCATCTGGTTCCTTCTGTATCAGAATGGCTTTCTGTCTCAGAGAGCCCAGGGGAAAGACTTTCTCCTTTATGGAGGACAGTAAAATGGGTCCCCTAACACTGGTTATCTTTAGACCATTGTTTAGTGGACTTCACCATTTGATCTTTAAAATCTCATTCTCTAAATTGTCTGAAGTTTTGGAAAGTAAATCACTCCTCTGATATTAGTTTTTCTTTGGGGCTTCTTCAATTTGCGTAAGAAAACACAGATAAGTTATGTGAGCACTAATCATAATTCCAGTCATCATGATCTCAACTTCCTACCCCCACATTGACAAGTGAAGAGTCTGACATCTAATCATTGAAATTCTGAGTGGAAACCCAGGAAATGTTTCATCTATCTGCCTTTTACTTTCTTTATGTCTAGAGATAGATAATACTTAAGCAACTTTATAGGGATTTTTAAAGCTCTTTCTACTAACTTCCAGATGGAAAATAGAATATTTTTTAAAAACACTCAAATTCAGTAGGCACTGTCAGAGTAAAGCTAATATGAAAATAACTACTTGTAAGAAAATAAACACGGAGCTCCAATAGTGGCAGAAAATAATGTGTACAATGTGGATAATAAATAATACCATTAAATTCTTGTATCATTCCCACTTTCTGTCAAGATAAAAAATGTGATATTTATTGCTTGGCCCATAATTACTTTTATGCTTGAAACAGGAAGGAATGGAGTTGATGATACAGGAAGGTATTAGTCAAGTGTCTGTTTCTATGGGGATGGGGGACGGGGAGCATTTTTATTTAAAGGCAAAATGAGTTCTTCTCATCAGCGTCTCCTTTCTACCAACCACCCAAGACAGAAAGGGTTTTTGCCATTTCAGCTATTAGAAGTGACTGATTCTCTGTCATACCTTTCTGAGCTGTGTGGTTGTGGTGAATATAAAAGAGGAAAGGGGGAAGGAGAGGGGGACCAATATTAAGGACAGGCATGAAGAACAAGGGATAGATTATTAGCTTACAGTGATAACGATGAGTTTCTCAAAACAACGCTTTTTGCCTGGTTATATAGATTATTTGCTATTACCCCAGAAACTCAGATCTTGATTTCAATCAGGATTTCAAACTCCACCTGCTCCCATTCCAACTCTGCTCCGTCTTCTTAACCTTATATGATTTGAAGAAAATCTTTTGAAATAATTTCACCAAGAAGATTAGTTTTTTTCCAGATAACAGCTGCATGCACTATTTTGGAAAGAACTTTGATACCATCTTCAAACATTTGAATCCTGAAACAACTGAAGCAAAGCTCCAGAGGTAGAAATAGCCAGCAGTCTCACTAAAATCAGCTTCTTTACCTACAGCACAGGCTCAGTGAAAATCAAAATCTGTCCTCCGTGAATTTCAAGGCTAAAAATAAGGTACTTGTAGCTTCAGCACCTGAGGGCTTAAATCACATTTTATATTCCATAAATGTGGCCACATTGTCTCTTTTCCCTTTTGTTCTTTTTCATTTCTGACAGAAACCATTTGAAGTTTTATTTCAAATCACCTGGCTGTTGGCATAACGAACCTTAGATTTAGATTTGCGATTGTTTAGGGGCGTGTGTGTGTTTGTGTGTGCATTCGTGTGAGCGTTTAATTAAACGGATGTGAAATGCTGTCTGAGCCGAAGGCAGTAATTTTTCTTCTACTCATTTAATGTTGCACAGATTATGGCAAGCTTTTTTTGTATAATCTGTCATATAATACCACTGCCTTTTAAGCATGCTGGTCTAGTCAAAGCATTCATTTAGATGGGAATAAAAGTTTAATTACTTTCTTTGACCTTTACACATTTGTTACAAATTAACGGGGTGTCTCTAAGACACTGCCTTGAATGAACAAGATTCCCATTCTAGTCTGGGGTCTGGTTCTAAGGAGCTGTGTATGACTGGATAAGTCACTGTCTGCAATAGTCAGGATAGGCTAACTGCTACCAAAAAAATCTTGCAATTGGATTCTATTTCTTGTTCAAGTAAGACTTAAACTGGGATTGTAAGATGAGACACATACTACCTCTGACATAAGCAAGGGAATTTTGTTGGGCATCACTTATGAGTGCTTTGGTAAAACAATAGGGGAGTTAAGCTGAAAGTGTAGTATTAGAAGATTGGCTCCTCTATCTTAGTTGTACGCAACACAAATGCAATTTAATAGGGAACTTATAAAGCAATGATATACAAGGCAGCTGGTGCAACACCAAGCCATGGGAAAGACCACCAGCATCTTGGCCTCAAAAACTAGAACCAGGCATTTGTGTGACATCAGGATTTTCATCCTCTGGCTGCTCCCTCTGCAGGACAGATTCATTTTCTCTCACTGTGGGTCAGCTTTTTCTACCATGTTATTATGTAGAGACATGGTAGTGACGGCTTGATTTATGTATCATCAATCTCCATCTTCTGGGAAAGAACGGACTTGAGTGTGGGAGCCGCCATTCCCTGCATCATGCGAAGAGATTGGATTCTGATATGGTTGAGTGTGGTGCACCAAAGCCATCAACACTAGCCAAGACATAGGGTTGCCCTATAGTCACATAAGGGATGTTGTAGGAGGTATGTGAGTGGAAGGGAGGGTAGCATCGTTTTATTCTTTCCCATCTGAATTACCATCTTCCTGACAGAATGCCAAAGGTAACCAGTGTGAAAATTGTCAGAATCAAAATGAAGTCACTTGTGTCAAACTCTGACAAAATAGGGTCAGAGAAGGCCATGAAGTGAGTGTTCTGCCTGGTAACAGGAACTTCTACAAGAAATGTTCCCAAACCATAGCTTTCTACAGAAGTCACACAAGGGCTGCAGGTCCCACAAGGACAGGCAGCTGCTTATGCAGAACACTCACTGGACACCCGGTCTCACAAATTCACTTCCAAACTGCAGGGTCCTAACCCTCACTCTAAGACCACAGGTTCTATTGAGCAACTCCTAATGCTCGACAATCACTGCTCTCCAGCTCTTGCGAGACACTGTGAGCACCAATAAGTTTGATTTCAAAACAGCTTGCATAACCTCCTCTTTCCCCTAAGTTTTTACTTTGTTCTCCTGATATACCAGAGGCCATGCTAGTCTATATATATATATATATATGTATGTATATATGTGTATATATATATGTGTGTGTGTGTGTGTGTGTATACATATATTTGAGACAGGGTCTTTCTCTGTCACCCAGGTGGGCAGTAGCACAAACGTGGCTCACTGCAGCCTCAAACTCCTGAGCTCAAGTGATCCTCCTGCCTCAGCTTCCTGTGTAGCTGGGACTACATGCATGCACCACCATACCCCACTAATTTTTTTATGTTTAGTAGAGATGAAGTCTCCTTTTATTACCCAGGCTGCTGTTGAACTTCTGGGCTCAAGCGATCCTCCTACCTTGGCCTCATAAAGTATTGGAATTACAAGAGTGAGCCACCATGCCCACTCCCTGGTCTATATGTATGTCCTGGGTCTTACTTTGTATATATTATTTTATTGATTTATTTTTTTTTTTGAGACGGAGTCTTGCTCTGTCGCCCAGGCTGGAGTGCAGTGGCCGGATCTCAGCTCACTGCAAGCTTCGCCTCCTGGGTTCATGCCATTCTCCTGCCTCAGCCTCCTGAGTAGCTGGGACTACAGGCACCCACCACTGCGCCCAGCTAATTATTTGTATTTTTTAGTAGAGACGAGGTTTCACCGTGTTAGCCAGGATGGTCTCGATCCCCTGACCTCGTGATCCGCCCGTCTCGGCCTCCCAAAGTGCTGGAATTACAGGTTTGAGCCACCGCGCCCGGCCTGTTATTTTTAAATGAAATGTTTTACTTAGAGATTCATTTCTACTTTTTATGTTGACACCAGTACCCTATGGTTGTGCCCTCAATAATTCCTCAATAGGAATTATCCTATACTATCAACATTACCTTTTTCTCTCTCTTATATCAAATGTGTCTTTTCTTTGACCTAGCTCCTCATATCTATGTTCTCTGCTAGGATAATCTGATAAATGAATCCCTGCTGAAGGGTTTATGAGTAGTTGTGATTTAAGGAGTTAATCTTCTCATGGGTGCATTTCACACAAGTCTCCAATGTCTTTAATTGTAAAGGAATGTTCAGTGTTTACTAGGCACTTATTACATGCAAAGATTAGGCTATTCTGTCATTTCTATAAAGAAATATCTGAGACTGGGTGAATTATAAAGAAAAAAGGCTTTATTGGCTCATGAGTCTGCAGGCTGTACAGGAAGCATGGTGTTGGCATCTGCTCAGCTTCTGGGGAAGCCTCAGGAAACTTACAATCCTGGCAGAAAGTCATGGGGGAGCAGGCACATACCATAGCCACAGCAGGAGCAGGAGATCTCATCAGGGGAGATGTCACACACTTTTAAATGACCAGATGTCAAGAAAACTCACTCATTATCATGAGGAGAGCATCAAAGGGATGGGGCTAAAACACTGATGAGAAATCCATCCCCATGATCCAGTCACTTCACACCAGGTCCCACCTCCAACATTGGGGATTACCATTCAGCATGAGATTTGGGTGGGGACACAGATTCAAACCATATCAGGCATTGTGCTAGATGATATGGGTAATACCATGTCAATTGAGAAATGGCTCTTCCGGCATGGGAATGAAACTTGTTGCCTCTGGCATTCAATTGCTAAAATGTTCACCTTTACCACCTGAGAGGTGTTATATTTGGACAAGTTAGTTACATTTTTTAGAAAGGTGGGTATAATAGTAACTACCTCAAAGAGTTGTTTGTGAAAGTTAAATGATATGTAGAGATATGTACAGTGCATATTAGTACAGCAACTGGCTCATTGTAAAGGGACATTGCTTCTTATCTTTTAAATACTTAAGCACATATAGATTTTCTCTTCTTAAAAGGATGAATTTAATCTATCTTTTTAAGCCATGTTTCTAAAGTGACCTTTTGTGTTACTGCCTGTTAGAAAAATCACTTACCTCCAAAGACACATTTCACTAGCTTGAAGAATTTAACTTAGCACTGTGGAAACATTTTGTTCATATTCCCTTGGTCTTTAATGTGAAATTTTCGTCTGTAGCCTGTAGTTGGTTTATGAATGGTTTTGGGAATGTCTTTGGACAATTAAAGCCACTAGGACATCTATAAAATCTGTGTACCAGTGTCCTTGGCTTCTCTCTCTCTCTCTCTCTCTCTCTCTCTCTCTCTCTCTCTCTCTCTCTCTCTCTCTCCCCCTCCCCCTCTTTCCCCATATCCCTTCCTCCATCCCTCCCTCCCTGTCTCCCTTCCTCTCACTCTCTAAGTTCTAAGTTCTATTTCAAGTAGTGCTCTTTTCCTTACACACTAATTCCAAAATTATGATTGTTAGCTAATCCATTCAAGTATAATTTGAGGACAAATGCAGACAACATTTTCTGTTAAATTTGATCTTTTCTGTACCAACATGGCTAGAATAAAAAGAAAATCAATAAGGAAAATGAAGACTTCCCACAGTAAATCTCAGAAGACAATTTATTTTTTTCTGTCTCTTGGGTTGTGAGCTCTGTTTTAACCATACTAAGAGAAGTATTTCACAGAGGACTTCTGCTCTCAGTCCCATGCTATTTTTTGATTGGTAGCAAACTATATCCTGACAGTGGACCCTCCTACTAGTCCTAAGTAAATGATAACATTTATAGAGCATCAATCCTATGTAACACCCTCTGTATAGTTCTCTTCACAACACTGTCACATTTATTATTAACCCCTAAGATTCAGAATGATGAAGGAATTTGCACAAAGTTTCACAGTCAGTGAGTATAAGAACTGACATTTGGAACTGGGTTAGCTTAAATCTAAAGGACTTTCTCTTTCTCTTCTACCATTTTTACTATTCAAGATTATATTAGCCTAATATTCCAGAAAGAAAAAACAAACAAACTGCTAAATAATTCATTAAATAAGAACAGGGGATAGATCTACATACTTTGGTTATCTACTTATTTTTTAAAATTTTTGACTTAAAGTGAAGATTATTTTCTTGTTTCTGGATGTTATTAAAGTGAGATAAGCAATAGAACTGTGAATGACCATGTATACCCCTTCAACATGCATTTTATTCAATGAGAAAGATCTTCTTATGAGGTCTGAGTTCTCACGTTTATAAGCAAACCTGTTCCTTAGAAGTGCGTTGGTAGAGAACCAGGGCGCTGGATCTATCAACACAGGTCTCCCATTGGGTTTCTCCCTGCCACTTTGTATAAAAACAGTGGTAAAATTAATAGCACCAATCTCATAAGCTTATAAGAAACAAATGAGTGAATGTATTTGCAGAGTAATTAGAACAGTACCTTGTTCCTAATAAATACTTATAAAATATTAACTGTTTCAATTATTAGAAATGCGAGAAAGGTGTCTTTGAGTTTTCTGGCTGAATTTGCCCTTTTGGTAGTTGTAGATCTAAAGGATCTATAGTTTTTGAAGCTGCAATAATTTAATGTTATTTGGATCTCTTCCCTGTCATCGAAATGAGCCAATTCACTATGGTATTTGAGATTTGAATGTACCCCCCCATTTTTTGTAAACAATCAAATTCTAAACTCTAGGCCTCTTTTTCATTTGCCTGTTTTGAGAAGTCCAAGTATTTAGGAACATCTCTTTAAAATTACTAAGAGTGATTTATTTCCCCTTCAAAAATTTCTTTCACAATGTACATCTTAGAGATTAAATGAAAAAATCTATTACTTTTAACAAAGATGTCCTTGAATACCTCATCTGCTCATTTCATTTATAATGGAGATAATTTTTATGTGTAAACTCAGGCACAACTAAAGAAAGCAAACATACTTACTGAGGTTTAAATAGTTTACTTCATTTTTCATGCAAATTAATTTCTTGAAATTCTTAAACTTTCTTAGACTTAAACAGGTGTTGGTTCAACCCATGGGAGTGAAGTGTTGACACAAGAATGCAAATATTGTAGAGGTGTGTGCCAGCCTGGCACATGTGGCTGCAAGGCTGTATTCCCTTTCCTTTTGGGCTCACACAGTTGGCCACCTTCTGGCTGTCACCTGAAGTCCTGGGAGTGGTGCTTTCCACCTTACAACATTTGCTATTTAGTCTACCAAGGGTAGGTGAGACTGCGATTTTACCTGGCCAGGGAAACTTACATTCCCTCTATTGCTGTACTATCCACCAACCCCCACCCTACTCACAGATTTACTCTGATTTTGAGGCAAAGACTCAACACCAAAAAATTGCATAGACACAACTTTCATCTTCTGATAGAGTATTTCCAGCAGATTTTCTTGTTTTAAACCAAGGTTATGTGCATACGTAAAGCGTCTACTAGTTCTACAGGTTTGTTAAGCAGTCTGTCCAGATTCCCTTCCTGATGTTTTCTAAGAAATGCTGAGGCTAATGTTGGAACTCGAACAGTGATGACTTAGGTTCCAGATCTGGCTCTGACACTGTCTGTTGTGTACTTTGCCTCAATGTCGTCATCAGCAAAATGGGGATAATAACAACTCCCCATGAGATCGTTTTGAAGAAAAATAATGAGTAAATTATCAAAAAGATCCGAAATGTACTATCATGTATTGCTAACATTATTTAACTTTAAATTTACATTTATTTTATTAAATATTAAATACGCTATTAAATTATTAAAAAATATATTGTTACTTTCCAGAGGATCCATTTGATATTTCCTACCATATCACTAACATGCTTAGTGTTTTAGTCAACTTTCAGTGTTAGGGATTTAGTTTTATGAAAGAGGAGGCTTTTGCTCATTCCCCACTTTTGCCCTGCCATATCTACTCACCCACCCATATGCAACACATATTACCCACTCAGCTGCACACCACACAACCACTCGCACTTGCACACACACTCACTTCCACCCCAATCCTCCTAATAGAGTTGTATCATAATTTTGATTAGAACAATACTCACTATTTACATTACTATGCCTCTGTACTAATATTTATTTACTTTTTCATTCTAAATTGTATTTGCTTAATTACCTATGTACCTCACCCCAAATTATTTGCCAGTTCCCTAAATCTCCTTTCGCAACATCAATTGTCACCAGGAAGGAGTCTATTAATGTCATAGTCTTATCTCAGGCTAAAACAAATTACCAAATACTGTATGGTGTAAACAACAAACATGTACTTCTCTAAGTTCTCCTGTCTGGGAAGTCCAAGATCAAAGTGCTGGCAGATACAGTGTCTGATGAGGGCCATTTCTGTTTTTGCAGATGGCCTTCTCCTTGTATCCTCACATGGTAGAAAGCGAGCAAGACTGCTCTCTGGGGTCCCTTTTATAAGGACACTAATTCCATTTATGAGGTTTCCACCTTCACAACTTAGTGACCTCTCAAAGGCTCTACCTCTTAATCCCATCACATTTGGGGTTAGAATTTCAATATATGAATTTTGGAACTACATAGATATTCAGTCCAAAACAGTCATCTTGAAGATTTATCTTCCAGAGCCAATTCCTAACTTACTGCAGTTATCATCTTGTGATCTCTCTTCACCTCCATCCGAATGATTCTCTTTACCCCTTTCCTATGTTGGATGTCTCATTTTCCATATCCCCTTGTATTAGGGCTACTGCCCTAGGGCTGCTGTAACAGATTATGATAAGCTTGGTACTAAAAACCATTAAAATTTATTCATTTTCAGCCATGGAGACCAGCAGCCTCAAATGGAGGTGATAGCATGCTCTCCCCATGAAGGCTCTGGGGATAATCCTCTTTTGCATCTTCCAGCTTTTGGTGACTCCAGACATGCTGTGGCTTGCTGTTATATAACTCTAACTTCTGGCTCCCTCTTCCTATGATCTTCTCTCTTGTATCTCTGTGAAATCTGCCTCTGCCTTCCTCTAATGAGGACGTGTGTCATTGGATTTAGGGTAACCCCTAAATCCAGGATGACCTCATCGCAAGCCTCTTAATTACATATGCAATGACTCTTTTCCAAATAAGGTCACTTTCTCAGGACTAGGGTGGACATAGCTGTTGGAGGGTCATGCAGCCCACTATATCTTTATCTTCTATTCTCGTTTTACATCTTCAGTTTGGTAGAACACTTTCTCCAGTAGCTGGAGAAAAATTTAGCTTCCACTTTTTTAATGAAAAAAAAAATGCAAGGTAAATTTTCTGAAACATCACATGTCCAAAATGTCTTTATTCTGCTTATAAATATTATTAACAATTTATCTTGAAATAGACTTCTAGGTTAGAGATCATACTTCTTGAATGTTTTGAAGGCATTACATTCTTGTCTAGCTTAAACTAGTCTAAAGCAATTTTCATGTCATACCCTTCTTATGTGATCTTTTCCCTCTCTGGAGTCTTGTAAATTCTTTCTGCCTCAGTTCATCGGTGTTTTTAGAATCATGTAAGTGCTTTCAAACTAATTGTACTAAGCTTTTCCTGGGTTTCTCAATCTGGAAAATCATACTTTTCAGTTCTGTGAAATTTTTTTCAATTAATTTGTTGATGACTTTCTCTGTTGTTCTGGTCTCTCTTTCTGGAGCTCCTATGCTTCGAATATTGGGTTTTCTAGTATGGTTCTGCTTTTATAATCTTTTCTCATCTGTTTACTATTCTTTTATCTTTGTGAACTATTTTCTGAGGGATCTCTTAGGTTTGTTTTCTAGCTATTTCTGCTACCATATGTTTTTAATATCTAAGAGCACTTTTTGTTCTCTGAGTGTTCCATTTTTATAGCATTATGCTCTTGGAAAAAATAATACTGATTTTAATTTTATTTTGCTTTGACTTTTCCTCCCCACCTTAAACTTATGTGAATGGGCTAGGAAATAGGAATCAAAAAACCAACCTTGTGACCATGTACCTCCTGCAATGGGACAATTTCTTTTTGTTTAAAACTGCATTCTATTTTCACCATCCCGCTCAAAGGTGATTTATCAAGACCATCCTACTTAGTCTGCTCATTCTTGGAGTATGGTAGAACTTTGCCCGAGTCTCATTGAGTTTCAGGGCAGAGAGACATTTACTTTTGGTTTGTCATATCTCCTCTGGCCATGATTTTCCATTTTATTATATCTGTTTTGCCTGAAGGGAGAGGCGGAAACTGTCATAAGCCCCAATCCCTACTTCAGGAGGAACTCTATCATTCTTACTATTTTCCCATTCAGCATGCCTTGGTCAGCTTCTGATTTTGTACAGTCTAGTAGAAAAATCAATGAACTGTGAATCAGACACACGGAAATTGGTCAAATTCTGTTATTAATAATCTTTGAGGTTGGAGTGCAAGCTCCTCTAGGTCTCAGTTTTCCTCATCTGTAAGATGGAAGGAGTAGTACTAAACTGGAAGTGCCTGAGCTCAGCTAGGTACCAGTTCTTCTATAGAAGTGCCTAAACAGATTGCTACCAAGAGCAAAAAGAAATTGAGTGGCTTGCTGCACCTATCAAACCACCATGGCACAAGAATACCTATGTATCAAACCAGCATATGTCTCCCAGAACTTATAGTAAAATTTTTTAAAGAGGAAAAAAAAGATAGAAATTGAGTGACTCTCACTTCCTTCTCTCTCCAGCCACAGAAGGACACTTTTATCCATTTCTACCTAAGGACCTAAAACCTTTGTTGTCTGATTGATACTTTTCTGGAGACCAGGCTTTCCTGTCCAAGAAAACTGTTTTAAAATTATCTGGTCTCAGTGGTTTCACTGTTTCTGTCTCTGAATTCTGTGATTTGATATGATACTTTTGTCTTCTTGCCTTTAAGCCTTGGAGCATGAAGGACCCACATGATGACTGCTGATCCACAGCATTTATGAGTACACCAACAATCTCTTTCATAACATGACATGTGGTTTCTTCTGTAGTTCTGGAAATGGACTGTGTATGGTGCTGCAGAGTCTTGACAATCAGCTTAAATTAATAAAGAAATATGGTAACAGCCAGGAGGTCCCACACTGAAGGCTTCAAAAAGATTATAATGGTTCCAACAGCATAGAAATTGTTCTTAACTTCTTAAAAACCATAGTATACCTCAGCAGGCAGATACTTGCAGATTAATAATCACTTTATAACACTGTTGGATATCAGTTATCCATCATCGCAATATGGACTATATCGCTGGAGAGAATTTTAGGAGGTTTGAATGCAGAATGCACTGCAAATGCAGCACTAAAAGAGTTATTTATTCCATCTTATGAAATGTATTTTTGTCTAGCAGATATTGTATCATTAGACATTTTTATGCACTGTCTGGCTGTGTACTGGCATCAACAGCTTTTACCTACTCCCCACCCCAATTACAAAATACAGGAGAGCAAATGGCAACTCTTCTTGAGTACCAGGAGACCTGTTATACAAGTATTATGACTGTTGCATTTGTTATATTTTATTATATTCCAGTGTAATTTCCAGAATAAATTAAGGTGTTAACAAATAACTAGAGTTCAAAGGGTAGAAAACATTGTTTCAATGACAGAAAGAGAATATAGTTAAACATGCAAAACAACGTCTTTTAAATTCAAAGAATAATTCAACAGTGGAATATGATCTGTGAAATAATCAAAAATAAAATAGATAATTTTTATTTGAAAAATATTTTTAGATTGTAAATGTCATATAATTTTATGATAAAAAGCAAGCATGCAAAAAGAAAAACAAAGACACTGGTATGTTGCTATCCTTTCCCAGCTGATATTTATTTATTTTATTTCATTTTATTTTTAGAGACAGGGTCTCATTCTGTCACCCAGGCTTGACAGCATTGGTGCAATCGTAGCTCACTGTAACCTTGAACTCCTAGTCTCAAGAGAGTCTCCCACCACATCCTCCTGAGTAGCGATATTTATTTTGTCACCTTATTTTTCAAGATGATAGATACAGTTTGGGTCAGACTATTTTAAACTTTAGCAAGCATCAATATCACCTGCAAGACTTACTAAAGCCAGATGAAGAGCATTTGGTGGTTCCTGATTCAGAACCCTGGCCAGGGTTTAGAATCAGGTCTTCAAGAGGGTCCAGTTTACAACATGATCCAGCTAATACCGTAATGTTTACTGACTAGTCATTTGAGTAGTAGGGATAGAGTTCAGGGATTTAGATTCCTGAACGGCTAGACCTGATAAACACCTTATATCCTCCAATTGATTTCACAAAATAGAAAGCAGCTTATTTATACCAACTAGTCAAATGAATTCATATTACTTGCTGTAACAGATTGTGTGATAGCAAAGAAACAAACGATCACTGAAGATATTTGTTTCTCTTTTAATCAACAAAGATGGATAACTTATTATGCTGCCATACAAACCAGGAAGAACACTTATAGCCCAGGAAAATTTCTCCCTGGCTCATTTTCTTTCATCGCCATGTTTTACTCATCGTAAAGATAGAGTATGAACCATAAATCTGTGAGTCTTATATCTGTTAATTATTGACTAAGAGAAAGCTTTATGGCAAATGGTGGGTTTCAGCTTTAATAAATAATGGGGTTGATTCTGCCCAACGACAGATATGTGTAATTCTCATTAAAATCAGTGGCAGCTACACAAGTGAATCAAAGCAAAATGGTGTCTTTTACAGAATGTTCTGATTTTGTAAATTATTCACTCTCTCTCAAACATATGAGACATATGCTATTGTTCTCTGTAGGGAATAAGAAAAAATCTTTTAGGCAGGATGTAGTTTCAAATTTTAGACTTAGAATGTGCAACTAAGAAAAGATATAAAATGTTTTTTACCCACAGTCTTTAAATAAAACTGAGTTAATAATCGTTTTTGAAGATGCTTCTAGATACTGTGGAATGGGAAGTGTTGAAAATGCTTCCAGTGCTATGGACGGGGAGGATTGGCGGATGACTGTATAGATACCTGCTTGTCTCTGGATTTTCCAAATATCAGGTTAGTCTAGCAGTCTTTGCCCAACTGTGCCAACAATCAACAGTATCACAACCAGTGACTAAGAAATATAAAGGACATCTCATATTACAAAACACAGATGCAACCAGAAGGGCTCAAAGGTGTTAAAAATTAAGCAATGAGTTAGGAGACTGTTAAGCTGAACTCGGGTCTTTGTTCTGTCATTGAGATACTCAGTACCTAGAAGGGCTTCAGTTAACACATCTATAAAATAGAGAAAATACTATCTGCTCATTCTGCCTGCCTGGGATGCTGTAATTAACAATAATGAAAAACTGTTGAAATAATGAAAAGTGCTAAATTAATTAGAAGAATAAACATCAGAGGAAGTAGACTGGGCACGGTGGCTCATGTCTGTAATCCCAGCATTTTGGGAGGCTGAGGTGGGCAGACCACCTGAGGTCAGGAGTTCAAGACTAGCCTGGCCAACATGATGAAACCCTCATCTCTACTAAATACAAAAATTAGCCAGGTGTGGTAGCTCACGGCCTGTAGTCCCAGCTACTGGGGAGGCCGAGGTATGAGAATTGCTTGAACCCAGGAGGCGGAGGTTGCAATGAGCTGAGATTGTGCCACTACACTCCAGCCTAGGCGATAGAGTGAGACTCCATCTCAAAAAAAAAAAAAAAAAAAAAAAAAAAATGTTGGAGGAAGCATGCTAATCCCCACTGCAGCAGCTCTTTGACAAATAAACCTGGACTCTCTGATTACCAGGATAATTGGAAAGAGTCTCCTTCAAGATATTCAATCTTTTGGTGCCTGAGATCTTTCCTAACCCACAGATTTAAGATGGCAAAGCATGTCATATGATCAATTGTCCCCATCCCAACCAAATGTTCCCCTAATTCTTGATCAGCAATGCATCTGCATAGGTTTGGGAAGAAAGAGAAAGAACCACTTTAAAAGGAAAGAAATGAAAGGATGTTTTGTGTTTATTCTTGGTTGTTTCGTTCCACCACCGTTTTGTTTTCCCAGAATTATTCCTCATTTTTTGCAGACTCTTCTTGATTAACTACATTTCTTAAAATGCTCCAATAGTCTTTAATTATCTGCAGTTCCAAATATAAATTTTAACTGAAAATTGTTGATTAAATACAATTTAATAATTAAAAAAAAACTTTTTCAACTTTAATGAATTTATAGCACTTGAGAAGAATGTGGAAAAAAAGTAACTGGGTTTCTTCCTCCAATACTAATGTGCTTGGATATACTATTAGGATACTGTCTGAGGTAGGAATGTATGATGAGGAAATAGAACATTCAGTGGCTTGAGCACTTGTGTTGGTGTAGGAAAACCTATAGGTAGAAAGGAGAGAGAAAATGCATAAATGAAACTAGATCTGACTGCTGCTTTGTCATTTCTCTAGAGATCTTCTTGTGAACATTGACCGCTGTTTAATCTGTAGGACCTTCCAAGCTTTTCTAAAATGCTGTAAAAGTCTCCCCCTGTAGACACCAATACCTGATTATTTAAATGCAACGTTTCAAGCTACATCGCAACCACCTGCCACATCTTGCTGTTTCTAGGCAGGAGGCATCTATAAGACTGTTTCATTAAAGCAAGAGACTTGGGATCAAATAAGTTCATTGTGTTCTCTGCATGCCCTAAATGTGAAAAGAATATCCACCATAAATTTGATGTCAGAGATTTGGTTCCATATAGAGCAAATTTGGAAAAGAGGAGTTTTATAACATAACTTCAACAAACCACCTTTCCCCACCTCTTTCCCCTTCTTCTCTTTATTCATTTTCTTCATCATCTTTTTTAGAGTTATGGTCCTTGTGGTATCATGATTAAAGTTTCCTGATACACACATAGATCTCCTCCTCTCTGTCAACTATTTATTAAAATGTTTCTCAAACATTAATGTGAGCATGAATTCTCTATTCAGTGTGTACTGAATCTGAAATTGCAAATTCTGATTCAGTAGGTTTGAGGTGGGAAGAGAACCTGCATGCAAACTGGCTCCTAGACGATACCGGTGCTGCTGGTCCAGGAAAGTCAACTTTAGGAAAAGTATAGATTTAGATTCCTACCAACTTTCTGTCTACATGATTGTCTCAAAAAGATCTGAAGTCAAAGATTCACATTCTAACCTGACATCAGTACAATTATGATTACACATTATGGAGGTTTTGCTGAATAATGAAGTATGATTTTGATAGTAAACCTAGAGGACTGAGAGACTGCTAAAGGCAAAATGAAACCAAACACACAGAGGGAGATAGAAATAAATGTTATATGCTGAGCAAAAACGTGAGAAGTAAATCTTTCTGTTGAATTAGAAAGATTGATTCTCAATAGCCTGTGGCTTGGAGAGGGGAAGCAATAATTCCTGGCCTTGATTCTACTCTCTGCTGCCCGGGGACCTTTACTTTGTAGCTATTTTATCCACAGTGGACACATATTTTTGTTAAGTCCCCACACTATTTCAAATGCAAAAGATGGTGCTTCCTACACGCTCCCCCAGGTGAAGATCAGATTCACCTGTCACCGTCCTAAACAAGACTCACAGAACATAGAAGCTTCACCTGGGAGTGAAATCTCTTCCATCTGAGTTTGCTAGGTTGACAAGTGTGAGACCCGACACCACTCATCACCCTGATCTGACTTCAGCTGAGTCCATTATCTTTAATTTTATATGCAGCTTCTACAGTAAATATGAAGTGGAATGTTCCTCTTTTTACAAACATTTATTGTGAGTAGCATAAACATTTTGACTCTGTATTGTTTTATAAGTTTTCTGATGCATACAATTAGTGTGGATATAAATCAAAACGATAGCAGTCCTTCTACAGTTTTTTGAAGTTCCCAGGAGAGCTGTTGGGGTCTTTAATTGCTTACTAATGTAAAAATATCATTGTTAGTAAAGCATAAATCACGGCAATTTTGCCCACTAGAGGCTAAAAGCAGCACAAGATGTGGTAATTAAGATATACTAATAGACCTGGCAATTTCTATAATAGGAGCTTTTAAGAAGGTAAGAAAAGAATGTCATCTCTTATGCTACAGTTAGGCAACAAATAAAATAGGAAGTTTTCCTCTTGCAAAAGAGATCACCCTGCTTAAGAAACATAGCCAGAAAGCAGGTAAGAAAGTGTTTTTTCTTTCTTATTCTCTTGTTTTCCTAGTCACATGGCAGCTTATGAGTATAACCTTAGTGTGTGAATTCGCTTCATAAATTTTAAAGATAAGGAGGATCTTTGGAACCTAATTTCTTTGTTTTCATTACTGGGAAACTGAGACTAAGACAAATAAAATAGCTGGTGTTAGCAAATTGGGAGCAGAGCTGGGACTAGAAACCAGGCACTTGCTTCTCAGTGAAGGGCCCTCTCTGTTTTTTTAGTTTTGTATGTCACCAAAGACCTTCAAAAGTTTTCAAACCTTGAATATTATTTTTCCTAGTTTATACTCCCCTCCTTTTTCCGTGATGTTTGGTGTATCTCCTTTGAAGAATCCTTGAACCTGGGCATCATTGGTAACATTTGGATTATATAGTAGGAAATTATTTGTTTTGGGGTATTAGGAACAGCAAAGACCCCACCTCTTTTGAGGGATAGGAAAAAGAATGTGTCTCCAGACCAAAGCTAAAGCTTACCTATGGCTTCTAAAGTGAAAGGAGAGTCTGTGTTAAATAAGGAGTTGTGCTTTTCAGACATGATGTTCAGGAGCTGTATGCAACAACAACAAAAACAATCGATTTCTTCTTTGACACAGGTTAAACCCAATTAGCATTAATTAGAATTAAATTCACACAGGAGGGGAGCCACATTGAAAAGGCAAGCAACTTCAATTCCATTTAACACCTCTTCACTCTTATATGGAGCCTTCCAGCAAAGACTCTCAAGATGTTTTCAGACCTAGAATGTTCTTTTCTTGTTTTACTAAGTTTTTTCCTCTTTTCTCTCTATCTTACCCCATTTATTAATTGATCCATTAAGCTGGAACACCTGCAATATGTTGTATGTCATTCTCTGTACTAGGTAATAGGGATAGAAGACGATCAAAACCTCTATTTTACCCTCCCTAATGGAATTTGCAGTCGAATGGAGGAGAAATACAGGAATCAAACATGCAAACAAGCACATACATAATTGCAAATTGTAGTGTGATACATAAAAGTAAAGTCAGTTGCTTTATTTATGCAGTGACCTGGGCATAATATGTGAGCTAGGGAAGGATTATCTTAGGAGATAGAGAGAAGAGCATGTGAAAACATGTGAGTGATGAGCAAGGTCAGTGTGTTTATTTTATTTTTCAAAATAAAAATTTTTGAAAAACAGATTTCTCCAGATACTCCCAGAGAATGGATTATCATGGAGTGAGCTCAGAGATCATTGAAGAAGGTGTTTCAGTAGTGCTGGTGAAAGAGGGTAGTGGCCAGAATTTTGGTGGTGACAATGAAGACAGAAAAATGGATGGAGAGGAGATGTATTTTGTAGGTACAATTGATAGGACTTAGCTGAAACATTTGATGTATACAATATGGGAGAAGGGAAACTCAGGAATGCTTAGGAAGTTTACTTGAGTACCTGGTTAGTTTACAGTGTTGATGAGTATTAATTTAAGTACGGCCAGGGAAGAATGGGTTAGCGGAAACTGGGATGTTTGGGGTATACCTGAGTTACTTAGGTGATGATTCCTGTCTGGAGCACAGAGGAGTAGTCTTCTAGGGGTGCTGTGACATAAATTGAATAATAGACAGGATATGATGAGAGAAAAAAGATGTGTGCCTAAAACCATGTCCTGGGGAAATCAGTGATTAGATGTTAGGGGAAGTATCAAGGGCCATGGACATAGCTTGAAGACCAGGAAAGAACTGTCGTTTACTTCAAGCGGGGGGAAGTAATTTCACAAATGAGAAGGTGGTGAAATATACAAATATTTCTGAGAGTTTAGCAACTCATCAGATTTAGCAACACAACATCTTGACTGCCTTGATAAGAAGCTTGGTGGGTAGTGGGGCTGGTGAACTTTTGCAAGAAAACATTAAGTAGATAATTCTTGAGAAGGAAACAGGGAAAGATAGTCACAACTGGAGATAGATGTAGAATTAAAATAGTTATTTTAAGAAAACCAGGGTACTTTACAATATTGATAGGAGTGGTCAATGAAGGCATGGGAGACATGATGGAGAGACAAGATCACTAAAGGAACAAGGTGCTTGCGAGAAAAAGATGACATGTGGAGTGAGTGACCTTAAATAGAAGCAGGGGTGGTTTCTTCATTGAGACAGGAGAGAGAAGAGGGATGTTTTTGCAGGTAGGTGTGAGTTTTGTTGGTAGGAAGATGAAATGATTTGGGTTTCATGATTTCTCCTCGTTGAAGTGTGAAAGGAGCTATAAGAAAAACAGGGAAGTGGTTATGGGGAAAGTTTAACAGGAAGAAAAAACAGACATAATACTTTGACATAAGAACTGAGAAACTGAGACTTCCCCAACAAGAAAGTTGTGCTGCCACATAGTGTGTGTGATTTTCTCCAGAAATGTTCAGCTACTCAGGTGAGACTCATTAACGAAGGTACATGGTAGAGTATGTACACCCAGGATTTGGCTTTTGCCAAATGGATTTTTACATGGATTTCTGTAAAAGAAGAGAGGAACATGACAGTTGATGGTATTTGCAAAGTTGTCACTATCATAGCCAATGTTACAATACCGGACAGTCAGGGTTCACTTAAGACCATAACATGAAGGGGCATGTTGAGATAATGTTGAAGACATAGGCTCATTTGCTGCCTATCCAGTGGCAATTGCAGAGCACTCAGAAGAAGGGTATGAAAGGGGAAAAGAAAGGCGGGAGATATAGATAAATGTATCAGATTAGAAGATAAACCAAACCGTAGCGGATGGGCAAGGAAAGTATGACTTCCAGCAAACGACTGAGATACACAAAAATCCTGATGGGTTTTTGGAGAAGGATGTGTACGTTTTCCAGAGTGTGATGAAAATTCCAGAAGGGCTGCTCCTCCCAGACTTCAGGGCTAGCATCTTATATTTACATGAGCTCACAGGAAAATTAGAGGATTGAATCTGACAAGTATCATGACCAGAGTCAAAGAAGTCTACAGGACGATTGTTTTGTAAACTCATCCTTTTTTTCAATAAAAAGTACCAGTCCACAAAATACAAGAATTTTTTATTTTTATTTTTATTTTTTTTTTGAGATGGAGTCTCGCTCTGTCGCCCAGGCTGGAGTGCAGTGGCCGGATCTCCGCTCACTGCAAGCTGCGCCTCCCGGATTCCCGCCATTCTCCTGCCTCAGCCTCCTGAGTAGCTGGGACTACAGGCTCCCGCCACCTCGCCCGGCTAGTTTTTTGTATTTTTCAGTGGAGAAGGGGTTTCACCGTGTTAGCCAGGATGGTCTCGATCTCCTGACCTCGTGATCCGCTCGTCTCAGCCTCCCAAAGTGCTAGGATTACAGGCTTGAGCCACCGCCCCCGGCCAAGAAAAATTTTAAAACTTCAAAGAAACAATTGAATTCTCTTTTCTAGATTGACTTATATTCCTGGAAACTCTTCAAACAGAAAAGTGAAAGTTCTGATACTGTTATACTCATAATAGTTTATATTGATGGTATTTGCATGGTAAATCATTTTCAACCCTCAAAACGCCCAAGTTTCTGTGTCCTTAATGCTTATTAAATCTGATAATATTCCGTTGGAATATTTGGTCAATTGGAATTTAATTATTGATATATTGGGGTTCATATATATTATTTTATTTGTTTTCTATTTGCCTCAATGATTTCGGTACTCCCATTTCATTTCATACCTTTTTAAAATGAATCATTTTATAACTTCAAGTTTTCTCCCTATTAACTTGTTAGTGACACATTCATTTATGATTTTTTTGTGGATACCTTAGAGATATCAACATGGGACTTTGATTTATTATAATCACATTCAAATTATTACTGTCAGTAATGGTAGAATCTGAGAATACTTTACTGCATTTACCTTTTTTTGTCCTCTGATATGTGTTATGTATTTTAATTCTAAATATACTTTAAAGGCCATAAAACATTAATTTCCCTTGAAATACAATCACATATTTACTCTTTCTGTTTCTCATCATTCCATCTGGCATTTTCTTGTTTCCTTCTGCTTAAAGAACTGCTTTTAGAATTTCCTTCAGTGAGGTTTGTTAATAATACATTCTCTTGATTTCTGTTTTTGTTAAAATGGTTCATTTTGCCTTCACTTTTGATGGCTATTTTTGCTGGGTGTAGAATTCTAAGTTGGAACTTATTTTCTTTGATTTTCCTCATTTCTGTTGAGAGGTCAACATTATTTCTCCTTTGAGAAAAATGCCTGTTTTCTCTGCTTTTAATATGGTTTTCTTGGTTTTTAGATTTTAGCAGTTTGACTATGATATGGTATGGTTTGTGATGTGTGTGTGTATGTGTGTGTGTGTCTGTGTGTGTGTGCATCTGTGCCTGTGTGCATAGGTGTGTGTTGGTGTTTATATTGCCTAGAGTTCACTTAGATTCTTGAATGTGAGAGTTGATGTCATTAATCAGTTTGGAAAGTCCTCAGCCATTGTGTCTTCAAATATTGCTTTTGCCGCATTTTCTTTCTCCTAATAGTATTCCAATTACCTGTATATTAGATATTTATACTGTATTCCAACATCCTTTTGGACTTTCTGATATTTTTCATTTTTAATTAATGACTGGGCTTTTTTATTGACTTCCTTCATTTTACTAATCCTGTTTTATGCAATGTCTAATTGTCTGATAAGCTTATATATTATGTTCTTAATGTTAGTTATTATATTTTAGAGCTCTAGCAGTATCATTGGATTTTTATAAGTTCCAGTTATCTGATGAAATTATTCATTCTTTGCATCTGTTTGCTCCAGCTTGCTTTTCTTGTATGTATTTGATAGACCCCTTGTCTTCTAATTAAAATACCCAGCTCACTGTGGATATGTCTGTGTGTGTGTTGTTTTTATTTTAAAAATTGCATGTTAGTCATATTATCCTGTGACTTCTCATACCTAGTAATTTTTTATTGAATTTATTTACTGTGTGTAAAAATTTAGATTATTGAGCATCCATTATCTTCCTTCACTCTTTTTCTCTACTAGGAAGATAAAGTGGTAGCTCACCAACTTAACCCAATCAGGGACTGAGCTGAATCAAGGCTGGATTATACTTCCCTCATTTACCTTTGTTTCCAGGATGGAGTCCTCCATAGATCTCAACCAATAGCCTACTATACGATCAACTGGGCCCCCCCTGTGATGGGTCTTGCACTTTAATCCTTCTGTCTGTCATCAAAGGACTGTCAGAAAACTCCGTTCTACTTCTCAGAGGTTTTGTAATTAGCTTTTTATCCTCCATGTAGCTTGAGAATCTGGCATGTGTGTTGAGAAAACTGGCAGTGTTTTGGTTTTTGTTTCCCTCTTTTAAGTGGGATCTTGACAGCTCAAGTCTTTGTTTTTGTCTCTGCAGGGCCACACAAATATTTCTTCTTGTTTCTCTATCCCCACCTGTAGTTTCTGCCCAAGTGAAGGTTGGATTGTTAAGTTCATTTCATGCACCAAGAATTGGCAAATGCCCCGAGAGGAAAGCTTTTTTAGAATATCACCCCAGCTTTATGAAGTTGTTCCTTTCTCTGAAATCTTCACCCCTTAGTTCTCACTGCTTCAGCAAAAATCTGATGTCTTTAAACAAATTTTGGCGAACATGTCATGCTTTTCTAGTTCAACTTGGCAGAAACCATGGTTTGCTATCGGCTACTCCATCTTGCCCGAAACAGCAGAAATTTCCAACAATGTCATTTTAAAAAGTAAATCATCCTAAGGGTGTTTGCCTTTCAATTGAGTGAGCTTGAGAAGCTGTAACGTCTTTGAATTCTGGCTGCATTGATTGATTGATTGATTGATTGATTGTAATTTGGAGTGTTGTGATGCATTGTTCTGAGACAATATTATTAGCAGCTAAGAATGGTGGGTTTGACATCAGGGAATTCCTTTTTTTTTTTTTTTTTATTATACTTTAAGTTCTAGGGTACATGTGCATAACGTGCAGGTTTGTACCATATGTATACTTGTGCCATGGTGGTGTGCTGCACCCATCAACTCGTCAGCACCCATCAATTCATCATTTATATCAGGTATAACTCCCAATGCAATCCCTCCGTGCTCCCCCCTCCCCATGATAGGCCCCGGTGTGTGATGTTCCCCTTCCCTAGTCCAAGTGATCTCATTGTTCAGTTCCCACCTATGAGTGAGAACATGCGGTGTTTGGTTTTCTCTTCTTGTGATAGTTTGCTAAGAATGATGGTTTCCAGCTGCATCCATGTCCCTACAAAGGACGCAAACTCATCCTTTTTTCTGGCTGCATAATATTCCATGGTGTATATGTGCCACATTTTCTTAATCCAGTCTGTCACAGATGGACATTTGGGTTGATTCCAAGTCTTTGCTATTGTGAATAGTGCTGCAATGAACATACGTGTGCATGTGTCTTTATAGCAGCATGATTTATAATCCTTTGGGTATATACCCAGTAGTGGGATGGCTGGGTCATATGGTACATCTAGTTCTAGATCCTTGAGGAATCGCCATACTGTTTTCCATAATGGTTGAACTAGTTTACAATCCCACCAACAGTGTAAAAGTGTTCCTATTTCTCCACATCCTCTCCAACACCTGTTGTTTCCTGACTTTTTAATGATTGCCATTCTAACTGGTGTGAGATGGTATCTCATTGTGGTTTTGATTTGCATTTCTCTGATGGCGAGTGATGATGAGCATTTTTTCATGTGTCTGTTGGCTGTATGAATGTCTTCTTTTGAGAAATGTCTGTTCATATTCTTTGCCCACTTTTTGATGGGGTTGTTTGTTTTTTTCTTGTAAATTTGTTTGAGTTCTTTGTAGATTCTAGATATTGGCCCTTTGTCAGATGAGTAGATTGCAAAAATTTTCTCCCATTCTGTAGGTTGCCTGTTCACTCTGATGGTAGTTTCTTTTGCTGTGCAGAAGCTCTTTAGTTTAATGAGATCCCATTTGTCAATTTTGGCTTTTGCTGCCGTTGCTTTTGGTGTTTTAGACATGAAGTCCTTGCCAATGCCTATGTCCTGAATGGTACTACCTAGGTTTTCTTCTAAGGTTTTTGTGGTATTAGGTCTAACATTTAAGTCTCTAATCCATCTTGAATTAATTTTCGTATAAGGAGCAAGGAAAGGATCCAGTTTCTGCTTTCTACTTATGGCTAGCACCATTTATTAAATAGGGAGTCCTTTCCCCATTTCTTGTTTCTCTCAGGTTTGTCAAAGATTACATGGCTGTAGATGTGTGGTATTATTTCTGAGGACTCTGTTCTGTTCCATTGGTCTATATCTCTGTTTTGGTACCAGTACCATGCTGTTTTGGTTACTGTGGCCTTGTAGTATAGTTTGAAGTCAGGTAGCGTGATGCCTCCAGCTTTGTTCTTTTGATTTAGAATTGTCTTGGCAATGTGGGCTCTTTTTTGGTTCCATATGAACTTTAAAGCCGTTTTTTCCAGTTCTGTGAAGAATCTCATTGGTAGCTTGATGGTGATGGCATTGAATCTATAAATAACCTTGGGCAGTATGGCCATTTTCACGATATTGATTCTTCCTATCCATGAGCATGGTATGTTCTTCCATTTGTTAGTGTCCTCTTTTATTTCACTGAGCAGTGGTTTGTAGTTCTCCTTGAAGAGGTCCTTTACATCCCCTGTAAGTTGGATTCCTAGGAATTTTCTTCTCTTTGAAGCAATTGTGAATGGAAGTTCATTCATGATTTGGCTCTCTGTTTGTCTGTTACTGGTGTATAAGAATGCTTGTGATTTTTGCACATTAATTTTGTATCCTGAGACTTTGCTGAAGTTGCTTATCAGCTTAAGGAGATTTTGGGCTGATACAATGGAGTTTTCTAAATATACAATCATGTCATCTGCAAACAGGGACAATTTGACTTCTTCTTTTCCTAACTGGATACCCTTTATTTCTTTCACTTTCCTGATTGCCCTAGCCAGAACTACCAACACTATGTTGAATAGGAGTGGTGAGAGAGGGCATCCCTGTCTTGTGCCAGTTTGCAAAGGGAATTTTTCCAGTTTTTGCCCATTCAGTATGATATTGGCTGTGGGTTTGTCATAAATAGCTCTTATTATTTTGAGGTACATTCAATGAATACCGAATTTATTGAGCGTTTTTAGCATGAAGGGGTGTTGAATTTTGTCAAAAGCCTTTTCTGCATCTATTGAGATAATCATGTGGTTCTTGTCTTTGGTTCTGTTTATATGCTGGATTACGTTTATTGATTTGCGAATGTTGAACCAGCCTTGCATCCCAGGGATGAAGCCCACTTGATCATGGTGGATAAGCTTTTTGATGTGCTGCTGAATCCGGTTTGCCAGTATTTTGGTGAGGATTTTTGCATCAATGTTCATCGGGGTATTGGTCTAAAATTTTCTTTTTTTGTTGTGTCTCTGCTAGGCTTTGGTATCAGGATGATGTTGGCCTCATAAAATGAGTTAGGTAGGATTCCCTCTTTTTCTGTTGATTGGAATAGTTTCAGAAGGAATGGTACCAGCTCCTCTTTCTACCTCTGGTAGAATTCAGCTGTGAATCCATCTGGTCCTGGTTTTGGTGGGTAGGCTATTAATTATTGCCTCAATTTCAGAGCCTGCTATTGGTCTATTCAGGGATTCAACTTCTTCCTGGTTTAGTCTTGGAAGAGTGTAAGTGTCCAGGAAATTATCCAATTCTTCTAGATTTTCTAGTTGATTTACATAGAGGTGTTTATAGTATTCTCTGATGGTAGTTTGTATTTCTGTGGGGTCCGTGGTGATATCCCCTTTATCATTTTTTATTGCATCTATTTGATTCTTCTCTCTTTTCTTTTTTATTAGTCTTGCTAGTGGTCTGTCAATTTTGTAGATCTTTTCAAAAAACCAACTCCTGGATTCATTGATTTTTTGGAGGGTTTTTTGTGTCTCTATCTCCTTCAGTTCTGCTCTGATCTTAGTTATTTCTTGCCTTCTGCTAGCTTTTGAATGTGTTTGCTCTTGCTTCTCCAGTTCTTTTAATTGTGATGTTAGAGTGTCAATTTTAGATCTTTCCTGCTTTCTCTTGTGGGCATTTAGTGCTATAAATTTCCCTCTACACACTGCTTTAAATGTGTCCCAGAGATTCTGATATGTTGTATCTTTGTTCTCATTGGTTTCAAAGAACATCTTTATTTCTGCCTTCATTTCGTTATGTACCCAGTAGTCATTCAGGAGCAGGTTGTTCAGTTTCCATGTAGTTGAGCGGTTTTGATGGAGTTTCTTAGTCCTGAGTTCTAGTTTGATTGCACTGTGGTCTGAGAGACAGGTTGTTATAATCTCTGTTCTTTTACATTTGCTGAGGAGTGCTTTACTTCCAATTATGTGGTCAATTTTGGAATAAGTGCGATGTGGTGCTGAGAAGAATGTATATTCTGTTGATTTGGGGTGGAGAGTTCTATAGATGTCTATTAGGTCTGCTTGGTGCAGAGATGAGTTCAATTCCTGGATATCCTTGTTAACTTTCTGTCTCGTTGATCTGTCTAATGTTGACAGTGGAGTGTTGAAGTCTCCCGTTATTATTGTATGGGAGTCTAAGTCTCTTTGTAAGTCTCTAAGGACTTGCTTTATGAATTTGGGTGCTCCTGTATTTGGTGCATATATATTTAGGATAGTTAGCTCTTCCTGTTGAATTGATCCCTTTACCATTATGTAATGGCTTTCTTTGTCTCTTTTGATCTTTGATAGTTTAAAGTCTATTTTATCAGAAACTAGGATTACAACCCCTGCTTTTTTTTGTTCTCCATTTGCTTGGTAGATCTTCCTCCATCCCTTTATTTTGAGCCTATGTGTGTTTCTGCATGTGAGGTGGGTCTCCTGAATACAGCAGACTGATGGGTCTTGACTCTTTATCCAGTTTGCCAGTCTGTGTCTTTTATTTGGAGCATGTAGTCCATTAACATTTAAGGTTAATATTGTTATGTGTGAACTTGATCCTGCCATTATGATATTAACTGGTTATTTTGCTCGTTAGTTGATGCAGTTTCTTCCTAGCCTCGATGGTCTTTACATTTTGGCATGTTTTTGCAATGGCTGGTACCGGTTGTTCCTTTCCATGTTTAGGGCTTCCTTCAGGGTCTCTTGTAAGGCAGGCCTGGTGGTGACAAAATCTCTAAGCATTTGCTTATCTGTAAAGGATTTTATTTCTCCTTCACTGATGAAACTTAGTTTGGCTGGATATGAAATTCTGGGTTGAAAATTCTTTTCTTTAAGAATGTTGAATATTGGCCCCCACTCTCTTCTGGCTTGTAGAGTTTCTGCCGAGAGGTGTGCTGTTAGTCTGATGGGCTTCCCTTTGTGGGTAACCTGACCTTTCTCTCTGGCTGCCCTTAAGATTTTTTCCTTCATTTCAACTTTGGTGAATCTGGCAATTATGTGTCTTGGAGTTGCTCTTCTCGAGGAGTATCTTTGTGGCGTTCTCTGTATTTCCTGAATTTGAATGTTGGCCTGCCCTACTAGGTTGGGGAAGTTCTCCTGGATGATATCCTGAAGAGTGTTTTCCAACTTGGTTCCATTTTCCCCCTCACTTTCAGGCACCCCAATCAGACGTAGATTTTGTCTTTTTTACATAATCCCATACTTCTTGCAGGCTTTGTTCTTTTCTTTTTCTTCTTTTTTCTTTTGGTTTCTCTTCTCGCTTCATTTCATTCATTTGATCCTCAATCGCTGATACTCTTTCTTCCAGTTGATCAAGTCGATTACTGAAGCTTGTGTATTTGTCACGTATTTCTTGTGTCATGGTTTTCATCTCTGTCATTTCATTTATGACCTTCTCTGCATTAATTAGTCTAGCTGTCAATTCTTCCACTCTTTTTTCAAGGTTTTAGTTTCTTTGCGCTGGGTACGTAATTCCTCCTTTAGCTCTGAGAAGTTTGATGGACTGAAGCCTTCTTCTCTCATCTCGTCAAAGTCATTCCCTGACCAGCTTTATTCCATTGCTGGCGATGAGCTGCGCTCCTTTGCAGGGGGAGATTCGCTCTTATTTTGTGAATTTCCAGCTTTTCTGCCCTGCTTCTTCCTCATCTTTGTGGTTTTATCTGCCTCTGGTCTTTGATGATGGTGACGTACTGATGGGGTTTTGGTATAGGTGTTCTTCCTGTTTGATAGTTTTCCTTCTAATAGTCAGGACCCTCAGCTGTAGGTCTGTTGGAGATTGCTTGAGGTCCACTCCAGACCCTGTTTGCCTGAGTATCAGCAGCAGAGGTTGCAGAAGATAGAATATTGCTGAACAGTGAGTGTACCTGTCTGATTCTTAATTTGGGAGCTTCCTCTCAGGGGTGTACTCCACCCTGTGAGGTGTGGGGTGTCAGACTGCCCCTAGTGGGGGATGTCTCCCAGTTAGGCTACTCAGGGGTCAGGGACCCACTTGAGCAGGCAGTCTGTACCTTCTCAGATCTCAACCTCTGTGTTGGGAGAGCCACTGCTCTCTTCAAAGCTGTCAGACAGAGTCGTTTGGGTCTGCACAGGCCTCTGCTGCTTTCCCTGTTGTTTTTTTAGCTGTGCCCTGTCCCCAGAGGTGGCGTCTACAGAGACAGGCAGGTTTCCTTGAGCTGCTGTGAGCTCTACCCAGTTCGAGCTTCCCAGCAGGTTTGTTTACCCACTTAAGCCTCAGCAATGGTGGGCGCCCCTCCCCCAGTCTCGCTGCTGCCTTGCGGTTAGATTGCAGACTGCTGTGCTAGCAATGAGGGAGGCTCCGTGGCCATGGGACCCTCCCAGCCAGGTGTGGGTATAATCTCCTGGTGTGCCCGTTTGCTTAAAGTGCAGTATTGGGGTGGGAATTACCCGATTTTCCAGGTGTTGTGTGTTTCAGTTCGCCTGGCTAGGAAAAGGGCTTCCCTTCCCCCTTGCGCTTCCCAGGTGAGGCAATGCCTCGCCCTGCTTCAGCTCTCGCTGATCGGGCTGCAGCAGCTGACCAGCACCAATTGTCCAGCACTCCCCAGTGAGATGACCCCAGTACCTTAGTTGAAAATGCAGAAATCACCGGTCTTCTGTGTCGCTCGCGCCAGGAGTTGGAGACTGGAGCTGTTCCTATTCGGCCATCTTGCTCTGCCCCGAAGCTATCGACATCAGGGAATTCTAACCCTGGCTGTGCCTATGCAATCTTAGCCAAAGAATTAGATCTCCGTAGACTTCATTTTTACCATCTATCAAATGAGGAAGAAAACCCTGTTTTCTATGTTTATAAGGAGGATTAGGTGATAACACATTTATTGATTGCTTATTTTAGCTATACTAAATGCCTTACGTATATTATCTCATTTTAATATGCTACGTACCATAGTACATACTAAGGATTCCATAAGAGATAGCAGCATTATTACTTATCCCGATTACAACCCAGACCTTATTTTGGCTTCAGGTAAAATCACAAATCACCCCATGGTTCATTTCTCACTCCCTGCCCTTTTAACTACAGAATATAGAGAAGATAAATACAGTCCCAAGATAATTCTCTAGCTTACAATATTCACATTCATATTTTTGTGCTGCATTTAGCACTCAAAAGTATGTACATCAATAAAAACAACAAAAATAATGCTTAATTATTAATAACCATGAGCATCAAGACAGTGTAGAAATATGAAACATGTTTTCCCATGGACTTTTAAAAATAGCATAGCTAGTTTTATATGTGGGTTGAATATAGTCAACACATCAGAAAAGTTATTCAGGATAAAGCCTTAAAATGCCAGGTTTTACTTTTTGGTGAAAATGACATGTTGGACTGCTGCCTGATGAATTTAAACCTAGACAGTTGCACATGTATAGTTCACAAGTAGGGGAGCCTGTAGTTTGGGTCTCAGTTGCTCCTGGGGTAGTATTTGCACTTCATTTCGGGCCCTGTATATCTGATTTGATGACATCTGTTAAGGAGACAGTGGAGGGAAGACATGCATATGAAATCTCAGTGAATACAGCCTGCATTTCAATGATCTGAGGCTGCTGTTACCTTGTCATTTATTTTGTAGCCTTTGGGACTTTGACAGGCAATACCCAATCTGTTTCTCATCAGTTTAAATCTCAATATTTACTTTTAGATGTTTTACTTTAAAATCTTTACAAAATAGAAGATTGTGCTTGTCAATATCATACAGAATTTGCTTCTTTCACCTAACAAAAAAGATTTGAATAGAACATAATAAAGTAGAAAAGAGCCACTTTACATATAATGAAAAAATTATGACCAGGCATGGTGTTTCACACCTGTAAATCACAGAACTTTGAGAAGTTAAGTCAGGAGGGTCCCTCAAGCCCAGAAGTTCACCACCAGCCTGGGCAACATGGCAAGACCTCATCCCTTACAGAAAATTAAAAAAAAAAAAAAATTAGCCAGGCCTGGTGGTGCACATCTGTAGTCCCAGATGCTCAGGAGGCTGAGGCAGGAGGAGCTCTTGAGCCCAGGAATTTGAGGCTGCAGGTAACTATGATGGTGCCACTGCTCTCCACCAGCCTGGGTGACAGAGTGAGACCCTCTCTCTCTCTCTCTCTCTCTCTCTCTCTCTCTCTCTACGCACACACACAAACGCACACACACACACACACACACACGCACACACACACATATAAAGAGGAACAACATAAGTGTTTTTTTTGTTTGTTTGTTTTGTTTTTTAAAGAAAACAGAACTATTAACAAGCTATAAATGCTCAGTTTTGCTTGATACATTTTTCTTTCCACAGTGGTTTGCAACTGCCAACACCTAAACTGGAGGGTCTTTTTCTTTTTTATACTAACAATCTCCTAACAAGCGATTTTTAAATTTTAGGGTGAATCCCAAGAGAATTACTATTAGTAGTAGGTGCTGCTTATGTAATTGACAAGATCGTTAAGGCAGATATTCCTCTAAATGAAAGTCTAGATCTTATATAACCTGGAACTTCAGACCTCCCTCATCAAGGGGTGGTCTATACACAGTAGCAGCAGCATCATGGGGAGCTTGATAGAAATGCACAGTCGAAAACTCCAACCCAGATATAAGGCAGCAGAATCTACATTGTAACAAGATCTCCAGGTGATCCATATGCGCATGAAGTTTTGAGAAGCTTACCAGTCTAGACCAGAGATTGACATATATTTTGCTACAGAGGGTCAGATAGTAAACATTTTAGGTTTTATATGCTATTCAGTCTATCTTGCAATTACTCAGTTGTTATTGTGCAAATAGCACCAGAGACAATACAAAAAGGAATAAATGTGCTATGCTACAATAAAACTTTACTTATGGACATTGATATTTGAATTTTGTATATTTTTTACCTGTCACAAAATCTTCCTGTTTTCCTCAATTATTTAAAAATGTAAAAACCATTCTTAAACGCCATACAAGAAGAGGTGGTGGACTAGATAGACCTAGTTTGCTGACTCCTAATCAAGATTCTATCATTTTCTTGACCTTGACCTTTCTTGGGTTGCTCCCTGCCCTTGGTGCCTGTCTTAGCCTGCTTGGGCTGCCATAAGAAAATGCCATAGACTCAGTGACTAAAATGATGAATATCAGCTGGGCATGGTGGCTCATGTCCGAAATCCCAGCACTTTGTGGGGGCCAAGGTGGGTGGATCACTTGAGGTCATGAATTTGAGACCAGCCTGGCCAACATGGTGAATACCTGTCTGTACTAAAAATACAAAAATTAGCCATGCGTGATGGCAGGAACCTGTAATCCCAGCTACTCAGGAGGCTGAGGTAGGATAATCATTTGAGCCCAGGAGGCAGAAGTTGCAGTGAGCTGAGATCATGCCACTGCACTCCAGCCTGGGACACAGGGAGAAACCCTGTCTCAAAAAAACAAAAAATAACATATAATAAAATAAAAAACGAATATCTATTTTCTCAGAGTTTTGGAGACCAGTAAGTCTCAGATTCAGGTGCCAGCATGGTCTGGTTCTGATTTCTTTTCCTGGCTTGAAAAGGTGGCCTTCTTGCTGTGTCCTCACAGGATATAGAGAGAAAACTCTGATGTCTCTTCCTCTTATAATAAGGCCACCAGATTTATAGGATTAGAGACCCACTCTCGTGACCTGTTTAACCTTAATTACTTACATTACTTATGTAAGGACCTTATCTCCTGTTATCTTGAGAATTAGGGCTTTAACACGTGAATTGGAGGGTGAGGAGGCCCAGCACAGTCCGTAGCAGCGCTCACATCTTCTCTCTGACATCTTCTCTGACCGTACCACCCGAAATCATTTTCCTGTCCATGATGTCCTGTTGTCACTGTTAACTGCCTGTCATCTTTGCTGCTTACATTTGGCCTTATATATTTATGACAGCACATTCTTTTCCTTCACTGAAACTGCAGGCTCCCTGAGTGCAGAGGGTGCTGATCAAGGATCTAGGGATTCAAACAACTTCAAATGACTGGGTTGAGCTTAGAAGTTAGTGATTGACTGCTAGCATTGACACAGCCTGACTTTTTCTGCTCTTGAGTCTCCCAGTTGGCTGAATGATTACAGGTTCCTTACGCATCCTTTTGGGCTATTTTCTCATCTCTAAAATGGGGGGAAATGTGGATGTGAAGATACATCCAGCTTCTCTATGGAGGGATGAAAATTACTCATTAGAGACCTGTTTTGAAGACCCAGTCCTCTGTAGAATTAGGCACTTGGAAGTGGTGGCCTTATCTTCACTGTTTCATCTACTTTTTTGATGCAATAATATCAATGACTTCATTTCCTGATCTTCTGATGGAGTGTCCTTTCTTCCCTTCCATATGCTTTCTCCCATCATATTTCTATTTGGCAGCCATCATTAACATGAGGTCCTTGCTTAACAAAGACCTTTCAGTGCATTTTATTTACCTTTAATGTTTTAACATTATTCACTATCCATCTTAAATATTAGGTCACTGTGAGTTGATTCCCTAGAGAACCATTCTATTATGCCTCCCTTCTGTATATTTTCTAGTGTTTTCCTAGCCCCTTTTTAATGACTACCCACATAGAGCTTCCTTCATTTGCTTTGGAAATGTTTGCATTAGTGACTCATGGTGCAAACAGATGGGGACTCGGGTAAGGTCCTCATAAATCATTCTCAAGGGTTATCTATGTCACAATCACAATTTAAAGCTTTAGGAGAGACTGAATGAATTAGGGATAAACCCTATACATCATCTCATATGCTTTGCAGACCTTTGACTGAAGTCAGCATGGATTAACACCTTTCCCAGCCTCCATTCTTCCATACCCTTAATATTTTTAGTTGGGACCAGTGTCCTTGATTTCATTATAGTTTTAGACATACAGTGCTGTTCTGGAAACGTTATTTTCACTAGGTTTTTTTTGCTCACACAAAGGAGAAGTGCAGGTGACAGGACACAAGTGTTCTTGATGTGTTACAAACATTCGCCACAAAGTGGTTGCACCCTATATTTCCTGGTTGAGGTGAGCTCTTGTCAAATGCCTGCAAACAATGCACCTCAAGTCAGGGGAGCAAGGACGCGTGTAAAGGATTCATGAATGGCAAATGAAGACTGAACAGAAACACTTTGAGCAGAGCTGTTTATTAGCATCCTGAAGGAGTGATCTCTTAGGAAGGAATTCACCTCTTGATACTTCATTCACTCTGGACTTATGTGGGGAAGCAGGCAGTCCTGTAGGATTTAATTTGGAATAAGTGAAAAAGAAACAATTAGAACCATTGTAATCCTTGTTGCAGGGAATGCCAAACAAGCTTCCTTTGTTGTACAATTATTTTGGCGCTAATAAGTATGTCTTTATGCCCTCTAGATTGTTGTCTTGGATATTTCTCTCCCTACCTTGTCTTTCCATGTGAAAACTTTAGATGAATACAATTTTCTATTAAAAATTAACTTGTGTCATTTGAAATTAGCATACATTAACATTTCTTTAAAACTAGAGCTCTGAAAAGCTTTTTCAAAATGTCTCTCTCATGAGTGTAAAATGATTTTTTTAATCCATTTTGACTTAGCCTTTTTGATTTTTAATTTCCTCAGCTGCAAAATGGGGATAAAATATTTACTCCCTAAGGTATTGAAATCCTTAAGCACTGTGTGCAAAGCATTTGCTCAAGTAATTGACACATGCACATATAAGATGGTCAATATTTTTTCTTCATTATTATTTTGAATATTTGAAGTATGCACATTAAAATTATAGTAATGTCCACTGGTTATAAAATGCCACGGATTCCCTTAAATCACTGTGTAACATTGAGAGGAAGGAAAAAATCATCTCTTAGTGAGAGCATCTTTATTTGAAATCTTTGCACATTAGTAATTTTGTATTAGAGATTTTCCACATCAGTTTCTGTACAGCCAAGTGCATGGCTTTACACATTGTTATTGAAATGAGAAGCAGCCGCCCTCTTATTCCTAAAGACTCTCAGCACACTTTTATTAAAGATGGTACAGGTATCTGGCACAGAATTGGAGTATAGTAAATCTTGCAAAAAATGGTATGCCAGAATCAATTTACTGCAGCCCCCCAATACAGTCACTTTCTCCTTACGGGTTTCCAGCATAAACCTCTGTGCATGCCTTATATGCATGTACCACAAGTAACTAAATGCCTTTATGTTGTCTCTCTAAGCAGAAGTTTATGCCACAAAGGTAATGTGATAAATAGAGAATAACTAACAAGTTTCAGTCTTCCTGAATTGTATTCAGAAAAGGGGAAGAAGAGGGAATCACAGGATATCAGTGTTGGATCAGTGCTTGGTGATTGCTGTTGACTTTTCACCGATGAGGAAACTGAGTCACAGAGTATGGAAGTGGCATGTTGGAGAATGCTACCTGGTAATGAAAGAGTCAGAATTTAAGCCCATGTCTGTCACCTCTGAGGCCCCTTTCTCTTTTCTGTATAATAAATTGCTGTCAGAATTTCTGAGTGGATATTTTTTCTAATTAGTTGTTGCTTAAGGCACATATACTTTCTTCTCCTGTAGCACATGACAGAAAACAGACTAAGGTATCTTCATCTACTATGTGCCGTTTGCTTTGTATACAGTTTCTCATTATCTGTGGGCATTCCCTGGTATCCTGATTACATGGATAGTATAGTTAAAAATTTAAAATGTTGATGCTGTCTCTCTAGGGCCCACAGTTTGTAAATGAGAAGGGGACTTAAAACTTGTCTCAGATCCACTGATTCTTGGGGTAAAGTTAATGGATAAATAGACGTTCTAAATATGAGAAGCTGTGAAATCCTGCCTTCCAGTTCTGCATTTTCATGCATAGTTAAAAGACACAGCACCTCAGAAACTTGAATTTATACTTCACAGTGTATATAAGTTGTATTATAGATATATATTCCAATGGAGAACTTCATTCTAAGCCTTTTTGTTTTGGTAAATTAGAATTAAAGAAATTATAAACTGGAAAAGGAATAATAGAGTAAATAAAGAAAAAAATATTCAATTAACCTCTGCAGAAACAACAAGAATATTGACTATATCTCAAAGATTATGAGTTATAAATAAGAATATCTTAACTATTTTTGTTTCCTTGGGGTGGCTGTTCATTGCTACCACCCTTTCCCACAAACTATGCATCTTGAAATATCTTTGATTCTCAACACTATTTAGTATTTTTTTCCAAATATGCACATTTTCAGGAAAGAGACTGGGTGATATCCTTTCCTGTTGGGTGGGACTCTATTTTAGATTTTCTGATTGTTATAATAAGATATACTGGGTCACTGAACATCTAGAATTGATCCTTCCATCCATTACACGGTAGTAAAGGATGCTTGCATCATGCCTATAGAAATAGCAGGGTTGCAAATAGCCAATTCATTGCTGGTTCCAATTTGGAAGCTGACAAACACTTGCTTTATTGCCCTGCCACATGCGAAGTCTATCTTTCTGCCTACACAGCACAAATCAGTAACCTACATAATTCTTCCAGGATATTCTAAAAGCCCTGAGGCGGGAGTTCATACTCTATATATTTGATATTTGGAATCTCATATGGAAGTGCATTCAGTGATATCCTGGGAGAATTTCCAAATATACCAAAACTTTTTTTTGCAGTTCTTCCAATTTGCATTATTTAACTTGTGCTGTCTTGCTAATATTTGCCTTTGTCATATATTTATCATATTATAAATTTGCAATTTAAAAATTTGATGCAGCAATACAAACGTATTTAAGCCGCTATGCTGCTCAGAGGGGCCTATTACATATCAGGAATCTGAAGAGTCAAATCAAATCACAGAGGATTTTCTTTTATACTCTTACTTATTTTACTGAGATTTTTTAATGTAAACAACCATAGCATCATCTTAAAGTCATATCTCTTTGATTCCAAAGTGAAAGACTCCATTAGTAAGACAATGAGGAGAAAAAGAGAATTAGAAGCTGAATGACTATACAAGTCATTGTTAAACTAGGACACTCTAGAGAGTAAAAGGGGGCTAGTAGTCTTCACACTGCATGAGTTTTAGGCAAATTGGGACTCAGAGTCATCCTTGTTAGAGATGTGTTATGTTGCTGATCTGAACTGAGCTCTCAAAAAGAAGCCCAAGCAAAATAGTATATTTGTTGTGCTAAATCTAAGCCCCTCTCTACTCAAAAATCGTCAAAATACAATATATTGATACATAGATAAGTAAACATTTGCCTATGAAAAAATATACAGTAGGAAAATCATGCAATTGTGCTCAGAGTTTATGTTCCTGAGTTCAGCATATTCTGTGTTCTCTGTAGTTCTGGTGACAGAATTCTCTCCTTGTTCCAGTCTGCTGAGATGACCATGAGTCCATCTCTTCTTGGCTTTGTCACTGCCCCATGGTAACATCCTCTGAGGTGGTCTTGTGCTCATCTGAATTTTAACTAGCCAGTCCATTCCTCTTGATTGCAGGGTCCTCCATTATAACCAAGAGGACCCTCTTGGTTCCCCCAGGTTGGGTGTCTCATTTATGTCACTTATGGTCACTTGAAGAAGATATTTGGCTGCTTCCTGAGCCCTGATGGGATATTCAGTCTACTCAGGGAAACTGTGTTAGATGTATCTACCTGACCATCCTACACAGGTGACTCTACTGCACCCTTCTCTGCCATGGAGAAATAGCTCTTTAGGGATATGTATGCCATAAATACTTCAAGTGGGAAGCAGAATAAAAACACCCTCTACTCTCAACATTATAAACACAAATGAAGCATTTCTGCCAGTAAGATCCCACCACTCCTTTCAGTCTTAGAGATACTAACCAGGATCTCACTGACTCTTCCTTGTTTCCCACTCCTCCCAACTTCCAGTTCAAAGAGGATGCATAGGGGAGGGGGGCTGGTGGGGATGATTGCTGGGTAGCCTGGATCATGTATTATCTTAATATTCTATCCTACATCTGTATCATAGCTTTCCCTCACCAATAAAAGTCAACAATTTGACAGATGTATTCTCTGGTTCTACTTTTAGCATCATGGAGGCCTCGAGTCTAGCAGTGTCAATGGGAGAAGGTCACAGCAAAGTAAGAGAATGGGGATGGCAGGGAACATACTGGTAACTAGTGACTGGCTAGTACTTCCTGTCCTTCCACCCCTCTGAGTTTCTTGAGGGAGCAGGAAGCAAGTTCGTTCAGCTTTGAACGAAAGCTCGCAGCTCAGAAAAGACTGCACAGATTAGGGCCTCCTTAGACTGATGATAAACCATAGGTAAAGTACAGCGGCTCTGACGTCTTTCCTCTGAGTCATATTGGCTTGGTTAGGATCCCTGGACCCTGCCAGCTTGGGGTGACTGTATTTTATAGGTCAAAATTTATTGGAAGATAGAGCAAAATGAATTAAGTGATAGCCAGAAGTGGGATATCTCAAAACTATGAAAAGTTTATCTGCTTGGGTGTTACCACACTCTCTCCTCCTGCTTCCCCCCTCAACTTCATCCCATTCTCTACCTTTGCACCCCCCGCAACCTCAGTGTAAAAGCCACCAACCTCAGCCTGCCTCTCCAGCTCTCACAACTTAAATCCCATGCACTGTCCACAGCAATCTGACAATTCTTGTTTTGGAAAAACCATCAATATCTATCTTGACATACAGTGAGTACCTATGAATAGCTACTGGATATCTCTCAAACTTTTTGTATATTTCAAAAAACATTTGAAATGATCCTAGAAATGCTCAGAATAAAGCACTCCTATTTGTTTTTCTTTCTAAAGACACAGCTGAAAGCCTCAAGAGTTTTAACAGAGCACCTATTAATAATTTCAGGGCAATTAGAAGGGAGGGGAAAGATCAGAGAATGTATCAACTTGCTGTAAGAGGCAAACATGAGCAAATTAAGTTTGTTGAAATTATCAGCAAACAGTTGGTTTCTGTCTGCCCCAACTGGATTTCAGCAGCATTTTATTCAGTTTCCGCCTCATAATATTTTCATCTAATGCTCTATGCTTTTCAAATAATATTCATATATAATTTTATTTTTAGAAAATCCCGTGAGTTAAGGAAGATGATTCCTATTTCCACAATTTTACTCTCAAGGAAACTAAGACAGAGAGAGAAGGTAATAGAATTGCCCGGTTTACATGACTACAGAATAGTTAAGATTTCAATGCAGTTCTTCTCCTTTGGTCTCTGATTCTTCTCCAACATATTTAATTTTTAGAAGAAAATATGTATTTAAAGAAAATATTGAATCTTCACTAAAGGGCACAAGAGAAGTTATATATATACACACACACATACATATATATATATATATATACACACACACATATGTATATACATACGCACAATAGCATGTATATATACACACACATGGTATCAGAGGAATTTAGATTATGTAATCACTTTCTAATTGCTAGAGCAATCAAAAAATTGTTGGCATCATAATTAAAGAAAACTGGTACAATCTGCCCTTTTCTTTAAGTCCACTCCATCTGATAATTGAGTTAAAGCTGAAAAATGCCAAGACTTCTATTCTGCCTATCTTGTGGACATATTACATGCCATAGGAGGGGTTCACTTTGGAAATCAAAATTGTAAAAATAATAAAATGAAAATTAGAAGAATGGCTGCTCCTCATGGGCACATCTGATTCTATGAGAATATCATTGTTTTTATCAAAGAAATTCTGAAACAGCTGTAATATTTTTGAAATACTTGTTAGTGCATATCAGTTGTGCTACAAAAGGTCATTTATAAAAATCTGCAAATTTTATGGAAATATTTCCTTTGGATGTGAGAAAACACATTTCCACATGTCACCATGTTCACAGAGCTGGCTGACAGGGTTAAGAAAAGTGTGAATTTATTAATGTGATCATAGCATCATCCTTTTATATTACCCATGCAATGCCATATTACCTATGCAATGCCAAATTCCCATAGGAAAAGTATTAGGGTAATAGTTGTTTTCCTCTTTGTTTTACAGCTGGATATTTTAATTTTCTATAATTATAATTTGGTGGATAAATTATTTGCATAATCCCATACTATGTCATGTATTTTTAAAAGGCTTATTGACAAAGCTAAAATTTGGAAATATTCAGCTATAATAGAATACCTTTTTAATGTTCATAATTCAATATAAAATCCTTAATGTGATGCATAGGATTTAAAATCTATTAGATTTTTTAAAACTATTTAAGGTTGACCTGTGAAAACCCATATAAACACGAGTTATGATATAATAGGCTTTAGCTGGGTGGAATACAGTAATAAACAAAAGGTACACAAACACCATTTAAAATGCATATCCATATAAATGGTTAGGTTGTATTATGATATTGTCTTTGTAGATTCTGGTTGTATGTGCTCAGGACGAATAAAGCAATATCTATTGTCTGATAAAAGAAAATTATTAAACCAAAGGTGTATGCCTATGTTACTTCAATATGAGTCACTATGATTAATGTTATATGATATTTTTCCTTAAAAATCTATTTTTATGTCTATAAATCCTCTCTTTCCTCACTCTGGAAATAGTGTCTTTCTATCAAGAAATAGATATTCAGCATTGCTATTAATGAAACTATTATTTCTGATTATTGTTATTTTATCATCTCTACTGTCACTGTTGGCCATAGATATAATTATTTCTTCATTTCAGTAAAATGTTTGAAGAATGATTTTAACAATGTAGTATATGGAGAATTTGAAGTGACAGTTGTTATAGATTTTATGTATTATCGATAGTGGTAACATTGATATTTTAAATAATCGCATTTAAAGTTCAAATTGGTGATGGATTCTATTGATTAAAGGGAGAAAGGTGAACCTTAAAAAGTTTCTGAAAAAGAGCTTTGGAATGAACCCAAAGATGACATATTGCAAAATGCAATATGGGCACCAAATAGTTAAAAAAGGACTAAGAAAATGAGGCTGTTTGTTAACTCAAGATAAAATGCTAATCCTTCATAGTCTAATAGGAATCTCATATCCTTCACTATGAGTCTTATTCTCTGTTGAGCTTTAGTATTTGGTTCCCCCTTATTATTATTATTAATGTGAGCCAAACAGGTTGAACTAATTAATTTCTGTCAAATGAATCAAAGTCTGGTGAATAGGACTAAGATGTTATTTTTTCTGATCATTTCAAATTTCTCAGAGTCAAATATATTAACACGGTGCTTGTAAGTGTATTAGTATAAAACTGATTGCACTGAAGGTTGGTGTATAAAAAGCTTTGATCAGGAAGAGATGAAGCATTTGCATTCTTAATATGTAAATCATAGATAAGAGATGGAATAGTATAATAGCTAAAACTAATCAGAGATAGTCCTGTAAGAAAACTTCCAACGAAACAGCAGTTTCTTTTGCTGAATTCAACAATTAACCTGTCCTTTGCCAAACTGTACATTTACATGAGAAGTAAGATATTGTATCTCCTGTGTTCCCAGAAAGGGCCACAAAAGTGAAACCAATCCAAGAAGTTTCTCTTTTGTCCGTTAATGTGTCCCCAGCTAGATCTTTTCTTTTGCTTTCCCAAATAGATCAAAATCTACCATTTCTAGAGTGACTGAATCCTTAGAGCATCTTTTGGTACCAAAGTTTTTTTTTTCTTTCCTGGTTTCCCACTGCTACTAGAAAATAAAATAATAATTTCAGGCTGGGCACAGTGGCTTATGCCTGTAGTCCCAGCTCTTTGGGAGGCCGAGGCAGGTGGATCACCTGAGGTCAGGAGTTCAAGACTACCCTGACCAATATGGTGAAACCCTGTCTCAGGTAAAAATACAAAAATTAGCCGTGTGTGGTAGCAGGCAGCTGTGTTACCAGCTACTCTGGAGGCTGAGACAGGAGAATTGCTTGAACCCAGAAGCGGACATTGCAGTGAGCCGAGTTCACGCCACTGCACTCCAGTAGGGTGACAGAGCAAGACTCTGTCTCAAAAATATAATAACTATTACTATTATTTCACCCTAATCTATGGGAATCAGTATTTGTAAATGACCCTCCTCAATTAGAGAAGAAAGATGTCTGCTCTTCCGTTATGTCTAGTTCTGTTTAGGGCAGTGTTTCACCTACTAACAGTTTGTGCTCAGTTGAGGATCTCCTTGTTTTAGTGTAGTTACAAATGTATTGGGTGGAGTAGAGAATCATCTTTATACATTTTATCATTAATACAAATGTACCTAATTCTCCACAAAAGCTGAGAAGATTCAGAGTTTGAATCTAAAGAAAGAAAACTAAATTCTTTCTATAGATACATATAATTTCAGATTACACAGCAAGCCTTTATATTAAATAGATGTTGAAGCACACCTATAATATTATTTTCAAATTTGTCACTGAGCCACATAAAAGATATGAAAAAAGCTGGAGAAGTTTCAGAGAACAGTAACTCAATTGACTGGGGCTGTAAAGTGATTCCACACGGCATTGACTTTAAAAGATTGGGGATTTATATTCAGGAAGTGTTCAGATTTAGAAATGATATAATTGAAAACTTTGAAAGCTTTCCTAAAGAGGAAAAAAAGTTACTTAATCCTGGAATACTAGTGCAGGAAATTTCTTCTTAACATTTGAGAGGAGAAATATTCAAACAAATAAGATGCTACTTTACACATAAGTTATGAAAGAGACTTAACAAGGCAGTGTTCTGATTTACACAATTTACAGATGAAAAAAAAGGCTAGAAGAGGGAAGAAGACAATGACAGAGTTCACATGTTGCTTGAGCAGAGATGCAGCCTAGATTTGCACTGCCAAGCACAGTAGCCACTGGCCACGTCTGCCTGAAATGCAACTGGCGTGACTGAGAAGCGGGTCTTCAATTTTATTTCACTTTAATTAATTTTAATTTTATTTAAGAATTAACAGTTTAATTATTGGAAAGAAGTTTTTGAAGTAAGTTTGGAAGAACTTGAATATGTAAACCTATTTTTTAACTGTAAATTTTATAAAATCTAAAAATAGATAAAATATTTCCAATGAAAATTTTGCATTCGAATTGAGAAGTGTTATAAATGTAAAAATATATAGTATGAACAACTAATTTATTTGTAATATGGTATTACTATTTTAGCTCATTGGTAAGTGTTTAATATTGATAGACTTTGAACTGATACTATTTTGATAATTTAGGTTAAAATAAAACATTTTCAGTTAAAATAGATTAGTGAAAATATTTTCACTTGTTTCTCTTTACTTTTTTCATGTGGCAGCTCCAAAATTTAAAATTACTTCTGTGGCTCATATTACATCTTATATTGCCACTGGACAGCACTGATCTGACCAGGAATTGATTTAAGTGATTACACCAATTAACAAAGTGTTTAGACAAGCCTATCCTAAGTTTACCCACAAAACTGAGGGAACATTCCCTTTTTGAGATGAATATCAGCCCACAGCCCACTGCCTTCTTTCATCTCTTCCAGAACCTCATGGCTACATAAACAAATGTCCTACAACAGCTGGTTCACTCCAATTTCTTCTCCTATCTGCATTGACTGTCACAGCCTGTACCCATTTACCTGAAGACAATTACTGTGATTTATGATCTAGTGGCCTTATGTTTCTCCAAATTACTTTGAAGGCAGCAAGACTTGAGATGCTACATCCCCACAGATTAACCAAGTTGCACCTCTCTTGATTAAGTCTAGTCAGCATGGGCTGGGCACGGTGGCTCATGCCTGTAATCCCAGCACTTTGGAAGTCCGAGGCAGGTGGATCACCTGAGGTCAGGGGTTCGAAACCAGCCTGGCCAACATAGTGAAACCCTGTCTCTACTAAAAATACAAAAAAATTAGCTGGGCATGGTGGCAGACACCTGTTATCCCAGCTACTCTGGAGGCTGAGGCAGGAGAATCGCTTGAAACCAGGAAGCCGAGGTTGCAGTGAGCTGAGATCGCACCACTGCACTCCAGCCTGGGCAATGAGAGCGAAACTCTGTCCCCACTGCCGCCCCCAACACCAAAAAAAAAACCCCAAAAAACAACAAAAAAAGTCTAGTTAGCATGACTGGGCTTCTGACTTAGGGCCACTCCTTGGTCCTTTCAGCTTAGCTTGTCTTGTAACTCAGGGCCCTTTGAAGACATAAACCCTTCTCTGAATGTGGCCTGTTGTCTAAAGTTGTGCATCACGTCATTCACTGGCTAGCACTCTCCCAGTGGCTGGAAGTGGCCTTACTTCTCTGCATTCCAGCTGCGGGCTCAGGTCCTTATAGACATCAATGCCTGTAGGATCCGTGGCAGGCTGCGTGTCTCCTCTGCAGATTTGTGACCTTGGATTCCCCATGAAACTGCTTCCCTTGCCTGACTTAACTGATGCTGAAGACATTTGGGCTTAATAAACACTGGGTTCCCCCTTAGAGCTTGATGCTTTAATGATCTGTTTTCCTGGAGAAAGCCTCCTTACCTATCACCCCACTCACTATGGTGCCCTTATTTCCACTCATTTCTAACTCTCATCCATCTTCCTTCTTGAGCCATAGAGAGTGAACTGAAGAAAACTCTAGTTAAGTCAGCTAATATCATGGATTGTTAACAATATACTTTTTGTGAAACATCTTTTTGTGTCCTTATCATAGGGAATGTACTCTACTAGAAATATCATCAGTCTTCCCTGGAATACTACTTCTGAGCGTGAAAGGGTCTTCCCAGAATCTCTGAAGGTGCCCCACAGAGATAATCACCTACTGTATGTTTCTGTATGGTTAACTCAACTTCTCTCTTAAATGATCCCCGCGAGAGTTATCATTACAGCGTCCTGATTTACAAAACTTACAGATGAAAAAAGGCTAGAAGAGGGAAGAAGACAGTGAAGGAGTTCACTTTCCTCACACAGCTGTAGGGTAAACTATAAACAACTAATTTGTCTCTTAAGTTTTTCAAGGTGAATACAACAGACCAGGTCTTTAACAAGAGTCTAGAAGGATCAAGAGATCGAGACTATCCTGGCCAACATGGTGAAAGTCTGTCTCTACTAAAAATACGACAAAATTAGCCAGTTATGGTGGCGCATGCCTGTAGTCCCAGCTACTCAGAAAACTGAGGCAGGGGAATCACTTGAACCTGGGAGGCAGACATTGCAGTGAGTTGAGATCGCCCCACCGCACTCCAGCCTGGGCGACAGGGCAAGACTCCGTCTCAAAAAACAAAACAAAACAAAAAACAAAAACAAAAAACAGAAAAGTCTAGGAGACCTTAAAGCCTGGTTTGATATGGGAATTATGTAGATAAAAGCTCCAGAAAATAGTTTGAAAGAAGAGAAGAAAGACATTCTCTCATTTAGTGTTAATGCATGCACCTCTTCCATGTGGAAAGGAAACAAGGTACCCAAAGTGTGCAACAATGGCTTTCAAACTGGGGAGGGGTTGAGGTTGTACTCTCCAGGGACAGTTGGCTATTTCTACAGATATTTTTGAATAAGGACCTGGGGGACAGAGGAATCCTACTGGTATCTAATAAGTAGAGCAGAGAGTTACTGCTAAACCTCCTACAATGCACAAGACAGCCCCCATAATAAACAATCATCCAGCCCCAAATGTCAATAGCTCCAAGGCTAGGAATTCCCACGTTGAAGTTCACCTACATTTTAATCTCACAACATTTTAATCCCACATACAAATAGACTGAAGCTCACAGATATTAAACGATGTATTTAAAGTATTAGGACTAATTAGACATGTGATTGGACCAGAACACAGAGAGTTTCATTTTCAGGACTGGCTTTTTCGTGCTAACATGCTGTCTCCTGTTATTCCCATGTTCTTCTGAATTTCTTAAGAACAGTTTCATGAAACTTTTCAAGTTTGATGAAGCTGTTGAAAGGGTGTGGCTGTGTTTATATGATGTGTAAAGACTGCCTTTCCTGAAACTGAATAAATAACACAAAGACAGCTCCCATTTGACAATGCTGGCCATTAAGCAGGATACAGGAAGTCTAAGTTATTATTCTTACTTTACCTGAAAGAAGCTAATGATCTCAGTGAGGAGACTGAGTTCAGCATTATGAGAATGTGGGTAATAGATTAGGTACTTAGGACTCACCAACCCAACTATAAAAGAGTTGCACAATTTTATTGTTAGATTAGTTCATCTTAGCCTTGTGCAGTTGCCTCTACCATTCCTGTGGCCAAGTCCTCCATCTACATTTCCTCCTTAGCTGCTTTTTATCAAGAGAATTATTTAATTTTAGTGTAACTAACAAATTTGGCCATTACTTTATCCCTTCCTCTTCCACATAATCACATGATTACATCTTACTAGAAGGGCTGAGTTCAGTATCCTGGACAACTGCTTTTTAACTTCTCACCTACTGAAGTTCTTTCTTTTCTGGATTTAGCTAGCTTTTAGGCCATAAGAAAACATTTTTGGCTTTAAATTTTAATTAAATTTGATAATGGATGTTCTATTGGATTTTAATTTTTTCATGGTGACATGCACTCAAAATCCATTGTCATATTTCTTGAACACCTACTATGTGCCAGATAAAAATAATGAGCACTTAGTATTCAGTCATACATACCATAGGCAGAAGCCCTGTCTTGATGGAGCTTCCATTCTAGAGAAGGATACGGACGATGAACTAGTAAATATATGGTAGAGCATCAAGGTATGATAAATGCTGGGGGAAAAAAGAAAGCAGTATAAAGGGATAAGGATTGACAGTGGTTACTCTTTTGAATGAGATGGTCCACATCTCTTAGATGTGGTATCTGGAGGAAAAGTGCTAAGGATGATGAACAACAATATAAAAATCCCTGAAGCAGAATGTTTTTTATTCATTCAAGAAATATTAGGAAGAACTGTGTGGCCTCAGGGTGGAGTGAAGACATGAAGATGGCTTATACCACTGGAAAGGGAGCTAGGAGTAGAAAATACAGATCCCTATGGGCCTGTGATCCTGATCCTGTGATCCCTAAAAAGAACTGCTGTTGCTCCTCTGAGTTGAAAAACTACAGGTGGAACAAGTTGGGGGCAAAAAAAAACAGTGAAGAGTCTGTTATGGTTCTCCTAGGAAGAAATGATAGTAGCTTGGAAAGAAGGGAAAGTAATAGACACTTTGCTTGTTTTATTTTTCTCTTTTCCTAAGGATGCTCATAATACAAACAACTTATATTTACCATTTGCTTTTGTATTTGGCAATGCACCATTCTAAACCATGAGACACAGCTTCCTGAGTTTCCATCCTGGATCCATCACTTGTTAGCAGCGTGATCTTAGATCTGTAAACTAACCTCTCTGATTCTTTTCCTCCTCTGTAAAACGAAGTTAATACTGGTACCCACTTCAAAGGGCTGTGTGAGTTGAAATCTGTACAAAGCTCTTAGAATTATTATTGGCTTATGTTAAGCATTATGGTATTATTATTATTATTATTATTCAAACAAATCTATGAGATTCGTATTTCTTTTCCTTCTGGAAAGCAGGTCAGTATTATTTAAAATAAATTTACTTTATAGATGAAGAAACTTAATCAACACCTAATAGATGGCTTACAATGCAAACCAGAGTCTTCTGGTACTAAAACTAGGTCCCTTTCCTCCATACTACATGGTGGTCAGGTTGTCAGATGCTACCCAAAGCTGTGTATGGGCCTGCACTCCTCAGTCTGCTGTTAAACATCTCAATCATGTTCAACAGGTGTCCACCAAAATTTCTTTGAGGTTTCATTTCAATTAACAGAGAAGTGCTGCAGCAGGGATCAGGATGGTGAGAAGTAACCTAAAAGCCACAATTCCATCATACCATTTTTCCCCATTATTTTACCTTCACAATCTGTAGGTATCATCTGTTCCTATTGCTTTCTTTATTTTTGGCTGTCTCAGAGTAACTTATTACTTCCACAACATAGTTTGGACTTTAAAGCATTATTAATCTTTAAAGAAATTTTTCTTAAGAGGTGCACTTTTGACAATATAGGGTAATCATTTAATTATTCTTTGATAAAATCCTCTCTCTATATATATATGTATGCATATATATAGTGCACATATGTATATATAGTGCATATATGTACACAAGTGCATATATGTGTATTCATGTATATGTGTGTATATGTATATGATATAGAGAGATATAAAGTTATATTTGGGAATTTACTGAAAGATTCAGGATTGCTGCTTAGACATGGTTTTTTAACCTCAGGATTATTGGTATTTGAGGCCAGGTAATGCTTTCCTTTGAGGTGATATCTTGTGCATTGTAGGATGTTTAACAGCATCCCTGGCCTCTACCCTCTACTGAATACCAGTAACACAGATTCCCCCTCCCCCAGTTCTCAAACAACCAAGAAATGTCTCCAGACATTGCCAAATATCCCCTATGGGGAATAAAAATTGCCTTCAGATGACAACCACTGGGTTAGAGACTTGGAAATGTGATTGGTTTTATTTGTATGCATGAGACTGTTGATTTGTCTCCTTAAAATGTGAGCTCTGTGCCTTTTTAAAAAAGTCTGTGCTGCTTATTATCAAATGGGTATGTTATCAACTGAGTATAATTTTCCATATGCCTTTCGAATTTTCCAAGCATAAGAATAGAAATACAAATGTGATTGGCTCATTACCATTCAAATGGGAAATGAGAAGATCAAAGCTATATGAAATAAGTAGCTTGATCAAAAATAAGTGGAAATATTGCCATATTTAGATCTAAATTTTAGAAACATTGTACCCTATCAGTAAAAATGTTTGAACATGAACCCCTTATCTATGTATATTTATTAGAAAACAAATACTCAGTCTTTCCCAGCAATCAGAAGAGGAGAGAATATTCCCCAACTCATTCTATGAGGCTGGTATTGCCACCACACCAAATCCAGACAAATGCAGTAAATAAACACTACAGTTCAATATCTCTCATGGAATTATGTACAAAAATACTCAGTGAAGACAATGTGATGTTAGCAGAAAGATAGACATATGGAACAATGGAACAGAATAGGAGGCTCAGAAATAAACCCACATGAATATGCTCAACTAATTTTTGACAAAGGCTCAAAGCCAATTCAATGGAGAAAGATAGCCTTTTCAACAAAGGGTGCTAGAGAGATTGTGTTTATATAGCCAAATATGTAAGAAATAAAAAATTAACCTCCACCTATATCTTATACCTTATACAAAAATGAACATAAAAATAGATCATAGACCGCTGGGCACGGTGGCTCATGCCTGTAATCCCAGTACTTTAGGAGGCTGAGGCGGGTGGATCACGAGGTCAGGGGATCGAGACCATCCTGGCTAACACGGTGAAACCCCATCTCTACTAAAAACACAAAAAATTAGCTGGGCGTGGTGGTGGGCACCTGTTGCCCCAGCTACTCATGAGGCTGAGGCAGGAGAATGGTGTGAACCCAGGAGGCAGAGCTTGCAGTAAGCCAACATCGCACCACTGCACTTTAGCCTGGGCGACAGAGCAAAACTCTGTCTCACAAAAAAAAAAAAAAAAAAAAAAAAAAAAAAAAAAAAAAAAAAAAAAAATCATAGACTTACAGGTAAAATGTAAAAGAATAAAAAGAAAAAAATTTTAGGATAAAGTCTCTGAGATCTAGGGCTAGGCCAAGAGTCCTCACACTCCAAAAGCACAATGCATAAAAGGAAAAATTGAGTCGCTGGATAACATCAAAATTAAAAACTGTTGCTTTGTAAAACACCCTTTGAAGAAGTTGAAAAGACAAGCTACAGACTGGGAGAAAATGTTTTCAAACCACATCTCTGATAGAGAATGAGTAGGTAGACTATATAAGGAACTCTCAAAACTAAGTAATAGAAAAAAAATCCAGTTAGAAAATGGGCAAAAGAAATTAAGAGGATACCCAGATGGCAAGTAAACACATGAAAGATTTTCGGCATTATTAGTCATTGGGGAAATATGAATGGAAGTCACAATATAGTGTCACTATACACCTAACAGAATAAAAAATAGTGATGACTCCAAATACTTGTGAGGGTAAGGAAAAGCTGGATCACCCCTACATTGCTGGTGGCATGTAAAATCGTACAGCCACTCTGGAAAACAGTTTGATAGGTTTTTTTTTTTTTTTTTTTTTAAATCAAATGTCATACAGCCTAGCAATTGTACTCCTGGGCATTTATTTCAGAGAAATGAAAACTCATATATATATATATATGTGTGTGTGTGTGTGTGTGTGTGTGTGTGTGTGTGTTTATATCAGTTTTATTTCTAACAGACAAATGTTTAAATAGGCTATGTGTTGTTCAGCAGGTAAGTGGTTAAGCAAATTGTGATTTGTATTGTGGAATACTACTCAGCAATAAAAAGGAGAACTCTGAATATGATTGGTAGGCCATACCAAAGTCAATATTTGAGTGTGATACTTTATTATAGTTTGGCTAAATTTTACCATTAAGAGAAACTGAACAAACTGTACTAGATCTTCTTTATAGTATTTCTTACAACTGCATGTGAATCTACAATTATTTAAACAAAAATACATTAAATAAAAATGAAAAAAGATAAGATAAAGGTGAAATAAACCATGTTATGTAGTATTAATGATAATAGCTTAATACTGTCATATACTTCAAAGTCCATTAAATACCTGAAAAGGTCATTATTGCCGTATTAGATATAGCTTCATAGCTCAAATAGTCTTCTTAATAACTTTTATTTTTTTCCTGACTTCACATCAGATCTGATTATATTGTCATTTAAGAAGTTACCTTGTTAAGAATTCGTTCTACAAAGATTGGAAATGTTATTCTTCTATGTTCCTATTTGCTTAGACCTGCAGTATTACAATAATTATTTTGCACCTGCCATTTATTTGCAGGAGTCTTTTTGAGGCACTTGTTCATTTTAAGAGGGATTTTTAACGTAAGATATTCTGTGTCTATGTAAACAGGCACATGTAAGCTACCAGACACTGCAGCATGCTGAAAACAGTAAACGAACCAGTAAGGGCTCCACTGGCTTTCCTTGGCATCTTAGGACTCTACACTCATTTCAGGAAGCTTTACATGTGGACCATAAGTGACACCCAACCTCTGACTTTCAATCGAGGAAGGGTGCCAGAAACCATCTGTGTTGTAAGCATTAATAGAGTTAAGTGTCTTTCATATCTGTTCTAGATGAAATTATCATTAGAAAAAGAAGTTCAACATTTTCATCTTGAACACTAAATGATCTTTCTTGATAGCTGCAGTGGTATTTACCAGTTCAGAGACCACCAGTTTAAAGAATAAAGCCATGTGTGGATCAAAAAGACTTGATACACTGCATTGCAGGTAGAGAGGACCAGGCAGTGAGAAAACCAGCAAGGCGCTGAGTAGAATTTAGGTTAACTGGATACTACCAGCCTTCTGTATCTTGCTTACTATGACCCCTAAACCCAGTTACTAGCTAATTGAGAAAGTCCTAGAAATGAAGACAGCATCACATCTAAACTCCCAAGTTTTGCCAGATAACAACTCCTTAGGTCCAATTTATCCTTTTCCTTTTTATTAAGTAAATATTTTCTTAAAGTATAACACACAGATGGAAAAGTGCATATGTCATAAATAAGCAGGTCAGTGAAATTACAGAAAGGAAAGCATTGGCATAAACGGTCCCCAGATCAAGATACAGAATGTTACTAGCACATGTAGGGCCCTCTTGTTCCTACTTTTCTAATTCTATTCCATGGAGAACCACTATCCTGACTTCTGATACCATAAATTAATGTTATTTGGGGATTTTATTTTAAAGGGATTAGGAAATACATAGTGTTCTGGGTCTGGTTTTATCCATGCTGTTGATTATGCTTGTAGTTCATTCATTCTCATTGCTGCATATTATTCTTTTAAATTATTATACCACAATTGTTGATGAACATTTTTTCCTTGACTTTTGACTGTTACGATAGTGCTGTTAAGTACATTCTTACATTCTCCTCTATTCTTTTTTTTTTTTTTTTTTTTTTTTGAGACGGAGTCTTGCTCTATCACCCACGTTGGAGTGCAGTGACTGGATCTCAGCTCACTGCAAACTCTGCCTCCCGGGTTTAAGCCATTCTCCTGCCTCAGCCTCCCGACATTCTCCTCTATTCTTATTCCAGATTGTGGCATTGTTTTCCCGTAAACTGTGGTACTAATCTCCCTAAAAAATCTTTGATACCTTATATTGCGAAAAGAAAAAGCAATCCTCCTAGAAGCAATTAGCTTTCTTTTCTACACAGTAATACAAATAATTCCTGATCATCTATAGAGTTTGAATCCAAAGGCTATGACAGCAGGAGGCTAAGTAAACATGGGATGTTGAATGAGCCCTCTAGGTCTGAGATTCCATAAGACAAAGTCTTTGCCATGTGCTGGGAGGGGTCAGGGTAGAGTTTCGAAGGAAAGGTGGAACCGAGAGTTTGGACATTGCATATTGCAATATGCATTTACAAAGAAGAGTAGTGTGTTCAAAGCAAGGAAAAGGTAAAAAGGCATGCAATGAAAGTATTATTGCTCAGGTTGAACAGATTAGAATAGAATAAGCTATCAATTACTCCTTGTGTCATTTCCTGTTTGATTCTCCAATTTACAGATAGGTAGTCATAGAATAACACTGAAATCCTTCTACCTTGGTGTGTCTTGGAAAATAAAACAAAACTGTGCTAGTCTCCGAAAAGGGGCAGTGCAGAAAGTAGATCTGAATACACGTGAAATGAGCCGGCATGATGAATATTTGTCTGTTCTCACTTTCTCTTCTCTTGTTCTTATGTGTATGTGCCCCCTTGCAAAGTAAACAGTGCTGGCAATTATTAAAACTATTCTTTGCTCATAAACTGAGAGTGTTTGAAAACAGAGGCAGAGAGACAGAAATGACTGGACCCCTATGGTGCATTTTTGTTTTATTTGCTTTTAAGAAAATATCTACCTGCCCCTACATACTGGGTTGAGGCTCCTTCTCTCCTTAGCTTTCTCTCAGACAGATTAATCACCTGTCTAAGCATTTGAGGTACTGATTAATTTGTGACCCTAAGTGAAGGCCAGAGAATGCTAACCATGTCCCTTGAGTTGAAACAGTTTTCAGTAGGTGGATGAAAACCTATCTTGCTAATTATAGTTTTGGATAACAGATTAAAATATGTAGAAGGTTTCCTCCTTAGATGATTAGATCTTTCTGAATGACAACTTTTCTATTTATTAGCTCTGCATGCCTTAGAAAAAAATGTGCTTGTGTGGGAGAGCTCCAGAATGTATCTGCCAGATTGGGAGCAGACCTTGTATTCACTTGTGCCTTTCTGCAGCTCAGTTTACAGCTTTCTCAGGTTTCTGTGTTCTGCGCCTGGGTTTTGCTTATGAAGTAAGGTCTTGCATGCCTCAAGAAGTGGACTTTGTTAAGTGTGGTCTGCTGTGCAGTGGGGACTTTTTTCTTTATATGAATTTTTAAAAAGAAACTGATGGGAGAAATAAGAGCCCCAGGGAACGGATGCTTATGTGCAGATTTTGCTGATATAGGAGAAGAAAAGATAACTGTGTTTTGAAAAGACATGTGCAATAGTTTAATCATTTCCACTAGCTTTGCTATTTAGGATAGCTGGATAAGTTGCAATGAGGGACAGGCAATGGCATGGGAGAAAGTAAGAGAGGGACAGGTAAAGCAAAGTTAAAAGAAAAGGATAGAAATGGAGAGAATTTGGTTATGTTTGCCTCTTTGTATTGAATCTTTTTGCTCTAAATCAGGGTTTTTGCACGTTTATAAAGTGGAGCCCAGGAGGGATCCACCTCAGCTGTTATCAGGCCATGACTATGAAATGTGAAACTGAGGATGGAAATAATAGGATGGCTGACATCTGGCTAATTGCCATTGCAATTGAAAGTTGACTGACAGTTGCGTGAAAATTGCTTGGAGATGAAGAACTTTCAATGAACCATGATGGACAGAAGTATCTGAGCAAAGAGATAGTGGGCGATGAAAGAGATGGCCTGGAGGACAGGGAGGAAACTGCCTGTCATATTCTCTCCTCTCTTGTATTCTCCTCCCAATGTATCTCAAGAGTAAAGCTTACTCAGTTAACGGCAAGTTATTTTCAAAGAGAAAACAGAAAGCAGAGGTTTGCAAGTCTGGAGTTACATTAATTTCCCTAAATTTGCCTTCACCCAAAGACTACCGAAGCACCAGTCATCCAAGGGTCTCTTCGTAAACAAGTGCTTCCAAACTGCTCAGTACCCAAGCCCTCAAAACATGAGCCCCCAGTGCTGCCCTCCACAGTGACAACTCTGTGGTCCTCCTCCAAGCACCTAGTGCTGAGAAGTGACTTCGGAATTGTCAAGATATTTCCTGTGAATGGTCACTCCCAGAACAGGCTTGCTGAACCCTGTAGCATAAGTGGTTACTACTATAATCAATAAATCCAAGTTAACCTACCTAATCAACATTGTCTCCTTCATCTTTTACATTTTAATTTTGTATACATTTTAATTTTGGCTGTGTGGAAATCATTGGTGATCATTACATGGAGTAATATTAATGGTAGGGTTTTCTGGAGATGTCCAATATTGTGGATAATGGTCCTAAAGAAGAAATTTGCAGGGAGGCTTTGCTTTATGAAACCCTTCACACCACCCCTGACTTGTGAGGAGAGAATAGCTGCCTACTGCCTGATCCAGTTCTTTTTATGTCCCTATAAATACAATCTTTCAGATTGGGTCTTAAATACTTTTTGTTATATTATGATGCATTTCTTTTAAGAATTTAGGCAATGATTTTTTTTAATTTAGAATTTCTTAATAATGTTAAGGGTCAGAGAATCAAACTATTCTTTCCATTTTATAACATTGGTTAAAAGTGCCTTACAATAACAGTTTGTGTTTTGCTGTTTTAGTTAGTGTTGTTTTCATGCATGAGTTACATTGCTGTGGTCAAAACTTGTAAAGAAACTTTTTGGCCTTATAAACAGTATTGGAAATTGTCATATACTTTCCTAACAAGTAATTTTATTTTTTGTTTAATTATGCAAACTTAAGGGGACTGTTGAAGAAAAATAGTGTATTTTTCAGGCCAAAAATATATATGGTGGTATATTTTAAGCCAAAAATTCTATTAAGGGAGTTCATTTTGTCTAGCAGACATTCTTATTCTTTTTCTTGCTTTGCATGTGAACATTCAGACTATGATGCTCAGGATTTGAAAAAATGCATACTTGAACTGTAAATGTTTTTGAGGTTTAACTAAGTTAATTTTTGTAATGAGAAGAAATTAATAAAATATTTTAGAAGAAACTTAACTTTATATGTCAACTTCTGGGTCAAAGAGATTCATTTGAGGTTCACATTAAAACTTCCATCATGTTCATTGAATAATTTTAAGGTTGTCTTAGTCATCTTGGGCTGCCATAACAAAGCACCATGGACTGTTTGCTTTAAACAACAAAAATTTATTGTCTCAGTTCCGGAGGCTGGGAAGTCCAAGATCAAGACCTAGTACAGTTCAGTTTTCAGTGAGGGTTTTGTTTCTGGCTTGCAGATGGCCACCTTCTTACTGTGTGCCTACATGGCTCCATCACCAAATGCCATCGTTTTGGGAGTTAAGGGTTCAGTATATTTATGGCAGGGTGGGGCGGGGGATATCAACATTCAGTCCACAAAAAAGACCTTAGAATTCTGCTGATAAACTCTGTATTTGTCTTCAGTTTGCGGAAGGCATACAGGAATCTGCGTTACACTAGTTCGAAGAGTTTATCATAATTTTTAAAATAACTGGAAAATGTGAATGGTTTGCTCCATGGATTGTTTATTAATAAACAGCAACTTTTTCTTCTATATTGACTAAAGGTGACATAAAACTTAATAATGATTAGTAGCTGAGTTTCTATCCCTCATCCTACTACTGCCTCTCCAGCCAAAGCAAATTGCAGAGTTAAGATGGCACTCAATAAATATTTGTTGGAAGGATTAATGAATAAATGAATAATTTAGGCAAAACCTATCAAGTTTAAAAAAATAGTCCTCAATCTTATTCAGTAAATATTGTCTGCAAGCTGACTTTGAAAAAGAGCAACAGAATAGAAATGCCCAAATTTTAAATAGGTGATGACTTAGTTGAAAACCTGAGAGATAGAATAACATGACTAAATAATCATATGGCAATAACAGATTAAGACATAGTTTTGGGTTACTCATGGATGATTACATGGTCCAGGGATAATCATCTATAGATACATCTATGGTAGTAGCTACATGTACATAGTTTTACCATTTCTATAGCATAATTTTTATTTGAATCAAAATAAAATAAAATTTTACAGATCTTTTGTCTAGATCTAGATTCCATGGAAATACTGGACATGCCCATCATTAGACACAATAACCATGTTGAGAGATGCCTCCTCTTGTTCTCTTCCAGGTGTAGTATCTTAGTGCTGTCCAAGGACTACACCAAATTCTCAATGAGACCCCCTGCTCCAGAACTGACAACAAAAATCTCTCCATTTTAGTTTTTCTAATTTCAGATTGCCAGATAAAATATAGGATACCCAGTTAAATTTTAGAAAACAAGTACTGCATATAGAATTATTTACTTATATCAAAATTATCCTATTGTTATTTGCCAAATTGGCAACCTTTCTCTAAGCCTGTCCCAAGTGCTACTTTATCATTGCATTGTAATTTTAACCACCCTTCAAAACACAGTCTATTTGAAAAAAAGGATTACACTCACATATAAATGTCTCATAGCTAGATTAATGTATAGTCATTAAACTAAGTATATTTATATATTTATATATTTATATTTATCCAGAGGATCAGTCTTCTGGAGGTTAATTTTGAATAGAAATATTTTATAGTATTCCCCCTCAACAGAGAATTGATACTTTCTTCTCAAGTTTGAATGGTTAAGAAGAGGTTGGGTGTGACATTCATTGTGAATCTGTAAGAGTGGTAATTCTAGCACCACCGTTTCAGAACAGGACCTAGCTATAGAAAGCATGTGATAGTCATCACCACAGGCTAAAATTATTCTGGTAACATTGGTATGAAATTATTGTTTGTTCTAATGGGCAGAAACATTTATCATTTTTATTTATTTACTGTCCTCTGAAATGTGGACAAAGAACAATGGGTTAGAAGTAAGGAAACCTAGATCTTATTCCCAGATCTGCCATTGGTTTTTAGGTGGTCTCAAATGTACTGGGCCTGAGTTTCTCACTTAAAGATTCTGCATCTCAACTTCATGTAAGAAGTAGCTGAGGTGTCTAGGGGAACATGTAGATTTCTGGGTTTCCCATCAGACATTTTGATTCTGGCACCCTAGGAGTGGGCCAGGATGATGAATATTTTTAATAAGCACACAAGTTGATCAAATGCAAGTAGTTCTGTACCACAGGTTGGCAAACTTAGAGTAGGTGACCTCTCAGTCCCTTTCTATTTAGTTTTACAAATGTAGACATCTGTGATTCAAAGAAATAAACTTGTTTATTAGAAGTGTATTCTCACTTTTTAGAAATAAATTGTTTGTTTTAGAAAAATTGAAAAATATAGAAACATAAAAAAGCGTCCATTAGAAATTTAAATGTCTTATAACAATCCCACAAAATACACAAAAGCTCATTTCAAAAGCTGTATTAACTCTACATTGTGAATGCCTCTGGTTACTTGTTTATTGGGCAACTTAATCTAAAAAGGTTCTTTCATGAATTTTCATCAATTTTGCAACAAAGCCCTGTTGCAAATTGTGAATTATGCATTAACATATGTTCATGTTAATTTATACACTGGTGACAGGTTTTTGGCATGGGATCAATAACTTACAATTATAATTTTTAAAGTTTGTTTATTAATACCATCAGGGACTTGGGATTATCATTTAGTTAACAATGTGTCATTTGAACCCAATTTTTTAAAAAGAGTAAATTCTGCAGTTGTCTTAAGTCAGTATATTTGTCCAAGGAACAACAAATGAATCTGAAACTAACAAGATAAATGCTTCCTGCTCTTCTCAATTAATAACTTTTATAGCTCTGTAAGATTGCCTGATGTTGGTGTCTTGTCATCAGATGTAAATGCAGGGTGTTGTTGCACCAAGTTTCTCTAATATCTAAATAATTATAGACAAGTCTATTTAGGTTACAATACTTAAAGATAAAAATTATAATTTCAACTAGCTGCTTCTGAAAATTTAATGTGATGCTTCATTTCTTTATGCATATTCTTTAAGGTTAAGACAAAAAATTCCTAAAAAGAAATCAGAATAATCTTAAGAGCTTCAATAGTATGTTTCTCTCTCTCTCTCTAGTATGCTTTTATTTAAGGACATTGGTTTGTAAATAAACCTTCTTTTGAAAAGCCCTGGTATACAAAAAATATTCTAACAAAACAAGTAAATTAGAAGTTGATTATTTGCAATGTTTCAAACATTTTCTGCCTTAAAAATATGACTGTATGACTGCATTTCCCTTGAAGAAGCTCCTGTTTATTACACTGAAATGGGATTTGTCTCAAATAATTTTATGCCAACTTTTTGGAAGCGCATTGTTATGTAAGTGGAAGTTCAGTTTTTCCTATACACAGCAAGTATTTGATCAATCACTATTACTAATTTGTAGAGAGGTTTTAGCTACCACATCTGATAATTATATTTCAATATTTATTTTGAAAAAATGAAGTTACTAAGAATAAATCAATTATAGGCTCACTTTATCCCTCTGGTGATGAACAGTGGAGCCAAAGGGAGGGCATGAGCTTTGAGTATGCCTGCTGCTCATCCTTATTAACATCTTTACAGGTGCGCCTTGCTGGTGGTGGCAGAGGTAGGAAAGAAAAGAGCATATTTTTCTAATTAGCAGTTCTATATCAAATAGCATATGATGGAAGGCCAAGGGTAATTATTCCTACACCCACAATAGGAATTTTTAGGTTTTTAGATTTTTAAATTTATGATCATAGAAGGAATACAATTTTGAATAGCAAAGAGCTGATTTTAAATCTTAGTTCTCTCCATTGTTAATAGTGTCAAAGTATGCATCTTCTCTGAGATTATGCTGTTTAGTGGGTTCTTATAAGGATAAACTAAAATTATCTTCATATATATATATATATATATATTTACCCTTCTCTGGTATTTAGGAGGCAATTAATCAACATTTAAATGTGCATTTCCATCCACTCTGAAATATTGAAGCTGTCCCTGTGGTCCTGATTTGAAACCAAAGCTTTCTATGTCCCCTATAGCCACTAGGATATCTAGTCTATATGGTATCATTCTGCATCTGTTGGTAGGTTTCTTTACATTTGTTAGTAAACCTATGTGATCATCCAAACTAGTCTGGTAGAACCTTTAGCCCCTTTCATGCTCATCTTCCACCCTCTGCACCACCAGCCTCCCTACTCTACCCATCTGTAGCAGTCTGTCACAAGGATTGTCAAACTGTGACCTGTAGGCCAAATCCAGTCACTCATATGCTTTTGTAAATAAAAATTGATCTAGATATAGTCATTCCCATTCATTTACACCAAGTGGATGGCAGCTTTTGAACTGCAATGGTTGGGATGAGTAGTTGTAAGAAATCTGACCGCACAAAGCCTAAATTATTCACTATTTAGCCATTTGCAAAAAATGTCTGTAGACTCTGGTCTATTACCTAATAGAGTATAACTAGAGTTTTTAAATATGGTTGATTAAAAATTAAATACTTGTTGACAATTAAGTGGAGAACAGAAAAATGCGAGCGTTCTTGTCATAAACATATCTTAACTTTCCTACTAAGAATGATGACAATAAGGACAGAAAAACAAAGTAATTTAAGAGAAATAATGGAAAGATGGAATCCAAAGATGATGAATCCTCCATTAAGTGCTATTGTACCTTATTTTAGTTATGTTATCTTTGTTAGCCTCAGTTTTCTTATCTGCCACGTGAAAATAATGATTTCTGCTCGACCTAACACCCTAAGGTCCAAATGCACATTGCATAAACTAACGATATTCTTATGTTATGTAACCTTTATTTTCTTTATATAATTATAACTCCTAACCTAAATTTAGAATTCAAGATGCATTCATTCTTCTTTTCTAAAAGTTTCATAAAAAATGGTGGTTGTCCTTGTAGGAACAGCTAGGTGTGAGCTGAGTAAAGATAAAGAAGTATCTTTAGACAGTATTTGAGGATTTAGTAAACCTTATTTAACATGGAGCAAAATTTCTGGCAGGCCCAATGGAGAGAAAGAAGGGAGAGTGTGTGTCAGAAAAAAAAGAAAGCAGAGCTTGGAGAAAGGGGAACTAAGGGGAGGAGACAGATGGCCAATGAACTTGCAATGAGAATATTGAGTATAGCAAATTATTAGCTGTTCAGTGTTTCCAACAAAATCAGTGACAGCAGCCCCTGATATATAGGCAATCAAAGGCAAGGTCTTCAGGCACTGCAAGGGGCTAGAAGACCTGGTAGCTGGTAAACAACAATTCAGAACATTTGATCTTTAAGAGACTTCTGAGGGCCGTGAAATGGGCACTGATCTAGAATGCAGAAGCCCTTAGATTTAAGGCCAGACATTTCTATCTCATGTCGTCATGAGTAAGTCTCAGTTTCTTCATTTGTAGATTTAGAATATCTTCCTTGTGTACTTCATGAGACTTCAAAGAATTTAATGAGGTAATTTGTGTAAACATGTTTTGAAAACTCTTCAATTATAGGCCCATATTATTATTTTATTGAGTATAATAGCTGAATAACCAGAGAAGGACATGGGCTTTTAGTCTATTTCTAGAAAAGTTGATAGATTTTCTGCCTGCACAGACACAGTTACACACACACATGTCCAGACTTATTTCATAGATCCATCTGTTTAGGTGATATGGAAGTAGGGATATAGTAAAATACTCTCTCGGCAGGGCTTGGTGGCTCAAGCCTGTAATCCCAGCACTTTGGGAGGCCGAGACGGGCAGATCACGAAGTCAGGAGATTGAGACCATCCTCGTTAACACAGTGAAACCCTGTCTCTACTAAAAACACACACACAAATTAGCCGGGTGTGGTGGTGGGCCCCTGTAGTCCCAGCTTGGAGGCTGAGGCAGGAGAATGGCGTGAACCCGGGAGGCAGAGCTTGCAGTGAGCAGAGATCGTGCCACTGCACTCCAGCCTGGGTGACAGAGCAAGACTCTGTCTCAAAAAAAAAAAAAAAAAAAAAAAAATGCTCTCTCTGTGTTAGTCTCATGGGTAGTTATTTTCCTCTCATCAGGTTACAGGTATCCCCAGAAATCTTCAGAATACAATCTACAGGTGGTGTTTAAATATCCAAAGTCATATGCCAATGCTTTCTTATCCAGTGAGCAAAAAGAAAGCTCAACGGGAAGCTTTATGTAAAACTGGTGCACAGGGATGACATTATTCTTACAGGTGTGTAACCTAAAGCTTTTACTGGGTTCCATCTATCTGGATTAACAAAGAACCACATTACAAATAATTCTGTTCTCTCTGTGATAAAAGAAAAATTACTGAGAGGGGATATCACGTCATAAGACTAGAATACTAGGTTTAGAGCAATTTATTCTTCTTTTTTTCAACTATGCAGTAATGGTATCCACATACTGTATTCAGTCTATGGGCAATGTGATTAGAAAGAAACAAACATAGTCTTTTTTGAAACAAAGAGATGTTATGCATTAATACATGAAGTTGTGGTTCTTTTGCTATAATAAATGCATAGCTGGTGATTCCACCAATGAGCAATTGATTGGAAATGTTTTATTGGTCATGATTTATGGATGACAAGTTCGAGTAATTGTTAAGCTTAATTGCACTTAAATGATGGATTTTTTCCTCAATTATTTATCTTTAGGGCATGGATCAAAGCAAATGTGTTAGAAAAATGCAGAGTTCAGTAGTTGCTAAATGAGCTTATTAATGTTTACATATGTAACAATTTAGGCCATTAATATGTATATGTTGGAATGAGATGGCCATCGCATCTCTCAGTCTGCAGAAATTCCTGCACAAACGATCACAATTTTACTTTTGGATAAACACACAGCTGTTCTATTTCAATTACAAATTCAAGTTGTCCTGAGATTAATTTTGTTCTATTTGTGGCTGGTAAAAGTATTTTCAAGAAGAAAATGAAATTACTATACCTATTTGGCATGCACGAGGGCATTAGGTCAAGAGCATGTAGCCTCTGACAACTCTGGGGAGGGAGGGCAACTGGACAGATCCCCAAAGACTTGGCCTTATTTCCACAGAATGATTTTCTAGGCAGCCCATTTTACCTTTAATACAGTGGGTCAGCAAGGCAAATTTGCCTGCCTTTCCAAAGGCCAGAATGAAACACTGACTTTCTAAGCTTTAAAATATTCTTGTTGCCCTTTATTACAGCTAAATATGATATAGAATCTTGTTATGGACTTTACGGCTGAGGGCACACATGGTTTAAAATTCTCAGATAAGAATCCTTGTATAATGGATGGAGCATGAGTTAGGTTGACCTCCTACAAAAAACAAACAAACAAACAAAAACAAAAAACAAAAAACAAACAACTTTCTTTTCTCTCATTTTCCCAATATCTCATTAGTTTTTCAATAAATACTTGTTGCATGAGTTATAACATTCTTCAAAAACAGGGCTGATACATACGTACATATATATATATATATATATATTTTCCAAGACATATTTTGAATATAATGTGCCAGATGCTTTTTGTTGCTAGGAACAGAAATTCACTCAGTTGAACTAAGAAATGAGAGATTTATTATAAATATACATATGAAAATAAGGAAGTAAGGAATTTTGACCATATTTCTGAGTTTTATAAAAGAGTGTAGAAAAATCTGCACTACTAGATTTCCAAGAAGAGCAGGTACACTGTTACTGCCAGGTTCTCAAAGACTGGAGCCTGGATTAAAAACTGGACCTCAGGAACTGGGCAGACAGCCTTTTAAGATCCACCAGCACTGGTGACCTGATTATCACATTACCCCTCAAGAGCAGGTCTTATCCTCACCCTAAGATTTCATCATTAGGGAGATAGCACAACTCTCCACACATCTGCTTGTCTGCTCTTACTGTAACTAACTTCTATGATGGGCATCTGTTGTCTGCTCCTACTGTAACTAACTTCTGTGATGGGGTTCTCCTGTCTTGTGGTTTCTGCTTTCTCACAGTTTTTAGCGCTTCATGGACTGTACTTACTGCATTAAGTCTACAACTGTTCAACTTTATGTTTCTGCACAAATTTCCTGAGATGAAAATATGACTGGTTTAGTTAGTCACCAATATTCCAGTTAGGCCACGAGTTGTATAGATTTGCTACACTTGTGTTACATGCTCAATACTTATCAACTGGCTGTCACCAAGTTGATACAAATGACAAACTGTATGCCCCCCTAGTGCCAATCTGTAGACAAGAGACTGGGGACATTCTAAGGCTCAACCTTTTGCTACAATGGGGTTTCTCAACTGACTGTGACAATTAGATGTAGGCCAGTATTCCAGTAATCATCCGTGTACCTGGTTTTCTAAGAGAAAAGAAGACATGGTTTCCTAAATGTTATTGCTATTCAATAGCAAAAAATAAGTATCTACAAAAATTAATTAGATATCGTGATTAGAACTGGTCTGTCATATTATAGAAAGAGCAATCTCATTCCTATTGCTCCAGCATTTTAAGCAGCTGTTTACAGCAGTAATGAGCTGTTACTTCCTCAAGTTCTTCCAGGTTTTTCAAAGTCCATTTCATTTTCCTTGGAGTTTCAGACTCTGCGCAATTATTCCACTAACTCATGCCAAGGACTTGCAGATATAAGAATTATTCTTGATCGTATAAGTCTTGCCCTTGAAGATGCATCCGCCTTGAGCTGCCTTCTTATCCACCTTCTTATCTCTCTTCTTCTGTGGATATGAAGATGATAATATCTGCTCCCGGAAGACTTCTTATGATGTGATTCAAAGGAAGAAATGCATCTACTTCCTTTAACCCATTTGCATATCTGGAAAAAAGTGCCATGGTTAAGTCTTCTATCCAATCAAATAGAAAATATTAGCAAAGCCTATAAAACAAAAATCTCTAATAGAAAGCTATAGTCAAATCAAAAACCCTCAAAATTTTGAATGTAATTGAATGTTAATATATTTTGGTGAAATTATATGATATATATATGACATTGTGAAATGTAAAAATAATATAGTATATGTTTAAGCAATGGTAGTTTATATTTTCATGTGAATTGCTATGTTTCATTCTTGCACCAACTCTGTTAAGTGGACAAGAATCATCTCTCTTCAAGGAATGGTACATGTTTTACACACACACACGCACACATACACACACACACACACAGGAGATGAGGCATTTTTTGGATGTGGAGCTGTATGAGGCTGACAGCAGTTAAGTGATTTGTTCAAGTTCATCACAAGGAAAACAGTAAGTTGCAGTGAAAGAACATAAGCTTTTGAGTGGGTCTGTCTGCGGGTTTAAGCCCTACTTTTACACTTTCAAGTTGCATAACTTTGTGATAGTTACTAAACATTTCTTAGGAAGTCTCAGTTTTCTAAGATGCAAAATGAGAATTGTTGCAGAGCTATAAGGAAAACAGAGAATGCACATAAAACATCCCTAGGAAAAGGTACATAGGAGGTGCTCGGGAGGTAAAACGAACTTTTGTCCTTTTCTTCAGTGTTCTTCCTACTCCATTGTACTTCAAGAATTAAAAATATCATTTTCTCAGGGAAAAGGAATGAGATTACCAAAAACTGAAGAAGATATGTCTTCACTATCTTTATCCCAAAGCATTTACTTGGCATCCAAAAACATATTCAGAACACTGTGCTAAGTAATGGGAAAGTCCTAAGACACCCAGAGATAGATGTTTCCTTACTCTCACAGTGGATGAAAAGTACTGAGTGGATGCCTATGTCAACTTCTCACAGCATCAGTCTAAAGTATTTTAACAGGTTTTAGTGACCTCAAAATAGCAAGAAAGACTTAAATATAAAAGTCCTAGATAGGTGATGGCAGATAGAGACAAACACTGAAATTTCAGCAAGAGATATTATAGATAAATAAGGACAACTTGACCTCTAAACATCTTCTATTTACTGCACAGTTCCTATTAATTTCGGTGTCTTTGGGGCACCCTTCTAAGCATTCACACATCTACTCTGAAGCAGGCATTGCTTATAAACAGCCTTCTGTCTGCTGAGCTGTTTCATGGGGAATTCCTTATCATCAGGGCTGCATTTCTACTGATGAGTCAAGCAAGCTACCTGGTGTATTATCAATTCCTTCAAACTTGCTCTGAGATGTGTGACACGTGGAGAAAATAAAAATCTAAGACATTGATCTACAAGGATGCTGTATTTGCTTGGCTCCAGAAGAAAAAGAATCCTCTAGAAATCCTAAAAAGCAGACTGGAAAAGGCTGAAGTTCTCTTCCACATTTGCCAAAACTTATTTAACACCATCTTTAACTAAAAGAAATATGATAGTCAAAAGACAAACCAATTTAAATATATTTGAAAGTAAGGCAATATATTCATTACAATATGGTTTGTATTTGACATTTAAAAATATCAAACTTCTTTGCCTAGAGAGATGTTTACTATTTCATAGTATCTTCCTTCTTAAAGTAGACAATTGAAATATGTTTCTCTCCCTCTCTCTCTCTCTCTCTCTCTCTTTCTCTCTCTCTCTCTCTCTCTCTCTCTCTCTGTGTGTGTGTGTGTGTGTGTGTGTGTGTGTGTGTGTGTGTGTGTGTCTGATCTATAGCCTGTCTGGCCTTCACAGTTTTAATGAGTTTTCCATTTTTTTTTTTCTTAAACTCTTCTTGGCTGGTGAAAATTACTCAATACTGCTATCATAGACTATTTCAGCGACCTCCCTTGACATCCATGCTCCTACCTCCCTTTTGTAGTTTCTTCTGCTTCATTGTTACCTATTGCCATTACTTACTCTGAGGCTGAGTATCTGTACTAATACCTCCTAACGTGTTCTGGAGTAGTGAAGCATATTCTATATTCTATGTTCAAGCATATTCTTGACCTTAAAAACAAAAAAAGATAAAGAGAAGGAAATTGAATCTCCAGAACCAACCCACTATCTTATGCAACTATTGCCTTCTGTGAGCCAATCTCATTTCCATAACCACCTCCTCTCTTTCCTTTGCACAATGCAAAAGGTAGAGATTTCATGCAATTTTTATGACAGTGACTTAGCTCCCCTCACAGCCATCATCAAATCTACAGGTATATTGGAGTGGCTCCTGTGCTTTTGCATGCAATTTAAGGAATGTGTACAGAACTTAATCTAAATTCAAAAATGATGCTTATCCTTTAGATTCTTCTATTATAGGAATAAAATAGTTATGTTGGCACTTAGAGAAAAAAGTTCAAAAAAAGCATCCTAGACATATACATTTTGCATGTGATTAATGTGAGGACTTCTTATTAAAATTGTGTCTATTAAATCTCTCAAGAATTCCTTATTTTGTTTCTTTTTAATTTGTGGAAGCTGGATAGATCACATTTAAAATTTTATCAAAATAAGTTCAAGACTCAAGAACTCGATCCATTGTTACCAATTGTTCTGTGTATTATGTGTTCAAAATACAAACTAATATTAACACTAATTTGGATTCAAATGACCTTTCTACAAAAGGCAAATGACATTTTAAGACATATTCTGGGAGCTGGATCTTCTGTTTAGATGCTGCTAATAGGGAGACAACAGCTGAGAAATGTGCATCACCATTGACTGAAGGATATGTGTGTGGGAAGCCCGTTTTTCAAATGAGTAATTCATTGAAGTGTAAGGGAAGGAGGTTATTGTCCATAGAGTGGTACAAGAGAGAAGAGAGCTGTCTGTAAACTATTTTTTTCTGAGGGCCTCTTGCTTTTTTTCTGAGGGCCACCTTCTCAAACCTGGAGACGAACTGACATGGGTGACTGAGATAAAATTCACGTAAAATATATCCTTCTAAAGTAGACCATTCGGTGGTTTTTAGTGTATTCACCAAGTTTTGCAACCATCACTGCTATCTAATTGCAGAACATTTTCATCTCCCTCAAGAGAACACCATACGCATGAGTAGTCAGACTCATTCCCACCACCCCAGTCCCTCTTCTACTAATCTACTTTATGTCTTTACAGATTTGCCTATTCTGGACATTTTATGTGTGCAGGATTATAAAATATATGGCCTTTAAAATATTTGCTAGAAGTTTTTATTAAAGTAATCATAGATTCAAATGTCACTGTAAAAATATTAGAGAGAGGTCATATGTACCCTTTACCCTGTTTCCCCCAATGGTATCATCTTATGTCACCATAGTACAATATTATAACCAGGATATTGACATTTGATACAACCTGTCTAATCTTATTCACATTTCCCCAGTTTTACTCGTACTTCTTTGTGTGTGTTGTGCAAACCCATGAATTTAATTTTTTTTTTTTTTTTTTTTGAGACGGAGTCTGGCTCTGTCACCCAGGCTGGAGTGCACTGGCGGGATCTCATGAATTTAATTCTTAAGAACACTGTTACATGTGTAGGTTTGTGCAACCACCACTACAGTCAAGATACAGAAGAATTTCAACATCATAAAGATCCTAGTGTGTGGCCCTTTGATGTGCCTGCTTTCTACCATCCCTAGCCTCTTGCAAACACTAAACTGTTCTCCATTTCTAAACCTTTGTTTTTCAATGCTATATAAATGGAATCAAACATTATTTAATCTTATGGGATTAACTTTTTTTTTTTTTTTTTTTTTTTTTTGCTTAGCATAATTTCCCAGAGACCATCAGGTATTTACATGTGTCAGTAGTTCATTCCTGTCTATTACTAAATAATAGTCTATGACAAATGCCACAGTTTGTTTAACCAGTCACCCACTGAACACATATGGATGTTTTCAGGTCTTTGGCTATTATGAATAAAGCTGCTGTGAGCATTTCCATACATTTGTGTGTGTGTGTGAATACAAGTTTTTATTTCTCTGGGATAAATGCCTAAGAATGCAATTACTGGGTGATTTGCTAATTGCATGTAAATTTCCTAAGAAATTACCACACTGTTTTCCAGTATGGCTATACCATTTTACATTCATATCAGCAGTATACAGGTGATCCAGTTCCTCTTCACCCTCACCAAGATTTCATGCTGTTACTTTTTTTTATTTTAGCTATTCTGATAAGTATGTAGTGAATATGTGGACTTTGTGACTGTCTTATTTCACCTAGCACAACATTTTCAAGGTTCAGCTATGTTGTTGTGTGCTTCAGTAGTTCGTTCCTTTTTGCCACCAAATAATGTCCTACTGTATGGATATACCACATTTGGTTTACCTATTTGTGAATTAATGGAAAAATATGTTTAGTAGCAGGACAAATGTTTTCATTTTTTTTGTATTAGAATATTATTTAAAGTCTAACTTCTATTATTAAAACTATGAGGCACTGTATTAGACATTTGATGTGTGTTTTCTGATAGAGGTTACATAACAACTCTAAGATCCAAGAATTGATGGGCAAACTGGAAACTCACATGTTAAATCAAGCTTTTGAAAAAATAATAAATTTATTAAGAATACTTATTTAACTTGACCAAGTCAATTTTGAAAACAAAATTTGAATACCTCCATTTCCCTACAGACCCCAACATAAACTCCCTTACCTGTCATTAGATTAATTCACACATTTTGGCCATCTTGCCCTAATGAGAAATTTGCATTTCCCAGACCTGCCTTGTGGTCTAAGTCATCTTACAGATAAAGAAATTAAGATATATTCATTTATTGCACAAATATTTACTGAGAGACTAATGTACATTAGGCCTGAAGTAGGTGCTGTGATCCAGAAAGACTAACTTAGCTAAGGTCACAAATTTAGCAAAGCAATAATTTAATACTACATTGCAGATCGAGAGTAAAATTTTATTTTTAATACTTATTTTCTCTGGATCCTAATTAAAGCAATACAGGGAAATATTTTAAAGTATTTCATTAGGGATCTTTAATTTTTTTACATAAGTGAACTATTAGGCATTATTTTGAAAACATAATTTCTACTTAGCTTGTCAAATGCATCCCATTATTTAATTTTAGAGGGAAAGAATCCAATAGCCAAACTACCTGGCATATTGGTTTCCAAATGTAAGTTTTGTCCAACCTTATTATGTATAGCTGGAATACAGATATTGAGCACAATGTATCATTAAGTCACTAATAAACTTCAGTTGCTCCTTTACCACTTTCCCCATCCCCCACTGTCAATGAGTAATTTATTTCCAGCTGCAATATGCATAAGTTGTCTCTGAAAAGGAGGGACATGGCATTATCAGTCACTGCATGAATGAGTTATAGCCAGCTCCATCATGGAAGAGAGCAGATGATTACAATCAATAATCAATCAAAGAACCAGTGACAGTAATCATACATCACTTTCCACTGTGGAATCTTCACTCAAAGCTTAGTAATGCAAAATCCACTTTCTGGGTATATTGGTACCTTGCCTTTGTACTGAATCTGCTCCTGGTTTGGAATAAGCCCGGAACATGGAGCACTTCTACTTGGACTTTCACCCTTTTGGAAAGGTTAGAAACAGTAGAGCCAAACTGAATGTGAGAGAAGAAAAGAACAGTTGTTCTAATCCTTGCCTGAGTCCTTATTACTCATTGTACCCCGTTTTGTATACAGCTAAGGCTGCATTGGTTAAATCTTTGCAGAACTCTCTTGTTAATCAAGTGTATGCATTTTGTGAAACTTGTTGGCAGACATTTTATAACTAGACGTGGAAATCGTGTCCAGTAAAATATACTGTCCAATAAAAGGTATGATCTCCATAAAACCACAATTAATTTGGGAAAATTTTCTGGGGGGTTTATTGGGAAGCAAATGCTTTTGCAAAACACTAAAACAATTATTTAAGGGAAATAATATTTAAAAATACAAAAGCCATGCTATTTGAAATAAAAATAATATATTCTGAGGAAACGGATGCATGGGGATTTTCTAAACTCAGACATTCAACACCCGTTTGCTTAGCACTCATTAAGCACTGGGAAAACATAGATCTCTGCCCTTAAGGAACAAAATATCTGTTATAAGAAAAAAGCCAATCACTGATTATATGGTGCAGAGTGCTCAAGGCTGTAAGAGAGTTTGTTCAAAGTGCTTTGGGAGCACAGAGGAGGAAATACAACAGCCTGATGGAGTCTGGAATATTCCATGAGAAGGTAGCTTTTACACTGAGAATGGAAGAAAAGCAGTGAAATGTCAACAAAGTGTGTGGCTAGAAAGTAGAGGAAGGGTACGGGCTATTGGCAGGAGGAACAGTGGTATGTAGGGGAAAAGAGGAAATGGAACCATGTGAGTATGTTGGAGCCAGATTGTAAAAGGTCTTATATACCAGGCTCTCCTAGAGGGGAAGTGAATAGACCGAATTGGCACTTCAAGAACCACTTGATCCTGACCACAAACATGGAGAAAAGACAAAAATGGGAAGCTGCGGACAGATGGACTAAGTAGGCTGCTGCTCCTAAGTTAGGCATTTTGCTCAATGTAACTTCCTAACTTCTTCCAATAAAAGGACTTCTAGAGATATGGGCTTCACCAGACATGTCTTTCCTCACAGATCCAAAGAAAAAATTACCAAATTGGGAGTAAGACACAGTTTTATCAGTATAAAAATTTTCAGTAAATCTAAATGTATCAATCATATGAGAACGTCAGTGTTTCTCGGGAAGAGGTGGCCTCCATCCCAGATCTCTAAACAGGGCTCTCAATCTTTAAGAGAGGCAAGGCAAAAGTTGCTATGTTTGATTTAATCACATACCTAAACCTTCCAAAATGAGTTTGGCAAAGCCCCAAATTCCATCCATCCCCTAGGACATGTCACCCTTTTCTTCAAGCTAGCGTGACTTTTCCTTAAATTTTAATATTGAAGTTGCCCTTATTTGAAGGATCCTTTCAATGTTTTATGCAAGCAGCTTAATTCCTAAAAAGATTCTGATACATTTTTGCAAAGAAGTTTGGATCTTTTAAAATGATCTCTTTAAAGTTCTGTATTGTGGCCAAATATGTTCTTTTTGAGAACCAGTTTAGTTATTATTTTCTTCATGGAAGGTTTAGACTCAGTGCAGTGCCTTTCTGATTTTAATCATCCTTAAGGAAATAGAAGATGTTACTAAGAGGGTGCAGGGAGCTAGTGCTGTTAAAGTGGGGGGCTATTGGATTTGATTATTTTTGTACCGGAGGGTTTAATCGTGAACTCTGATTTTTCTTCACATGTTTGATGATGAAAATTATCTCTAGGTCCTTATCATGGGAAAAACATCTCAAGTATAGAGGACAAACAGAAACTGAAAACAATAAGTTGCTGTGCTTTTGCTTCAGGAAATAAATAAATAAATGCAGTAATAAGTAAATAAATGGAAAAAGTAATATTTAAAATCTTCTTTATGATATATTGAGACTTGGGCTGCAAAACATAAACAAGAAACTGTTGCAAAGAATTTTGAAATTATTAGCTTTCATAGGTTCTAAAATTAGGCTGTTGTGGGATGGGTTTTAGGAAATTAAGCTTTTTCAAAATGATGTTTTCCATTCAATGTTGGAAAGTAAACACAGCGCCTGTTGAGGCTGCTGCCTGGAGGCAAACACATAGTTAGCTGAAATCTTCCTGGATATAAATATCTCCTGGAATTTCTAACTTGGAGACTTACAATTACAGTCTAGGGGAGGCAGCTACAGTCCACAGCACGTACACATTTTTGGACCTCCTATAGACAGCTTGTCTCAGATTCCAAGAGAAAACGGCATATGGCTTTTCACTGTCTGTCAATGCAGAGTATTTATCGACCATTGAGAGATTGTAATTATGCCTCATGCCACTTGTCTAAAGCCAGTCAATGATGTCCCCATGTTTTATATCTCCCTCATACCTTAAAGTCCTGTTTTGCCTCTCTGATCAAGTATAGCTGTTTTCCATGATTATTAGAATTTTCTGTCTTCTGCCCATACCTGCTGGATTATTTTTTCTTGCCTATAATTCAAATGTTACACTTTTTGTCTAGACTCTAGCTATGGCTACCTAACTGAACTTCCTACCCTGGATTCCACCTGTGCATGAACCATCACAAGGAGGATCTTTCTAAAACAGACCTAAACATTCCATTCCAGCACGTAAACAACTTTTGGATTTGGCACCTCATCCATCCTCAGCATGGCATCAGACCTCTACACCTGTATCCCAGTCTTCCTCCAAAGTCTCCCAGTAGTCTTGCCTGCTTACCTCCAACTACCATCGTACAACTTGGGGCTCTGAAATTTAATAACTTTCTGCTGCCTTTCTGCCTTCTTCACACTACTAAGTCAACCTCAACTTTCTAAAAAAATCCTTATCCTTTTAAAATCCTATCTATTGTAACATTCTCTTTTCTCCTCCAACCCACTGCAATTTCTTATTTTTACTTCTCTGAACATCATAATATATTACTGTTACAATAAGACAATACACACACATAAACACACGAACACTTTCACTAATATCTGTAAACTCTTTCCTGATGTAGCCTGTTCAAATTTTATTTCTTTCTTTTCTAGTCTGGCCACACTTTGTCTCTATTATTTAGTACATAATAAATCTTGCCTTATTGTTTGGTAGGTTTTGTCTGTCTCCTTCCATTCCTCCTTGCCCCAGACTAGACACAGCTCAGAGTATCATGTTCCTTATCTTCCTATCTCCAGTAGCCCATTCACAGGGCCAGCCTTGCTATCCTAACACCTCTTTAGAGAGCTGCGTCCCTACTACAGTGTCCTGCTTGTCTTAATATAATTTTCTCTCTAGGAGTTTCTTACAAACATGTTTTTTTCTTTTGATTTTGATTGCAAATTCTTTTGCAGCAGAAGTTATCTGTTCTCCTTTTGTATTTTCCCACAGAGCCATGCAAAATATCAGTCACAAAGTAGAATTTGAATACAGTGTATGAAATGAATGAATAAGTGAATAATGTGTGGTGGATGGCATGGCCTCAGTACTGAGGTTGGTTAGCTGATCTGAGGCTGATAGACATGTGAGTAAAAAAAATAAAATTAGCCTCTTGTTCTTTCCAGATGGAAAGGAGTCTGGTTGCAGCGATTGCATGTTAATCAGCAATTTGGGTTTGGATGTTTGTTAGAACATGAACTGGTGTTGGGATTTCATTCAGCCTTGTCTCTGAGTCAATGTATATTTTGAGTTTCTTCTTCAATTCAAGATTTTGTGGGGCTTAATTTAAACTGTAGTTAACTTGGAACCATAGAGAGATATTTTAAGATTTAATGAATTTCTAGGTAAAGTTCTCCGAGTTACTGAATGAAATACCCTCTGCCAAGATCTAAGAAGGAGTTCAAGGTAAATCTAGGAAAAAAAATAAGCTTGATTCAAGATTTACAGGAGATCTATTGTTCCGGGAGTCCTCAAACCCCCAGGCCATGGACCAGTATTGGTCCATGGCATGTTAAGAACTGAGTCACACAGCAGAAGGTGAGAGCAGGCCAGTGAACACTACCACCTGAGCTCTGCCTCCTCTCAGATCAGTGGCAGTATTAGATTCTCATAGCAGTACAACCCCCATTGTGAATTGCACATGTGATGGATCCAGGTTGAGTGCATCTTATGAGAATCTAATGCCTGATGATCTGAAGTGGAACAGTTTCATCCTGAATCCATCCCCCCAACCCATCCCATGGAAAAATTGTCTTCCATGAAGCCAGTCCCTGGTACCAATTAGATATGGAACTGCTGTGTTATACAACATGATGATGTAGTTAATAACAATGTATTCTGGAAAATTGCTTAGAGAGTAGACTTTAAGTATTCTCACCACAAAAACATGATGACTACACAAGATAATACATGTATGAGCTCAATTTAGCCATTCCACACATGCATACATATTTTAAAACATGTTGTACATGATAAATATGTATACATTTTATTTGTCAATTAAAAATAAACAGACCGGGCGTGGTGGCTCACGCCTGTAATCCCAGCACTTTGGGAGGCGGGGGCAGGCAGATCACGAGGTCAGGAGATCGAGATCATCCTGGCTAACACAGTGAAACCCCATCTCTGCTAAAAATACAAAAAATTAGCCAGGCATGGTGGTGGGCGCCTGTAATCCCAGCTACTCGGGAGACTGAGGCAGGAGAATGGCGTGAACCCCAGAGGAAGAGCTTGCAGTGAGCCGAGGTCATGCCACTGCACTCCAGCCTGGGCAACAGAGCGAGACTCCGTCTCAAAAATAAAATCAATCAATCAATCAGTCAATAAACAACCCCCACCCCCCGCACACACACACAAAATTTAAGTATCCCTACGTAAAGGTCAGTGGGAAATCCTGCTAATTCCAGTAGAATTGGAATTCTGAAAGCTGTATTCATGTTTTTCTGGTTGTGCCATGTGATGTTCAGTGACATTATCTTGATGCAGTAGAATGATTCCTAGATCATATCTCAATGTTGGATTTTTTTCATTTTCTTTAAATGTACTTTCTAGGGCGTTAATATCTCTCTGGATATTAAAACTTTATCATTGCTTGGCCTGGAGCAGTGTCTTATGCCCATAATCCAAGCACCTTGGAAGACTGAGGCTAGATAATTGCTTAAGGCCAGGAATTAGAAACCATCCTAGGCAATATAGCAAGGCCTTATCTCTAAAAAAAATTTTTTAAATAATGATGTGCACCTGTAGTCCCAGCTACTTGGGAGACTAAGATGGGAGGATCACTTGAGCCCAAGAGTTTGAGGCTGCAGTGAGCTATGATAGCCCCAATGACAGAGTAAGACCCTGCCTCAAAAAAAAAAAAAAAAAAAAATTTAAAAATTATTATTCCTTTTATTGATGTTGCTTTGTCTTTTGTTTAAACGTCATTAAGCATTTGGTCTTCAGTGTGGTTACTGTTCTTTCTCGAAAGAAATGTGTTATTCACAACAGGTATATTCAACTGCCTTTTATTAGAGGGAAATAGATGTTCTGGGGCCTGAAACATGAGATTGTATTACAATTAAGTGGTGATAGCAAGAATATCAAGGATGAAAGCACTGTTTTATTGTCCTAAAAGTCTTTCCAAAGTCATGGTCCCATTTGATCCTCATAGCTATCCAGTAAGCTAAGTAAAACAGGTGACTGCCTCTACAGCTGAGAATAAGACGGCTCAGTCATTTCACTTAACATACCCAGATAACATGGTATACAAGTGGATAAATCAAGAGGGGGAGCTGGAGCTTAATATTTCTAGTGCAGTGTTCCTCTTGCCATTCTTGGCCACCTCACTCATATTTTATCCTTGTTCAAGGACCAGATGGTCTTCTCCTTCTGCTCTATTGAGTAAAAGCAAGTGAGCTCAGAGCTGTGAAGACAATTTTAATTATATCTTCTCATTACCCTCAACACTGTTGATGATTCTCTTTAGTGCCAAAAAAAAAATAATAAACTTGAATAGATTAAAATTTTTAACCTCTGTTTTCTATGATGAATGGAGATAGCATTCATAATTCTGAGAAGAGAAAAATCTCATTTCTACTCCCAGGTCCTCTGTGTCCTAGTACCATTACCTTTGGAAAGTCATTTTATTTCTTTGGGTGCTTATTCTTAGAACTGGAGTGTCAAAGGCATGCACAGATTAGCACAAGCATCCTTTCTAATCTCAATATTTTATAATGTTTGGGCATGAGTTTTGCCTTGTTCATGGAACAGAGTAGAGAACTTCCCCTGGCTTTAATCTTTCCTAAGAAGAAGGACTTGGCTTTTCATCCTTGATATTCTTGTTAAATGGTGTCAGTGGTTCTGAAGTTTATATGACCTGGTCCTCTCCACTTTATAATGAATGAACCTATCGCTTTGGTCTTGTTCTGGGAAGGTCTTTATATGGCATCTAGACATGAGAAGAGTGCCTTAAAATAAAAGATTTATATATATAAATATATAATCCTTTTAGAAGCAAAAGACTCAGACTATATAAAACATATAGACTATTATACCAAACATATAATATACATCTTAGCAATATGCTAACAGTATAATATATACAACAAATATATATTTATAATAGAGCTGTCCCTTTACATTTATGACACCATTACCTTTATACTTAAAATAAATCTATACCAGGACCTTTCTTGTTATATTCAATTAGCTCCTGAAGTAAAAATGCAACAAAATGTATAGTTTTTACTACAGAATAATCCACCTCTCATCTTGGATGCATTCTCTGAATTTGAAAATTTTTAAAAAATGTTTAATTCAATAGTAGCCACTCAAAAAATGTTGAAAAAAATAAATGAATGTAAATGTTCAACACAGGCGAGGTTGGAGTACATGACCATTTTAAGTTTGAATAAATTTTAAAAATAAAGTGTCAACAAAAGTAATTTAAATTAAGCCACAGAACCAAAATGTCTAGCTATACAGTTGGAGAATCATGTATGCTGTGATACCACAAATGCTATAGAATTTCTGTTTTTAAAAAAACTATCAAACATTGTAATGAATTGAAGGAGTAAGGGGTAGTTCTTTGGAATTCTAGTCTAAAAGACCAAGTTGAAGAGCAGAGCTGGGTGCAGTGACTCATGCCTGTAATCCCAACACTTTGGAAGGCCTAGGTGGGCAGATCACTTGAGGTCAGGAGTTTGAAACCAGCCTGGCCAACGTGGAGAAACCTTGTCTCTACTAAAACTACAAAAAAATTTAACTAGGTGTGGTTGGTGCACACCTGTAATCCCAGCTACTCGGGAGGCCGAGGCAGGAGAATCACTTGAACCGGGTAATAGGAGGTTGTAGTCAGCTGAGATAGCGCCATTGCACTCTACCCTGGGTGACAAGGGTGAAATTCCATCTCAAAAAATAAAGCAACTAGGAACATGATTGCAGATTTTGTATAGAAAGATGAGTTGAAGATGTTGTGAATGTTTATCCTGGAGAAGAAATAGAAAGATATGTTAAATGCTGTTGAATATTTGAAGCTGGGCTTAACCTGCCCTTTAGTTCCATGAATTCAAACTAGAGGTTAAGATGAGAGATTTTTACCTCAGTATGAGAAGTAGTAGTTTCTCAGTCAGATCTATCAGGAGAGAGCCTGGGCTCCCTGCGGAGGCTGAGTTCCTTATCAAATAGAGGCTAGACAGAATGTTTAAGGGAAGTGCTGCCAAATAGAAAATAAGAATGTCAACAGAGAAAGATGTGTAGTTTTAAAATTTCTAATAACCATATTTAAAAAGTAGAAGAAATAGATTATTTTAATTGCATTACTCTTCTATTCAACCCAATATATTTAAACTGTTATCATTTCAACATTAAATAAATATATAATTATTAATAGGAAGTTTTTACTTTTTTTATGCTAAGTCTTCAAAATTCAGGATGTATCTTATACTTAAGGGCTCATCTCAGTTTGGGCTAGCAATATTTCTAGTCCTCAATAGCTACTTGTGTCTAGTTCCTGCTGTACTGAGTACTGCAGTTTTAGAGTAAGCAAGAATAAAAACCAACCTTGAATTGCTGTAATTCAAGAAAGTATTCTTATTTGACTGTCACAGGGGAAGAACGGATATCCCTTTCCAAGTAAAGGCACTTTGTGGTCAAGAAACAGATTTGGGCTGATGGGATAGTTGTGAAACCCTTGGGGCTGTGGAGAAAATGTGAAGACAAACCATCATAGATCATCTTTGTCCCATATACCACTCTTGTATGAAGTATAAAACAGAGGCCCCTCTGGACAGATAAAAACCAAAAAGGTGCTCCTGACCCTTCTCCCACACCAGGACAAAAACTTTAATGGAGAGCAGAGCTGGAATCCAGCCCCAGCCTTGCCCAATGAGCTGAGCGTCCTCTTGAGGCACTTCCTGGCATCTGTGTACTATCAGAACCAGTTTCTGTAGCAGCTGCAAACTGCAGTCTTCAACAATGATAATTCAATTTTAATAGGTCACAGGTCTGTCTCAGAATGTGATAAATGCCATGAACCTCTTACAAAAGAAAAATTGTCAAAAATTCAAAAATCGTGAACACTTTGAAATCTACGGACCTGTGATTAACAAAACTGGCCACAATAGTAGCTGACTGTATTTTTTTGTGAAAGCTTTAATTTGACCCTGTTGTTTTGAGGGACAGGAGAACAGGAACAAAGAGAAAAATGTATGCTTATCTCTCCCGTGCCTCAAATAGCTTCCATGAATGTGAATTGAATGATATTTGTTTTCCTTGCTTATTTTGCCAAGTCATTACTTCGTTTGAACTGTCTGATGATTTTTGTCCTGCTGTCATCGGCTCTTCCTGACGTTCTCACCTTGTCATGCTGGGGGAAGAGCACCTGGTGATAACTAAATTGAAGCACTGAATATTTTGACACCAGTCAAGGAACAAGCCGGTCATTTGGTCTATTTTTAAAGTCATCCCCATTGGCATTTCCTCCCAGGTAGGTTTTTTTGTTGTTTTTTGTTTTGTTTTGTTTTGTTTTGTTTTTGTGGCACCACAGAACATTCCTTCCCTGCTGTCTGCCTCCTGCTGTGATCAGTGCTGATGATCACACAGGTTACATTTTATATCAAGAACAGTTGACTCAGTGGGCTGGGACTGTAGTTCACTCCCTCAGTTCTTGCTCTCCTCTGCTATTCCATGCATGTCAAGGCTTTAGAACAGTGAGCAGAAAGGAAACTTGTGGGATTTTAGCCACCTGTATAGTAAGTCTACAGTATCATCTGGAAAACATAGATATAGGTAGATATAGATATAGATAGATAGATAGATAGATAGATAGATAGATAGATAGATGATAGATAGATAGATAGATAGATAGATAGATAGATAGATAGATATAGCTATTCTGTGTTTTAAAAATACTCCCTTGGTTTGACTGAATGTTTTCTGGAAAAGTTAAGAGTTTGGCAACAGGTAGCAGGTTTCTCTTTCCACCTGAGTTATAACCATTATTCTCACCCATTAAACCTAATGAAGGTTAGATTATTGAGAGAAATACTGCACTGTATTATGCCTTTGCAATTGCCACTGCAGCTCAGCTTGGAGATGGAACAATTAAGAACTTTTTGAGAATGCTTAGAAGTTCAGAGGTGTGTGATAAATGAGTAAGAAGGAAAAAATATAGCTCTGAGAAACCAACAGCACATCCAATCTGCAGGGAAGATAAGATGCTCAATCAGATGGTGGAAGCAAGGACCTCTCTCATTCTGAGTCATTTTTATACCTTGGGGAAGAGTTGCTTTTGGGATTTAGTTTATCAGTGTATGTGAGATACTGGGTCAGACTTGACAGCTTCTCCCTGGGAATTGTGGGGAAGTACTGATCTGGAGGGCAATTCTTGAGATTACATTGGTGGAGGGATGCCTTCTTGTGTCAGGAAGTGCTGAGGAAAGCAGGTTTTTGCCTGCCCTGATGCTTTCCTGCAGTGCTCCCCAGAAGCTGGTAAGTGGAAAGATTCTCTTGGTTGGTCACTCCACAGCTGTGAGCCAATAATAGTGTAACTTTTTTGAATGATGCTCACAGCCTCAAGCCAGTTCAGCTCTCTCAATGGTGGCTTCCCAGAACTTTTTTTACGGGAAAAACCAGGTAAAATGTTCAGTATCACCATTAGGGAGATTGGTCCACTGGACAGTGTTTAATGAACATTGAAGAAAATAGTTCCCTTGTACCTGGGTAGTAGCATAAATTTACGTATACTGAGGCCCCAGAAAATTACCATAGGTTATTGTAATAAGGGTCATCTTTGAAGAAGGGAATTTTTCTTAATTTACTTCTATAAACAGCTTCATGGGAAGATTATTCATATCTTGAGACCAGGGGTCATATATTTTCTCATTTTATATCTTAGCAGTAGACTGGCATGTGCCTTCTATAAGGGAGTGTTGAATTCAGGAATAGACAGTACTAACTGTTTGTTATTACTTACACATCCCTACCCATTTGGATACAGTTTCTTACTTCAATGGCCACTTGTTACACAACTTTTCCAATTTTATATTGGGTTAAATGTAGTCACAAGTGAAGAAATAAAATATGTACTACCAATGCCTGTCATTTAAATGTCAAATACATATTGCTTACTTAGCATGTCCATATATGGAATACTATATTAGGTCCTATGAAGAATTTCTAACAAAGCAAAACAAAATGATTCCTACCCTCATGCAGCTTGCACTGGATTCGAGGGGTGTCTTCCTATACATATATATGCATGGGTATGTGCGTACACACACACACACACACACAGGAAATCCAGAGAGCTGGAAAACTCTGAATTAATATAAAATAAGATCATGTTAGCAAAGTACACTGGAGATCTATAGTTGAAACAGAGAATAGGAGTGGTGTTGACGGGGATGTGTGGATGCCTGGGACTGTGTAGATCTGGAATCTGTAGAAGAGAACCCTATTGACAAAGAAAAGAGATCAAAGCCACGACAGTATACAGCAAAGAAGTAGAAACAAATAACATATTGTAGGGAGCAGCACAGCCTGGGTTGTCCAGAACTGACGAAGTAGATTTTTTTTGCCTCTCTCAGACAACACCTACTTGCCCCTGATAGTTCTTGATTAGAGAAGTTGATCAGAATGGGACTCACAGCCTAGCACGGTAACAGGATGAAAGGATGTTACTGCTGGATAGAGCGTGGAAGGCCTCTGGGCCTAGTGCCTCGTTTTGCAAACAGAGAAATGAAAGCCCAGAGAAGTTAAATAGAATGTGAACAATAATAAGGATAATAATCATCATCATCGTGCCTAGTAAATTGTAAAGCTGGTATTGGAACCCAGGTATCTTGAGACCTTGTAGTGAACTCTTTCTACCATGTCATTCTATTTTTCAACTGGCACTTGGGTTGCTGCTTGGCCAATTCTCATGTTCTGTGAACCTATAAAGCAGATGGGAACTGCGTGTAGCTTGAGGAAAGAAAGCCAAAGAAAAATTGCTTCTACCAAATTGTGCACAATGGATCCAATTTAGAAGTCTGTCAGAACATAGGCAGCTAATAGAGATATACTCAGAGGCTGTCTGGACCTTCCAAGTCACTGAAGGGAAAAGAACACACCGTCTGGAGTTAGGGGATTTGGTGTGAGATACTAACTAGTTGCCTTATGAGAATAATTTAAAGTTCCTCATCATTAAAATCATTAGGTAAACTTAGAATCCCTTTGAAATACTAATAAAATGTTGTTGAACTTATGCTGACGTGACTATAATCCTCAAGTCTTATCCAAGACATCTAATTGCAGGCGCAAGCTGATATTCTTGCCAAACTGACAATCTGCTTTATGCACTTAACCATGTAGCATTATATTTTATTGGGACTTTTAAAAAAAATTATTGATCTCAAAAGTGAAAATGTTGTAAACTTGCCTTGATCATGGACCTATTGTAAATTGGGAGAAGGAGGAAAAGATGTTCATCAATTGTTGCTGGATATGCATTAATTTTAGTCAACTCATTCCACCCCCTCATTTGTTTGAATGTGTACCTACATTCAATAGCTATTTAGTGAGTTTCTATTGGTAAAGATAAATTAGGCAGTGTGGGAGATAGATAGGTAAATTCTGCCCACAGCATGTTCAAAGTTAAGGTGAACAAAGCCAGTTACATAAATAACTGTATACACCATGAAATGAGATGTTTAGACATTTGAAAGACTGGTGAACAAATACTCATAATTGAATGCTTTATAAGGCTTTATAGGGAAAATGAACGTTTAAAAGACCTGTTAGGCATAGTGGGATTTCATTACACAAAAATAAAGGGGGAGGGGCATGTTAAGTTGAAGGAACAGCATGAGCAAAGGAACAAAGGCAGGGATATTAAAGGGGGGACCACAAATTACTAGGACAATTATTGGCACACAATTTTGGTAAAGGGCAGGATAGTAAATGTTATAGACTCTTCAGGTTATACCATCTCTCGAGTAACTACTCAACTTTGCCATGTAGCCCAAAAGCAACCATAGACAATCCATAAACAAAGATTCATGGCTATGTTCCAATTAATTACAAAACAGGCAGTAGGCTGGATTTGGCCCTCAGCCCAAAATTTGCTGATTTCTATCCTCAGGTATGGAGAGAAAGAACAGAAAGAACAGGCTGGAAAGAAAGCCTGGATCAGAATATCTAAAACCTTCTATTAACCCTCCTAATTTTAACATCTTATTTGTTCACATAGCCTTTTCTTTACATTTTACAATGTTGGACTCAAATTTCCAATTAGTTGCCTTTTTAAAAAATAGGAATAGTTGCTTCCTTGATTATGCAGGCAACACTTTCTTAACCATCCTAAATGTAGGCCAATATTCCAAATAAGTTGTGAAAGGCACCCTGACTCAGGGGCTTGAATGTAAATAATTAATATGTGTTTCCCATCAAATATACCAGTGCTGGGGTAAACACCATCCTGCTTTTCCTGAGACTGAGGGGTTTTCCGGGAGAGAGGACTTCCAAGGCTAAAACAGGGACACTGCTGTGCAAACCAGTGTGCTTGGTCACCCTAATTAGTCAACATTAGCATCTCAAGTAGGCAGCAAGTGCCCACATCAGTTCTAGGCTGGTGGTATATCCAGTTAAAGTGGGCAATTGCTAAGCTAGCAATTGTTTCACAGAAATAACTTCTAGAAAGAGAGAGTGGATAACCTATGTAAAGTGATTTTCAATTCAAAAACTGGGTTAGTGTAATGTAAGTCACAGCCAATACTGGCATCAGTGAAATCTCCCAGAACCCCAGCCTGGTCTTGGAAGATCCTGAGAAAGTGTTGGATGGCATTTCAGCAAAAATGTTTGCATTCAGATGGAATATTCGGGTCTCAAATTCTGGAGTAATTTCCCATTTGTAGACAAAATGTAAATGATTTGATCAGTATTACCCAATAAAGTATCTGCTTCAATATAATTACTCATTTCTATGAGATATTGAAGAAAATGTATGTTTCGACATTGAGATTCTAAAAAGTTTTGGGAAACATTCTTCACTGATTTGACTATACTTGGATCTAAATGTCCCTGCACTGCATTCTTCCTACACATATTTCCCTTTTTACTTTTAGAAGAAATCACTGCTGAGATACTGAAAAGTGATTAGAGGAAATGAAGATATTAAACACAATATGGGCAGGTTTCTGATATTGGACTCTGAATGCACTTTTCATGGTCTTTACAAATTTGAACCTTCAGTGATGGAAATTGACCTAGTATTTGATGCTCCTAATTGGATTTTGGAGAGAATATATAGATGAAAATTAATTCATGCCATGTTATACACTGTCAGTTCCTGCATTTAGCTTCTCATTCCTGATGGGATAACTAGAGACATCCTGTTTATACTGGAGATAGAGACAATTCTGGCTTTGATACATTCCATTTAAAAAATTTTTCTCCCCTCTTCTAACCAGCTCCTTCTGTCACATGCAGTTGTTTTTCTCTTATCCCCGTTTGTCTCCTGTCTGGGAACTTACCTTACAGGCACAGCCCAATTTTTTTGCTCATAAGCAGCTTTACTCCTCCGACTAATTTGTCTTTGTACCTCTTTCCTAAAGACCCAACAAAAGAAGTGCTCATAACTTGTCCTCCACATAGTGAACCAATGTTTTTCTACCTATTCCTGTAGCCTCATTCCTACCACCACTACTACAGTTAATAATAGAATACTCGAGTAATAAGATAACCAACCATGATCTAGGACATTCATTTTAGTTGTTAATTTCATCTTTGAGTAGTAGCATCTCCTATTTTATCAAACAGCCGTACTAACACAGAGTTTCATCTTTTGCCATATATGGCGTTATCTGATATTTAGAATATAAACTATGATTTTTATGGCTAACATTTATTTTATACTTTTTTTCTATTCCAGGCACTGCTTTTTTTTTCCTTTACAGAGATTATCTCATTTAATCTTTATAACTCTACATGTTATACATAAGAATTTTAAATAATTTGCATAAGTACTCCCCTTTCTCAATGAGGTAGAGCATGACTCTGCAGTTCTTCAGTGTAGTGTTTACTTCCAAAGAGTAAACCTGTGGAAAGACCAAAAAAAATAACTTTACAGTAGAGAAACAGGACACACACCACCTCAGCTAAGAGTTCAAGGTGGCTATTAATAGTAAAAGGTCATGTTGATACTATGTACCCTTAATAGGATGTGATGAGAATGACACTTTACCTCTGTGTTCTTTCTCTCTAAAAAAATACATCGACCAAACATAATCATGAGAAAAATATCACAAAAACCCCGACTCAGAAACATTCTACAAAACACCTGGCCAGTCCTCCTTAAAACTGTCAAGGTCATCACAAACCGGGAAGGTCTGAGAAACTGTCACAGGCACAAGGCGCCTAAGGAAACATGGGGATTAAATGTAACGTGGTCTCCTGAAAAGAAAAGAGATATTAAAAAAAAAATACTAAGGACAGCTGAATAAAGTATGGATTTTATTTTAACACAATTTATCCATATTAGTTCTATATCTGTATGTGTTTTATTTGATGAGCGGTTTCTCATTTGGCATTCTTTGTTTTAGTGACTTATTTATCTAAGCCTATGGGCTTTGCTCTCTAGAAGTCCAGGCAAAATCATTACTACCTTCTGTTTCTCTTACATGTATCAATACTGCCCCCTCCATACACACACACCAAATCTATACAAGGCTCCAAGGTACATATCCTAATACAACAAGAGGAAAATATAAACTTTATCTGCAGCTTAAGCACTGGAATAGACAATACCGCTTATGAGAATAGTTGAAATCCACAATAGGCCACCAAAGCTGACTGTGCTGCCTCTTTCCATCTCTCCTCTATTAGGAATAGTAATTCATCCTGCAAAGTGTATGACAGACGCACTATACTACTGTAAGATGTTACTAATGGGAGAAAATAGGTGTGGGGTATATGGGAATTCTGTACAATCTTCACAACTTTTCTGTACATCTGAAACTATTTTTAAACGTTTATTTTTTATTATTTTACTATTTTTAAAAGTTTATTTTTTGAAAAAGAATGATAGTGATAACCTGGAATAAGAGGTACATATGCAGAAGTTAGGGACAAATGTATTTGTATCTTTGTGAATAAAATGTTTCTACTTTTCAAATTCAGAAACAATCCTGCTGTCTACAGCATAAAAGAGGTCAAAGAAAAGAGTGTTCTAAAATTATCCAACAAGCAGAGAATTTGGTCAGTGGCAAAAGTACTAGAACTGTGTGCCAATGATGGAGGTCATGGCAGAGTGGACATAATGGCCACTTGGCAGGCGTGTTCTCTTAATTGAAATGTCAGCCCTATTGGGTACGATCTATATAGGAGGGCTCAGAACAGAAAAGAAAAAGGTAGCAAGGTAGCATCATACTTCTGAAATATTAACAGTGGCAATGAACTTCAACTTGACAGTGAAATTAATAGTAAAGCATTTAGAAGAGGACACAGAAAATGGAGAAGAACAAAGAAAACCTCAGTCATGCTCTACCATAGCTTGTTATAGTAATATGATTACCTTTGAAGGAATACTCACACTTTGGGACATAAAATTGTGCTAACAAAAATGGAAGAATCAACAAGATTAAAAGCATTTTCATTGATAAGACAATGATCCAGAAGTTCAAAAGAGGGAAAGATGTTCTACCTATATTTTTAGTAGTAACACTGCTAATTTTTATAAGCAGGCTTTGAATAATGAATGAGCTACTCAAATTCATGAAATGATAATACAGAATAACTTCTGAAAGGTCATGCATCCTCCCTTCTCATTATCACCCCTCACTCTCCTCTACACACACACACACACACACACACACACACACACACTTTGCAGCATGAATTATTTCTAGTCAGCTTTGGTGGCCTATCATGGATTTCAACTATCCCCATGAGCAACATTGTCTATTCCAATGGTTGAGCTGCAGATAAAGTTTATATCTTCCTCTTGTTGTATTGGAATATGTACACTGGAGTCTTGTGTGGATTTGGTGTGGGGGGTATTGATGCATGTAAGAGAAACAGAAGGTAGTAATGATTTTGCCTGGACTTTTAGATATCAAAGCCTACAGGCCTAGAGAAATAAATCATTGAAACAAAGAATTCCAAGTAAGAAACCACTCATCTAATAGTAGAACACATACAGATACAGAGCTTACAAAAAGTGGTGGATTGATAGGTAGGTACATGAAAACATGTACATGTGCTGAAGGTCAAAGGCAGGTAGATTCTACTTTTAACATTACAAGAAGGAGACCCACAGCAATTAGGAGGGTAAAGCAAAATGACCAGAGAAAGCATAGGCCATTTGAAGGACCTTGTTTCCAAGAAAAGGAATAGCTATCATACGAAATCTTTTACGTGATTTCCGGTACCATTCAAAACTATTCTTGAGATATGTGCATCCCAGGACCTGAGTTGAGGATACACTTTTTAAGGGAAGGTTGAATAGGGTGGAAACAATAAAAGTTTATTTGGGTATGAGAAAAATGTGGCAGTAAATAAAGAACAAATTTTTTTAATGAAAAAGTTAAGCTGTTTATAAAGAAACATAATGGACAAGAAGTGTATATTTATCAAACTATAAGTCACAGTTCATTTTTAAAAATTTGGGGACAGTAAAAGCATCTAGCAAGATTCAGTGCAACTATTTGGATATTTACCTCATTGTCTACAAATTTTTTCTATGTGTTACTCATGCAATGAGTAATAAAGGCAGTTAATTAATTGGCTTAAGGCAAAAAAAATTGTCTTCATTTATTTTAGTAATTAAGATAATTCTAGTTGACTTGAAATATCTAGATAGTGATGTTAATTCTTTAATCTACACACATAGATGTAGGCTACATGTAAAGAAATAAACAGGCTAAAGGAAAAAAGCAAAAGAGTATTTCTCACACTTTTCACTAGTGATATGCATACAAGAAAAATAGCACATACACCAAAAAATATCTTAAACATAATGTCTATTTGTGCGTAAGCATTTAAGTGGAGAAAAACTATATGCAGTTTCACAAGATGCAGGTTACAGCATTATTGGGTTTAAAGGTTCAAAGGGAAATGTCTTTTTTAATTCAACATTAAGATTTTGACATATTTAGTTCATTCCAAAAGGGTAGAAATAATCTGATAGTAAAGTGTTAAATGTTCCAAATTTGAGTTTAGGTTTTTAAAATTCTCAGATCACTTCTGATTAGAGAAAAATGTATGTGTATATATAGATGCACGTGTATGTGTATATATATATACTTATACAAATATATATACATATATATACACACACACACATACATATATGCTTTAAGCAGCTGATGGTGTAATACCAAGGGATGCCAGAGAGACAGCAGATCACTCACTTTTTCCTCTGCGTTTCCTCTCCAAGAACCAAAAGACTTTTGACTTGAACATCATAGAACAAATATGTGTAAAGACATAGGCTAAGCAGGGACTGAAGCGTTGGAGTGGGAGGGTGAAGTGGTATAAGTTTTGAAGCTGCCCTGAATGAGTTCAAGTCAGCTTGGCCAGGTGACACAAAGAGAATGGATCAATGAACCACTGCCAAACATGAATTCCTGTTCAACAAACATTTATTATGCACCTTCAAGAGGCAGGCACTGTGTGAATTTCTGAGAATACAAAGATGAATAAGTGAGGAACCCTGTCTTCCCAGTGTGAGTGCACACTCTGGGAAGGAAGCCAAAAATGATAGACAATAATGACAGTGTAAGGAGGGCAATTATAGAGCTCAGAGGGGGTATAGAGTAGGGTAGGGGAGGATTAATAGAAAGGATGCTGTTTGTGCTGGTTAAGGATGAATAGTAGTTTTCCATATGGACCAGATGTGAAAGCCATTTTGGAGGAAACACTATATGCAAAGTCATATAAAAACAGCACATGCAAAGGCATATAATGAAGACATAATGATATATGTCACACAGTGCCACATTACAAGTTGTCATGTGATAGTGACTTTAAGAAAGAGTACAGAGCCAGGAGGAAATAATGCTAGGTTCAATTCCCTCTCTGTAATACACCAGCTGTACCATTTGAAAAAGTTATTTACCTTCTAATTTTCAGTGTTCTTATCCATAAAATGGGGATAATAAGGGAGACTAGGTCAAAGATGGTTGTATTAAGTGAAACAAGTGCTCTGTAAATGTTAGCTGTTACTGTTATCAGGGTTAATTAGACATCGTTGGATCACAAAGTAGAGATGGCCTCAGGTTAAAGGAAAATGGCAGATATAAACTCTAAAGAAAGATAACTAGTGGGTTAGAAACTAAAGGAATGCCCAAAGGATGCAATTAATGAGACATTATCCATTTTCATGACATGCCACAGGTTTCCTGTTTATCGTGATTAACATTTCCATCAACCTGGATGAATGCTTCTGAAATTCATAGATGACATGAAGTTGCAGGGCTTTACTTGACTTGGAGTGACATTTTCCAGCTTCCAACTGATATTGATTGACTAGCTGAAAGAATTGTTGAAATCTGACAAGATGAGATTTAAATTTTAACATGAATAATACACAGTCCTGACTTTGACTTTACAAAAGATCAGTGACAGATCAGAAAAGGGCCTGTATTAGCAGAAATTGTGAAAAATAAATGATTGGGGATTTTGGTTGGTGCTGAACTTGGTGTTGTTCAACAATAACACAGAGCTAATGTGATTTAGATTACATTTAAAAAGGAAAGGCACACCTAGCATGATAGAGGCAATGATCTCATTTTTCTGTATTTTGGTCAGAAAACATCTTCCATGAAAGACTCTCAGAGACATTTACAGACCAATTAAACTAAATTCACAGGATCACTATCAGGATGGTAAAGGAACTTAATCCTCTCATTTAAGAAATGTGTATAAGATGTGAAAAGGAAGAGACTCAGGAGGACATAGTTTCTGCTCTTAAATACATGAAAAGTGGTCATGAAGAAAAGTAATTAACTAATTTGAATAGAATTGAAGGGTAGACTTAGGATGAATGAATGAAAGATAAAAGATAGAATTTAGGCTTGGCATAAGTGAACTTTAAGCTTACTTCTTTTGAGTTCAAAAGATTGAAGGTGGAAGGTGGGGGTTAGCTAATAAAGACTTGCAAGCATGGTCTCATTGTACCCGGTAAAAACTCTATGGAAGAAACTATTGCCAAGAGAGTATTGGGCTAGCTGGCTTTTAAAGTTTCCACCATACCTGAACATTTCTGAACCTGTGATAGTAGCTTTTGACAAAGAAAACTCACAGGCATAAGAGCAGCATAGGTATTTTAAATATCATCTAAAAGTTAGTCCAAGAAAATTTGGACTAATATAAACCTGAAGGAAGACTAACAATGTGAAAATGATCATCCACGGTTAAAACTTTTCTAGGGTCTTGTGCTGTGGAGAATTTCAGGCAAACGTTGAGTTCTAATTCAATTTGCTATGTATTGATGATTTGAAGAATGAATAGCATGGACATTAGAGTCAGTCGATGTTTCGAATACAGAAATATAAGAAGAAAGCAATGTACATTTTTTCTTTTGCTATACCAATAGAGCCCTATATGCTGAAAGAAAAATGAACTAGATAATCTATTCACTTCTGTTTTGCACATCTATATTTCTACAGCGGCAAAAAGAATATAGTGAAGACTAGAAGCATATTTTGCTTCTGGATATTTTGATATTGGCTATTAGCAATGCGCCCAGGAAGGAGAAGGACTCAGGTTTGCTTTTTAGTAGAGATTTTGGTTTGGTAATTTCATTCTAAGACTGATTTTTTAAAATCTGTTATTATTTAATTATATCAAACTAAAGGATAGCATCTGATTTTGATTTATTTAACCTTAATGGAAAAGAACAAGTCATTACTTAAAGGATGTTATATAGCCTGTGTTATTTCTGGTATTTTTAGAAATCATTTATTCCTCTTCAAATTGATGTAATATAATTATTCATTAATAACTCTTCTTGATGTCTCTAGAGTTACCCATTACTCACAGTCATTATGCATCATTTTGTGAATGTTTGCTATAATACTGAGATATCTATAGTTCATTGAGTCATTACAATCATTGGTGTCTATCCTTTTAGTGAAGAATATACAATTATTTTGAATCAAATTGCATTGAAATACTTTCCAGGAACTATATAAGCTGCTCCTAAGTCCAGGGAGAAGAATAATACAGATATAGCCCCTAGATACCAATTCCTACACATTCTTCATAGAAATCACTACCTCGGCTGGAGTATTCAATTCTTGTTGCTGAGGTGGTGCCCCAGAGGAGATTTGTTCATAACTTATGAGTCCGAAGTTGTAACACAAAACAACTTCCCATAGAATCATTACCATAACTATATTATACATTTAATGGTAGTTTGTACTAGAACTCATTATAGATGGGTTCAGTAGCCATGAAAAGGTCTAAAAACCTAAAGACTACAAAGAATATGATTTCCTCTGGATAATGGTGAGGTAGGTTAGATAGAGTGGTCATAGCTTCCCTTAAAGTAGAACAAACTTGGTAAATAGATGGAGAGAACAAATCACATTCTGTACTCATGGTTAGAACATCCTGCAGCAAGGAGGTAGAAGAGCAGAAGGGACAATACCCAAATTCATGCAAGGTCAGAACTCATGATTAGTGTCCTTCATTTTCACAGTAAAAATCTCGCCCCTGGGTGGAAATTTGAGATGCTAATGAGACATGCAACGTATGTACGAGCATGTACAACAATAGCACATGCACCCCCAGGAGAACACCCAGAACCTGCTTAATGGCAACACTCCTTCCCCCCACCTCATGAATAACTGTGTAAGTTCCCATAAAGGGAGTTTCCCCAGTGTCAGTTGGTGCCGCCATCTCACCTTTGAGCAGCCCTCTCTGATCAGCCGTCAGAGTGTATTTTCACTTAAAGAGAAATTATTTGTACTTTGGACTCACTCTCAAATCCTCTTGTGTGGCAAAGTCAAGAACCTGAACTGGCCCAATGACTATAACAACATTTTGGATATCAATAAACCACAGTGTATTTGTTAAAATAGGAATACAGACACTACTTCATAGATTGAAATATGCAGCATGGTCAGGATAACTTTTTAAGTTAGAATCAGGTCAAACTTTTAAATCAATAGTTATTTTGTTTAAGTTAATCTAATAAATTATACGCTGTGTAGATATTTACACATATTCACCCCATTTCTTAGAAAAGTGCCAAGTATAATCTTTCTTCAAGTATATCCAGTGTATGAAAAGAGTTTATAAAGTATGTTAGTGTATGGTTATTCATATCAGAAGATGTTTTTAGTTACAAAAGGATAGAGCCTAGGATTTCGTTAAATGTTGCATCCCATTATGCATTTAAAGCAGTACTTAGATTATCCAAACCTTCAGGAATAAATCTATTATGTAAAGTAACAGATACATATATTACATTATTTGTGAAGTTTGGTGAAATTAGTTATTTGGTAGATGATTGACACAAGTCTGGCAGGAAACCAGCAGTGTGAAAACCAAGAATTTCTGATCCTTGGGGTTGTTATATAATAATCTGCTTCCATAAGAATACTTGTGATGAGTTATTTTTAATAATAATACTATTAATATACTACTTTCAAAATTAAAGTATAATTTTCTCAACTACATAGAAACTTCAGGAATAGTTTTTAAAAGTGAGAAGTCTGAATTCATTCATTCCACAAAGTAAGTTTTCAAGACAAAATGTCCCTAACTCTTCTACCTAAAACCCATCCTTTTTTTTTTTTTTTTTTTTTTTTAATGTGAGACAGGGTCTCATTCTGTCACTCAGGCTGGAGTGCAGTGGTGTCATCCTGGTTCACTGCAATTTCTGCCTCCCAGATTGAAGCTATTCTCATGCCTCAGCCCCCCGAGTAGCTGGGATTACAGGCACCCACCACCATGCCTGGCTAATTTTAGTATTTTTAGTAGAGACTGTTTTTAGCCATGTTGGCTAGACTTGTTTTGAACTCCTGGCCTCAAGTGATCCACCCTGCCTTGGCCTCCCAAAGTGCTGGGATTATAAGCATGAGCCACAGCAGAATTCAATATCAAATATTTTTATTCATTTTGTATTGCTTTATAAATAAGGTTGTGAGTATATTATATATAAATTTGTGTTCTTATGTTTTCCTTTAGAATTGTAATTAGTGAGGTTTTCATACTATATTAATACAAACTTTTAATAATTAGCATTTGAATAATCACACGATTTCTTCATGTAGACATAAGTGTTTAACAAAAATTTAATATTATTGAAAAATATTGGGAAAAACAATTTATTGAGAAAAAATAAAATTTTGTGAGTGTAAATAACACTTATTGATATTACTATTCATTATTATCATTTATGATAATACATTTGTTATTTGGAAAAATAATATTTTGCTACTACGAATAACACTATTTTAGCAGAGCTTTGTAGAACCATTAAGAATTTCTCTACACATATTGTCTAATTGCTTTGCCTACTGTTTTCTATACATACATATTATGTATTTATATGTTACATATGCACACATATATTTTTCTTATTTACGAGTGAAAGATAACTAGTATTCCTGTCATTGGCAGTGAGATGAACATATTCCTCTCCAGATTGCATGTTTGCAGGATACTCTTTTCCTCTGTTTTGCAGTGTTCATATTGTGATTTCATACAAAATTCCTAGAAACTTGGGGAGGTCAGTGAATGGGTTTCATCACACCCATGTAGCAGGGTCTCCTATTATCCAAAGACAGGCATCAGGTCAGTGGAAGTGGGAGGAGAACCCAGGTCTCCTCAGTCCTGGTTTAGTTACATCTACCAGAATTTTAAATGAAAAATGAAAAGCAAAGAGTGCATTCATAAGCATCTGAGATGGAAAAGACATTTTCCAGTGATGAATAGGCTCATTATGTTCTCATAAATTAACTGGTGAACACATAGTTAGAAATATAGAATTTTAGAGCCAAAGGAAGCCTCAGCTAACCCAATCTCCCATCTGATAGACAAGGAAACTGGGGTTGGGACAGGTGATGTAGTTTGCTTACCGTTATCTCGTGAATAATTGGTGAATAATTGCAGAAGTAGGATTGTCTGGATTTCTAACTACTTGTTTTTCCACTGCCCCAAACAAGCTACTGCTTTTGTTTTTCTTTCACCCAAATGTTAATTTGCTTTATTATTTAGAGAGGTTTTTTTTGTTTTGTTTTGTTGTTTTGAGACTGAATCTCACTCTGTCATCCAGGCTGGAGGGCAGTGGCACAATCTGGGCTCACTGCAACCTCCGCCTCCCAGGTTCCAGCAGCTCTCCTGCCTCAGCCTCCCGAGTAGCTAGGACTACAAACGTGTGCCACCACCCCGGCTAAGTTTTTGTATTTTTAGTAGAGACAGGGTTTCACCATGTTAGCAAGGATGGTCTCGATCTCCTGACCTCATGATCTGCCTGCTTCGGCCTCCCAAAGTGCTGGGATTATGGACATAAGCCACCATGCCTGGCCTAAGAGAGATTATCTTAAATATATCATTCCATCTCTATTAATTTATCTCCTGTAAAAAGAGATTCTCTCTCCTTTTTCATGCCATAAATGATCCAGACAGCCACAAGGCTTAGCATGCAACACTGACATAATCAAAATCAAATTAGGTAATCAAAAATGAAAACCAAGGTACTGCAATATGAAATAATGTAAATCATGCACAGCAAACATATGTATAATAGAAATACCATGTTCCTGCCTGTTTCTCTAACCCACTACTTATTCAGTCACAAATAACTTATTCTTAGAAAACACGGAGGGCCCCAAGTTTGATTTATTTCCCCATTCAAGTAAATTTTAAAAGGCTGCCAAAGCTTTCTACATTAATCTCAAATATCTTCCCATATTGTGGAGGAGAGAGAGAGAAAGAGAGAAAGGAGCTTATTATTTATGAAGCTAATCATGCAGGCAGAGGAAGAGTTAGCTTTTAACTTTTTCATTTATTATTTCCTCAGAGTTAATATTTCATGGAAAAGCAAACTATAAACAATATATTTGGGAGCTTATACAGAAATGACTTACAGATTTTTTACATTGTAAATGAGTACCACTTATTGCATTTATTCCATGCCCCACCATTTTTATTAGCAAGGTCATTTAAATAACAAAGAAAAAGTTCCAACTCAGTAGTTATTTATTGGTTGAAGCCAAGGATCAGCAAACATTTTCTATGAAAGGCAAGATAGTGAATTTTATATATTTCTGGCCATGGGAGCATGATCTGTGTTGCAACCACTCAGTCATGCCTCTGTCACAGGAAAGCAGCCATTAAAAGTATGTAAATAAATTGGTGTGGTTGTGTCACATTAAAACTTTATTTATGGACACTGAAATTTGGATTGTATATAATTCTGTGTATCATGAAACATTGTTTTTTCCATTTATTCAACTATTAAAATATGTAGTAAACCATTCTTAGCTCACTGCTATACAGAAAGAGTCAGACTTGCCCTGGGGCCATAGTGTGCCGCTCTCTGGTTAAACTGAATACCCTCATTGCAAGGATTTTGGTATCTATGACCCCTCTCATAAACAAGTGAGCCTGTTTATGAACTAGTGAGCTCTCCCACATAGTCTCCCACTTCATCCTTCTGTAGAATAGAAAAACAAAAACTGAAGTAAAGCAAAAGACACCTCTTAAATACTCTTTGATCTTGATCCTTGTGGAGTGGTTATAGTTCCACCTAAAACCTATACACTAGTGCTTGATGCTTTCATCTTTTTAAGACAAACTGTTACTGTGCATGAACCCCGTTTGAAATGTATCATTTTCTGCCCTAGAGATGTTTGTGTATATGTCTTTTATTTGGATGTGACAATGTGGTATGGTGTGTGAAATATGGCAATTACTGGATGTGATATAAAGTATTTTCTTATTTTCTTAAATATAGTAATATAAACATTTTTTGAATTCAGATGCCTTAACAGAATGATTCAGATATTGCATTTTATATAATAAATTTGTGTATCACTTTTCTATACATTATAATTTTATCTATTCATGATGCTAGCCATTTGGATATTTGGAAGCATATGGAAGGTTGAATATTTCACTGTATATCCAGATGTTTGGTGTTATTCAAACCTATGATATATAGGAAAGAATATGCTGAGCCATCTTTATTCAAGATTTGTATTAATTTCTTTATTGCCCATAAAAATGATGATTTACAAATGTATAGGTATTATAAAGGAGTTTGGTTAAATATATTTTATTGTTGTGAATGCTTAAATATGGTTTAGAATAAAATATCTATTCATATATTAGAAACATTGAATTTGTAATTCTAGAATTTTTATGATTTTATGTGTGTGTGTGTGTATGTGTATACAGGCAGGTATCAATATGTATATATGTGTGTGTATATATTTAACAGATATTTAAATACACACACATATATAAATATATATAGATCTTTACCTGCATACACACACACATATATAGATTTATAAATCCATATAAATCTATATATGTCTGTGTATGTGTCTGTGCTATATATATATATGGCAGTTTTGGAATTGATCTCTGCCTGTTTCTTATTCACACTTTAGTTTATACATATTTTAAATATTGTGAGTGTGCCCGAGAAAGCTAATGTGGAAACACTAAGTGAATGAAACTTTATTTTTTGAACTGGTAACCATTGTGAGGATCCCCTCACTCGCTTACTCTAACAATCAATCCAGGGCTTTCTGCTCAAAAAAGAACTTCATCCTTAGAGCTATCATGAAATTGCATGGTGATATTCACTTCGTGGTGGGTTTCACATTAAATGAGAAAATATGCCGATTAGCTGTTACGTATTCAACTTCACTGAAACTACTCAATCCATTTTTCTCCATCTTATTTCAGAAGCTATTTCTAAATCAGAGGATAAGTGTTTTTATCCCTGGCTTTTCTTTCAGTAGCCCATGGATGCATTCGAATTTTATTATTTCACAATTGTTAATTGAGAATGGTTTATTAAGTGTTTGCTGTCCTTAGCCCTACATTAAAGTGCTGTACAGAAGACAGAGACATAGCAAAGTAGAGATTCTCAGGAGACTGACATCTAGTTAGGGAAATAAACACATCAACAATGCATTGGTACAAAATGGGATGGTGTTGAGCACAAGTTCACTAAGCTCTCAGAGGGGGCATACTGAGTGTGGCAAAATCAGATTCACGGGTGAGTTAGGATTTTATCTTGGCCCTAAAGGAGGGGAAGAGTTTTGGAAAGTGTTATATGAATCGACATTCTTTAATTAATAATTTGGCACATTCTCCTGAAATGGTCTCTTGTTAAGGTAGCAAACATGAATTTTATATGCAGCTAAATGTCTAAGTCAGCCTTTCTGACAATCAACATTCATGGGTCCCAGATTCCTTATTTTATATATAAAGGGATTAGATGACTTGTATCAAACCACTGTTCTTACTTTATTTAGCCACACAGAGTTTAATTAAATGGAAAATACCAAATAGAAATGACCTTGCCAAGTTTCCAAGAAATGAAGAGTGGTCAATCATCATGTTAACTTTCAGTTTCCTTTTCACCTTTTTGTGAACAAAATAACAATATTCAATTTTGCATCTCCAAACACTGTTGCCACATACTATGACTTACATATTAGTATGATTGGGAGAAAATGAAGAGTTGAATATTTTCAGTTGTATGCAAAAATGGTGTAAGATTTATGTCTATCCGAACATATTAGAGAACAAAAAAAGAACAATTTTAATCATTTTCATTTTTTTTTATTTTTATTTTTTATTTTTGTAGGGACAGAGTCTTACCATCTTGCTTAGGCTGTTCTCAAACTCCTAGGCTTAAGCGATCCTTCGGCCTCATCCCTCAAAAGTGCTGGGATTACAGGTGTGAGCCACCGCGCCTGGCGTTAATCATTTTATTTTATTGAAACAAAAGCAGAAAAATTGACTGCTGAAGTTAGCATCTGAAATGAATCCGTTAGAGATTTACATTAAACTTTAGGACAAAATTCTGATACTTGTTGACCAGCTCAAATATCAGTTCTTAAAAATGAAATTCATCATCTCTCAGGTAGAAGTAGTGATTTTCTTCACATCCTCAGTAACTGAAAAGTGTCTACACAATGGGAAAAGGAAGGAAGTCAAGATCCATTATCTAAAGCTGAGTCTATCTGGATAATCAAAGGTACACATAAATATTAGTTTTTTGATGGTGACTTTTACAATAAATATTAATTTCACTTTAATTACAGCCACACTGCTGTCAACACATAAACATAGGTATTAGAAGAAATGAAACCCTCTTCAACTCTTGTCAGAATCTATAAGTATGAAAACATACACTGTGTTTTTTAAACACTAATTGACACCAGAGACAATTTGCCAAGTTCCTGCTCAGGCATTTCATTCAACTCTGAAGGAGGGTATGTGTCTAAATATTAGTGTAAACTCTGCAGTGTCTTACATACTGCAGATGAAACATTCCATCTTCAGCAGGCACACATAAGGATGGGAAAACTGACCTTTTGACATAAAGTTTTGGAATCTTCCAGGAACTTTAAGGTCAGTGGTTTCCTAGTGACTATGCCTTGGTGACTATGCATTTTTGTGTTTGGATACAATTAAAAGGGCCACTTGTCATTAAATAGAGTATGCATGGCTTTTCTATATTGCTTCAAAAATTATTCAAGTAGATTTTTCTCTAGAACTATAGAACCCTATCTTTAAAACAGTCTCCTCAGGACTGTATTGTATTAGCACTTCCTATTTCCTGATGTCTTATTTAGTAGTTCCTATTTAGTACATCTAATTGAAATCTGTTGTCTATCATTTTGCCAAAGCCAGGAATGCCCCTCAGTAGGGTTCTGTACCAGAATCTCTGAGTCTCACCCACTGTGTTCTAGTCAATTGACTTGCAAAGCAAAGCTTTGGGAATTCATGTAGAAAAGTAGATCACGGGTCCAATGCAGCATTCCTAATAGTAAAATGTATACAGAATCATGATGCTGGTTGTTACATTTCATGCCAATTTTCATCCAGTTCAAATCATGGCACTCATCTCTGTTTCTTGTGACCTGCTTTAAATTAAAGATGCTTACTAACGGTATAGATTCTATACCATTTTAAAGTTTTCTTCTTGGATTTTCTTGTTTTCCTCAAAGGATTCAGGGTTCCAAAAGTAAAAGATGACAAGAAATGTAGAAGAGGTCTATGAGAGAATAGATTCTCCATTTACATACATGTGCATATTATTTGCTTTATAGATATTGTTCTAACTTTCAGAGAGATGAAGTTATTTTGAAAGAAATTACTGGGCTGAGAATCCCTAGCTCTTCTCTAAGTTTGTTAAATGTGTGGTCCTCTTGTTCAGATTTAAAATTCTTAAACATGCATTAATAGTCTTCATGTTTTCCTCATGTTTTCAATTGTGGCAGTAAAAAGTAATGTATACCTAATCTCTTGATTTTTGTCCTCTAGCTTTTGAAAGACATTTTGACAAATTATATGTGCATTTTAAATCGGTTTCTTCAAACAGAAATTTTAAGACTACGTAACTTCAGTAATAGAAGGAAACAACTCTTCCAAATTTATATGTCTCTTCTTTCATTGATCTTTGGGCCCAGGGTACAGGATACCTTATATTATAATATTTGGAGGGGGGGTGGTAAAGTGCCTCTTTCAGCACTTGATGACAGTTGGAGAGTCGCTTAAGTAAAATTTACCTGTATACAAATACATAAAATTTCAAGGATTTCGTGGAACTCATGAAGACTATTCAAGACCGTGGAACCCAGTACGAGGAGCTCTTATTCTCTAGAGAGAATAAGAATCTCTGTACACGAGTGCAGATTGCTTAGGCGGCCTTATATGAAGATGGGTACCTAGAGTGTGCTGCTGGAGAGTAATACTGAATTCAGTAGAAGCTAAGGAGCTGATGTCTCACACTGCTTGCAGAAGGGAAGCATTTTGAAATTAGAGGGAAATGTAAAATGTGTAAGGGACGAAGAAGGAGGTTTTG